>NC_143180.1:14800000-15512500 GCF_047325235.1 Durio zibethinus | reverse complement strand
TTCAAATAGTCATAAAGATTTGAACTTGTTCTGTAAACAGTTCATTTTTTAATTATCTTACTCATTAATTTTTAGAATATTAATAAATTAGTATTATTTTATTTCAAATAAGCTTATATAAACTAAAAACAATTGTTTTATGACAAAACAAATGGTTATTATGATTTGAAATAGATAATTATTCAAATAGTCATGATAACTTGTTTGAAAAAAATATTTATTTTTTAAATCTTTTACTTATTAATTGTCAAAATATTAATAAATTAATATTATTTTATTCTAAATAAGCTTGTATGAACAGAAAGCAATTGTTTTATGACAAAACAAAAATCATAACAATTTGAAATAAATAATTGTTCAAATAGTCTTAAAGATTTGAACTTGTTTGGTAAACAAAATTGTTTTTTAAATCTTTTGCTTATTAATTGTTTTATTATTAATAAATTTGTATTATTTTATTCAAAATAAGCTTGTGTGAACAAAAAAATCATTTTATAACAAAACAAAAGGTTATAGCAATTTCAAAAAGAGAATTGTTAAAATAGTCATAATTATTTAAACTTATTTAGTAAACAAATTCATTTTTTAAATCTCTTAATTATTAATTTTTGAAATATTAATAATTTAGCATTATTTTATTTCGAATAAGCTTATATGAACTGAAATAATTTTTTTTATGACAAAACAAAAACTCATAACGACTTGAAATAGATATCTATTTTTTAAAATTTTTAGTTATTAATTATCGAAATATTTGATCTAGTTTGGTAAACATATTTATTTTTAAAATTTTTTAGTTATTAATTATTGAAATATTAATAAATTAGTATTATTTAAATCCAAATAAGCATGCATGAATAGAAACTATTATTTTATAATAGAATAAAAAGTCATAACAATTTGAAAGAAATAATTGCTTAAATAGTCATACTATTTGAACTGGTTTGATAAATAGATTTATTTTTCAAATCTCTTATTAATTTTGAAATATTAATAGATTAGTATTTTTTTTTAAAACAAAATTATATGAACAAAAACATTTATTTTATGACAAAACAAAAGGTCATAACGATTTGAAATAGATAATTGTTTAAATAGTCATAATATTTGAATTGGTTAGGTAAACAAAATTATTTTTTAAATCCCTTACGTATTAAATTTTGAAATATTAATCAATTCATTTTATTTTGTTCCGAATAAGCTAGTATGAATTGAAAAGTTGTTTTATGACAAAACAAAAACAATTTGAAATAAATAATTGTTCATATAGCTTAACTATTGGAATTAGTTTTGGAAACAAATTTATTTTTTAAATCTCTTAGTTATTAATTTTTAGAATATTATTATATTATTATTTTATTTCATATAAGCTTGTATAAACAAAAATAATTGTTTTATGATAGAACAAAAGGTTATAATGATTTGAAGTATACAATTGTTCAAATAGTCATAATTATTAAAATTGGTTCGATAAACAGATTTATTTTTTAAGTCTCATAGTTATTAATTTTTGAAATATTAATAAATTAGTATTATTTTATTCTAAATAAACTTGTATGATAAAAATAATTGCTATATGACAAACAAAACATAATAATGATTTAAAATAGATAATTGTTGAAATAGCTATAATTATTTGAATTGATTCAGTAAATAGATTCACTTTTAAAATCACTTATTAATTTTGAAATATTAATAATTAGTATTATTTTATTTCGAATAAGCTTGTATGAGCTAAAACAATTGTTTTATGACAAAACAAAAAGTCATAATGATTTGAAATAGATAATTGTTCATATAGTCTTAACTATTTAAACTGCTTTGGTAAATAGATTTATTTTTTAAATCTCTTAATAATTAATTTTTGGAATATTATTAAATTAGTATTATTTTATTCTAAATAAGCTTATATGAGCTGAAACAATTATTTTATAATAGAATAAAAAGGTTATAAAGATTTCAAATAGATAATTGTTCAAATAGGAACTAGTCTGATAAATAGATTTATTTTTTAAATCTCCTACATATTAACTTTTGAATATTAATAGATTAGTATTATTTTATTTCGAATAGGCTTGTATAATGAAAAACGATTGTTTTATGAAAAAACAAAAGTTTGTAACATTTTGAAATAGATAATTGTTCAAATGGCGATAATTATTGAACCGATTCGACAAACTAACCTATTTTTTAAATCTCTAACTTATCAATTTTTGAAATAATAATAAAGTAATATTATTTTATTTCAGATAAACATTTATGAACTGAAACAATTATTTTATGATAAAACAAATGGTTATATTTATTTTAAATAGATAATTATTCAAATAGTCATAGCTATTTGAACTTATTCGATAAATAGATTTATTTTTTAAAATTTCTTGTGCATTAATTTTTTGAATGTTAATAAATCAATATTATTTTATTTCAAATAAGCTTGTATGAACTAAAAAAATTGTTTTAAGACTAAACAAAAGGTCATAACAATTTGAAATAGATAATTATTCTAGTAGTCTTAACTATTGAATTGGTTCGGCAAACACATTTATTTTTTAAATTTTTTACTTATTAATTTTTAGAATACTATTAATTTAGCAATATTTTACTCCAAATAAGCTTGTATGAGTAGAAACAATTATTTTATGACAAAATAAAGATTATAACAATTGGAACTAGTTTGATAAATAGGTTTAGTTTTTAAATTTCTTATTATTTTTTGAAATATTAAAAAATTAGTATTATTTTATTCTTAATAATTTTGTATGAATAGAAAGAATTGTTTTACGATAAAATAAAATATCATAATGATTTGAAATAGATGATAGTTCAAATGAACATGACTATTTAAACTTGTTGGGTAAACATTTTTTTTAAAATCTCCAACTTATTAATTTTTATAATATTAATAAATTAGTATTATTTTATTTCAAATAAAATTGTATGAATAGAAACAATTGTTTTGTCACAAAACAAAAGATCATATAACAATTTGAAATAAATAATTGTTCAAATAGTCATAACTATTTAAACTCATTTGATAAATAGATTTACTTTTTAAATCTTTTATTATTAATTTTTGAAATTTTAATAAATTAGTATTATTTTATTCCAAATAAGCTTGTATGAATAGAAACAATTGATTTATGATAAAAAAAAAAGGTCATATTGATTTGAAATGGATAATTCTTCAAATAGTCATAACTGTTTAAACGTGTTTATAAAACATATTTATTTTTTAAATTTTTACTTATTAATTTTTTGAAATATTAATAAATTTATATTATTTTATTCAAAATAAGCTTGCATGAATAGAAACAATTGTTTTATGACAAAACAAAAGGTCATAATGTTTTGAAATAGATAATTGTTTAGATAGTCATAACTATTTGAACATGTTTGATAAACAAATTCAGTTTTTAATTCTCTTACTCATTAATTTTTAGAATATTAATAAATTAGTATTATTTTAATTTGAATAAGCTTATATATACCGAAACAATTATTTTATTGCAAAACAAAAGGTCTCAATGATTTAAAATAGATAATTATTCAAAAAGTCATGACTTTTTGAACTGGGTCAATAAACATATTTATTTCTTAAATTTTTTACTTATTATTTGTCGAAATATTAATAAATTAATATTATTTTAATTTGTATAAGCCAGTATGACAAAAAACAATTGTTTTATGACAAAACAAAAAGTCATTACAATTTAAAATAAAAAATTGTTCAAATAGTCATTAAAATTTGAACTTGTTTAGTAAACAGATTTATTTTTTAAATCTTTTACTTATTAATTGTCTTAATATTAATAAGTTTGTATCATTTTATTCAAAATAAGTTTGCATATATAAAAAAATCATTTTGTGAGAAAACAAAAAGTTATAGCGATTTCAAATAGATAATTGTTGAAATAGTTATAATTATTTAAACTTGTTCAATAAACATATTCATTTTTTAAATCCCTTAATTATTAATTTTTGAAATATTAATGACAGTATTATTTTATTTCAAATAATTTTATATGAATTGAAATAATTTTTTTATGACAAAACAAAAGGTCATAACAATTTGAAATAGATATTTATTCAAATAGTCTTAACTATTTAATCTAGTTTGGTAAACATATTTATTTTTAAAATTTTTTATTTATTAATTGTTGAAATATTAATAAATTAGTATTATTTTAATTTGAATAAGCTTGTATGAATATAAACCATTATTTTATAATAGAACAAAAAGTCATAACAATTTGAAATAAATAATTTGTCAAATAGTTATAACTATTTGAACTAGTTTGATAAACAGATTTGTTTTTTAAATCACTTATTAATTTTTGAAATATTAATAGATTAGTATTTTTTTTTTATTTTGAACAAACTTATATGAACAAAAACATTTATTTTACAACAAAACAAAAGGTCATAATGATTTGAAATAGATAATTGTTCAAATAGTCGTAATTATTTGAACTAGTTAGGTAAACAATATTATTTTTTTCAATCTCTTACATATTAATTTTTGAAATATTAATAAATTAATTTTTATTTTATTATGAATAAGCTGTATGAATTGAAAAAAAAATTTTATGGCAAAACAAAAATGATTTAAAATGGATAATTATTCATATAGTCTTAACTATTTGAACTAGTTTAGTAGATAAATTTATTTTTTAAATCTCTTAGTTATTAATTTTTGGAATATTATTATATTAGCATTATTTTATTTCAAATAAGCTTGTATGAACATAAATAATTATTTTATGACAAAACAAAAGGTTAGAATGATTTGAAGTATATGATTGTTCAAATAGTCATAACTATTTGAATTTGATCAATAAACGGATTTATTTTATCAAATCTTGTGCTTATTAATTTTTCAAATTTTAATAAATTTGGATTATTTTATTCCAAATAAGCATGTAAGATATGAAACAAATATTTTATGACTAAACAAAAGGTTAGAACAATTTGAAGTAGATAATTATTCTAATAGTTTTAACTATTTGAACTGGTTTGGCAAATAAATTTCTTTTTTAAATCTTTTATTAATTTTTGGAATATTATTAAAGTAGTATTATATTTAATTGAATAAGCTTCTATGATAAAAAAAATAATTGTTTTATGAAAAAACAAAGATTTTAACTATTTGAAACTGATAATTATTCAAATAGTCATAACTATTTGAATTGGTTATATAAACATATTTATTTTCTAAATCTCTTACTAATTAATTTTTGAAATATTAATAAATTAGTATTATTTTATTCCGAATAAGCTAGTATTATCAAAAGCAATTATTTTAATCAAAATAAGCTTGCACGAACAAAACAATTATTTTACGACAAAAGAAAAGGTCATAACGATTTAAAATAGATAATTGTTCATATAGTCTTAATTATTTAAACTACTTCGATAATTAGATTTAGTTTTTAATTTTCTTGGTTATTAAGTTTTGAAATATTATTAAATTAGTATTATTTTATTTTGAAAAAAATAGTATAAATAAAACAAATTGTTTGATGACAAAATAAAAAGGTTATAACGATTTGAAATAGATAATTATTCAAATAGTCAAAACTATTTGAAATGGTTTGGTAAACAAATTTACTTTTTAAATCTCTTACTAATTAATTTTCTAAATATTAATAAATTAGTATTATTTTATTTTGAACAAACTTATCTTAACAAAAACAAGAGTTTTATGACAAAACAAAATGTAATAATGATTTGAAATAGATAATCGTTCAAATAGTTACAATTATTTGAACTGGTTCAATAAATAGAATTATTTTCTAAATCTCTTACTTATAAATTTTTGAAATATTAATAAATTAGTTTTATCCTATTTCAAATATGCTTGCATGATCTAAACTAATTGTTTTATGACAAAACAAAAGGTTATAACAATTTGGAATAAAAGATAGTTCATATAGTCTTAACTATTTGAACAAAAGGTCATAACAATTTAAAATAAATAAATGTCAATAAATTAGTATTATTTTATTCTGAATAAGCTTGTATGAACTGAAACAATTATTATATAACTAAACAAAACGTCTAAATGATTTGAAATAGATAATTATTCTAATACTCTTAACTATTTGAACTTGTTTAACAAACACATTTATTTTTTAAATCTCCTATTAATTTTCTAAATATTATTAAATTAGTATTATTTTTATTTGAATAAGCTTGGATGATCAGAAACAATTGTTTTATGAGAAAGCAAATATGATAATGATTTGAGAATGATATTTGTTCAAATAGTTATAACTATTTAAACTAGTTTGGAAAACAATTTTAGTTTTTAAATCTCTTACTTATTAATTTTTGAAATATTAATAAAATAGTATTATTTTATTTCAGATAAGTTTTTATGAACTGAAACAATTGTTTTATGATAAAACAAAAGCTCATAACAACTTTAAATACTTAGAATGATTGTTCAAAAAGTCAAATCTTTTGAACTTTTTTGGTAAAAAGATTTATTTTTTTAAATCTCTTGCTCATTAATTTTTCAAATGTCAATAAATTAGTATTATCTTATTCTAAATAAGCTTGTATATAATTGTTTTATGATTAGAAAAAAGGTCAAAATGATTTGAAGTAAATAATTCTTCTAATAATCTTAATTATTTGAACTAGTTCAACAAACATAATTATTTTTTAAATCTATTACTTATTAATTTTTAGAATATTATTAAATTAGTATTATTTTAATATGAATAAGCTTGTATGAAAAGGATCAATTGTTTTATAACAAAATAAATATCATAATGTTTTGAGATAAATAATAATTCAAATAGTCATAACTATTTGAACTATTTTGGAAAATAGATATAGTTTTTAAATCTCTTATTAATTTTTAAAATATTAATAGATCAGTATTATTTTAATTTGAATAATTTTGCATGAATAGAAACAATTATTTTATGACAAAACAAAAGGTCATAACAATTTAAAATAGATAATACTTCAAATGGACATGACTATTTGAACTTATTCGATAAATAGATTTATTTTTTAAATCTCCAACTTATTAATTTTTAGAATATTAATAAATTAGTATTATTTTATTTTAAATAAAATTGTATGAATAGAAACAATTGATTTATAAACAAACAAAAGATCACAATGATTTGAAACAAATAATTGTTCAAATAGTCATAAGTATTTGAACTTGCATGATAAATATATTTATTTTTTAAATCTTTTACTTATTAATTTTTGAAATTTTAATAAATTAGTATTATTTTATTCCGAATATGCTTTTATGAATAGAAATAATTGGTTTATGACAAAACAAAATGGTCATAACGATCTAAAATAGATAATTATTCAAGTAGTCATAGCCATTTAAATGTGTTTAGAAAACATATTTATTTTTAAAATTTTTACTTAGTAATTTTTGGAATATTAATCAATTTATATTATTTTATTCAAAATAAGCTTGCATGAACAGAACTAATTGTTTTATGACAAAATAAAAGGTCATAATGTTTTGAAATAGATAATTGTCTAGATAGTCATAACTATTTGAATATGTTTGGCAAACATATTCATTTTTTAATTATCTTGCTTATTAATTTTTGAAATGTTAATAAATTGTTATTATTTTATTTCAAATAAGCTTATATGAACGAAAACAATTGTTTTACTACAAAACGAAGGGTCACAATGATTTGAAATAGATAATTATTCAAATATTCATGACTATTTGAACTTATTTAGTAAACATATTTATTTTTTAAATCGTTTACATATTATTTATAGAAATATTAATAAATTAATATTATTTTAATTTGAATAAGCTTGTATAAACAAAAACAATTATTTTATGACAAAACAAAAAGTCATAACAATTTAAAATAAATAATTATTCAAATAATCGTAAGGATTTGAACTTGTTCGGTAAACATATTTATTTTTTTAAATCTTTTACTTATTAATTGTCTTAATATTAATAAATTTATATTATTTTATTTGAAATAAGCTTGTATGAAAAAAATCATTTTATGACAAAACAAAAGGTAATAGCAATTTCAAATGGATAACTATTCAAATAGTTATAATTATTTAAACTTATTCGGTAAATAGATTCATTTTTTAAATCTCTTAATTATTAATTTTTGGAATATTAATAGCTTACTATTATTTTATTTTGAATAATTTTATATTAACTGAAATAATTTTTTTATGACAAAACAAAAATTCATAACGATTTGAAATAGATGTTTATTCAAATAGTCATGACTATTTGATCTAATTCAGTAAACATATTTATTTTTTTAATTTTTTTACTTATTAATTGTTGAAATTTAAGAAATTAGTATTATTTTAATTTGAATAAGCTTGTATGAACAAAAATTATTATTTTATAACAAAACAAAAAATCATAACAATTTGAAATAAATAATTGCTCAAATAGTCATAACTATTTAAGTTAGTTTAATAAATTGATTTAATATTTAAATCTAATGTTAATTTTGAAATATTAATAGATTATGTCAAAACAAAAAGACATAACGATTTGAAATAGATATTTTTTATAGCTTTAATAAACAAATTTATTTTTAAATCTCTTAGTTATTAATTTTCATGATATTATTAGATTAATATTATTTTATTTTAGAAAAGCTTGTACAAACATAAATATTTGTTTTATGAAAAAAACAAAAGGTTATAACGACTTGAAATATATAATTGTTCAAATAGTCATAATTATTTGAACTGGTTTGATAAACAAATAATCTCCTACTTACTAATTTTTGAAATATTAAAAATTAGTATTATTTTATTCCAAATTGGCTTGTATGATGAAAAACAATTGTTTTATGACAAAATAAAAGTTCATAACAATTGATATAGATAATTGTTCAAATAGTCATAACTATTTGAATTGATTCGATAAACTAATTTATTTTTTAATATTAATAAAGTAATATTATTTTATTTTGGATAAACCTTTACAAATGAAACAATCATTATATGATTAAACAAAATGTCACAACAATTTTAAATAGATAATTGTTCAAATAGTCATAATTATTTGAAGTTATTCAGTAAATAGATTTATTTCTTTAAATTCCTTGCTTATTAATTTTATAAATGTTAATAAAATATTATTATTTTATTTCAAATAAGTATATATAAATTGAAACAATTATTTTATGACTAACAAAAAGTCAAAACAATTTGAAATAGATAATTGTTTTAATAGTCTTAACTATTTGATTGGTTCAACAAATACATTTATTTTTTAAATCTCTTATTAACTTTTAGAATATTATTAGTTTAGCAATATTTTGCTCCAAATAAATTTATATGAATAGAAACAATTGTTTTATGATAAAACAAAGATCATATCGATTTGAAATAAATAAGTGTTCAAATAGTTATAACTATTTGAACTAGTTTGGTAAATAGATTTAGTTTGTGAATCTCTTTTTAATTTTCAAAATATTAATAAAATAGTATTAGTTTATTATGAATAATTTTGTATGAATAGAAACAATTATTTTACGACAAAACAAAATGTCATAATGATTTGAAATAGATAATAGTTCAAATAGACATAACTTTTTGAACTTGTTTGGTAAACATATTTATTTTTTAAATCTCCAACTTATTAATTTGTAGAATATTAATAAATTAGTATTATCTTATTTTGAATAAACTTGTATGGATAGAAACTATTGTTTTATGACAAAACAAAAGATCATAACGATTAGAAATAAATAATTATTTAAATAGTCATAACTATTTGAACTCACTTGGTAAACAGATTTATTTTTTAAATAATTTAATTATTAGTTTTTGGAATTTCAATAAATTAGTATTCTTTTATTCCAAATAAGCTTTTATGAACAGAAAAAATTTTTTATGACAAAAAAAAAGGTTATAATGATTTGAAATAGATAATAGTTCAAATAATCGTAACTATTTGAACGTATTTAGAAAATAGATTTATTTATTAAATTTTTACTTATTAATCTTTGGAATATTAGTAAATTTATATTATTTTATTCGTCATAAGCTTGTATGAACATAAACAATTATTTTACTACAAAACAAAAGGTCATAATGATTTAAAATAGATAATTATTCAAACAGTCATAACTATTTGACCTTGTTCGGTAAGCAAATTCATTTTTTAAATCTCTTACTCATTAATTTTTGGAATATTAATAAGTTAGTATTATTTTATTTTGAATAAGCCTATAAGAATTGATACAATTTTTTATGATGAAACAAATGATCAAAACGATTTGGAATAGATAATTATTCAAATAGTTATTACTATTTGAACTTGTTCGATAAACATATTTATTTTTTTAAATCTTTTACTTATTAATTGCTGAATTATTAATAAATTAATATTATTTTAATCTGAATAAGCTTTTATAAACAAAAATAATTGTTTTATGACAAAAAAATATGTCATAACAATTTGAAATAAATAATTGTTCAAATAGTCATAACTATTTGAACTTATTCAGTGAACATATTTGAAATAAGCTTGTATGAATGGAAAAAATTATTTTATGACAAAACAAAAGATTATAACAATTTCAAATAGGTAATTGTTCAAATAGCCATAACTATTTGAACTTGTTTGGTAAATAGATTCATTTTTAAAATCTCTTGTTAATTTTTGAAATATTAATAAATTAGAATTATGTTATTTTGAATAAGTTTATATGAACAGAAACAATTGTTTTGTGACAAAACAAAATGTCATAATGATTTGAAATATATAGTTATTTAAATAGTCATAACTGTTTGCACTGGTTAGGCCAACTAATACATTTTCTAAATTCGTTACTTATTAAATTTAAATTAGCATTACTTTATTCCGAATAAGACTGTATGAATAGAAACAATTGTTTTATGATAAAACAAATGGCCATAACAATTTGAAATAAATAATTGTTCAAATAGTCATAACTATTTGAACTTATTCGGTGAACATATTTGAAACAAGCTTGTACGAATAGAAAAATTTTTTTTATGACAAAAAAAAAAGTGATAACAATTTGAAATAGGTAATTGTTCAGATAGCTATAACTATTTAAACTTGTTTGGTAAATAGATTCATTTTTTAAATCTCTTACTTGTTAATTTTTGGAATATTAATAAATTAGAATTATGTTATTTCGAATAAGTTTATATGAATAGAAACAATTGTTTTGTGACAAAACAAAATGTCATAATGATTTGAAATAGATAATTGTTCTAATAGTCATAACTATATGCACTGGTTAGGCCAACTAATACATTTTCTAAATCCGTTACTTATTAATTATAAATTAGCATTACTTTATTCCGAATAAGACGGTATGAACAAAAACAATTATTTTATGATAAAACAAGTGGCCATAACAATTTGAAATAAATAATTATTTAAATAGTTATAACTAATTGAACTGGTTTGGCAAACAGATTTATTTTTTAAATCTCTTATTAATTTTCAAGATATTAATAAATTAATATTATTTTATTTTGAACAAATTTATAGGAACAAAAACATTTATTTTATGACAAAACAAAAGGTAATAACGATTTAAAATAAATAATTATTCAAATATTCATAATTATTTGAACTGGTTAGGCTAACAAAATTATATTTTAAATCTCTTATTAATTTTGTAATATCAATAAATTTGATTTGTTTTATTCTAAATAATTAGTAAGAGCTGAAAAAATTGTTTTACAATAAAATAAAATGTCATAACTATTTGAAATAGATAATTGTTCATATAGCCTTCACTATTTGAAGTGGTTTGGCAAACAAATTTATTTTTTAAATCTTTTAGTTATTAATTGTCAAAATATTATTAGATTAGTATTATTTTATTCTAAATAAGCTTGTATAAATAGAAATAATTGTTTTATGATAGAACAAAAGATTATAACAATTTGAAATATATAATTATTCAAATAGTAATAATTATTTGAACTGGTTCGATAAATAAAATTATTTTTTAAATCTCTTGCTTATAAAGTTTTGAAATATTAATCAATTAGTTTTATTTTATTACGAATAAACTTGAATGAGCTATAATAATTGTTTTATAACAAACAGAAGATCATAACAATTTGAAATAGATAATTATTCATATGGTCTTAACTATTTGAATTGGTTTGATAAACAAACTTATTTTTTAAATCTCTTAGTTATGAATTTTTAGAATATTATTAATTTAGTATTATTTTTATTTCAAATAAATTTATATGAATAGAAATAATTGTTTTATGACAAAAAAAAGGTTATAACAATTTGAAATAGATAATTGTTCAAATAGTCATAACTATTTGACCTTGTTTATTCAATAAACAAATAGTCATAACAATTGTTTCGAAATAAAATAATACTAATTTATTAATATTCTTAAAATTAATAGGTAGGAGAATTAAAAGTAAATTTGCTTATTGAACAAGTTCAGATAGTCATATCTATTTGAACAATTATCTATTTCAAATCATTATGACCTTTTGTTTGTCATAAAACAATTTTTCTGTTCATACAAAATTATTCAAAATAAAATAATACTGATCTATGAATATTTTAAAAATTAATAAGAGATTTAAAAACTAAATTTATTTATTAGAATAGTTCAAATAGTTATGACTATTTGAATAATTTTTTATCTCAAATAGTTATGATATTTATTTTGTCATAAAACAATTGTTTCCTTTCATACAAGTTTATTTGGATTAAAATATTACTAATTTAATAATATTCCAAAAATTAATAAGTAAGAGATTTAAAAAGTAAATATGTTTGCTTAACCAGCTCAAATAGTTAAGACTATTTTGTCATAAAACACATTCAAATAGTTATGACCTTTTGTTTTGTCATAAACCAATCATACATGCATATTCAAAATAAAACAATACTAGTTTATTCATATTCCAAAAATTAATAAGTAAAAGATTTAAAAAATAAATCTATTTACTAAGCAAGTTCAAATAGTTATGATTGGTTGAACAATTATTTATTTCAAATAGTTATGATATTTTGTTTAGTCATAAAACAATTGTTTCTATTCATACAAGTTTATTCTAGATAAAATAATACCAATTTATTAATGTTCTAAAAATTAATAGGTAGGAGATTTAAAAAATAAATCTGTTTATCGAACAAGTTCAAATAATCATGTCCATTTGAATAATTATCTATTTCAAATTGTTATAACCATTTGTTTCATCATAAAAAAATTGTTTCTATTCATGCAAAATTATTCAAAATAAAATAATATTTATCTATTAATATTTTAAAAATTAATAAGAGATTTAAAAACTAAATTTGTTTTCTAAAATAGTTCAAACAGTTAGACTATTTGAATAATTATCTATCTCAAATCGTTATGATTTTTATTATGTTACAAAACAATTGTTTCTTTTCATACAACTTTATTTGAATTAAAATAATATTAATTTAATAATATTTCAAAAATTAATAAGTAAAAGATTTAAAAAAATAAATGTATTTATTGAACCAGTTCAAATAGTTAAGACTATTAGAACAATTATCTATTTCAAATCGTTTTGACCTTTTGTTTAGTCATAAAACAATTATTTTAATTCATACAAGCTTATTCAAAATAAAATAATACTAATTTATTAACATTTGAAAAATAAATCTATTAACCAAACAAGTACAAATAAATTTGACTATTTGAAAATTGATCTGACTATTTAAAGTCATTATGACTTTTTCTGTCATAGAACAGCTGTTTCAAGTCATATAAATTTATCCAAAATAAAATAATACTACTTTACTAATATCTTGAAAAATAATAAGAGATTTAAAAACTAAAACTATTTTCCAAACCAATTCAAATGGTTATTATTATTTGAACAAATATCAATCTCAAATCATTATGATATTTGTTTTCTCATAAAATAATTGTTTCTAATCATCCAAGCTTATTCAGATAAAAATAATGCTATTTAATAATATTTTGAAAATTAATAAGAGATTCAAAAAATAAATGTGTTTGTCGAACAAGTTCAAATAGTTATGACTATTAGAATAATTATCTATTTCAAATCATTTTGACCTTTTGTTTAGTCATATAATAATTGTTTTAGTTCATACAAACTTATTTGAAATAAAATAATATTAATTTATTAACATTCAAAAAATTATTCAGCAAGAGATTTAAAAAAGTAAATCTATTTACCAAATAAATTCCAATAGACTATTTGAACAATCGATATAACTATTTAAAGTTGTTATGACCTTTTTTTATCATAGAATAATTGTTTCAGTTTACAGAAACTTATCTGAAATAAAATAATACTACTTTACTAATATTTTGAAAATTAATAAGAGATTTAAATACTAAAACTATTTTCTGAACTAATTCAAATAGTTATATCTATTTGAACAAATATCAATCTCAAATCATTATGATCTTTGTTTTGTCATAAAATAATTGTTTCTAATCATTCAAGCTTATTTGAATAAAAATAATACTAATTTAATAATATTTTGAAAATTAAAAAGAGATTTAAATACTAAAACTATTTTTTGAACCAATTCAAATAGTTATAACTATTTGAACAAATATTAATCTCAAATCATTATGACCTTTGTTTTGTCATAAAATAATTGTTTCTAATCATTCAAGCTTATTCAAATAAAAATAATACTAATTTAATAATATTTTGAAATTTAATAAGAGATTTAAAAAATAATTGTGTTTAATGAACCAGCTTAAATAGCTAAGACTATTAGAATAATTATCTATTTCAAATTGTTTTGAACTTTTGTTTAGTTATTTAATAATTGTTTCAGTCATACAAGTTTATTCGAAATAAAATAATACTAATTTATTAACATTTTTTTATTTCAAATTGTTATAACTTTTGGTTCAAATAGTTAAGATTATATGAATAATTATTTATTTCAAAGTGTTATGACTTTTATTTTAGCTTATACAATCGCATTTGGAATAGAATAAAACTAATTTATTAATATTTCAAAAATTTATAAGTAAGACATTTAGAAAATAATTCTATTTATTGAACCAATTCAAATAATTATAACTATTTGAACAATTATCTATTCAAATCATTATTACTTTCTTTTTGTTATTAAATAATTGTTTTTGTTAATATAAGTTTGTTCAAAATAAAATAATACTAATTTACTAATATTTAGAAAATTAATCAGTAAGAGATTTAAAAAGTGAATCTATTTACCAAAACATTTCCAATAGTTTTGACTATTTGAATAATTATCTATTTCAAATCGTTATAACATTTTATTTTGTCATCAAACAATTGGTTCTGTTCATACTATTTAAATTACAATAAAATACTAATTTAATAATATTTCAAAACTTAATAACCAAGAAAATTAAAAAATAAATCTAATTGCTGAACCAGTTTAAATAGTTAAGACTATACAAACAATTATCTATTTCAAGTCGCTATGACCTTTTGTTTTGTCGTAAAAGAATTGTTTTGTTCGTACAAGCTTATTCTGATTAAATAATACTAATTTAATAATATTTTATAAATTAATAAATAAGAGATTTAAAAAATAAATTTGTTTACCGAATCAATTTAAATAGTTAATACTATTAGAACAATTATCTATTTGAAATTGTTTTAACTTTTGTTTAGTCATAAAAAAATTGTTTTAGTTCATACAAGCTTATTTAGAATAAATTAATACTAATTTATTAACATTCAAAAATTAATAAGAAAGAGATTTTAAAAATTAAATCTATTTACTGAACAAGTTCAAATAGTTATTACTATTAGAACAATTGTCTATTTAAAATCGTTATAACCTATTAATTTGTCATAAAATAATTGTTTCAGTTAATACAAGCTTAGATGGAATAAAATAATACTAAGTTATTAATATTTCCTAAAATAATAAGAAATTTAAAAAGTAAATATATTTATCGAATCAGTTAAAATAATTATGGCCATTTGTATGACTATCTACTTCAAATCATTATGACCTTTTATTTTGTCATAAAACAATTGTTTATGATCATACAAACTTATTTGAAATAAAATAATACTAATTTATTAATATTTAAAAAATAAATTTGTTACCGAACTAGTTCAAAGTTATAACTATTTGAACAATTATCAATCTTAAATTATTAATATCTTTATTTTGTCATAAAATAATTTTTTTTATCATAGAAGGTTATTTAGTTAAATATAATATTAATTTAATAATATTATGAAAATTAATAAGTAAGAGATTTAAAATATAAATGTGCTTACTGAACCAATTCTAGTTCAAATGGACATGACTATTTGAACTTGTTCGATAAACAGATTTACTTTTTAAATCTCAAACTTATTGATTTTTAAAATACTAATAAATTAATATTATTTTATTTCAAATAAAATTGTATGAATAGAAACAATTATTTTATGACAAAACAAAAAATCATAATGATTTGAAATAAATAATTATTCAGATAGTCATAACTACTTGAACTTGCTCAGTAAACAAATTTATTTTTTTAAATCTTTTACTTATTAATTTTTGAAATTTTAATAAATTAGTATTATTTTATTTCCAAAAAGCTTTTACGAACAAAAACAATTGGTTTATGATAAAACAAAAGGTCATAACAATTTGAATGTATTTAAAAAGAATATTTATTTTTTAAAAGTTTACTTGTTAATTTTTGGAATATTAATAAATTTAAATTATTTTATTCAAAATAAGCTTGGATGAATAGAACCAATTATTTTATGACAAAACAAAATGTTATAATGTTTTGAAATAGATAATTGTTCAGATAGTCATAACTATTTGAACTTATTCAGTAAACGTATTCTTTTTGTTAATTCTCTTACTCATTAATTTTTGAAATATTAATAAATTAGTACTATCTTACTTCAAATAAGCTTATATGAACTAAAACAAGTATTTTATTACAAAAGAAAAAGGTCATAATGATTTGAAATAGATAATTATTCAAATAGTCATGATTATTCAAACTTGTTTAGTAAATATATTTATTTTTTAAATCTTTTACTTATTAATTGTCAAAATATTTATAAATTAATATTATTTTAATCCTAATAAACTTGTATGAACATAAATAATTGTTTTATGCCACAATAAAAAGTCATAACAAGTTTAAATAAATAATTGCTCAAATAATCATAACGATTTGAAATTGTTTGGTAAACAAATTTATTTTTTAATCTTTTACTTATTAATTATTTTAATATTAATAAATTTGTATTATTTTATTTGAAATAAGCTTGGATGAGCATAAAATAATTCTTTTATGACAAAACAAAATGTTATAGCTATTTCAAATAGATAATTATTTAAACAGTCATAATTATTTAAATTTGTTCAGTAAATAGATTCATTTTTTAAATCTCCTTATTATTAATTTTTGGATTATTAATAAATTAGTATTATTTTATTTTGAATAAGCTTATATGAATTGAAACTATTCTTTTATGACAAAACAAAAGGTCATAACGACTTGAAATAGATAATTATTTAAATAGTCATGATTATTTGATCTAGTTTGGTAAACATATTTATTTTTAAAATCTTTTACTTATTAATTGTCAAAATATTAATAAATTAGTATTATTTTAATCCAAATAAACTTGTATGAATAGAAACAATTGTTTTATAATAGAACAAAAAGTCATAACGATTTGAAATAAATAATTGCTCAAATAGTTATAACTAGTTAAACTAGTTTGATAAATCACTTTTTAATTTTTGAAATATTAATAGATTAGTATTATTTTATTCCGAACGAACTTATATGAACAAAAACATTTGTTTTATAACAAAATAAAAGGTCATAATGATTTGAAATATATAATTGTTCAAATAGTAAAATTATTTGAACCGGTTAGGTAAATATAATTTTTTTTTATATCTCTTACTTATTAATTTTTTAAATATTAATAAATTCATTTTATTTTATTCCAAATAAGCTAGTATGAATTCAAACAAAACTATTTTATGACAAAACAAAAGGTCATAATGATTTGAAATAGATAATTGTTCATATAGTTTTAAATATTTGAACTAGTTCGACAAATAAATTTATTTTTTAATTCTCTTAGTTATTAATTTTTGGAATATTATTAGATTAGTGTTTTTTATTCCGAATAAACTTGTATGAACAAAAATAACTGTTATATGATAGAACAAAAAGTTACAAGGATTTGAAATTTACAATTGTTCAAATAGTCATAACTATTTGAATTAGTTTGGTAAACATATTTATTTTTTAAATCTATTACTTATTAGTTTTTAAAAGAATTAATAAATTAGTATTATTTTATTCTGAAAAAAAATTTAAATGTTCAAATACAATTCTTATATGATGAAACAAAAGGTAATAATGATTTGAAATAGATAATTGTTGACATAACCAAAATTATTTGAACTGATTCAGTAAATCGATTCACTTTTAAATCACTTATTAAATTTAGGAGTATTAATAAATAGTTTTATTTTATTTCAAATAAGCTTGTATGAACTAAAACGATTGTTTTATGACAAAACAAAAGGTCATAACAATTTGAAATAGAAAATTGTTCATATAATCTTAACTATTTGAACTACTTTGGCAAATAGATTATTTTTAAATCTCTTAGTTATTAATTTTTAAAATATTATTAAATTAGTATTATTTTATTCTAAATAAGACTATACAAACTAAAACAATTATTTTATAATAGAACAAAGATTATAACGATTTGAAATAGATAATTGTTCAAATAGGAACTGGTTTGGTAAACAAATTTAATTTTTAAATCTCCTAGTTATAAATGTTTGAAATATTAATAAATTACAATTATTTTATTCTGAATAGGTGTGTATGATAAAAACAATTTTTTTATGACAAAACAAAATTTCATAATAATTTGAAATAGATAATTATTCAAATAGCCATAATTTTTTGAATTGATTCAATAAATTGATTTTTTTTCAAAATCCCTAACTTATCAATTTTTTAAAATTAATAAAGTAATATTATTTTATTTCAAAAAACCTTTTATGAACTAGAATAATCGTTTTCTGATAAAACAAAAGGTCATATTTATTCTAGATAATTGTTCAAACAATCATACCTATTTGAACTTGTTCAATAAATAGATTTATTTTTTTAATTTCTTGTGTATTAATTTTTTTAATGTTAATAAATTATTATTATTTTATTTTGAATAAGCATGTATGATCTAAAAAAATTATTTTATGAATAAACAAAAATGTCATAACGATTTGAACTAGATAATTATGCTAATAGTCTTAACTATTTGAACTAGTGTTGCAAATATATTTATATTTTAAATCTCTTATTAATTTTTAGAATATTATTAATTTACCAATATTTTACTCCAAATAAGCTTATGTTAATAGAAACAATTGTTTTATGGCAAAATAAAGATCATAATGATTTAAACTAGCTTGATAAACAGATTTAGTTTTAAAATCTCTTATTAATTTTTGAAATATGAAAATATTAGTATTATTTTATTCTGAATAATTTTATATAAATAGAAACAATTTTTTTATGACAAAACAAAATGTCATAACAATTCAAAATAGATGATAGTTCAAACGAACATTAACTATTTGAACTTGTTTAATAAATAGATTTATTTTTTAAATCTTCGACTTATTAATTTTTAGAATATTAATAAATTAGTATTATTTTATTTTGAATAAAATTGTATGAGTAAAAACAATTGTTTTTTGACAAAACAAAAGATCATAATGATTTAAAATAAATAATTGTTCAAATAGTCATAACTATTTAAACTCTTTCGATAAATAGATTTATTTTTTAAATCTTTTAATTATTAATTTTTGAAATTTTAATATATTACTATTATTTTATTTCGAATAAGCTTTAAATAATAGAAATAATTGATTCATGACAAAACAAAAGGTCATAATGATTTGAGATAGATAATTCTTCAAATAGTCATAACTATTTGAATGTGTTCAGAAACATATTTCTTTTTTAAAATTTTGCTTATTAATTTTTGGAATATTAATAAATTTATGTTATTTTATTCGAAATAAGCTTGTATGAACAGAACCAATTATTTTATAACAAAACAAAAAGTAATAATGTTTTGAAATAGATAATTGTTCAAATATTCATAGCTATTTGAACATGTTTGGTAAACAAATTTATTTTTTAATTCTTTTATTCATTAATTTTTGGAATATTAATAAATTAGTATTATTTTATTTCAAATAAGCTTATATGAACTGAAACAATTGTTTTATTACAAAACAAAAGGTTACAATGATTTGAAATAGATAATTATTCAAATAGTCATGACTATTTGAACTTGTTTGGAAAACATATTTATTTTTTAAAATCTTTTACTTATTAATTGTCGAAATATTAATAAATTAATATTATTTTATTCTGAATAAGCTTGTATGAATAAAAACAATTGCTTTATGACAAAACAAAATGTTATAACAATTTGAAATAAATAATTGTTCAAATAGTCATAAAGATTTGAACTTTTCGGTAAACAAATTTATTTTTTAAATCTTTTACTTATTAATTGTCTTAATATTAATAAATTTATATTATTTTATTTGAAATAAGCTTGTATGAACAAAAAAAAAAACATTTTACAACAAAACAAAAGGTTATAGCAATTTCAAATATATAATTGTTGAAATAGTCATAATTATTTAAACTTGTTCGGCAAACAAATTTATTTCTTAAATCTCTTAATTATTAATTTTTGGAAAATTAATAACTTAGTATTATTTTATTTCAAATAAGCTTATATGAACTAAAATAATTTTTTTATGATAAAACAAAAGATCATAATGATTTGAAATAGATATTTATTCAAATAGTCATGACTATTTATCTAGTTCAGTAAACATATTTATTTTTTAAATTTTTTAGTTATTAATTATCAAAATATTAATAAATTAGTATTATTTGAATTTGAATAAGCTTGCATGAATAGAAACTATTGTTTTATAATATAACAAAAAGTCATAACAATTTGAAGAAATAATTCCTTAAATAGTCATAACTTTTTGAATTGGTTTGATAAACATATTTACTTTTTAAATCTCTTATTAATTTTTGAAATATTAATAGATTAGTACTTTTTTTCAAAGAAATTTATATTAACAAAAAAATTTGTTTTATGACAAAACAAAAAGTCATAAAGATTTGAAATAGATAATTGTTCAAATAGACATACTTATTTAGGTAAACAAAATTATTTTTTAAATCCCTTACATATTAATTTCTGAAATTTTAATAAATTCATTTTATTTTATTTTGAATAAGGTAATGTGTATTAAAAAATTGTTTTTTGACAAAACAAAAATGATTTGAAATAGATAGCTATTCATATAGTTTTAACTATTAGAATTAGTTTGGCAAACAAATTTATTTTTTAAGTCTCTTAGTTATTAATTTTTGGAATATTATTATGTTAGTATTGTTTTATTTCGAATAAACATATATGAACAAAAATAATTATTTTATGATAGAACAAAATGTTATAACAGTTTGAAGTATACAATTGTTTAAATAGTCATAATTATTTAAATTGGTTCATTAAAAAGATTTATTTTTTAAATCTCATACTTATTAATTTTTGAAAGATTAATAATTAGTATCATTTTATTCTGAATAAACTTGTATTATAAAAAATAATTGTTATATGACAAACAAAACGTAATCACGATTAGAAAAAGAAAATTATTAAAAAGGCCATAATTATTTGAACTAATTTGGTAAATGAATTCACTTTTTAAATGACTTATTAATTTTTAGAATATTAATAATTAGTATTATTTTATTTTGAATAAGCTTATATGAACTAAAATAATTGTTTTATGATAAAACAAAAAGTCATAATGATTTAAAATAGATAATTGTTCATATAGTCTTAATTGTTTAAACTGCTTCAGCAAATGGATTTATTTTTTAAATATCTTAGTTATTAAATTTTGGAATATTATTAAATTAGTATTATTTTATTCTAAATAAGCTTATATGAACTAAAACAATTATTTTATAATAAAATAAAAGGTTATAATGATTTAAAATAGATAATTGTTCAAATAAGAACTAATCTGGTAAACAAATTTATTTTTTAAATCTCTTGCATATTAATTTTTGTAATATTAGTAAATTAGTATTATTTTATTCTGAATAGGCTTGTATGATGAAAAACAATTGTTTTACAATAAAATAAAAGTTTGTATGGATTTGAAATACATAATTGTTCAAATAGCCATAATTATTTGAACTGATTCGATAAACTGACTTATTTTTTAAATCTCTAACATATCAATTTTTGAAATATTAATAAAGTAAAATTATTTTATTTGGATAAACTTTTTATGAACTGAAATTATTGTTTTATGATAAAACAAAAGGTCATATTTATTTTAAATAGATAATTATTCAAATAGTCATAACTATTTGAACTTATTTGGTAAACAGATTTATTTTTTAAAATTTCTTATGTATTATTTTTTTGAATGTTAATAAATTAATATTATTTTATTTCAAATAAGCCTATATGAACAAAAAAAATTATTTTATGAATAAACAAAGGGTTATAACGATTTGAAATAGATAATTGTTTTAATATTCTTACTATTTGAACTAGTTTAGCAAACACATTTATTTTTTAAAATCTCTTACTTATTAATATTTAGAATATTATTAATTTAGCAAATATTTAGTTTGAATAAGCTTGTATGAATAGAAACAATTGTTTTATGAAAAAATAAAGATCGTAACGATTTGAACTAGTTCGATAAACATATTTAGTTTTTAAATCTCTTATTAATTTTTGAAATATTAAAAAATTAGTATTATTTTATTCTTAATAATTTTGTATGAATGGAAACAATTGTTTTATGACAAAAACAAAATGTCATAACGATTTGAAATAAATGATAGTTCAAAAAAACATGACTATTTGAACTTGTTCGGTAAATAGATTTATTTTTTAAGTCTCAACTTATTAATTTTTAGAATATTAATAAATTAGTATTATTTTATTTTGAATAAAATTGTGTGGATAGAACCAATTGTTTTATGACAAAACAAAAGATCATAACAATTTGAAATAAATAATTGTTTAAATAGTCATAACAATTTAAACTCGTTCAATAAATACACTTATTTTTTAAATCTTTTACTTATTAATTTTTGGAATTTTAATATATTAGTATTATTTTATTTCGAATAAGCTTTGATGAATAGAAACATTTGATTTATGACAAAACAAAAAGGTCATAATGATTTGAAATAGATAATTCTTCAAATAGTCATAACTATTTGAACATATTCAGAAAACATATTTATTTTTAAAATTTTTACTTATTAATTTTTTGAATATTACTAAATTTATATTTTTTGTTCGAAATAAGCTTGCATGAATAGAATCAATTGTTTTATCACAAAACAAAAAGGTCATAATGTTTTCAAATAAACAATTGTTCAGATAGTCATAACTATTTGAACATGTTCAGTAAACAAATTCATTTTTTAATTCTCTTACTCATTAATTTTTGGAATATTAATAAATTAGTATTATTTTGTTTCGAATAAGCTTATATAAATTGAAACAATTGTTTTATTGCAAAACAAAAGGTCACATGATTTACAATAGATAATTATTTGAATAGTCATGACTATTTGAACGTGTTCAGCAAACATATTTATTTTTTAAATCTTTTACTTATTATTTATCAAAATATTAATAAATTAATATTATTTATTTCAAATAAGCTTGTATAATATGAAATAATTATTTTATGACAAAACAAAAAGTCATAAGAATTTAAAATAAAAAATTGTTTAAATAGTCATAAAGATTTGAAGTTATTCGGTAAATAGATTTATTTTTAAATCTTTTATTTATTAATTATCTTAATATTAATAAATTTATATTCTTTTATTCAAAATAAGCTTGTATAAATAGAAAAAAGTCATTTTATGACAAAACAAAAGGTTATAGCGATCTCAAATCGATAATTGTTGAAATAGTTATAATATTTAAACTTGTTCGATAAATATATTCATTTTTTAAATATCTTAATTATTAATTTTGGAATATTAATAACTTAGTATTATTTTATTTTGAATAATTTTATATGAACTGAAATATGTTTTTTATAACAAAACAAAAGGTCATAATGATTTGAGATAAATATTTATTCAAATAGTCATAACTAGTTCATCTAGTTTGGTAAGCATAGTTATTTTTAAAATTTTTTCCTTATTAAATGTCAAAATATTAATAAATTAATATTATTTTAATCTAAATAAGCTTGTATGAATAGAAACTATTGTTTTATAGTGTAACAAAAAGTCATAACAATTTGAAATAAATAATTCCTCAAATAGTTATAACTATTTGAACTGGTTTAATAAACAAATTATTTTTTAAATTTCTTATTTGAAATATTAATAGATTAGTATTTTTTTTTTATTTTGAACAAACTTATATAAATTAAAACATTTATTTTACAACAACACAAAAGGTCAAAATGATTTCAATAGATAATTGTTCAAATAGTCATAATTATTTAAGTTGGTTAGGTAAATAGAATTATTTTTTAATCTTTTACATATTAATTTTTGAAATATTAATAAATTTATTTTAATTTACTTTTTAAATCTCTTAGTTGTTAATTTTTGGAATATTATTATATAAGTATTATTTTATTTCAAACAAGCTTATATGTAAAGAAATAATTGTTTTATGATAGAACAAAAGGTTATAATGATTTGAAGTATACAATCGTTCAAATAATCATAACTATTTAAACTAATTCAGTAAACAAATTTATTTTGTAAATCTCTTACATATTAATTTTTGAAAGATTAATAAATTAGTATTATTTTATTTCAAATAAATTTGTACTATAAAAAACAATTGTTATATGACCAAACAAAAGGTAATAATGATTTGAAATAGATAATTGTTGAAATGGCCATAATTATTTGAACTGATATGGTAAACAGATTCACTTTTTAAATCACTTAATTATTAATTTTTTGAATATTAATAAATTAGTATTATTTTATTTTGAATAAACTTGTATGAACTAAAACAATTGTTTTGTGACAAAACAAAAGGTCATAATAATTTTAAATGGACAATTGTTCAAATAGTCATAACTATTTGAATTTTTTCGATAAAAATATTTTTTTAAACTCTTGTTTATTAATTTTTGAAATATTAAAAAATTAGTATTATTTTATTTTGGATAAGCTTTTATGAACTAAAACAATTATTTTATGTCAAAACAAAAGGTCATAATGATTTTAAATATTTAATTGTTCAAATAGTCTTACCTATTTGAATTTGTTCAATAAACATATATATGTTTCCAAATCTTTTGCTTATTAATTTTTTGAATGTTAATATATTTAAATTATTTTATTCCAAATAATCATGTAAGATATGAAGCAAATATTTTATGACTAAACAAAAGGTTAGAACGATTAGAAATAAATAGTTAGTCTAATAGTTTTAATTATTTGAACTGATTCGACAAATAAATTTTTTTTTAAATCTCTTATTAATTTCTGAAATATTATTAAATTAACATTATTTTTAACTAAATAAGCTTCCATGATAAGAAATAATTGTTTTATGAGAAAACAAAGATCTTAATGATTTGAGATTGATAATTGTTTAGATAGTCATAACTATTTGAACTGGTTCGCTAAACATATTTATTTTTTTAAATCTCTTACTTATTAATTTTTTAAATATTAAAAAATTAGTATTATTTTATTTCGAATAAGCTTGTATGATCAAAAACAATTATTTTATGACAAAACAAAAGGTCATAACATTTTGAAACAGATAATCATTCAAATGGCCATAATCATTTTAATTGATTTGGCAAATAGATTTATTTTTTAAATTTCTTACTTAATATTTTAGGAAATATTAATAAATTAGTATTATTTTATTCTATCTAAGTTGGCATTAACTTAAATAATTGTTTTATGACAAATCAAAAGGTTATAATGATTGTAAATAGAAAATTGTTCAAATGGCAAACAAATTTTTTTTTTTAAATATCTCTCTCATTAATTTTTTGAATGCTAATAAATTATTATTAATTTATTCTAAATAATCTTGTATGAACTAGAACAATTGTTTTATAACTAAACAAAAGGTCTGAATGATTTTAAATAGATAATTGTTCTAATAGTTTTAACCATTTGAACTGATTCAGTAAACAAATTTATTTTTTAAATCTCTTACTTATTAATTTTCAAAATATTATTAAATTAGTATTATTTTAATTAGAATAAGCTTGTACGAACAAAATAATTGTTTTACAACAAAAAAAAAGGTTATAATGATTTAAAATAGATAATCATTCATGTCATCATAACTATTTTAATTGGTTCAATAATTAGATTTATTTTTTAATTTTCTTTGTTATTAAGTTTTAAAATATTATTAAATTAGTATTATTTTATTTCGAATAAAATAGTATGAATAGACCCAATTGTTTGATGACAAAATAAAAGGTTATAATGATTTTAAATAGATAATTATTCAAATAGTCAAAACTATTTGAAATGGTTTGGTAAACAGATTTACTTTTTAAATCTCTTACTAATTAATTTTCTCAATATTAATAAATTAGTATTATTTTATTTTGAACAAACTTATCTTTACAAAAACAATTTTTTTATGACAAAACAAAGAGTAATAATGATTTGAAATAAATAATTGTTCAAATAGTTATAATTATTTGAACTTGTTCAGTAAATAGAATTATTTTCTAAATCTCTTACTTATAATTTTTTGAAGTATTAATAAATTAGTTTTATCCTATTCTGAATATGCTTGTATGAGCTGAAATAATTGTTTTATGACAAAACAAAAGATCATAATAATTTGAACTAAATAATTGCTCATATAGTCTTAACTGTTTGAACAAAAGGTCAAACAATTTGAAATAAATTAATATTAATAAATTAGTACTATTTTATTCTAAATAAGCTTGTGTGAATTGAAACAATTATTATATGACTAAACAAAAAGTCAAAACAATTTGAAATAGATAATTATTCTAATAGTCTTAACTTTTTAAACTAGTTTGATAAACACTTTTATTTTTTAAATCTCCTTTTTTTTTTGTAATATTATTAAATTAGTATTATTTTTATCCGAATAAGCTTGAATGATCAAAATAATTGTTTTATGAGAAAACAAAGATCATGATGATTTGAGATTGATATTTGTTCAAATAGTCATAACCATTTGAACTAGTTTGGAAAGCTATTTTAAGTTTTAAATCTCTTGCTTATTAACTTTCAAAATATTAATAAAGTAGTATTATTTTATTACAGATAAGTAATTATGAATTAAAAAAATTGTTTTATGACAAAACAAAAGCTCATAATGACTTTAAATAGTTAGAACAATTGTTCAAAAAGTCAAATTTTTTTGAACTTTTTCGGTAAATAGATTTATTGTTTTAAATCTCTTGCTTGTTAATTTTTCGAATGTTAATAAATTATTATTATTATTTTATTCTAAATAAGCTTGTATGAACTGAAATAATTATCTTTTGACTAAATAAAAGGTTAAAATGATTTGAAATAAATAATTGTCCTAATAGTCTTAACTATTTACTATTTGAACTAGTTCGACAAGAATATTTATTTTTTAAATCTCTTACTTATTAATTTTTGAAATATTATTAAATTAGTATTATTTTAATTCGAATAAGCTTGTATGAAAAGGAGCAATTGTTTTATGACAAAATAAAGATCATAACATTTTGCGATAGATAATTGTTCAAATAGTCATAAATATTTGAACTATTTTAGAAAATAGATTTAGTTTTTAAATCTCTTATTAATTATAAAAATATTAATAGATCTATATTATTTTAATCTGAATAATTTTGCATGAATAGAAACAATTATTTTATGACAAAACAGAGGTCATAATGATTCGAAATAGATAACAATTCAAATGACAAGACTGTTCAAACTTGTTTAGTAAATAGATTTATTTTTTATATCTTCAACTTATTAATTTTAGAATATTAATAAATTAGTATTATTTTATTTCAAATAAAATTGTATGAATAGAAACAGTTGTTTTATGACAAAACAAAAGATCATAATGATTTGAAATAAATAATTGTTCAAATAGTCATAACTATTCGAACTCATTCATTAAATAGATTTATTTTTTAAGTCTTTTACTTATTAATTTTTAGAATTTTAATAAATTAATATTATTTTATTCTAAATAAGCTTTATGAGTAGAAACAATCGATTTATGACAAAAAAAAAACGTCATAATGATCTAAAATAGATAATTGTTCAAATAGTTATAACTATTTGAATGTATTTAGAAAACATATTTATTTTTTAAATTTTTACTTATTAATTTTTGAAATATTAATAAATTTATATTATTTTATTCGAAATAAGCTTGCATGAATAGAACCAATTGTTTTATGACAAAACAAAATGTCATAATGTTTTGAAATTGATAATTATTTAGATAGTCATAACTATTTGAACATATTCTGTAAACATATTCATTTTTTAATTCTCTTACTAATTAATTTTCAAAATATTAATAAATTAGTATTATTTTATTTCAAATAAGCTTATATGAATGGAAACAATTGTTTTATTACAAAACAAAAGGTCACAATGATTTAAAATAGATAATTATTCAAATTGTCATGACTATTTGAACTTGTTTGGTAAACATATTTATTTTTTAAATCTTTTACTTATTATTTGTAGAGATATTAATAAATTAATATTATTTTAATATGAATAAGCTTGTATGAATAGAAATTATTATTTTATACCAAAACAAAAAGTCAGAACAATTTAAAATAAATAATTGTTCAAATAGTCATAATGATTTGAACTTGTTTGATAAACATATTTATTTTTTAAATCTTTTATTAATTACTTGTCTTAATATTAATAAATTTATATTATTTTATTCGAAATAATATAGTATGAACAAAAAAAAATCATTTTATGACAAAACAAAAGGTTATAACAATTTCAAATAAATAATTATTCAAATAATCATAATTATTTAAACTTGTTCCATAAACAAATTCATTTTTTTAAATCTCTTAATTGTTAATTTTTGGAATATGAATAGCTTAGTATTATTTTATTTCGAATAATTTTAGGCTAACTAAAATAATTTTTTTATGACCAAACAAAAGGTCATAACGATTTGAAATAGATATTTATTCAAATATTCATGACTATTTGATCTAGTTCGGTAAACATATTTATCTTTTAAACCTTTTACTTATCAATTATTGAAATTTTAATAAATTAGTATTATTTTAATTCGAATAAGCTTGTATGAACATAAACTATTGTTTTGTAACAAAACAAAAAGTCATAACAACTTGAAATAAATAATTGCTCAAATAGTCATAACTATTTAAATTGGTTTAATAATCAAATTTTATTTTTAAATGTCATATTAATTTTGAAATATTAATAGATTACGATAAAACAAAATGACATAACGATTTGAAATAGATAATTATTTATATAACCTTAACTATTTAAACTGGTTTAACAAATAAATTTATTTTCTAAATCTTTTAGTTATTAATTTTCATGATATTATTAGATTAGTATTATTTTATTTCAAATAAGCTTGTATGAACATAAGTAATTGTTTTAGGACAAAACAAAAGGTTATAACGACTTGAAATATATAATAGTTTAAATAGTCATAATTATTTGCACTGGTTTGATAAATAAATAATCTCCTATTTATAAATTTTTGAAATATTAATAAATTAGTATTATTTTATTTCGAATTGGCTTGCATGATGAAAAATAATTGTTTTATGACAAAACAAAAGTTCATAACTATTTGAAATAGATAATTGTTCACATAGCCATAATTATTTGAACTGATTTGATAAACTGATTTATTTTTTAAATCTCCAACTTCTCAATTTTTGAAATATTAATAAAGTAATATTATTTTATTTTGGATATACTTTAATGAAATGAAACAATTATTTTATGATAAAATAAAAGGTCATAATGATTTTAAATAGATAATTGTTCAAATAGTCATAACTATTTGAACTTATTCAGTAAACATATTTTATTTTTTTAAATTCCTTACTTATTAATTTTTTGAATGTTAATAAAATACTATTATTTTATTTCAAATAAGTATGTATGAACTGAAACAATTATTTTATGACTAAACAAAATGTTAGAATGATTTGAAATAGATAACTATTCTAAAAGTCTTAACTATTTGATTGGTTCGGTAAATACATTTTTTTTAAATCTCTTATTAATTTTTAGAATATTATTAGTTTAGCAATATTTTACTTTGAATAAGTTTATAAGAATAGAAACAATTATTTTAGGACAAAACAAAGATCATACCGATTTGAATAGATAACTGTTCAAATAGTCATAACTATTTGTACTGGTCTGGTAAACAAATTTAGTTTTGAGTCTCTTATTAATTTTTAAAATATTAATAAAATAGTATTATTTTATTTTGAATCATTTTGTACGAATAGAAACAATTGTTTACAACAAAACAAAATGCCCTAACGATTTGAAATAGATAATAATTCAAATGGACATGACTATTTGAACTTGTTCGGTAAACATATTTATTATTTAAATCTCTAACTTATTAATTTTTAGAATATTAATAAATTAGTATTATCTTATTTTGAATAAACTTGTATAAATAGAAACTATTGTTTTATGACAAAACAAAAGATCATAACAATTTGAAATAAATAATTATTTAAGTAGTCATAACTATTTGAATTCGCTCGATAAACAAATCTAATTTTTAAATCTTTAAGTTATTAATTTTTTAAATTTTAATAAATTAATATTTTTTATTTTCAATAAGCCTTTATGAATAGAAACAATTCATTTATGACAAAAAAAAGGCCATAACGATTTAAAATAGATAATTATTTAAATAGTCTTTACTATTTGAACGTGTTTAGAAAATAGATTTATCTTTTAAATTTTTACTTATTAATCTTTGGAATATTAGTAAATTTATATTATTTTATTTGGACTAAGCTTGTATGAATGTAAAGAATTGTTTTATGACAAAACAAATGGTCATAATGATTTGAAATAGATAATTGTTAAAATAGTCATAACTATTTGAACTTGTTTGGTAAACAAATTCATTTTTCAAATCTCTTACTCATTAATTTTTTGAATATTAATAAGTTAGTATTGTTTTATTTTGAATAAGCCTATATGAATTAATACAATTTTTTATGATGAAACAAAAGGTCATAATGATTTGAAATAGATAATTATTTAAATAGTTATTACTATTTGAATTTTTTGATAAAAATATTTATTTTTTTAAATCTTTTACTTATTAATTATTGAAATATTAATAAATTAATATTATTTTAATCCAAATAAACTTTTATGAACAAAAATAATTGTTTTATGAGAAAACAAAAGGTTATAATGATTTGAAATAAATAATTGTTCAAATAATCATAACTATTTGAACTTGTTCGGTAAAAAAAATTGAAATAAGCTTGTATGAATAGAAAAAATTGTCTTATGACAAAACAAAAGGTTATAGCAATTTGAAATAGATAATTTTTCAAATAGCCACAATTATTTAAACTTGTTTGGTAAATAGATTCATTTTTTAAATCTCTTACATGTAAATTTTTGGAATATTAATAAACTAGAATTATGTTATTTTGAATAAGCTTGTATGAACAGAAACAATTATTTCATGACAAAACAAAAGGTCATAACGATTTGAAATAGATAATTGTTCAAACAATCATAACTATTTGCACTGATCAGGCCAACAGATACATTTTCTAAATTCATTACTTATTAATTTTAAATTAGCATTACTTTATTTTGAATATGACTATATGAACAGAACTAATTATTTTATGATAGAACAAATGGTCATAACAATTTGAAATAAATAATTATTCAAATAGTTATAACTAATTGAACTGGTTTGGCAAATAAATTTATCTTTTAAATCTCTTACTTATTAATTTTCAAGATATTAATAAATTAATATTATTTTATTATGAACAAATTTATATAAACAAAAACATTTGTTTCATGACAAAACAAAAGGTAATAATGATTTAAAATAGATAATTGTTCAAATATTCATACTTATTTGAATTGGTTCAGCTAACAAAATTATGTTTTTAATCTCTTACTTATTAATTTTTGAAATATTAATAAATTCGATTTATTTTATTCTGAATAAGTTAGTAAGAGCTAAAAAAAATTTATTTACAATAAAATAAAATGTCATAACTATTTGAAATAGATAATTATTCATATAGCCTTAACTATTTGAAGTGGTTTGGCAAACAAATTTATTTTTTAAATCTCTTCGTTATTAATTGTCAAAATATTATTTGATTAGTATTATTTTATTCTGAATAAGCTTGTACGAGTAGAAATAATTGTTTTATGTAGAATAAAAGGTTATAACAAATTGAAATATATAATTGTTTGAATAGTTGTAATTATTTGAACTGGTTCAATAAATAAAATTATTTTTTAAATCTCTTATAAATTTTTGAAATAATAATAAATTAGTTTTATTTTATTACGAATAAGATTGGATGAGCTAAAATAATTGTTTTATAATAAAACAAAAGGTCATAACAATTTAAAATAGATAATTATTCATATAGTCTTAACTATTTGAACTGGTTTGACAAACAAATTTATTTTTTAAATCTCTTAGTTATGAATTTTTAGAATATTATTAATTTAGTATTATTTTATTCCAAATAAATTTATATGAATAGAAATAATTATTTTATGATAGAACAAAATATTATAACAATTTGAAATAAATAATTGTTCAAATAGTCATAACTATTTGAATTTATTTGGTGAACAAATTTATTTTTGAATCTCGTACTAAGTCTTTAAATATTAATAAATTAATATTATTTTATTTCAAATAAACTTGTATGTTCAAAAATAATTGTTTTATGACAAAACAAAAGGTACTAACAATTTTATTTCAAATAAGCTTGTATGTTGAAAAAGAATTGTTTTATGGCAAAATAAAAGGTAACAACAATTTAAAACAGATAATTATTTAAATGGCCTTAATCATTTAAACTAATTCAGTATACTGATTTATTTTTAAATCCCTTAATTTTTAAAATATTAATAGAAATAGTATTATTCTATTTTGGATAAACTATTTGTGAACTGAAACAATTGTTTTATGACAAAATAAAAATTCATAATGATTTTAAATAGATAATTATTCAAATAGTCATAACTATTTGCACTTGTTCGGTAAATAGATTTATTTTTTCAAATATCTTGCTTACTAATTTTTTGAAAGTTAATAAATTAGTATTATTAGTAAATAATTTATTATATTTAATTTATATAAATTATTATAATTTTATAACCTTATTATAAATTAATTATTAAATTAATATAAAAATAATTACAATTATTTATTAAATATTAAATATTTAATTATAAAATTATTTGTTTAATAATTTAATTAATATTATTATGATAATTTATTAAATTTAATAATAAGCTATTATTTAAATTATTATTAATTAATTATAGTATATATAATAGTATAAATTATTTGTATATTATTATACAAAACTTTAATTAAAAAGTAATGACTATAACTATTAATTTAAATAATTATTTATAATATATTAATTAATACATTATATTAATTATAATTAGGTTTTGAAAAAATTTATATATTTTTATAAATATATAAAGCTTATTATTATTGATAATAATTTATAATCGATTTAAGTATCATATTAAATAACAATATTACTATTAATTTATTAATAATCATAATTTATTCAAATAATTAATTATTTTATAATTCAATCTAAAAAATATATATTTTTAATAATAATATGATAAATATTAAAATTTAATAAATTTATAAATTATAATCAATAATTTATTAAAAACAATTAATATTAATTTAATATATAAATAATTTAATTAATTTAATAGTAATTATAATTTTATTAACCTAATTAAACATGTTGAATTATAACATAACTTATAATAATTAATTCCCAATTAGGTTTTTGAACTATTGTAATAGTTAATAATATTAATTACATAATATATTTAATTTTATAATTATAATATATTAAATAAATTATTTCCAATGTACTATTAAATATAAATTCAATAATAATATTTACACTATTATTCATTTTATACAATTATTTATAAGGTATATTATAAATTTTAATATTAGTTATTAATTATTATATCAATTTTAAATTATATATAATTTAATGAAATAATTTAATAAAATTTAATTCATAACGACTTTCAATAGTTAGATCAATTATTCAAATAATCAAATCTATTTGAACTTGTTTATTAATAATTAAAATTTAATATTAATAATATTTATGATAATTAATTATAAAATTTTATAATTAATATATTAATCATATAATTTTATTCATTATTAACTTATAATCTATGAACAATTATAATATTAAATTAATTATAATATTAAGTTAATATTATTATAATTAATTATAAGTTAATTTGATAATTTATTAATACAAAAAGTAAATAATCAATATCAAATTAATTAATTTAAAAAAAATGATTATAATAGTATCAACTATTATTAAATAAATTGATAATAAATAATTTATTAATTAATTATCTATATTATTTAATAAAATGTAAACAATTTGTATATTTTAATAACTTATTTTATTATTATAGTTAACTATTATTACTAATATCATATATTTAATATTTATTGAATTTTTATAATATAAAAAATTTTATGACAATTTGTAATAATTAATAATTTAATTATTGACAATATAATAATTATAATTGTAAATATTGTAACTAATATTTTGTTATTATAAAAAAACAATTTATTCAAATATTGTTTATATTATAAAAATGAACTAATTAATATATTTTAATATGATACATTTTGATATTATCTATTCAAATAATTATTCATTTAAATAATCAGTTAAATAATAATTATGATTATTTGATTAATAATCAATTTAAATTATTATATTTGTTAATATTTAATTTATTACTATAATAGTATTAGTTATAATTGATATTTATAATTATTAATAACAATTATATAATATGAAGAATATTATATTATATAATTATAATATTAACTTAATTATACATTTAATTAGTATTATAAGATATTGTTATTATTATATTATTTATTATTATAGTATAATATAACTATATAATATATAAAATAATAGTTATTATACTGGTAATAAAAATATTTAATAGGTTAAATATTAATTAGAATTATTATAATATTATCTACAATATTAATTTATATTAATTATTTTATAAATTAATTTAATAAATTTGTTTATTATAAATATACAAATTTATTTATTATTAAATACATTATAAATATTAACTAATATATAAATTATTTGGCTATTAATAATAAAAAATATAAATATTATTAACTATTTGAATTTGTTCGTAATTATCTAAATATTAGTTTGATAAATTATACATAACTATTATTCAATTGTTTAATAAAATTAATATTATTATATAATGAAATTAATAATATAATTATATAATATTTATTATATTAGAATAAATATTTAATTTAAATATTTAATATTATATAATATTAAATAATTAAATATATTAAATATATTACAATGATAAGCATTTACTTATTAATTATTATAATTTAACTTATTATATAATTTAACTATTATATTTAATTTATTAACTATTATTATATCCATTAATATTTAATATTACATATTGTTCTTAAATAGTCATAACTAATTTTATATGCATAATATTAATTGAATTATTAATAAAATTAATAAACTATAATTAATATAAACAATAATATTAATAATAAATTTATTGATATTTCATAAATGTTTTATTAATAAGTAGGAGATTTGAACAATTATCTATTTTAAATTGTTATGACCTTTTGTTTTGCTATAAAACAATTATTTCTGTTCATACAAGCTTATTTCAAATAAAATAATATAAATTTAGTAAATTCTAAAGATTAATAAGTAAAAATATTTAAAATAAATTTGTTTTTCGAACACATTCAAAATAATTATGACTATTTGAACAATTATATATTTCTAATCGTTATAACATTTTGTTTTTTCATAAAACAATTATTTATCTTCATACAAGCTTATTCGAAATAAAATAATACTAATATAGTAATATTATGAAATTTAATAACTGATAGATTTAAAAAATAAATTTATTTACCGAACTAATTCAAATAGTTATTAATTAAAATATATAATTTGTTACTTATTAACTAATTGTAAATTATATGATTAAATTAATAGTGAAAAACTGCAGTCCATGTATGGCTAAAGCCATTACAACCATGTCTTGCTCCTCGTTTGAATGTTCTTTAGTGAAGCTTTGCAAAAAGCTCCTTGAAATCCCTTTGCTCTCACCTTTTGATTAATAATTTGTTTATATTGATAATTAAATTGTAATTATAATAATTAATATTAATTATTATGATATTAACAATTAAAAATAGAATTATAATATAATTATTAATTAAGTAACTTATAATTATATTATAGTTATTATTTTAAAATTAATATACCTTATTTATAATTATTTATTATTTAAATAAATATTATAATCTTATAATATATAATTGATATATTAATTTTATTATTTTATAATTATAAGTAATAAATTATATAATAATTTAATTTAATTATTATATTAATTATTAAAATAATTGATATAATAATTAATTATTCTTAATAATAATATAAATATATAAATATAAATTTATTATATTATAAATAATAGTTTTAGTTTTACAATAAATTAAATAATTATTAATAATATATGTTTAATAATTATTAATATTATAATTAATAATTTATAGTATTAATTAAAATAATTAATATTGATAGATAAATAAATATAATAATTATTTATATTATTAAATAATATAAAATAATTTATATTTAATATTAAAAATAAATATGAATAATAATTAAGATAATTTAATATTATAATAAAATAGTTATTTTATTTTGGATAAACTTTATTAATAATTATAATAGAAATTATTAATAAAGTTATTAATATTATAAAAATATTAATTATTTTTAGTTTAAAATTTTAAACATATATTATATTAATTGAATTAAATATTAATAGTAATTATTAATATTTATGATAAATTAAAATTTATAATAAATAATTAAATATTTATTATTAATAAGTAATATAAATAAGTTAACTATTAGCTTAATAAATTAGAATAATTTTTAAATTAATTATTATTAAAGAGATTATTAAAAACTATTTGAATTTATTAACAAATTATTAATTTAGTACGATTTGAAATAAATAAATGTTCAAATTGTTATAAAACAACTATAAATTATAATATTATATAATATTAAATAATATAGTATATCTTAAATTATATAATACTATTTTATTATTATATCATATAAAATACAATAATTATATTTAATCTATATTAAATTAGTATAATCTAATTAAGTATATTATATAAAATTATATATAATTATGTATAATTATATATAATTATGTATAATTATAATATTCAAATAATATTTAATTAATTATATTATATTTATTAAACTAATATAAAAATTGCACTAAATTATAAATTTATATAATAATATTAATAATTATAAAATTGAATAATTATATTAAATTATAATATCTATCTCCAATTGTTATGATTTTTGTTTTGTCCTAAAACATTTAATTTCTATTCAACAAGCTTATTTAGAGTAAAATATTGCTAAATAAATAATATTCTAAACATTAATAAGCAAGAATTTAAAAAATAAATGTGTTTGCTGAATCAGTTCAAATAGTTAAAACTATTAGAACAATTACCTATTTCAAATCATTTTGACCTTTTATTTAGTCATAAAATAATTGCTTCAACTCAAACATGCTTATTCGAAATAAAATAATACTAATTTATTAACATTCAAAAAATTATTAAGAAATTAGAAAAAAAATCTATTTACCAAACAAGTTCAAATATTTTTGACTATTTGAACAATTATCTATTTAAAATCATTATGACCTTATATTTTATCATAAAACAATTGTTTCAGTTCATAAAAGCTTATCTGAAATAAAATAATATTACTTTATTAATATTATAAAAATTGATAAGTTAAAGATTTACAATATAAATCAGTTTATCGAATCAGTTCAAATAATTATGGCCATTTAAACAATTATCTATTTCAAATCATTATGGACTTTTGTTGTGTCATAAAACAATTGTTTTTCATCATACAAGCCTATTCAGAATAAAATAATACTAATTTATTAATATTTGAAAAATTAATAAGAAGGAGATTTAAAAAATAAATCTATTTATCGAATTAGTTCAAATAGTTATGACTATTTGAACAATTATATATTTCCAATCATTATAACCTTTTGTTTTGTCATAAAACAATTATTTATCTTCATACAAGCTTATTTGAAATAAAAAAATACTAATATAGTAATATTATGAAATTTAATAACTGATAGATTTAAAAAATAAATTTGTTTACTGAACCAATTCAAATAGTTAAGGCTAAATGAATAATTATCTATTTCAAATCATTATGACCTTTTGTTTTGTCGTAAAACAAATGTTTTTGTTCATATAAGTTTATCCAAAATAAAATAATATTAATTTATTAATATTTCAAAAATTAATAAGAGATTTAATAAATAAATCTATTTACCATACTAGTTCAATTAGTTATAACAATTTGAACATTTATTTATTTCAAATCGTACTAAATTAATAATTTGTTAATAAATTTGAATCGTACCTTTTGTAATTTAAACTTATTAAAAGTTTTTTAATTGAGTTGTCATAAAACAACAGCTAAATAATTAGAAAAATATTACCTTTTAAATCTCTTAGTTATTAATTTTTATATTTGAAATCTTATAATTTAAATATTCACAACTATTTGAATATTATTCTAATTTAAGTTTAAATTTGTTTAATTTAAAATTTAAATATTTAATTTCAAATCTATTTTAAAGTAAAAATATTTAAAGATTTGTTTTGTCATAAAAAATTGTTTTTGTTAATATAAGTTTGTTTGAAATAAAATAATATTGTTTTATTAATATTTAGAAAATAAATCTGTAAGAGATTTAAAAAGAAAATTTGCTTACCAAACCATTTCAAATAGTTTTGGCTATTTCAAAAATTATTTATTTCAAATCACTATAACCTTTTATTTTATCATCAAACAATTGGTTCTGTTCATACTATTTTATTTAGAATAAAATAATATTAATTTAATAATATTTTGAAACTTAATAACCAAGAAAATTAAAAAAAAAATCTAATTGTTAAACCAGTTCAAATAGTTAAGATATGAATGATTATTTATTTCAAATCGTTATGACCTTTTATTTTAACATAAAACAATTGTTTTGTTCGTACAAGCTTATTTGGATTAAAATAATACTAATTTAATAATATTTTGAAAATTAATAAGTAAGAGATTTAAAAACTAAATTTGTTTACTGAATCAATTCAAATGGTTAAAATTATTAGAATAATTATTCTATTTCTTATCATTTTGATCTTTTGTTTAGTCATAAAACAATTGTTTTAGTTCATACAAGCTTATTCAGAATAAATTAATACTAATTTATTAATATTTGAAAAATAAATCTGTTTACCAAACAAATTCAAATAAGTAAGTGATTTAAAAAGTGAATATGTTTACCAAATTATTTCAAATAATTATGGCCATTTTAATAATTATCTATTTGAAATTGTTCTTACCTTTTGTTTGGTCATATGACAATTGTTTTGATCATACAAGCTTATTTGGAATAAAATAATACTAGTTTATTAATCATTCAAAAATTAATAAGTAAGAGATTTAAAAAAATAAATCTGTTTACAAAATCAATTCAAATAGTTATGATTATTAGAGTAGTTGTATACTTCAAATTGTTATAACCTTTTGTTTTGTCATAAAACAATTATTTCTGTTCATACAAGCTTATTTGAAATACAATAAAACTAATCTAATAATATTTTGAAAACTAATAACTAAGAGATTTAAAAAATAAAATTATTTGCCAAACTAGTTCAAATAGTTAAAACTATATGAATAATTGTTTATTTCAAATCATTATAACATTTTGTTTTGTCATAAAACAATATTTTCAATTCATACTAGCTTATTTAGAATAAAATAAAATAAATTTATTAAAATTTCAAAAATTAATAAGTAAGAGAATTAAAAAATAATTCTATTTACCTAACCAATTCAAATAATTATGACTATTTGAACAAATATCTATTTCAAGTTGTTTTAACCTTTTGTTTTGTCATAAAACTAATGTTTTTGTTCATATAAGTTTGTTCGAAATAAAATAATACTAATCTATTAATATTTAAACAATTAATAAAAATTTTAAAAAATAAATATATTTACCAAACTAGTTCAAATTAAGACTATTTAAGCAATTATTTATTTCAAATCATTATGACCTTTTGTTCTATTATAACATAATAGTTTCTATTTATTCAAGCTTATTCAGATTAAAATAATATAAATTTATTAATATTTTGACAATTAATAAGTAAAAAATGTAAAAAATTAAATATGTTTACTAAACTAGATCAAACAGTCATGACTATTTGAATGATTATCTATTTCAAATCATTATGACCTTTTCTTCTATCATAAAATTTTTTTTTCAATTCATATAAGCTTATTCGAAATAAAATAATATTAAGTTATTAATATTTTGAAAATTAATAATTAATAGATTTATAAAATGAATCTATTTACTAAACAAGTTTAAATAATTATAATTATTTGAACAATTATTTATTGAAAAGCACTATAACCTTTTGCTTTGTCATAAAATGATTTTTTCCATTCATACAAGCTTATTTTGAATAAGATAATACAAATTTATTAAATTAAGACACTTAATAAGTAAAAGATTTATAAATAAATCTATTTACTAAACAAGTTCAAATCATTATGACTATTTGAACAATTATTTATTTCAAATTGTTATGTCTTTTTGTTTTTTCATAAAACAATTGCTTTTATTCATACTAGCTTATTCGAAATAAAATAATATTAATTTATTAATATTTCAACAATTTATAAGTAAAAGATTTAAAAAATAAATATGTTTGCCGAATAAGTTCAAATAGTCATGACTATTTGAATAATAATCTATTTCAAATCATCGTAAGCTTTTGTTTTGTAATAAAATAATTGCTTTAGTTCGTATAAGCCTATTTGAGATAAAATAATATTCCAAAAATTAAAGAATAACATAATTAAAAAAAATGAATTTTCTTATCGATCAAGTTGAAATAGTTATGACTATCTAAACAGTAATCTATTTCAAAACATTATGACACTTTGTTTTGTCATAAAATAATTGTTTCTACTTATGCAAGCGTATTTTGAATAAAATAATATAAATTTATTAATATTCCAAAAATTAAGAAGTATAATTTTAGAAAATAAAGCTATTTTCTAAACACATTCATATAGTTATGACTATTTGAATAATTATCTATTTCAAATTATTATGACCATTTGTTTTGTAATAAACAAATTGTTTTTGTTCAAACAAGCTTATTTGGAATAAAATAATTGTAATTAATTAATATTCCAAAATTGGTAAGTAAAAGATTTAAAAAATGAATTTGTTTACCAAGTGAGTTCAAAAAGTTATGATTGTTTGAACAATTATTTATTTCAAATGGTTATGATATTTTGTTTTGTTGTAAAACAATTGTTTCTATTCATACAAGTTTATTTGGAATAAAATAATACTAATATATTAACATTCTAAAAATTAATAAGTTGAAGATTTAAAAAATTAATTAGTTTATCGAACCAATTCAAATAGTCATGTCCATTTGAACTATTATTATCTATTTCAAATTGTAATGACATTTTATTTTGTTGTAAAACAATTGTTTCTATTCATATACAATTATTTTATAATAAAATAATACTAATTTATTACTATTTCAAAAATTAATAAGAGATTTAAAAACTAAATCTCTTTATCGAACCAGTTTGAATAGTTATAACTATTTAAACAATTATCTATCTCAAATCGTTATGATCTTTGTTTTGTCTTAAAACATTTGTTTCTATTCATACAAGCTTATTCAGAGTAAAATATTGCTAAGTTAATAATATTCTAAAAATTAATAAGTAAGGATTTAAAAAATAAATGCATTTGCTGATCCAGTTCAAATAATTATGAATATTGAACAATTATCTATTTCAAATCATTCTAACCTTTTGCTTAGTCATAAAATAATTGTTTCAGTTCATACATGATTATTCAAAATAAAATAATACTAATTTATTAATATTCAAAAAATTAATAAGCAAAAAATTTTAAAAAATAAATTTATTTACTAAACAAGTTCAAATAGTTATGACTATTTGAATAATTATCTATCTAAAATCATTATGACCTTTTATTTTAGATCATACAAGCTTGTCCTAAATAAAATATTATTATTTTATTAATATTTTAAAAATTGATAAGTTAAAGATTTAAAACATAAATTAGTTTATTGAATCAATTAAAATAATTATGGCCATTTAAACATTTATCTATTTCAAATCATTATGAACTTTTGTTTTGACATAAAACAATCGTTTTTCATCATACTAGCTTATTCGTAATAAAATAATATTAATTTATTAATATTTCAAAAATTAATAAGTAGGAGATTTAAAAAATAAATCTGTTTATCGAACCAATTCAAATAGTTATGACTATTTTATTTCAATTTCTTTAATTTAACTATTTGAACATATTTATAATAATTAATTATCATATCCAATTATGACTAAACTGTTTGTTATTAATTAACATTTTTAACATAACAATAAATTTGAATAATAATATTGTTATAATTATTAATAACAATATATTAAACTTAATTAATTTAATTGTTACTTAAAATAAATAGTATAATTAATTATTTACAATAATAATTTAATTAAATCTTTATAGTTTAATTAATTCAAATAATTGGTAATAGATTCATATTATTATCTTTATGAAGTATTATATATTAATTAATATTATTTGATAGATTATTAGTATTTAATCTAATTTATTATTAATGTTTAAACATCTATTAGTTTACAATATTTATTAATATAATGATTATTTACAAATTATAAATATAAGAATTAAAATATATTATTATAATTTATTAATTTATGAAAACATGAATAATTGTTGCTTTATGTTATTAGCTATGCAAATGTATTAATAAATTTAATTAAAATTCTAATACTAAAAATATTTTTATACTAAATCTTGTTTAGTATTAATTATATAAATAATTAAAATTATTAAATATTAAATATCCTAAATGTTCCAAAAATTATTAATAGTCATAGGAAAATTTGATAATTATACAAATATAATTATTTGTATTAATATTTATAATTTAAATATTATTACTAAAATGAGCAATTTCAAATAATTGTACTAATTTGTATTAATTATTTAAAGAAAATAATATATCTTTAACAATATATTAAATAAATTTCGATTAATTATTTAATATAACAGAATATTAATTAATTAATATTATTAATTATCTAAATATTAGTTTGATAAATTATACATAACTATTATTCAATTGTTTAATAAATTTAATATTATTATATAATTAAATTAATAATACAATTATATAATATTTATTATATTATAATAAATATTTAATTTACATATTTAATATATAATAATATTATATAATTAAATAAATTAAATATATTATAATGATAAACATTTGCTTATTAATTATTATAATTTAACTATTATATTTAATTTATTAACTATTATTATATCTATTAATATTTAATATTACAGATTGTTATTAAATAATATTATAAATATTATAAGTTATTTATTATTATAATATATTATACAAGTTATATACTATTAATAATAAATTGTCGTTATTATATTTAATTTGAATAAATTATTATTATTCAAAATTATAATTTATGTATAATCAATTAACATAATTGATTATAATAATAATATATAATTTAATAATTTATTTAATTATAAATATTATAATTTATTTATCCCAAATTTAATATTATAATGTTAATTAGATCGTTATAATTAATTATAAATTATTATCAATTAATAATTTGTTAATATTAGTTAAAAATACTATCTCAAATTAATATTTATGGTTGTAATTATAATTTAAAATTATATAATTAATATACTATTATTAATTAATATTTAATTATAATATTTAAATATAATTTAATAATGCTAATATTTATTGTTTAATATATTTATTAATACTATTATTGTCTTATTATATGTTTTATATCAAATTATTTATATTTTTATAAATTAATAATTAATATATAATTATTTGTAACATTAAAAATATTATATAATTATTATATGTTATAAATATCATATATTAATAATTTATGAATATTATATTTATATAATAATTAATTAAACTATTTATTATAAGCAACAATTAAATTAATTAAGTTTAATATATTGTTATTAATAATTATAACAATATAATTATTCAAATTTATTGTTATATTAAAAATGTTAATTAATAACAAACAGTTCAATCATAACTGGATATGATAATAAATTATTATCAATATGTTGAAATAGTTAAATTATGGTTATATATTTCACAACACTTATTTATTAAATTATATATTATTAAAATGAATATGTACTTATTAATCAATAAAGTTAATATTAATATCAATTCAGAATACAATTTAATAATAATGATTATTATAAAATATTAATCTAAAATATTATAAATATTTAAATCTATTCATATGATATGATTACAGTTAAAATAATTATCTAAATTATTATTATAAAATTATTGATTAATAAGTACATATATTCATTTTAATAATATATAATTTAAAATTATAATTTATATAATAATATATATTTTAAAATTTATATATTATTTAAAATATATTTAAAACTATATTTTCATATAATAATAATGAAAATATCAATGATTATATTTTTAATTATTTTTTAATATATATATTATAAATTGAAATATATATCTTATTATAATAAAATAATTAATTTATGAAATAATAAATCATTATTAATAAATTATTTAACAATATAATTATTATAATATATTATTATAATTATTGTTATTATAATTAATTATTAATAACAATAATTATTTTATTATTAAACTAATATCTAATTAACTATTATAAATAATAATATATATTATATTATAAAAAATTAAAATAATAGTATATAACTTATATAATTTATTTTATTATAATAAAAATATTTATAATTATTATTATAATATATAATTTTATATATTATAAGATAATTGTTGATTATATTTAAAATAAAACGATGTATATTCATATAATATTATTTAATAATGTATTAAATAACACGTGTTTAACTATAATAATATTTTAATATGATATTGAAATTCTTTGTATGAACAGAAACTATTGTTTTAACATAATATAAAATTATTATAATATATATAATAATTTTATAAAATAACTTAATACTATTTTTATAATATTATAATAACTATAAAGAATAAATAATATTATTGTTTATTATATAATTATAATTAATATATATTATAAATCTAATAATATATATAATTTGTTTTATTAATTATTTAAATATATAATTATTAATATATAATTATTATATTAAATTATTTATTAATAATTAATTTATTTAAATAAATTATAGAGATATACTAATAAATTAATTAAAATTAATTATTAACATTAAATAAATATTAATTATAATATATAATTATATTATATTATATATAAATTGTTAGCATATTAATCATGTATTTAAATGATTTGCATAATTTAAATATTATAATTATTAATAAAATAATATTTATGGTATAAATAATTATGGCCATTTGAACATTTATCTATTTCAAATCATTATGAACTTTTGTTTTGACATAAAACAATTGTTTTTCATCATACTAGCTTATTCGTAATAAAATAATATTAATTATTAATATATAAGTAGGAGATTTAAAAAATAAATCTGTTTATCGAACTAATTCAAATAGTTATGACTATTTTATTTCAATTTCTTATAACCTTTTGTTCTTTCATAAAACAATTATTTCTATTCATGCAAGTTTATTCGAAATAAAATAATACTAATGTAATAATATTCTAAACATTAATAACTAACAGATTTAAAAAATAAATTTGTTTGCTAAACCAGTTCAAATAGTTAAGGCTATAGGAACAATTCTTTTATTTTAAATTGTTATGACATTTTGTTTTATCGTAAAATAATTTTTTCAATTCTTACTAACTTATTCAAAATAAAATAGAAAAATTTATTAATATTTCAAAATTTAATCAATAAGAGATTTAATAAATAATTTTGTTTGCTGAACCAGTTGAAATAATTATGACTATTTGAATAATTAAAATTAATTAGTTTAACTATTGTAAGTGGTGGAGTGGTCTTGTTGCCACGATTCACTAAGATTTAGCCTTTTGTTGTTTCAATTTGTCTCTCTCCCCCACACCCACCAAAGCTCTCTCACTTCATTTTTTTTACACCATACCCCTTTAGGGTTGGGGATGAATGGTGTTCCCCATTGCAACTGATTTGGTCGGGCGATAACATCCCTCCCTCGAATGTCTAAGTAAACGGTAACCATATGCCCTCGATATTTGTTACAAGGATAGGCTTACCCTCAGTGTGAGCACTTGCCTCAATCTCCATCAACACATACTGGCGTTCAATGCAGGTTGTTACCTTGAATGCCATCGATTGCCTCTGGCCCTCGTTTGCTACACAGGCAACCACATACAACACCGTCAGTGGATGCCAGCCCGTTATTGCCTTAGACACCATTAGCAGATGCTGACCCCTTTGTGCGGGATGTTGCCTTGGACACCATCACCAGATGCATGCAATGTTTGAGTGGGTACTTACCTTGATCACTATTGGCACAAGCTAGTCCTTAGTGCTGGTTGTTGCCTTGGACACATTTGTGGCAAATGCTGACACTTGCTGTGTCATGTGTACCATAACCCTCCCACCTAAGGCACTTGTCTACCCCTCGATCACCATTGGCACGAAATGATGCTCAGTGCATGTGTCACAAGCTCTGGTCTTAAGCCAAACCACGTACGACCTTGGATAGGGAATTGACTCTGTGTGCCTAAGTTAGCCTACAAAGCTTAAGTGCTCATCATAATTCTAGCTTGTCAAAGATTATGCTATAGTATTAGGCCTTCTAAAAGCCTACAAATTTGATTCTCCTAAAATTGTATTTAGGCATGCCTGCACCTAGGTCTGATCATATGCCCACACCTTGATTATTAATGCTTGAACTTGGGTCTGACCATATGCCCATGTAGCACTCACCAGCAGTCGCACTTGGTTCTAGCTCAATTCTATCAAACTTGAACATGTGCTTAAGCCTCTAGAGTCTTGATCACTACCATACCACTGTTTTGGACTAGTTTCCCATGACTTTGGCTTGCAATAAGCCTCAAGGTTTAGTCATTTCCGAACCCTGTCCTTCTAGAACTGAAACTACTACTCGACTTGAATAAAACCTTTAGGCTTAAACCAACTTACAGACTATGATACATGCACGTGCCTCGACTACCATCGAGGCATGTTGGCCTTTGGTCTAGGCATATGCATCCACCACGATTGGCACATGCTGGGCCATGCACCACGTGAGGGTATCCTGGGCCTGAGCAACATACCATATACACCACAACAGGGTAATAGGTGGGTTCAAGCACATCTTCATATTTCTACCATGCTAGTAGCATTTTTATGGTTTGTAAATTCATATAAATGCTCACTAGCTCCCACACTTTGGCTTGGCTAATTATGTCGAACCTGAACACCATGCTTGAGCCTCTAAAGAATTGATCATTGCCCATACCAGTGTTCTGGGCTAGTTTCCCATAACTTAAGGCTCTAGTAGGTCTCAAAGCTTGGTCCTCTTAGCTGTCGGACCTTGTTCCACTAAAACGGTGACACAAGTACATGCCTCAACCACCATTAGCACATGTTGGGCTACATACCATGCAAAGGTATCTTAGGCTTGAGTCATGCACCATGTGTACCATGATAGGGTAATAGGTGGGTTCAGACACATTTTCATATTTTTGTCACGCCAATGCCATTTTTATGATTTTTAAATTGATATAAGCACTCACCGATGCCCACACTAGGGGTTAGCTCAATTCTACCAAACTTGAACACCATGCTTGAGCCTTTCAAGTTTTGATCACTACGAATACCAATGTTCTGGGCTAGTTCCTTATGACTTGGACCTTTAATAAACCTCAAGGCTTGGTCCCCCTGGTTGTCGGATCCTATCCCATTAGAATCGAAATTGTTCTTTAACTCAGAGAGAACCCCTGAACCTGGACCAACATGCAGAATATGACACATGCACATACCTCGACCACCATCGAGACATGTTCACCTTTGGTCTTAGCATATGCTGGCCCTTTGTGCGGGCATTTCACTCAAACAACATCAGCACATACTGGGCCACGCATCACATACTCCACGATCGGACAATAGTTGGGTTTAGACATATTTTCATATTTTTGCCATGCCAATGCCATTTTTATGGATTGTAAATTCATATAATGGTCCCCTAAACCTTATCATGAAGTTTCACAGTAAGATGACTCATTTTTTATTTTTTATGATTTTTAGAATTTTTTACAATATGGGATTTTTTAAAAAAATTTTAGGAGTTTTGGCCTTAAATTTAGTATATTTGATCCTTGTATTTTTGTTGGCATCCACAAAAAAATTCAGCTAAAATGTCAAAGTGTGGAAGATTTTATGTCCATTTAAAAAAAAAGTCCCCATTTCAGACACTTGAATGACTACTGCTACAAACCAATAAAAGCTCTTATGCTCTTTAAAGGGGTTGAGTAGTCAAGGTTGCTTGGGGGATAAAAAGCCAATATAAGGGTCAAGGGCCACCACCCATCACATATCATGTGCGCACACCCCCTAACCCCTTCCCCTAATCGTCGAAACCCCTAATGTTGTCGATCATGTTCTCTGGTGATGCTTCAGTAATGGTGCACTAGGTAAAAAAATATGGCACTAGTGCATGCTTGAGCCTAGCATGTGCATCATAGCCTAGAATTGAACTTAGACTAAGGCCTTGACTATTATCGATATAAGCTAGCCTTTGGTATGGGCGCTTACCTCGACCACTATCTATGCATACTGGCCCTTGGTGCATACACGTACCTTAAGCAGCATCAAAAGAATATGGCCCTTCATGCGAACAGTTGCCTCTATCACTATTGGCACATGTTGGCCCTTGCTGCGTGTACTTACCTCGAACACTATCGGTACATGTTGGGTCTTGGTACAAGTGCAAGCCTCGACCACCATCGACACCTGTGGACCCTTGGTGTGGGATATGCCCATTTGAAAAAAGTGTCCCTATTTTAGACACTTTAATGTCTATGCTAGCATATCCATAAAATCTCTTATACTTTTTAGGGGTTGGTTATCCGGGTGCTTTCTCTCTTTTTCTTAGAGGGAGTAGGTGTGCGTGATGGGCCTCTCATTGCGTACATCCATAGCAACATCCTTAAGGCAAAATCCAGACAATGCATGCCTTTTGGGCCTGTTGTCCAGAGACTGGTTGCTTCAGTGACTCGCAAGAGCCTATGGCATTGATCGGTTTGCATGCATTTAAAAAAGGTCGAGCTCAAGCATGTGCCTACAGCTAATGCTGTCCCATACCCTAAGACCAAGTCCCTGAATCACATAATGACTTTCTGGGGTGGTGCAAGCAAAAGTTGTGATAATGGGCTTAGGTTGGCCAAGTCTTTCAAGTATTTGATAGTTTCATGGTCCTTTCTCATCGACCATAAAAAATGCCTTGGCTTGGCCAAGCCAGTGCATACAGTCGATGCTACCTAAGACCCTAGGAACAAGTCTTTGAATTGGGTAACATTCCCCTAGGGTGGTGACAGTAGAGTTTGCATGTGCAGTCTTGGCCAAACCAAGCATTGGTGGTGTTATGTCATTGTTACCTGTTGGATGGTAGGTGCAATCTCATGGCCCTTGCTTGTGTTTTTCCCCTGCTAAGTGGTTGTGATGTGGCTCATGCTTCTCTTGCTCGTTGTGTAATCAATTGGGTGGGTTGTTGACCATTGTGCATGAATGCTACCACTTGTATGCAATAGGCATATAAGTAGTGCTATGGTTGTGTGTGTTGGTAGGCTCTATACTCGATGTATCGAATTGTTGATTGTCACCCTTTTCAATCTCTCTCATGTGGTCATTGTACCCTAAGGGTGCGATCAAGATCTTGTGTTGCACACTTAAATTGAAGAAAATCAAATGTCTTGCCATCTCTTATCTACCTTGCATCCTTAGGGGTTACGGGTCAAACCTTAATTGTGCCTTGTGACCCAAGTGTGCCACTCAAACCCCCGTGGCCGCATTGGTACACTAGTGTTCATTCATGTTTTCGAATGTAGAATGTTTTATGGGCACTGACCCTCAACCTTTGTTCATCCAAATCTATGCATTTTACGTGCTCGACACACATGATGCTTGTGCTCCTTGTTGGCTCTCTCTACCACTCAGTCAGTGCGTTGAGGCTTATGCAGTCCCAATGTCCTAAAAGAATGCTAATTGGTTGATCCTGCCACTAATCATTTGCTTGTCTCAAAGATTAAGCCATGTATGTGTAAGTATGAACTAATTTAGACTATGAAATTGTGAATGGCTCATTAAATCAGTTATAGTTTGTTTAATGGTATCTACTATTCAGATAAGTAATTCTATAGCTGAAGCATACAATAAACCCCTACTTCTGAAAGGGATGCATTTATTAGATAAAAGGTCGATGTGAGCTTTGCCCTTTGCTCTAATGATTCATTATAACTTGACGGATCGCACGACCTTTATGCCAGCGACGCATCATTCAAATTTTTACCCTATCAACTTTTGATGGTAGGATAGTGGCCTACTTCGGTGGTGAACAGTGACAGAGAATTAGGGTTCCATTTCAGAGAGGGAACTTGAGAAAAGGCTAACACATCCAAGGAAGGCTGTAGGTAAAAAATTACCCAATCTTGACACGAGGAGGTTGTGATAATAGATAACAATACCGGGCTCTATGAGTCTAGTAATTTAAATGAATACAATCTAAATCCGTTAATGAAGATCCATTTGAAGGTAATTTTGGTGCCAGCAACCACAGTAATTCTAGCTTTAATAGCATATATTTAAGTTTCTTAGTTAAAAAACTCATAATTGAAACTAGGGTTAGGTCATCTGGTCCACCTCATGGTGAGCACTTGTCTACTTGTCCTTATAACCAACGATGCACTCCTGACCTTAACTAGCTAGGTAATTCTTCTGACGATGTTACTGTGAAGAATTAGAGTGCTCAAAGTAGGCCTATGTTTATATACATTAGCATAGGATAACATCATAGGATTTTGGTGCTATTGTGTTGGCCTTTGGGATCAAAGTAATGATTAATAGAGACAGTTAGGGGCATTTGTATTTTATAGTAAGAGGTGAAATTCTTGGATTTATAAAAAATGAACAACTACGAAAGCATTTGCCAAAGATGTTTTCATTAATCAAGAATGAAAGTTAGAGGCTCGAAGTTGATTAAATACCATCATAGTCTTAACTATAAATGATGCCAACTAGGGATCAATGAATGTTACTTTTAGGACTTTGTCGGCACCTTATGAAAAATCAAAGTCTTCGAATTCTATGGGGAGTATAGTTACAAGGCTGAAACTTAAAGAAATTGATGGAAAGGCACCACCAAGAGTGGAGCTTATAGTTTAATTTGATTCAACAGAAGGAAACTTATTAGGTCTAGACATAGAAAGGATTGACATACTAAAAGCTCTTTCTTGATTCTATAGGTGGTGGTGCATGGCCGTTCTTAGTTGGTAGAGCAATTTGTCTGCTTAATTCTATTAACGAATGAGACCTCAGCCTATTAACTAACTACAAAGAGATGATTTTTTATGGCTAGCTTCTTAAAGGGACTATGGCTGCTTAGACTAAGAAAGTTTAAGGTAATAACAGGTCTATGATGCCTTTAGATGTTTTAGGCTGCACATGTGCTACACTGATGTATTCAATGAGTTTATAGCCTTGGCCGATAGGCTCAGATAATTTTTGAAATTTCATCATGATAGGCATAGATCATTGCAACTGCTGATCTTCAATGAGGAATTCCTAGTAAGTGCGAGTCATCAGCTCACGTTGACTACATCCTTGTCTTTTGTATACATCGTCTGTCACTCTTACCAATTGAATGGTTCGATGAAGTGTTCAGATTGTAATGACATGGACAGTTCACTACCTGTGACGTTGAGGGAAGTCCACTAAACCTTATCATTTAGAGGAATGATAAGTCGTAACAAGGTTTCCATAGGTGAACTTGTGGAAGGATCATTGTCAAAATTGACTCAACAAATGACCCATGAATGTGTTAACAAAACACCAAGGGGGCGAGGGTGCCTCTGTGGCCTGAGCCCCTTCTAGCCTTAGGCATGTGTACGATCGTTTCGTTCTGCCTTCCAAGCAAATGAAATGATTAGCATCATTACCTGTGACCAAATAACAAACCTCAAGCATGAATCGTGCCAAGAAACCTAAATGAAAAAGAGCATGTGTGCTGTTGCCACCCCATTTACGGTGCATACATGGGTAGCACTATGGCTCCTTTTGTCAAGATAAACCAAAACAATTATCGGTAATGGATATCTTGGCTCTCGTATCAATGAAGAATGTAGTGAATGTGATACTTGGTGTTAATTGTAGAATCCCGTGAACTATTGAGTCTTTGAACACAAGTTGTGCCCCAAGCCCTTAGGTCAAGAGCACACCTGCTTGGGTGTTATACATCATCGCCCTCTAACCTCTTGCTTATCAGCTTCGATTGAGGGGGTGAAAGATGGCTTTCCATGATCTCATTGATTGTGGTTGGTCCAAAAACGAGTCTCTAACAATGATAATGTCATGACCGTCAGTGGTAAAGCTCACTGCATGCCTTGTTCCAGTGAGACGTGCACATTGTCCATCCAAAACTCATCAAACCCCCCACATCATTCAATCGATGCTCATATTGTGACCCATTGAGTTTAAGCATATCAATAAGTGGAGGAAAATAAACTTACCAGGATTCCCCTAGTAATGACAAGTGAACTGGAAAGAGCCTAGCTTGAGAATTGAGCATCTTCGTGTTTGAATTATAGTCTGTAGAAGCGTCCTTAATGGTGGACCGAGCCTAAGTCCCTTGGAAAAAGGCATCGTAAAGGATGAGAGCCCTATTATGCCTGGACCCTATAGCACCATGAGGCACTGTCTGTGAGTCGAGTTTTTTTTTTTTGGAATACAGCCCCAATCAGATAGTAAATTTTGTCCAAGGCTAAATATGAACGAGAGACTGATAGCAAACAAGTTCGTGAAGGAAAGATGAAAAAGACTTTGAAAATAGACTCAAAGAGTAATTAATAAATTACTTATTAATTTAATAAGTTGAAACAATTCAAATATTAGATAAAACAGAAAAAATTATTTTATCACAAAACAAAAGGTCATAATGATTTGAAATAAATAATTATTCAAATAACTATGACTATTTAAACTTGCTCGTTAAATAGATTTATTTTTTAAATTTTTTACTTATTAGTTAAAAATTAAGAAATTAGTGTTATTTTAATCTGAACAAGTTTGAATAAATAGAAACAATTGTTTTATAACGAAATAAAAAAGTCATAATGATATGAAATAAATAATAGTTCAAATAGTTATAACTGTTTGAATTTGTTTAATAGACAGATTTATTTTTAAATGTTATACTTATTAATTGTCTGAATATTAATTAATTTGTATTATTTTATTCGTAATAAGCTTTATGAACAGTGACATTTGTTTTATAACAAAACAAATGGTTATAACGATTTGAAATAGATAATTGTTTAAATAGTTATATAACTATTATAAACTTAAATTAATCACCTTAGGTTTCAATTCTAATTACTTGAATATTAATTATTAATAACAAAATATATCGATTAAATAAATAAAAACATTAAAATAATTTAATAAATATTGGTCATTGTAAACAAATTAATAATAATTACTTGAATATGAATTGAAAATAATAAATAAGAATAAGAAATAATTATTAATTTAAAAGATAATTGATTTAATAATTGACCAGTCTAATTCAAGACTCTTCTAGCAGCCCCTCCATTAATAGGGGAGGGGCTATCATATTAAGATTTCTGATTCCCTTCCACTACTCTAGTTTTTCCTTGAATCTTGGATGTACGGATTTACAACATTTTTCAAGACAAAAGCTCGCTAAGTTTATAATCAAGAAAGTATCAAGAGTCCTTTTCTTACATTTGTTTTTGCTAGAGAAAATTTTTCGAGTTATATGAGCAAAACAGAATATAGGGTTCCAAGTTTTTTGTTGATCAAGCAACAACCTGATTTGAACTGGGAATAAGGGATTTGCAATCCCTCGCCTTACTGGTTGGCCATGTCACCAAAGGTTAACAAAAAAAATAAGAGTATCCCCTTTTTAGTTATAGATTAGAACCATACCTTCAATTAGTTATAGTATCTCAAGTAAAAAATTAGTATTGTTCTTTTTTTCAATAAAAAAAAAATTTCTTAATTTGATTTATATTATAATATAATAATATAACAACAATTATGATTCTATGTAAACCCCAGAACAAAAGTTATTACATAGCTATAGTTATCTAATAATGTATTTCATCTATCTAGATATGATGTCCATAGGGAATTAGCAAAAAATTATCATGTTTCAATTTTTCATTGAATAGATTAAAATTAAAGAAAAATAGAATTTTTCATAGAGCACGTTGTGTGTTTTCTCCACTAGAGTTCTATAATGGAATAAAAAAAAGGAAAGAATATAAATAGAAATGCTATATCTGCGCATTTTTAATAAATACAAGCCTCTTTTTGTGCACACTTCAATCATATTTTAAATATTCTACTAAAAAATAAAAAACTAAAAAGTTGGTGAAATGTCTCTCTGCAAATCATTTTTTGAACAATGGAATCTATGGAAAAGTTAAAGTTCTAGAAAAATCAACTCTCTCCCTATATATATTTTATGATTATTTTCTCTTTATCTAAATGAATAGATAAAATTAGGAATTCATTTTATTTTTCTAGTATTCAATTGGATTGGAATATGTAATATCATAATAATGGTAGCAATGGAATTATTATTATTATTATTATTATTATTATTATTATTATTATTATTATTGATATTCTATACAAAACTCCATTCGGCTAAATGGCTATCATATTGACTATCCTAAGGCCTTTTTTTGTAACTGATAGATTCATAAGTTTTTCCTTAATTCACTCTTACATGGATTATTGAAAATTAAAAGTATATCAAAATGAAATATCTAATAAATTGACTAATTCAAAATTTTCAAATTAGCGATTTTTTTATTCCTGAATATCCAACTCACTAATTAATTCTTTATAATGTATTTTATTTTTCTTTGATAAATAAGATAGTAGCCATTGATGTTTTCCTATAATTTTACATAGACCTTTTTGAGGTAAATAATCTTTTTTGTGCAATTCCTAATTTGAAGTAAATCTTTGTATCTTATTTGTGAAACTAATTAGTTGAAATTCAATGGACTCCTTGTTTTCCTTTTTCTCCCTTTGAAAATTAACTGAGATCCATGAATGACTTTTTTTATCATAAAACAAAATTTTCTCTCTTCTTTTTGAATGTGAATTTTAATAATCAATAATAATAATACTAGTCATTTTGATATGCACAATGATTTTAAGTTCGTTATGAACTTTATGATTTTTTCAAATAATGTTAATCAATCTGTTTTTCAATTTCATTTGTATAGGAATACAAAAGAGAATTTTAGAGTTCAAATAAGAGGCTGTTATTGATTCATTTGTTGATCTAATTGATATGTATGTGATTAAATTAGTATTATGTATCAAAATGCTATGTAAGACAATCCTTGTGCCTCGTCTCTTTGTTTTATATACCTGATGGACCAAATGCATAATATATAGGAAAATGTACCATTAACGAATTTTCAACTGTGGATACATGTCTATCCTTACCATACAGAAACAAATGCTATTAATAAGCCAATTATGTTATATTATAAAGCAGTTTTTTTTTTTTTTTTTTGTGGCTTTACACATACCTTAATTGCAATAACTCCTCTTGCCCTGGTAGGAGGTCTGAAGTTCAAATGCTCTCCCACAAATTATTAACTATTACTGATTCTTTGGAGACGCACTTACTTTCTTTTGAAGTAAATATGAGAAAGCAGAAGACTTTGCTTGCCTTTCAGGTATTACATTTTCCAAGAATTGAACATGAGATGTGTTTCTTGTTCTTTTTGTGTTTGGTCAACTAGAACTGATATTTAACTGTCAGCTAGTGGTTTGTGAGGAAGCCCCTTCTCTTGTTTTCTCCTCTCTTTTTTCACTTGCTGCCTGTGGATATGTTCTTGAAATAAAGAAACTGTACCTTTTAACCAAACATCCTTTTCTTATTACTCTACTCACTCAATGAATTTATGTGTGAATTAGATAGTTTGCACGACATTTCTTTGAGTTGTAGAACAATGGTTTTTTGCAGTAGTACTTTTACTATTTCATGAGCTCATATTAGTACGTTTGTCTTGGTTTTATTTTGTTTTCCTGAAGGCTGTAAAGCAACTGCTAAGGCTGGATGCTGAGAATCCAGATTCACATCGCTGCTTGGTATGTAACATCTGCCCTACCATATTTGTGCACTGCCATGCACAACTGCATTCTTTTCTGTTCTTAGATACAAAGATCATGTAATCTTTACAATGCTTATTTGAATTTAATCTAATGCAGATTAAATTTTTCCATAAATTGGGCTCAATGCCTGCTCCATTAACTGATGCTGAAAAACTTGTTTGGAGTGTCTTAGAAGCTGAGCGTCCATCCATCAGGTTCTCTTTGAAATGGCTTTATGATAGCTATTCCCCCTACTAGAATTTTGTTGTATTACTGTTACTATTATTATTTTGATCCCTGATGCATTAAATCCCTTTATTTTCTCTTTTCGCAGTCAATTGCAGGAGAAAACTCTTAGTGAGGCGAACAAAGTTTTCCTTGGTAAACATGAAGGTATTATGACCTTTACATAACATGATGCATTTTAGGTTCCTTGAGGTAGGTTGTATAATCATGCAATTTTCACTTTTTGGTTCTCCAGAATCTTTGATGCATATAGTGGTAGTTGCAGAAATGTTATATACCTTGGAGCACACCAAGAAACTTGAGGCTGTTAAGTTAATTGAAGATTCATGCAATAAAGTCATGCCAATGTAATGCTCTTAGTGTACATTAAAATTTTTGCTGTTTGATGTCGATTCCATGCCTTGCAACTTACTCTTGAGATTAATTGTTTCTTTCTCTTTTGCTTTTTCTCTTTTGCTTGTCCAGGAATGGGGCACTCGGACCAGTACTGGCGTGAAAACTCAAGGACTGTATTGCAGTCCATAAACTCTTAGAAAAGGTTCTTATAAATTTGAGGTGCTATAGAAAATTTTTGGGTACTGCTGATGAAATCTTCTGGTCAGCATGGGAAGAACACTGTTTTAGGGCTAATCTTTGCCTTTGGAGCATGTTGTACTTCGCCCCTTTTGTTAGTTGCCATTTATAAACACTACATAATGTGGAAAATTTTGCTACGGAGCTGACAAGAGTGGCTATAAAAAATTCCCAGTTTTGTTGTTCTAAGTCTCGTCTCTTATGGTTTGCTGTTTGAATTTTATTATGGAGGAAAGGTTGATAATTAGCAACAAAAAGTGGATTTTGATTGGATTATAAAATTTTATTATTAGTTGAAAAAGGTTAACCAAATCTTGTTGAGATGCTAAACAAAATTATTTTCCTTTAAAATTTATATAATTTAAATTATTAATATAATTTTTAATGTTATAATAAAATATATAAGTTTAATATCGTCAATAAAAAATAGTTATTTTTATTTTCGAAAAATTAAATCATTTTATACCAAGACGATTAATTAGATATAAATCAAATATAATATAAAATTATTATGTTTTATCTATTATTTTATGCACTAAACATAACTAAAAATATTAAATAATAAGTATTATGTGTAATTGGATGATTAAATTGTTAAACACTTAATGTTTTTTGTTTGAGTAATTGTTAATTATTAGATTTTTTAAAAAAATTTTAACTAATCAAATTTGAATTTCGTCATATTATACTTTGATTTGTTAATTTTTTTAATACATTAAAAGTTATTTGATTATAATTATAATTTTTAATGGTATATAATTTTATAAAAAATCAAAAGAAGTGTTTCAGTATATTTATAATTTTATCTCCTCAAACCAACGTTACGGAAGAGCATGAAATCTCAATTTTTAAGCTTTGGAATATTCTTTAAAAAAACCTCGAAGAAAAAGTAGAATCTAAATGATTAATTTTTTAAAATTTTAATTTATTAATTTAATTGGTATGAAAAAAATTTAAACATTTAAAATATTTCAAATTTATAATTTAAAAAATCTGACTAAATTAAAATTTAATTAAATTACATATTATTTGAACCAATAATTACCCCAAAAGATCTCGCGCCACAAGTTTAAAAAAAAAAAATTTTATATTTCTCCTTGCTAGTTTGCATGAACAACTTTATCAGCATGTCACTAAACCTTTTTTTCTTTCTTTTAGCATTTTATTGAGTTTTTCCTTTACTAATTATAATCAAGTAAGTCAATAAAGATCGGTGCAAATGATTAAAGTTTAAGATTTAGATGTGAAGTATCTAGATTTATGATAATTAGATTCAAATCTTTAATGATTTTTTATTAATAAATAATTTATTAATTTTTAAAAATAAGATAACTTCTCTTGTTTTTAAATTTTTTTTTGCAAAAAAAAATAATAAAATAAAAACGTCATAATATAAAAAGAATCTAAGAACACACAATATCTTCAAAAAAGATTTTATATATTTAACTTGGTTTTCTTCTCAATTGATTCATTATTTCAATTTTTGGTTCATGAATTTGCTAATTTTCACCTTGATAATATAGTTATTAACAATGTTTTAGAAGCTGATCTGGGGTGCAGTGATGGTTGATCCCATCGAATCATAAACACCACCACATGTCTTTGGGAATGGGACTAATGAGAAGGGGAAGGTCCTCCCCTTATTTTGTGAAAAGTCCAAATTTCTAAACCACCAAATAAAATGATCAGCTTTTTTTTTTTTTTTGGGTGAATTGGTGAGGGGTCTTTTTGTAATTGCAGATATTTATCAGTCTTTCACCATTCTTCTGGCCAATTTTGAGAAATGATGCTATTCCTTCTCACTAGTCATCCTTGCAACTTTTAAGCTTTGGCTTGGCTGGGCTTTTGGTTAAAGTTTGGTGTGGGGGTAATTTAGATTTTAATTTAGAATTGCTTTTGCTAACATTCGCATCCTCCATTCTTCCTCAACTTTGTTTTCGTTAGAAAAATGAAATTTCTTTTAAAATTGATGGGGCTCCTCTGCTCTTTCTATTTGTATTTTTTTTTCTTCTGAAGTGCATTTTTTTTTTCATTTATATAAAAGAAGCAAAGTTGATTTTCATCAAATATGTTTTTCATTTAGTCACTACATTTATTTTAAATACAAAAAAGTCAATTTTTAATTTAAAATTTAATTGGTTAAGTTTCAACGGTTAGATTTTTTTGCATTTTAAATTTAAAACCCATTGTCTTCAGCCATCCTTTTCATCATTTCAATTTTCTTTCTCTCAAATTTAGGTTTTTCATTTTTGGATTCCCTTTCGGCTTGGAATATAGATTATTGTCGATAATATCGACATCAAGCAAGTAATGAGTCGATTCAACTTTCCTTGAGATTGGGCATCAAGATTAGGTTGGGAAATTAGGGTTCTTGATCTGATAAGAGGGAAATTAATTCCTTTGAGGGGAAGGAATTTTTCTCGACCATTGGTCAATCCAAACAAAGTAAAGAATTAGTTGGTAGAGGACAAATTGGAATGTGTGAGGAATTTGGAGACCTTTTGAAGGTTTGATTTCTACCATCTTAATTTTATTTAAATTTTTTTACTTCAAATAATGCTCGATTTGATTTTTTTTTATTTTTTTCTGATGATAAAATGTATTCTCGTTATAGATTGTAGATAATGATATTGCTAGTGTAAGCTGTTTTATTATGTCTTAGTTGTTAGTCATATTAATTTGATTTTTTGTTTGGTATTTTTTTTTAATGAGCTTCAAATGGTACCTTGGGATGTTCTGTTCATTATATTTACTCTGGATTTCTTCTCTCTCTTATTTATATAGAATCACATGATGCAAATCCAACGAAAACCTTGCTTTTTTGTAGAGCTATCAAGCTTTCTCCTCTTTTCTAGAGAGAGGAGGGGCGGCTATTTTCACAAATACTTTTGTAGGGATCTTGTTTTTCTTGATGGCTTGATAAGAAATTATGTGACAAAAATCTAGTGATGTGCTTCTACAATAGACACAGTCCATTCGATGGCTTGTGATATTCTTAAATAATCTAGAAATAGATAGTTGTGGTATTATGCTGAAATACTTCATTGATGTCTTGATGTGAGAATAGTAAGAGCTCTAGGTGGTTAAAATTATGCTTTCATATGCTTCACCCCTAGAGAGTTGACATGGTGGCTAATTCTTTTATTAGTGGCTATTTTTATCTCATTCTTTTAGTTAAACTGATTTTCCTATATAAAAACCTTTTGACAATGGGCCAGGTTATGGCATGATTGAAATAAAGTGTCAAACTCTAGAGCTTTTGGAATTTGACTCATGCAGTGAGGATGTATTTAAATTGTTTTCTTCCTGTAACCCACATTTGTTATGTATTCATTCATGAGAATTGTAATTATTGTTGTTACAATGTGCATCATTATTGCCAATAAATGCTACTTCCTTTATGATGTGTGATGAATGTTCTAGGACTTATATTAGAACTTTGTTTTCTCAATTTTTAGAGAATGCCACTTGATTTATTGCAAGGAAACAAATTTCGTAAAGCGGCAATTGATTACATTAAGCCTCTTCTAACCTTTATATCCAAATGAGATTTTTTTTCCTTGTATTAGTTTGACTGGTGTTTTTTAGTTTATTGGGTGAAATAATGATATATTTTTTTTGTGGCCTCGGGGGTTTTCATCTTTATTTTCAGACCTTTCTCCCTTGTACGGTCACCCTAGAAAGGTAAGTTTTCTTACTTACATATTCTAAAAATAGAATTAAGTTTCTAAATATTGATTTTCCTAAACTACTTAGCAACTGATTGGAGCTTGATTTCATTAGGATTGATTACCTGCTTTGTTGACACTTATACAGGCAGACATATTGGAGTAACTTATTTTTGAGTTGGAGCATTCAATTAGGACCGCCGACAGATACCCTGATAGGTAGTATATGCTTTAAATCCTTGCGTAATATTTTAGTAAGTCTTAAAAGCAAATAAATGTTTAGATTTACTACTCTTTGAGGTACTATAAACTTTCAGAACAATGTCCAAATGTTTAGATATTGGGTGTGGTCTGATTGCATGTTTATCTTTTACTGCTTATTGTTTGGTGAAGTCCTCTGTCATTTATGTGTTGTTATCTATTAAACAAGTACATAATGGTTGTCCCATATGGTTGCATGTGAAGTTTCTATATGTTTTTGTTTGTATGCTAATACACAAGCACATATTTGGTATTATGCTAAGTCATTTCTTGCTTTTGTTTCATATTGAGCGCAGGACAGTGAAAGAGCCCCCTTCAACACTTTTATGGATTTTATTCTTTTTGGCTTAGGTGGGTAACCATCAGGTTTCCTCACCCCATGGGCCATGGCCTTTTATTTTTTTTTTTGCTATAAATATTTGGTATTTTCTTTGCATTTGAGTAACTTTGAATTTATTGATGCAGCATTATGACAGAAGAGGACAATATGATGTTGCTCTTTCAAAAATTAATGAGGCCATAGAGCACACACCAACTGTAATTAATTGATATTTTATCAAGGTTTGTTCTCGCCTTCAATCTGCAAATTTTTGCAATGGCTTCATCTGCTGGGTTTTATATTTTTGTCAGTTGGATTCTTTTATTTTTTTCTTATATTTTGAATTCTTTTTGCCTGGTTTGTCTCGCATCTCACAAGGCATAGCATTACCTGAAAATCTTTCTAGATATTTCCTTGGAGTTATCATTCACTTGTAAGAGACTTATCACTTTTTATGATACTGACCTTGATTGAATATATTATTTTGCACTAAATTGTGCAAAGTTGATATGCATTGATTTAAAATGCATAATAGTTTTTCTTTGTGGATCTTAAGTCTTGATGGGCATTGGGCAGGCATATGACATCCTTTCTTAAGTTTTGGGGTTTTTGGTACATGGCTATTATTTCTTGATCTTTTGTAGAAGTTCTTGGAATTTTCTTAAAGCTGGGTCTATGTGTATATTATTTACTTCTCTTTGGTGACAAAGTCGGATACTGAAACATGTTGGTGATTTGGTACCTGTGGCTTCATTGATAGATGAAGCTAGGTGTATGGATCTTGCAGATCGCTATATAAATAGTGAATCTGTGAAGCGAATGTTGCAGTCTGATCAGGTTCTAAGGCTTCCCCACTCCATCTTTTGTCATAGTTAATATTTGTCACTAAATTTTTTTTGGTATTATTGTATTGTTCATAAACTTTTTCTACTTTTGAAGGTGGCTTTGGCAGGAAAAACTGCTATTTTGTTCACGAAAGATGGGGGCCAGCACAATAACCTTCATGACATGCAGTGTAGGTGGTCTGTTTTTGTTTATTACCTTCCACATGTTATTGTCTCTAATTATAATTTGGGTACACCTACTGAGTGTTTTCCATCTTTTGAAGGTATGAACTTGCTTCTGATGAAAGTTACTTTCGACATGGTGATTTTGGACGGGCCCTGGAGAAATTTATAGCTGTGGAGAAGCACTATGCTGATATTATTGAATATCAATTTGATTTCCATTCTTATTGTTTGCGGAAAATGACACCACGTGCATATGTTGGAAAGCTAAAATTTAAAGATTGGTTCCATTCACATGCTTATTTCACAAAATAGCAGCTGGAGCCATTAGGTGAACATTTTTGTTAGGATTTGCAAGCTTTTCAATGATTTGCAATAGACTTATTCTATTTGGTTGTGGCCTGTACGTGTAAAATGCTATGCAAGCTCTGTTGTCTACTTGTCTGGGTGCTTTTAGCATCTGTCACCTATTATTGATCAACACATGCATGTGATGCTTCATTTTGGGTTAGATTCCTCTTTGCCTCCCTCTTTTTCCCTTTGTCTTTTGGGGAATGGGGGATTATTGCATACATATATGTTGCATTAATCATATGTTGCAATGATGTGTTGTCTGAACCTTGCTTTCAAAGCATGAAAAACTTCCTAAAGGTAACTGTTGTTCATTACTTACCTTTCTACAACTATTCATTTGTTAATAATTAGACACTCCCATTATGATATCCAATCTAATTGAAGACTCTTCTAGCAGCCCCTCCATTAATAGGAGAGGGGATATCATATCAAGATTTCTGATTCCCCTTCACTACTCTAATTTTTCCTTGAATCCTAGACGTAAGGATTTACAATATTTTTAAAGACAAAACCTTGCTAAGTTTATAATCAAGAAAGTATCAAGAGTCCTTTTCTTGCACTTGTTTTTGCTAGAGAAAATTTTTTGAGTCATATGAGCAAAACAGAATATAGGGTTCCAAGTTTTTTGTTGATCAAGCAACAACCTGATTTGAACCGGGGAATAAGGGATTTGCAATCTCCCGTCTTACTGGTTAGCCATGTCACCAAAGGTTAGAAACCAAAAAGAATGAGTGTATCCCCTTTATAACTTTAGTTATAGATTGGATCCATACTTTCAATTAGTTATAGTATCTCAAGTAAAAAAATTAGTATTGTTCTTTTTTTCTTTCAATAAAAAAAATTCTTAATTTGATTTATATTATAATATAATAATATAACAACAATTATGAGTCTAGGTAAACTCCATAACGAAAGTTATTGCACGGCAACAAAAAGTTCAACCCAACAATGAAAAGCAGCTTGAGGTTTTTGTTCTTTCCATCCCTATGCCATTATGAAAAATTTTATCTTTACGAGTACCCATTTGCATGTTCATTGATTTATGATTTGGGTTAGTGTTTTTTGATTTCATTTTGTGTCTTTTGTCATCTATTGTCTTGCTTATAAGTACTCCAGTTTAAGGGTACCCATTTGCCTGTACTGCTAGTTCATACATTTGAAGATTTTATCTTGGTTAATAAGGAGGTCAAATAATTTGATAGAATTTTAAGCTATTGCTATTGGAAATTACCTTCTGCAGATGTTTAGCTCATAAATCAGATTGATTTAGTTAGATATATGAGGGTTGATTAGGAGACACTATCTGGTGTAATATAAAAGATTTTGGCTGAGAGGCTCAAATGAGCAAGTTCAAGTACTAAAAGTAGCCTCATTGTGTAAAAAATGCTGAATCCTAAAGGGTAGGAACATTTTTCAAATGACTCTTCTTGGTTTCTCATCCTTCATTGGTAGGATTGAGGCTGAGTAATGATCCTCTTTATGAGGGAAGATTACTCAAAAGGCTGTTTAGAAAGCATTCTCCAAATTGCTTTAAAAACCAACCATCATAGCAAAACAGCAGTGTCTGTGTTTTTTCATTTTTGGGTTCTGCCACACACTGAAATAACCTTTGCATGTCAACAGGGGTTGACCTCAACCTCTGGACCTTCTGATCCTTTATGTTAAGTTGATGAAGCTAGCTCGTTAGATTTTGAAGTTACTGACCAGCCAAAGACTAATTTGTTGAAAACTATTGGTGTTTTCACAGCAGCTTTAATAAGGACTGTGGCAATTAACCTATCATGGGTTACCAATATCCAGGTTTATCTTTAATTTCTTGTGCAATCCTTTCTTTGTAGGTTTTAATCATTTTTTCATCTTTGGCCAATATTTTGCATATTCTTGTATTATGCACAGAAGCCTTTCTTAATTTGATCTAATTTCATAATGCATATTTCTATGGCATTGCTTTTTGTAATAGGATATGTAGGCATTATCTTTGAAGAATTTCTAGCCTTTAATAAAAGTGGAATAGATTGTTGATGGTTGTGAGTTTATGGGTGGTAAGGAGCATAGGGTAAGAATGATTCTCAGATGTTTAGGATTGGACTGTGTTTTTCTACTGTCCCTCTTCTTGTAGTTTGCATCATATTTATCATTCTCATAAATTGGGATGAAAACACAAAATTCTGTTGCGTGTTGGATGCTTTATTTAGTACTATGTCAGGTTTCAACTTGTTTCTCTCATGTTCATTGGTGGTGGCCTCATGACTTGGTATTTATTCAAGAGTTAATGAAATACAGGATGCTTGGGCTCTAAACTTATTTCCTGATCTACTAGTTTTATTGGTCTATGTTTTTGGTGAACAATGGCTTGTCCTTTTATGAAGTGATCATTACAATTTAATATCCTTTATTTTTAATTTATGTTGGAGCCCACTTCCCATTTAAGGAAGGAGCATCTCCAATTTAAACCAATTCCAAGGAACTACCCTAGCAATGAATTAAGATAGCAAAACTAGGTACCTACCCCCATGGTCAATTGGGAGAGCCAAAGTTTATGTTTGTGTGGCTTGTTACCATCACTGGGAATTCTGCAAATGGTTACTATGACTATCTCCCTTTATTAATGGAATTCTATGGTCTACTTATGCTGATGCATCTGACTTCTGTATGGAAAACTTTTTTTTTATCATTTTTTTATTTATTTTTGCCTTTATCTATTAATACTTGTGTAATAATGCTTAGGCCATTCACATTTGTAGGCTCCAACTGATTTAGCTATTTCAGAGCTGAAACATGCATCTGTTGAATCATTTTTTCTTGCTTGGTGTAATGACTATTGTAGAGATAGTTGATGCCCCTTAAGGATTTGAGCTGGTTACTGACAATATAACCACTCTAAAGCCACGAACTCTGTTTTGGGTGGTGAGTTGATTTCTTTCGACTATAGTCATGTTGACAATTTTATCATTAATGGTTCGTATATGAATCTAATTGAGAGTTCAATTGCATGGTGAAGCATACCCTGTGGCCTAATTTACCCACCGACCGTGAAATTTGTCTAGTGGGTATAAACCAATGATGTAGATGATTACAACTGATAAGATGGATTCAGAAGAATCTTAAATGTGCATACTTATGTGTCATGGCCAAAGTTATTAACCTACCGAAGAAAATTGAAGAAAGGATAAAAAAAAATGCAAAAGTTATGTTAAAGTATTCATTAGTTGCTTTTCATGATTCAAGTCCAATCTCACCTCCTGGAAATTAAAAAATTAAGCTCTTAAAATTTTTAAATCTTGGCCCATTCATGTCCCAAACCAATGCACTAGAAGAGCCTTTGTAGTTAATTTTCAATTATAAGATAAAGATTTGATGTTGCAACTTAATCAAAAAGACCTTAATTATGTCTTACCTTGAAGAATAAAGCAGACGATGGCCTTTAGTATTTGCCCTAAGCCTTAATTGTAAATATTCTTGTTTGATTAAAATCTCTTTTAGCATTTGCCAATCAATAGATGTTAGTATTTTGGATTTTTTTGATGATATAGGATTTTTGTAATTATCATTGAAAAACTATTTTTTTAGGAAGATCAATTATCATTTAATGTTTTGCTCATAGAAATCTATTAATTTTTGCATTAATGATACTAAAATGGAGAGAGGTTATCTAGGTGAGTACAAATACCAATATTTTCATCATGTTTATTTATGGCATTGGTTGTAAAGTAGTGGGATATTCACAGAACAAATGTAATTTTTTTGAATGGATTTTTCTTTTTGGTTCCAAAGGAACTTATTGAGGCTACTGCTTTGCGATACCATATGTTGAATGATATGCCACTTCAAAAGAAAGCTTACCTCTTTTCATATTGTATTCTCTAAAACTCTAAATACATGTCTTTTTTCGTCTTTCATTAGCTGTGTGTTCTCATTGAGTTTTTCTTATGTTATGTTATGATTATTCATTGAGAAAGTAAGTTAATGTTGTCTTAAGGTTATGGTTAGTCTTTAACAATATAAGGCCTTCTATTTAGAAAGTAATGGACAATTATCTTAAGGTTGTATTGGGGTTTAATTTATTTAGGATATATTGGAGGTTTTGAGTTTAGGTTAAGGTTATAATACTTTATTGTGTGCTTGGGGTTGTTCAATCAGTAAAATGGTTGGTAATGAATATGGCTAGCTGTTGCTTTATTCATTTCTTATTGCCTTACTTTTACTTTATTTTCTAGCTGTCCTTGTCTTTATTTTGTTTATTTGCTGCATTGGTTTTGATCAGTTTTTGCTTGCCTTTTTTGTAGTTGTTGTATGGCCCCCAAGTTCTTCTATTTTTATTTCTCAAATAGCATTGTTATAGTTATACATGGGGGAAACACTAAAATTATCCTATGGCATGACAATAGTGTTTAACTCAACTAGTATGTAATTGTTATATGACACGTTGAATGGAAACAATAATATCCCTAAGCATCTCTATAGATGTCTTTTCTTGTTGAGATTTTGTTTTCATGTTCGGTTTTGGTCCACTAAGATTATTTGGTTCCATGACAATTGCATTTAACTTAAGTGGTATGGACTTATTATATCACATTTGGTTGATTTTAGAATGGTACGTGACTTTGAATGAAGCTTCCTCTTGTTATTTGGCTCTTTGAAATGGAAATATAATATTCCTAAGCATTTCTATCGATATCTTTTCTCATTAAGATTTTGTTATATCACATGCTTCTTGTTTCATTTTTTTCATTTTTTATGTACATGAGTTGAGTTTTGTAATTTTGCTTTTGAAAAAATCTTTGGATTGTGGTTTCGTAAGTGTGATTGTTATTTGGTAGTCTCTATGGAGCTCAATGGATTATGTGCTTGCAAGCTAGCAAAGATGGAAAGAATTAGATATTCAAATTTGTATAGCTGTGTGCTGTGCATGTTAGGAGTAAGTTATTTTTTGTTGGTTCAACTTTATTGCTTGATGGATTAATTTCTTAGGTTTAATTTCTGAAACTAAGTTCTACCAAACCCAAAGGTTGAGTGTTAAAAGGAAGATTCCTTGCCTCTTTTGTTATTGGAGTTAGTTATCATCTTTGGCCATTCATAGTTGTCGTTTTTTTCTCATTGAGGCTTTGTTATGTCATGTTTTGATTTTTCTTGTGACACATTTATCTATATTAGTTTAGTTTTTGGAATTTAACTTTTTGAAAAACCCCTTAGTTGTGGCTTCTTAAGTGTGGATATTATTTAGTAGTTGTCTGCTCTAAGCGAATAGCTTGCATGATAAGGAGGAATTCAATTTCTTTGCCTCTTGTTTATGTATATTTTGTAAGTTTCTTGTTTTGTTTGTTACAATCTTTTTGTTGTAGGATAGAATGGTTTCTATCTTTTAATTTCTGAAACTTAATTTTGACGAGGATAGAAATTACTGCTTAAAAAGAAGATTATCTGTATGGGCTATGTGCTCTAAGCAAATGGCTTGCAGTATAAGGTGAATTCAATTTTTGTGCATCTTGTGTGTGTAGGTGTATTTTGACAGTTTTTTGTTATGATGGTTTCACTCTGTTTGTTAGGTTAAATTTTTAAAACTTAATTTTGACATGCATTGGGCTTGAATGCTTAAAAGGAAGATTATTTCCTTTTGCTGGATTCTTTGAAACTCTTAAATATCTGTCGTTATAGCCTCTCGGTGTCTTTATCATTGAGATTGTGTCTTGATTCTTCTTGTTTCATTTTTTAACTTTTACATAAATTAGGGCTTTGTAACTTTACTCTGGAAAATTCCTTGGGTTGTTCTTCCTTTAGTTTGGTTTGTGATTCGTTGGTCTCTATGAAACTTATGCGCTATGTGCTCCAAGAATGACTTGCAGTGTAGGAGGAATTAAGGATTCTAAAGTTGTATGTGTGTAGGATTTAAGGATTAAAAATTTGTGTGGCTGTGTATGAGAGTTTCCTTGTTGTTTTTCTCTTTGTGTGCTCTAAGCTAATGGCTTGCATGATTAGCTGAATTTAATTTTTGTGCCTGATGTGTGTGTAGGTGTATTTTGGGAGTTGTTTGTTTTGTTGATTTCACTCTGTTTGTTACAGAACAGGTTGGTTTGTTGGGTTCAATTTTTGAGACTTAATTTTGACATGCATTGTGGTCAAATGTTTAAAAGGAAGATTATTTCCTTTTGCTGGATTCTTTGAAACTCTAAATATGTGTATGGGAGTTTTCTTTGTTGTTTTGTAGTGTAAGGGGAATTAAGGATTCTAAATTTCTATGGTTGTGTAGCATTTAAGGATTAAAAATTTATGTGGGTGTGTGTATGGGAGTTTCCCTATTGTTTTTCTCTTTGTGTGCTTCAAGCAGTGAATTCAATTTTTGTGCCTCTTGTGTGTGTAGGTATGTGTTTAGGGAGGTTTTTATTTTGTTGGTTTCACTCTATTTGTTATAGGGCAGATTGGTTTGCTAGGTTCAATTTCTGTCATTTAATTTTGACATTAATTGTGGTTGAATGCTTAAAAGGAATATTATTTCCTTTTGCTGGATTCTTTGAAACTCTAAATATATATTGTCATAGCCTCTCGGTGTCTTTCTCATTGAGAGTGTCTCTGGATTCTTCTTGTGTCATTTTTAAATTTTTACATAAATTAGGGCTTTGTAACTTTACTTTGGAAAATTCCTTGGGTTGTTCTTCTTTTAGTGTGGTTGTGATCTGATGGTCTATATGAAACTTAATGCGCTGTGTGGTCCAAGAATGACTTGCAAGGTAATTATGGATTCTAAATTTGTATGGCTGCGTGTAGGATTTAAGGATTAAAAATTTGTGTGGCTCTGTGTGTATTGGAGTTTTCTTCTTGTTTTTCTCTCTGTGGCATGACAGATAAGGTTCTTAGGTTTCATTGGCTTGGGTTTTTTAATTATTGATGATGTTGTCAAACTTTTCATTGTGGTTGCATCTAATTTGATGAAGTTGTTTGAGAATGCATTAGGAGAATGTTACTGCAAAAGAAATTCTTGGGTTGTGGTTTCTTCATTCATGAGTGTGCCTAGTTGTCATCTATTTGTCTCTTTGAAGCTTAATGGGCTATGTGCTCCAAGCATACCTTGCAGGATAGAAGGAATTAAAGTTTCAAAATTTCTATGTCTATGTGTTTATTGGTTTTATTTTGCAAGTTGGCTTCTAGATTTCATTCCCATAGCTTCTGGTTAATGTCTAATTTTTTGTTGTAGTGCTTTTAACTTGCTGGAGTTTGATCTGAACTTCAATTAATATTTGATCTCTTATGCTTTAACATTCCATTTAAATTTTAGTTTTATCTTTTGTGTACAGATTGTAGTTTTGTAATTTTTTCTTAATTGTGGTTGCATTTAGTAGTCTATACAAAAATTATTTGATCGTGTACTCTGAACACGATTTGCTAGAGAGAGAAAATAGAGATTGTATAGCAGTGTACTCCAAATTTGTATGGTTGAGTTTTTTATTTTTTTATTTTGCTAGTTTAACTCTGTTGCATGACAAATTGTAATCTTAGGTTTAATTTCAAAAACTTAATCCAACCTCGCACTGAGGATGAGTGCTTACAATGAAGAGTACCTCTTTCTTTTTGTGTTGTGTTTTGATTCTTCTTGTTTTGCTCATTTCACTTTATTTTGTTGCATGATGGATTACTTTCTTAAGATTAATTTCATAAACTTAAATCTAGTTAAGCACTGAGATGGAAGATTGCCTCTTTCTTATTGGATTCTTTGAAAATCTATGATCTTGCATAGAATTTTTGTTGTATTGTATGGTAACTTTCGATGATAACTGTACTTGTTCTAATACATTTCAGATCATGAAGAGTTTGATTAAAGTTGCTAAAATTATGTGTTTCTGATTATAATATAGACTTTCTTTTCTTAAGTAACACTGTTATTATTGGAAGCACCCTGACTTATGATGTGGTTAGTGGCTGTTGTTTTTTAACTTTGGTATATAATTGTTGTATATTTATGTTGAGATGCAAAACTACCTCTTATCTTTGGCCTTTCATTATAGTCTTTTCTTGTTAAGGTTTTGTTGCTTTAGTTTTAATTTCTCTTTAGGTTCTTAAAGGCCTTCTACTTTCGTATCTTTGGGGTTTCGAGTTAAAACATTTATAATGTCTGATTTGTGAGCAATGGATATGATTAGGTTTATTTTGCAGACAGTCTTGGCCTTGAATCTTTCTGCTTTAGGATTAGTTCATTATGGTCTTAAATCATGAAGTTCAAGTTTGATTGTCTTTATTTCTAAAATAGCATTGTTCTCTATATATGTGACATGTTGCTTGTGTTTAACTTAAATGCAGATCACCCTATTATTAAACATTGTTGAATGAGATTTTGACTTCATTAAAAATGGAAGGTGTTATGTGCATGTATACTAATTAGATATCTAATTAAGATCATCTTGTATTTTATCTTGAAATTTGTTTTTATTTATCGTTTATTTTATCTAATTAACAAAATTATCTTGTATAATATTTATCTTTTATTTAATACAATTTAGATTTTTTTATTTATTACTTATTATTTATTTTATTTATTATTTTGGACTGTATAATATTTATCTTTTATTAAGATATAATAATTATCTTTGTTATTTTTTTTGGAATTTTATTGGCTTATATATAATAATACTAGTTTGGAATTGTTATATCTATCACTAGTTACTTCATGTATATATATTTTTTTATATTTTTAATGATTTAAAAATTAAAAATTCTAAATTTAAATCAATAAATTCAAATCAAAATATTTTGCATTTAAACTTTTAAATTCAAATTAAGTTTTAAAACATAAATTAAAGATTAAACTTTGTATCTTATATGTTTTTCAATTTTTTGTATTTTTTAAAATATTTTTTTTCTATTTTGTCATTCCCTTTTATTTTTGAAATTTTTATTCAATTTGTCTTTTTTTTTTTCTTATTTGTGATTCATTATTTTTTATGTTCTTACTTTTTATATTTTTTATTGTATTTTTGTTTATTTTTTATTTTTTTCTTTTCTTATTGGTATTGATGTTTTTTTCTTTTTTTTTGTACTTTATTTATCTTTTTTGTTTTGCTTTAATATTTTTTCTTATTTTATTTTTATTTTTATTTTGGTTTATTTTTTATTTCTTTCTTTATTTATATTTTCATAAATTTTTATAATGTTTTGGATTTTTTTATTTTTTTATTTTTCTATCCTTTTTTTTTCTTTTCTTATTTATCGTTGTTGGTTATTTTCTATTGTATTTTTATAATTTTTCATTAACTTTTTTTCCTTTAAAATTTTTTTTTTACTTATTTTTTCATGTGCTTTCATTTTTTTTTGTTCACTTTTTTCTTTGTTTTAAAAATTTCTATAAAACTTTGTTTCTTTTTGTTTTATTTCATATTTTTACCTCTTCATTTTTTATTTTTTTCTTGTTTTTCTAATTTTTTTTCATAAAATTCTTTTTATTTCTTGTTTCCATTCTTTTTTTTGCACTTTCTTGTTTTGTTTTTATTCTTATTTTGTATTAGTTTTTCCCTCTATTAATTTTTCTATATTTGATTTATTTATTATTTTGGACTGTATAATATTTATCTTTTATTAAGAGATAATAATTATCTTTGTTATTTTCTTTTGGAATTTTATTGGCTTATATATAATAACAGTAGTTTGGAATTGTTATATCTATCATTATTTACTTCATGTATTTATATTTTTACATTTTTAACAATTTAAAAATTCTAAATTCTAAATTTAAATCAATAAATTCAAATCAAAATATTTTGCATCTAAACTTTTAAATTCAAATTAAGTTTTAAAACATAAATTAAAGATTGAATTTTGTACAATTTTTTTTATTTCTTTATTTACTTCATTTTTCTATTCCTTTTTTTTAGCTTTTTGTTTTTTTTTTTTACTTTTTATGCATTTTCTTAATTTTTTATTTATTATTTTTTTGTTATTTAGTATATTTTTCTTTTTTTTTATTTTCATTCTTTTTTTTTTTAAACAAAATGCTTACTTTCTTGTTTTCATTCTATTACTCTTTTACTACATATCTTTTTTTTTACTTTGATTTTTTTCATTACTTCAATCTAATTGGTCAATAACATTATTTTATATTAGTTTTTTTTTGTACTTTTTACTTTTTATCTTTATTTTTTTCATTTTTATTTTTTCTTAAGGTTTTTCTTCTTTATTTTTTTGGGTTTTTTTTTTGCATTTCTTTCTAATTTATTTTTTTTTTCACACTTCTTTCTTTTGTTTTTATTTTTATTTTGTTTTAACTGTTTCTTCTTTTAATTTTTTATCTTTGATTTTTAATATCTTTATTTTTTATTATTTGTTATATTTGTTATTATTTGTTTGTATTTTATAAACTAAAATTTTTTTATTTTTCTCATTTTTTTCATTTTTATTAGTTTTTGTATTTTTTAAAAATTTTGATTCATTTTTTCATTTCCTTCTTTATTTTTTTATTTTATGTTTATTTTTATTTTTAATTTTTTTCTCTTTTTTAGTACTTATTTTATTTTATTTTTCTTTTTCTTTTTATTGTTATTTATTGTTATTTTTTATAAAAATTTTATAATGTTATGGATATTTACGTTATTTTTTAATCTTTTTTTCTTTTGGTTTGTCTCATTTTTGTTGTCATTTTTTATTTTTTTGGTATTTTTTATTCTATTTTTATAATTCATCAGTAATTTTTTTTTAATTTTTTATATATTTTGTATTTTGTATTTTTTTATTTTGTTTTTGCTTTTTCTTATATCTTTTTGTTCACATTTTTTTTATTTCTTCTTTAGAATTTCAAAATCTCAAGACTTCTTTTTTTGTGTACTTGTTTTTGTTTTTATTTTTTATCTTTGATTTTCTTTTTTTTTAGTTATATTTTTTTTGTTTTTCTTTGTATATTCTAAACTAAAAGTTTTTTTTATTTTATATTTGAAATTTTTCTTCATTTTGTCTTTTTATATTTTTTTGATTAGCTAATTTTTTATTTTCTTCTTTTTTGTTTTTGTTTATTTTGTTTATTATTTTATTTTATGTTTTCTTTTATATTAATATTTTTTCATTTATTTTATATTTATATTTTTAAAAAAATTTTATTTATATTTTAAAAAATTTTATAAAGTTAAAAACTCTTTCCATTCAAAATTTTCTTTCTTTTTGCTTTTTTTTCACGTGCTTTCATTTTTATTAGTTTTCATTATTTCATTATTTTAATATTTTTCACTTTCTTTTTTTCTTTTTTATTTCGAATCTTGTCTTTTCATTTTTATTCTATTCTTGCTTTTCTTATTTTTTTCACAAATTTTTTTTTATTTTTTATTTGTGTTTTTAAATTCTTATACTTTTTTTTTCATTTTCTCCTTTGGTTTTCATTTTTATTTTGCAATAACTTTTCTCCTTTTTAATTTTGTCTTTGACTTTTTATATTGTTTTCTTGTTATTTCTTATATGTTTTTTAATTTTTTGTATTTTTTAAACTATTTTTTTTTCATTTTGTCATTCCTTTTCATTTTTGAAATTTTTATTCAATTTTTGTATTTTTGTATTTTTTTGTACTTTGTTTATCTTTTTTGTTTTACTTTAATATTCTTTTCTTATTTTATTTTTATTTTTTATTTCTTTCTTTATTTAAATTTTCATAAATTTTTAGAATGTTTTGGATTTTTTATTTATCTATCTTTTTCTCTTTTCTTTTTTTATTTTATCATTGTTGGTTATTTTCTGTTGCATTTTTATAAATTTTCATTAATTTTTTTCATTTTTTATTTTTTTCTTGCTTTTTCTTATATATTTTTGTTCACACTTTTTTTATTTCTTTTTTATAATTTTAAAATCTCAGACTTTTTCTGGGTGCATTCCTTTTTGTTTTTATCTATATTTTCTATTGACTTTTATTTTATTTTTTTATCTTTGATATTTTGTATCTTTTTTTTTCTATATTTATTATACTTTTTTTGTTTTTTTTTGTATATTCTAAACTAAAAGTTTTTTCTATTTTATATTTGAAATTTTTATTCATTTTGTCTATTTATATTTTTTTATTCTCTAATTTTTTATTTTCTTATTTTTTGTTTTTATTTATTTTTAATTGTTATTTTTTTGTATTTTGTTTTATTTTTTCTTTTACATTAATATTTTCTCTTAATTAACTTTTTTTTATTTTTTGTTTATATTTTAAAGAATTTGTATAAACTTCAAAAAATTTTTATTTTTATTTTGTGATTTTGTGATTTTTTTGTGATTTTTTTGCTTTTTTTTGTTCTATTTTAAAATTTTTCAATAACTGTTTTCCCTCAAAATTCTTTCTTTTTGCTTTTTTTTTCATATGCTTTCACTTTTTATTTGTTTTAATTTTTTCGTTGTTTTAAAATTTTTTACATTTTTTTTTATTTCAAGTCTTTTGTCTTTTCATTTTTATTCTTTTTCTTGCTTTTCTTATTTTTTTTTTGCAAATTTCTTTTTATTTCTTATTTGCGTTTTTAATTTCCCATACCTTTTTTTTTTGCATTTTCTTCTTTGGTTTTCATTTTTATTTTGCATTCACTTTTCTCTTTTTCAGTTTTTTGTCTTTGATTTTTTATATTGATTTCTTATTATTTCTTATATGTTTTTCAATTTTTTGGTATTTTTTAAACTATTTTTTTTCATTGTCATTCTTTTTCATTTTTCAAATTTTTATTCAATTTTTGTCTTTTTTTTATTATTTTTTATTTTCTTACTTTTTTAATTTTTTATTTTCTTATTGGTATTAATTTTTTTTCTTTTTTTTTGTACTTTATTTATCTTTTTTCTTTTGCTTTAATATTTTTTTCTTTTGGTTTATTTTTTATTTATTTTTTCATAAAGTTTTATAATGTTTTGGATTTTTTATTTATCATTGTTGGTTATTTTCTATTGTATTTTTTAATTTTTCATTAACTTTTTTTTCCTTTTTCTTTATTTTTTCATGTGCATTCATATTTTTTTTGTTTGCACTTATTTTTTTGTTTTAAAATTTTCTATAAATTTTTTTCTTTTTTTTTGTTTCATATTTTTGCCTCTTTATTTTTTTTATTTTTTTCTTGTTTTTTTAATTTTTTTCATAATTTTTTAAATTTTGTTTCTTTTTTTTTTTGCACTTTCTCGTTTTGTTTTTATTTTTATTTTGTATTAACTTTTTCCTTTCGTTAATTTTTTTATCTTTGATTTTTTTTTACTTTTTTTGTTTGTATTTTATAAACTATTTTTTTCTACTGTCATCCCTTTTCATTTTTTATATTTTTTATCTTTGATTTTTTATATCTTTATTTCTTATTATTTCTTATATTTTTTATTTTTTGTTTGAATTTTATAAACTAATTTTTTTCTATGTTGTCGTTTTTTCTTCATTTTTGAAATTCTTTTTAGTTTTTGTATTTTTTTAATTTTTTCTTTTAACTCATTTTTTCATTTCATTACTTTCTTATTTTTTCTATTTTGTGCTTTTGTTTATTTTTATTTTTTTCTCTTTTTAGTAATTATTTTATTTTTTCGTTTTGTTTTAATATTTTTTTAATTTTATTTTCCTTTTATTTTTTATTTTTAATATTTGGTTTTTTTTGTTTTTTTATAAAAATTTTATAATGTTATAAATATTAAAACATTGTTGATGAGGTTTTAACTTCATTAGAAATCGAAGGTGTTATGTGCATGTATACTATTAATCAGATATCTAATTAACATTATCTTGTATTTTATCTTGAAAATTATTTTTATTTATCGTGTAATTTATCTAATTAACAAAATTATCTTGTATAATATTTAATACAATTTAACACTAGCTTGAAATTGTTATATCTATCACTACTTACTTCATGTAACTATATTTTTATATTTTTAACGATTTAAAAATTAAAAATTAAAAATTTAAATCAATAAATTCAAATAAAAATATTTTGCATCTAAACTTTCAAATTCAAATTAAGTTTTAAAACATAAATTAAAGATTGAAATTTGTAGAATTTTTTTATTTCTTTATTTATTTCTTTTTTTAGCTTTTTTTTTTTTTACTTTTTATACATTTTCTTAATTTTTCATTTATTTTTTTTGTTATTTAGTATATTTTTCTTTTTAAAAAAATTTTTTTTTTCTTGTTTTCATTATATTATTTTTTCACTACATATTTTCTTTTTTACTTTGATTTTTTTGTTGTTTCAATCTAATTGGTCATTTACATTATTTTCTATTAATTTTTTTCTTTTTGTACTCTTTTTACTTTTTATCTTTATTTTTTTCATTTTTTATTTTTTCTTAAGGTTTTTTTTCTTTGTTTTTGGGTTTTTTTTGGCATTTCTTTTTAATTTGTGTTTTTTTTTTCCACACATCCTTTTTTTGTTTTTATTTTTTATTTTGTATTAACTTTTTTCTTCTTTTAATTTTTTATCTTTGATTTTTTATTTTTTTCTTATTACAATTTTTTGCTTGTATTTTATAAATTATTATTTTTTCTACTTTGTCATCCCTTTTAATTTTTTATCTTTGGTTTTTTATATCTTTATATCTTATTATTTGTTATATTTTGTATTATTTGTTTGTATTTTATAAACTAAAATTTTTTTTTATTTTGTCATTTTTTCTTCATTTTTGAAAATTTTATTAGTTTTTGTATTTTTTTTAATTTTTTCTTTTGCCTCATTATTTTTTCGTTTCCTTTATAATTTTTTTTGTTTTGTGTTTTTTTTTTTTAAATTCTTTTCTCTTTTTAGTGTTTATTTTATCTTTTTCCTTTTGCTTTAATATTTTTTCTTTTTTTTCCTTTTATTTTTTATTTTTGTTTTTTTTGTTTTTTTTAATAAAAATTTTGTAATGTTATGTACATTAAAACATTGTTGAATGAGATTTACTTCATTAGAAATGGTAGGTGTTATGTGCACGTATACTAATTAGATATCTAATTAAGATCTTGTATTTTATCTTGAAATTTATTTTTATTTATCGTGTAATTTATCTAATTAACAAAATATTATTGTATAATATTTATCTTTTATTTAATACAACTTGGATAATTTTATTTATTATTTTAGATTGTATAATATTTATCTTTTATTTAATACAATTTGTTAAGAGATAATAATTATCTTTGTTATTTTTTGTTGCAATTTTATTGGCTTATATATAATAACAGTAGTTTGAAATTGTTATATCTATCACTATTTACTTCATGTATTTATATTTTTACATTTTTAACAATTTAAAAATTATTATTTGTTATATTTGTTATTATTTGTTTGTATTTTATAAACTAAATTTTTTTCTATTTTGTCATTTTTTCTTCATTTTTGAAAATTTTATTAGTTTTTGTATTTTTTTTTATTTTTTATTTCGATTCGTTATTTTTTCATTTCCCTACTTTCTTATTTTTCTTATTTTGTGCTTTTGTTTATTTTTAATTTTTTTCCCTTTTTTAGAACTTATCTTTTTCCTTTTGTTTTAATATTTTTTTAATTTTATTTTCCTTTTATTTTTAATTTTGGTTAATTTTGGTTTTTTATAAAAATTTTATCATAACACTAATTTGGAATTGTTAAATCTATCACTATTTACTTCATGTATCTATATTTTTACATTTTTAACAATTTAAAAATTAAAATTTTTAAATTTAAATCAATAAAGTCAAATAAAAAATTTTGCATCTAAACTTTCAAATTTAAATTAAGTTTTAAAACATAAATTAAAGATTGAACTTTAAAGAAATTTTATATTTGTTTATTTATTTCCTTTTTTTTAGCTTTTTGTTTTGTTACTTTTTATACATTTTCTTAATTTTTCATTTATTAATTTTTTATTATTTAGTATATATTTTTTTTTGTACAAAATACTTTCTTTGTTGTTTTCATTATATTATTCTTTCACTACATAATTTCTTTTTTACTTTGATTTTTTTTATTGCTTCAATCTAATTGGTCATTTACATTATTTTCTATTAATTCTTTTCTTTTTGTACTCTTTTTACTTTTTATCTTTATTTTTTCTTAAGGTTTTTCCTTTTTTTTTTTGGGTTTTTTTGGCATTTCTTTTTAATTTGTGTTTTTTTTTCACACATCCTTCTTTTGTTTTTATTTTTTATTTTTGATTTTTTATATCTTTATTTCTTATTATTCGTTATATTTTTTACTTTTTGCTTGTATTTTATAAACTAAAATTTTTTCTATTGTCATTTCATTTTGTCATTCCGTTTCATTTTTGAAATTTTTATTCAATTTTTAGCCTTTTTTATTTTCTTACTTTTTATATTTTTTGTTGTATTTTTGTTTTTTTCTTTTTTTTTGCTTTATTTACCTTTTTTCTTTTGCTTTACTTTTTTTTTCTTATGCTATTTGTTTTTTTTTGTTTTTCTTTGTACATTCTAAACCAAAAGTTTTTTCCATTTTATATTTGAAATTATTATTCATTTTGTCTTTTTATATTTTTTTGATTCGCTAATTTTTTGTTTTCTTACTTTGTTTATTTTTATTTTTCCCTTTTTTGGTATTTTATTAATTTTTTCTATTAATTTCTTTTTTTTTCTACTTTGTAAATTTTTATTAACTTTTTCCCTTCACAATTTTCCTTGTTTTTGCTTTTTTTTTCATATGCTTTCATTTTTACTTGTTTTAATTTTTTCATTGTTTTAAAAATTTTTATTTTTCTGTTTTTTTTCCAAATCTTTTATCTTTTTTTTTTCCACAAATTTCCTTTCATTTCTTATTTGCGTTTTTAAATTCTCATACTTTTTTTTTATTTTGCATTAACTTTTCTCTTTTTTAATTTTTTGTCTGACTTTTTATATTGTTAGGTCTTATATGTTTTTCAATTTTTTCTATTTTTTAAACTATTTTTTTTTTCATTTTGTCATTCCATTTCATTTTTGAAAATTTCATTCAATTTTTGTTTTTTTTTATTTTCTTACTTTTTATATTTTTTGTTGTATTTTTGTTTTTTTTTTTGTGCTTTATTTATCTTTTTTCTTTTGCTTTAGTTTTTTTTTCTAAATTTATTTTATTTTTTATTTTCTTTCTTTATTTATAATTTCATAAATTCTTATAAAGTTTTGGAATTTTTTATTTTTCTATCTTTTTTTCTTTTATCATTCTTGGTTATTTTCTATTGCATTTTTATAATTTTTCATTAACTTTTTCTCCTTTCAAATTTTTCTTCTTTTTTTTACTTTTTTTATGTGCTTTCATTCTTTTTTGTTCACTTTTTTCTTTGTTTTAAAATTTTCTATAAATTTTTTTCTTGTTTTATTTCATATTTTTGCCTCTTCATTTTTTATTTTTTTCTTCTTTTTCCCGTTCTTTTTCTCAAATTTTATTTTATATATTTTGTATTTTCATTTTTTATTTTTTTCTTAAATCTTTTTGTTCACACCTTGTTTTATTTCTTCTTTATAATTTTAAAACCTCAAACTTCTATTTTTGTGCACTTTCTTTTATTTTATTTTTCATCTTTCAAATTTTATTTCTTTTTCCTCTATTTGTTATTTTTTTTGTTTTTCTTTGTACATTCTAAACTAAAAGTTTTTTCCATTTTATATTTGAAATTTTTATTCATTTTGTCTTTTTATATTTTTTTGATTCGTTAATTTTTTTATTTTCTTGCTTTGTTTATGTTTATTTTTTCCTTTTTTGGTATTTTATTTAATTTTTTCTCTTATGTTATTTTTTTTTTCTACTTTGTAATTTTTTAATAACTTTTTCCCTTCACATTTTTCCTTCTTTTTACTTTTTTTATATGCTTTCATTTTTACTTATTTTAATTTTTTCGTTATTTTAAAAATTTTTATTTTTTTGTTTTTTATTCCAAATCTTTTGTCTTTTCTTTTCTTTTTTTCCACAAATTTCCTTTCATTTCTTATTTGCGTTTTTAAATTCTCATACTTTTTTTTATTTTGCATTAACTTTTCTCTTTTTTAATTTTTTGTCTGACTTTTTATATTGTTAGGTCTTATATGTTTTTCAATTTTTTCTATTTTTTAAACTAATTGTTTTTTCATTTTGTCATTCCATTTCATTTTTGAAATTTTTATTCAATATTATCCTTTTTTATTTTCTTACTTTTTATATTTTTTGTTGTATTTTTGTTCTTTTTGCTTTATTTACCTTTTTTCTTTTGCTTTACTTTTTTTTCTTATTTTATTTTATTTTTTATTTTCTTTCTTTATTTATAATTTCATAAATTTTTATAAAGTTTTGGAATTTTTTATTTTTCTATCTTTTTTTCTTTTATCATTCTTGGTTATTTTCTATTGCATTTTTATAATTTTTCATTAACTTTTTCTCCTTTCAAATTTTTCTTCTTTTTTTTACTTTTTTTTTTATGTGCTTTCATTCTTTTTTGTTCACTTTTTTCTTTGTTTTAAAATTTTCTATAAATTTTTTTCTTTTTGTTTTATTTCATATTTTTGCCTCTTCATTTTTTATTTTTTTCTTCCTTTTCTAATTTCTTTTCTCAAATTTTATTTTATATATTTTGTATTTTCATTTTGTATTTTTTTCTTAAATCTTTTTGTTCACACCTTTTTTTATTTCTTCTTTATAATTTTAAAACCTCAAACTTCTTTTTTTGTGCACTTTCTTTTATTTTATTTTTCATCTTTCATATTTTATATCTTTTTCCTCTATTTGTTATTTTTTTTTGTTTTTCTTTGTACATTCTAAACTAAAAGGTTTTTCCATTTTATATTTGAAATTTTTATTCATTTTGTCTTTTTATATTTTTTTGATTCGCTAATTTTTTATTTTCTTACTTTGTTTATTTTTATTTTTCCCTTTTTTGGTACTTTATTAATTTTTTCTATTAATTTCTTTTTTTTTCTACTTTGTAAATTTTTAATAACTTTTTTCCTTCACAATTTTCCTTGTTTTTGCTTTTTTTTTCATATGCTTTCATTTTTACCTGTTTTAATTTTTTCCTTGTTTTAAAAATTTTTATTTTTCTATTTTTTTTCCAAATCTTTTATCTTTTCTTTTTTTTTTCCACAAATTTTCCTTCATTTCTTATTTGCGTTTTTAAATTCTCATACTTTTTTTTTATTTTGCATTAACTTTTCTCTTTTTTAATTTTTTGTCTGACTTTTTATATTGTTAGGTCTTATATGTTTTTCATTTTTTTCTATTTTTTAAACTATTTTTTTTTTCATTTTGTCATTCCATTTCATTTTTGAAATTTTCATTCAATTTTTGTTTTTTTTTTTATTTTCTTACTTTTTATATTTTTTGTTGTATTTTTGTTCTTTTTTCTTTTTTTGTGCTTTATTTATCTTTTTTCTTTTGCTTTAGTTTTCTTTTCTTGTTTTATTTTATTTTTTATTTTCTTTCTTTATTTATAATTTCATAAATTCTTATAAAGTTTTGGAATTTTTTATTTTTCTATCTTTTTTTCTTTTATCATTCTTGGTTATTTTCTATTGCATTTTTATAATTTTTCATTAACTTTTTCTCCTTTCAAAATTTTCTTCTATTTTTTACTTTTTTTTTATGTGCTTTCATTCTTTTTTGTTCACTTTTTTCTTTGTTTTAAAATTTTCTATAAATTTTTTTCTTTTTGTTTTATTTCATATTTTTGCCTCTTCATTATTTTATTTTATTCTTCTTTTTCCAATTTCTTTTCTCAAATTTTATTTTATATATTTTGTATTTTCATTTTTTATTTTTTTCTTAAATCTTTTTGTTCACACCTTTTTTTATTTCTTCTTTATAATTTTAAAACCTCAAACTTTTTTTTTGTGCACTTTATTTTATTTTATTTTTCATCTTTCATATTTTACATCTTTTTCCTCTATTTGTTTTTTTTTTTTGTTTTTCTTTTTACATTCTAAGCCAAAAGTTTTTTTCCATTTTATATTTGAAATTATTATTCATTTTGTCTTTTTATATTTTTTGATTTGCTAATTTTTCATTTTCTTACTTTGTTTATTTTTATTTTTCCCTTTTTTGGTATTTTATTAATTTTTTTCATTAATTTATTTTTTTTCTACTTTGTAAATTTTTAATAACTTGTTCCCTTCACAATTTTCCTTCTTTTTGCTTTTTTTTTTTCATATGCTTTTCATTTTTACTTGTTTTAATTTTTTTGTTTTTTATTCCAAATATTTTGTCTTTTTTTTTTTCGACAAATTTCCTTTCATTTCTTATTTGTGTTTTTAAATTTTCATACTTTTTTTTGTTTTGCATTAACTTTTCTCTTTTTTAATTTTTTGTCTGACTTTTTATATTGTTAGGTCTTATATGTTTTTTCATTTTTTGTATTTTTTAAGCTATTTTTTTTTAATTTTGTCGTTCCATTTCATTTTTGAAATTTTTATTCAATTTTTGTCCTTTTTATTTTCTTACTTTTTATATTTTTTATCGTATTTTCATTTTTTTTGTTTTTTTTGCTTTATTTACCTTTTTCTTTTGCTTTACTTTTTTTTCTTATTTTATTTTTTATTTTCTTTCTTTATTTATAATTTCGTAAATTTTTATAAAGTTTTGGAATTTTTTATTTTTCTATCTTTTTTTCTTTTATCATTCTTGGTTATATTCTATTGCATTTTTATAATTTTTCATTAACTTTTTCTCCTTTCAAAATTTTCTTCTTTTTTTAACTTTATTTATGTGCTTTCATTTTTTTTGTTCACTGTTTTCTTTCTTTTAAAATTTTTTATAAATTTTTTTCTTTTTGTTTTATTTCATATTTTTGCCTCTTCATTTTTTAGTTTTTTCTTCTTTTTCTCATTTCTTTTCTCCAATTTTATTTTATATATTTTGCATTTTCGTTTTTTATTTTTTATTTTTTATTTTTTTCTTAAATCTTTTTGTTCACACCATTTTTTTTCTTCCTTATAATTTTAAAACCTCAATCTTCTTTTTTTGTGCACTTTATTTTATTTTATTTTTCATCTTTCATATTTTATATCTTTTTCCTCTATTTGGTTTTTTTTTTTGTTTTTCTTTGTACATTCTAAACCAAAAGTTTTTTCCATTTTATATTTGAAATTATTATTCATTTTGTCTTTTTATATTTTTTGATTCACTAATTTTTCATTTTCTTATTTTGTTTATTTTTATTTTTCCCTTTTTTGGTATTTTATTACTTTTTTCTATTAATTTCTTTTTTTTCCTTTTTTTTCTACTTTGTAAATTTTTAATAACTTTTTCCCTTCACAATTTTCCTTCTTTTTGCTTTTTTTTTTCTTATGCTTTCATTTTTACTTGTTTTAATTTTTTCGTTGTTTTAAAAAATTTTATTTTTTTGTTTTTTATTCCAAATCTTTTTTCTTTTCTTTTTTTTTTCCACAAATTTCCTTTAATTTCATATTTGCGTTTTTAAATTTTCATACTTTTTTTTAATTTGCATTAACTTTTCTCTTTTTTAATTTTTTGTTTGACTTTTTATATTGTTAGGTCTTATATGTTTTTCAATTTTTTGTATTTTTTAAACTAATTTTTTTTCATTTTGTCATTCCATTTCATTTTTGAAATTTTTATTCAATTTTTCTTTTTTTTTTATTTTCTTACTTTTTATATTTTTTGTTGTATTTTTGTTTTTTTTCTTTTTTTGTGCTTTATTTATCTTTTTTCTTTTGCTGTAATTTTTTTTTTTTTATTTTCTTTCTTTATTTATAATTTCATAAATTCTTATAAAGTTTTAGAATTTTTTATTTTTCTATCTTTTTTTCTTTTATCATTCTTCGCTATTTTCTATTGCATTTTTTTAATTTTTCATTAACTTTTTCTCCTTTCAAATTTTTCTACTTTTTTTTTCTTTTTTTTTATGTGCTTTCTTTCTTTTTTGTTCACTTTTTTCTTTGTTTTAAAATTTTCTATAAATTTTTTTCTTTTTGTTTTATTTCATATTTTTGCCTCTTCATTTTTTATTTTTTTCTTCTTTTTCTCATTTTTTTCTCAAATTTTATTTTATATATTTTGTATTTTCATTTTTTATTTTTTTCTTAAATCTTTTTGTTCACACCTTTTTTTTTTATTTCCTCTTTATAATTTTAAAACGTCAAACGTCTTTTTTTGTGCACTTTCTTTTATTTTACTTTTCATCTTTCATATTTTATATCTTTTTCGTCTATTTGTTATATTGTTTTTTTGTTTTTCTTTGTACATTCTAAACTAAAAGTTTTTTCCGTTTTATATTTGAAATTTTTATTCATTTTGTCTTTTTATATTTTTTCGATTCACTAATTTTTTATTTTCTTACTTTGTTTATTTTTATTTTTTCCTTTTTTGGTATTTTATTTAATTTTTTGTCTTAATTTATTTTTTTTCTTTTTTTTTTCTACTTTGTAATTTTTTAATAACTTTTTCCCTTCACAATTTTCCTTCTTTTTGCTTTTTTATCATATGCTTTTCATTTTTACTTCTTTTAATTTTTTCGTTGTTTTAAAAATTTTTATTTTTCTGTTTTTTATTCCAAATCTTTTGCCTTTTCTTTTTTTTTTCCACAAATTTCCTTTCATTTCTTATTTGCGTTTTTAAATTTTCATACTTTTTTTTTATTTTGCATTAACATTTCTCTTTTTTAGTTTTTTGTCTGACTTTTTATATTGTTAGGTCTTATATGTTTTTCAATTTTTTGTATTTTTTAAACTAATTTTTTTTCTTTTTGTGATTCCATTTCATTTTTGAAATTTTTATTCAATTTTTGTCCTTTTTTATTTTCTTACTTTTTATACTTTTTGTTGTATTTTTGTTTTTTTCTTTTTTTTTGCTTTATTTACCATTTTTCTTTTGCTTTACTTTTTTTTCTTATTTTATTTTATTTTTTATTTTCTTTCTTTATTTATAATTTCATAAATTTTTATAAAGTTTTGGAATTTGTTATTTTTCTATCTTTTTTTTTATCATTCTTGGTTATTTTCTATTGCATTTTTATAATTTTTCATTAATTTTTTCTCCTTTCAAAATTTTCTTCTTTTTTTTTTACTTTTTTTATGTGCTTTCATTTTTTTTGTTCACTTGTTTGTTTGTTTTAAAATTTTCTATAAATTTTTTTTTTGTTTTATTTCATATTTTTGCTTCTTCATTTTTTACTTTTTTCTTCTTTTTCTCAGTTATTTTCTCAAATTTTATTTTATATATTTTGTATTTTCATTTTTTATTTTTTTCATAAATATTTTTGTTCACACCTTTTTTTATTTCTTCTTTATAATTTTAAAACCTCAAACTTTTTTTTTTGTGCACTTTCTTTTATTTTATTTTTCATCTTTCATATTTTATATCTTTTTTTGCTATTTGTTTTTTTTTTTTGTTTTTCTTTGTACATTCTAAACCAAAAGTTTTTTCCATTTTATATTTGAAATTATTATTCATTTTGTGTTATTATATTTTTTTGATTCGCTAATTTTTTATTTTCTTACTTTGTTTATTTTTATTTTTCCCTTTTCTGGTATTTTATTAATTTTTTCTATTAATTCCTTTTTTTTTTGCTTTGTAAATTTTTAATAACTTTTTCCCTTCACAAATTTCCTTGTTTTTGCTTTTTTTTTCATATGCTTTCATTTTTACTTGTTTTAATTTTTTCGTTGTTTTAAAAATTTTTATTTTTCTGTTTTTTTTCCAAATCTTTTATCTTTTCTTTTTCTTTTCCACAAATTTCCTTTCATTTCTTATTTGCGTTTTTAAATTCTAATACTTTTTTTTTTATTTTGCATTAACTTTTCTCTTTTTTAATTTTTTGTCTGACTTTTTACATTGTTAGGTCTTATATGTTTTTCAATTTTTTGTATTTTTTAAACTAATTTTTTTTCATTTTGTCACTCCATTTCATTTTTGAAATTTTTATTCAATTTTTGCTTTTTTTTTATTTTCTTACTTTTTATATTTTTTGTTGTATTTTTTTTTCTTTTTTGTGCTTTATTTATCTTTTTTCTTTTGCTTTAATTTTTTTTTCTTATTTTATTTTTTATTTTTTATTTTTTATTTTCTTTCTTTATTTATAATTTCATAAATTCTTATAAAGTTTTGGAATTTTTTATTTTTCTATATTTTTTTCTTTTATCATTCTTCGTTATTTTCTATTGCATTTTTATAATTTTTCATTAACTTTTTCTCCTTTCAAATTTTTCTTCTTTTTTTTACTTTTTTTTATGTGCTTTCATTCTTTTTTGTTCACTTTTTTCTTTGTTTTAAAATTTTCTATAAATTTTTTCTTTTTGTTTTTATTTCATATTTTTGCTTCTTCATTTTTTATTTTTTTCTTCTTTTTCCCATTCTTTTTCTCAAATTTTATTTTATATATTTTTTATTTTTTTCTTAAATCTTTTTGTTCACACCTTGTTTTATTTCTTCTTTATAATTTTAAAACCTTAAACTTCTGTTTTTGTGCACTTTCTTTTATTTTATTTTTCATCTTTCAAATTTTATTTCTTTTTCCTCTATTTGTTATTTTTTTTTTTGTTTTTCTTTTTACATTCTAAACTAAAAGTTTTTTCCATTTTATATTTAAAATTTTTATTCATTTTGTCTTTTTATATTTTTTTGTTTCGCTAATTTTGTTATTTTCTTGCTTTGTTTATGTTTATTTTTTCCTTTTTTGGTATTTTATTTAATTTTTTCTCTTATGTTATTTTTTTCTTTTTTTTTTTCTACTTTGTAATTTTTTAATAACTTTTTCCCTTCACATTTTTCCTTCTTTTTGCTTTTTTTTTTATATGCTTTCATTTTTACTTGTTTTAATTTTTTCGTTGTTTTAAAATTTTTTATTTTTTTGTTTTTTATTCCAAATCTTTTGTCTTTTTTTTTTTCCACAAATTTCTTTTCATTTCTTATTTGCATTTTTAAATTCTCATACTTTTTTTTGTTTTGCATTAACTTTTCTCTTTTTTAATTTTTTGTCTGACTTTTTATATTGTTAGGTCTTATATGTTTTTCAATATTTTGTATTTTTTAAACTAATTGTTTTTTCATTTTGTCATTCCATTTCATTTTTGAAATTTTTATTCAATTTTTGTCCTTTTTTATTTTCTTACTTTTTATATTTTTTGTTGTATTTTTGTTTTTTTGTTTTTTTTTTGCTTTATTTACCTTTTTTCTTTTGCTTTACTTTTTTTTCTTATTTTATTTTTTTTATTTTCTTTCTTTATTTATAATTTCATAAATTTTTATAAAGTTTTGGAATTTTTTATTTTTCTATCTTTTTTTCTTTTATCATTCTTGGTTATTTTCTATTGCATTTTTATAATTTTTCATTAACTTTTTCTCCTTTCAAATTTTTCTTCTTTTTTTTACTTTTTTTTTATGTGCTTTCATTCTTTTTTGTTCACTTTTTTCTTTATTTTAAAATTTTCTACAAATTTTTTTCTTTTTGTTTTATTTCATATTTTTGCCTCTTCATTTTTTTATTTTTTTCTTCTTTTTCTCATTTTTTTCTCAAATTTTATTTTATATATTTTCTATTTTCATTTTTTATTTTTTTCTTAAATCTTTTTGTTCACACCTTTTTTTTATTTCTTCTTTCTAATTTTAAAACCTCAAACTTCTTTTTTTGTGCACTTTCTTTTATTTTTTTTCATCTTTCATATTTTATATCTTTTTCCTCTATTTGTTATATATATTTTTTTCTTTGTACATTTAAACTAAAAGTTTTTTCCATTATATATTTGAAATTTTTATTCATTTTATCTTTTTATATTTTTTTGATTCGCTAATTTTTTATTTTCTTACTTTGTTTATTTTTATTTTTCCCTTTTTTGGTATTTTATTTAATTTTTTGTCTTAATTTATTTTTTTTCTTTTTTTTCTACTTTGTAATTTTTTAATAACTTTTTCCCTTCACAATTTTCCTTCTTTTTGCTTTTTTTAGTATGCTTTCATTTTTACTTGTTTTAATTTTTATGCTGTTTTAAAAATTTTTATTTTTCTGTTTTTATTCCAAATCTTTTGTCTTTTCTTTTTTTTTCCACAAATTTCCTTTCATTTCTTATTTGCGTTTTTAAATTCTCATACTTTTTTTTCTTTTGCATTAACTTTTCTTTTTTTTAATTTTTTGTCTAACTTTTTATATTGTTAGGTCTTATATGTTTTTCAATTTTTTTTATTTTCTAAACTATTTTTTTTTCATTTTGTCATTCGATTTCAATTTTGAAATTTTTATTCAATTTTTGTCCTTTTTTATTTTCTTACTTTTTATATTTTTTGTTGTATTTTTTGTATTTTTTTTCTTTTTTTGTGCTTATTTATCTTTTTTCTTTTGCTTTACTTTTTTTTCTTATTTTATTTTATTTTTTATTTTCTTTCTTTATTTATAATTTCATAAATTTTTATAAAGTTTTGGAATTTTTTAGTTTTCTATCTTTTTTTCTAATTTCTTTTCTCAAATTATATTTTATATATTTTGTATTTTCATTTTGTATTTTTTTCTTAAATCTTTTTGTTCACACCTTTTTTTATTTCTTCTTTATAATTTTAAAACCTCAAACTTCTTTTTTTGTGCACTTTCTTTTATTTTATTTTTCGTCTTTCATATTTTACATCTTTTTCCTCTATTTGTTTTTTTTTTTGTTTTTCTTTGTACATTCTAAACCAAAAGTTTTTTCCATTTTATATTTGAAATTATTATTCATTTTGTCTTTTTATATTTTTTGATTTGCTAATTTTTTATTTTCTTACTTTGTTTATTTTTATTTTTCCCTTTTTTGGTATTTTATTAATTTTTTATATTAATTTTTTTTCTACTTTGTAAATTTTTAATAACTTTTTCCCTTCACAATTTTCCTTGTTTTTGCTTTTTTTTCATCTGCTTTTCATTTTTACTTGTTTTAATTTTTTCGTTGTTTTAAAAATATTTATTTTTTTGTTTTTTATTCCAAATATTTTGTCTTTTCTTTTTTTTCGACAAATTTCCTTTCATTTCTTATTTGTGTTTTTAAATTTTCATACTTTTTTCTGTTTTGCATTAACTTTTCTCTTTTTTAATTTTTTGTCTAACTTTTTATATTATTAGGTCTTATATTTTTTTCATTTTTTGTATTTTTTAAGCTAATTTTTTTTCATTTTGTCATTCCATTTCATTTTTTAAATTTTTATTCAATTTTTGCCCTTTTTTATTTTCTTAGTTTTTATATTTTTTGTCGTATTTTCTTTTTTTTTTGTTTTTTTTTTTGCTTTATTTACCTTTTTTCTTTTGCTTTACTTTTTTTTCTTATTTTATTTTATTTTTTATTTTCTTTCTTTATTTATAATTTCGTAAATTTTTATAAAGTTTTAGAATTTTTTATTTTTCTATCTTTTTTTCTTTTATCATTCTTGGTTATATTCTATTGCATTTTTATAATTTTTCATTAACTTTTTCTCCTTTCAAATTTTTCTTCTTTTTTTTACTTTTTTTTTATGTGCTTTCATTCTTTTTTGTTCACTTTTTTCTTTGTTTTAAAATTTTCTACAAATTTTTTTCCTTTTGTTTTATTTCATATTTTTGCCTCTTCATTTTTTATTTTTTTCTTCTTTTTCTCATTTTTTTCTCAAATTTTATTTTATATATTTTGTATTTTCATTTTTTATTTTTTTCTTAAATCTTTTTGTTCACACCTTTTTTTTATTTCTTCTTTCTAATTTTAAAACCTCAAACTTCTTTTTTTGTGCACTTTCTTTTATTTTTTTTCATCTTTCATATTTTATATCTTTTTCCTCTATTTGTTATATATATTTTTTTTCTTTGTACATTTAAACTAAAAGTTTTTTCCATTATATATTTGAAATTTTTATTCATTTTATCTTTTTATATTTTTTTGATTCGCTAATTTTTTATTTTCTTACTTTGTTTATTTTTATTTTTCCCTTTTTTGGTATTTTATTTAATTTTTTGTCTTAATTTATTTTTTTTCTTTTTTTTCTACTTTGTAATTTTTTAATAACTTTTTCCCTTCACAATTTTCCTTCTTTTTGCTTTTTTTAGTATGCTTTCATTTTTACTTGTTTTAATTTTTATGCTGTTTTAAAAATTTTTATTTTTCTGTTTTTATTCCAAATCTTTTGTCTTTTCTTTTTTTTTCCACAAATTTCCTTTCATTTCTTATTTGCGTTTTTAAATTCTCATACTTTTTTTTCTTTTGCATTAACTTTTCTTTTTTTTAATTTTTTGTCTAACTTTTTATATTGTTAGGTCTTATATGTTTTTCAATTTTTTTTATTTTCTAAACTATTTTTTTTTTCATTTTGTCATTCGATTTCAATTTTGAAATTTTTATTCAATTTTTGTCCTTTTTTATTTTCTTACTTTTTATATTTTTTGTTGTATTTTTTGTATTTTTTTCTTTTTTTGTGCTTATTTATCTTTTTTCTTTTGCTTTACTTTTTTTTCTTATTTTATTTTATTTTTTATTTTCTTTCTTTATTTATAATTTCATAAATTTTTATAAAGTTTTGGAATTTTTTAGTTTTCTATCTTTTTTTCTAATTTCTTTTCTCAAATTATATTTTATATATTTTGTATTTTCATTTTGTATTTTTTTCTTAAATCTTTTTGTTCACACCTTTTTTTATTTCTTCTTTATAATTTTAAAACCTCAAACTTCTTTTTTTGTGCACTTTCTTTTATTTTATTTTTCGTCTTTCATATTTTACATCTTTTTCCTCTATTTGTTTTTTTTTTTTTTTTCTTTGTACATTCTAAACCAAAAGTTTTTTCCATTTTATATTTGAAATTATTATTCATTTTGTCTTTTTATATTTTTTGATTTGCTAATTTTTTATTTTCTTACTTTGTTTATTTTTATTTTTCCCTTTTTTGGTATTTTATTAATTTTTTATATTAATTTTTTTTCTACTTTGTAAATTTTTAATAACTTTTTCCCTTCACAATTTTCCTTGTTTTTGCTTTTTTTTCATCTGCTTTTCATTTTTACTTGTTTTAATTTTTTCGTTGTTTTAAAAATATTTATTTTTTTGTTTTTTATTCCAAATATTTTGTCTTTTCTTTTTTTTCGACAAATTTCCTTTCATTTCTTATTTGTGTTTTTAAATTTTCATACTTTTTTCTGTTTTGCATTAACTTTTCTCTTTTTTAATTTTTTGTCTAACTTTTTATATTATTAGGTCTTATATTTTTTTCATTTTTTGTATTTTTTAAGCTAATTTTTTTTCATTTTGTCATTCCATTTCATTTTTTAAATTTTTATTCAATTTTTGTCCTTTTTTATTTTCTTAGTTTTTATATTTTTTGTCGTATTTTCTTTTTTTTTTGTTTTTTTTTTGCTTTATTTACCTTTTTTCTTTTGCTTTACTTTTTTTTCTTATTTTATTTTATTTTTTATTTTCTTTCTTTATTTATAATTTCGTAAATTTTTATAAAGTTTTAGAATTTTTTATTTTTCTATCTTTTTTTCTTTTATCATTCTTTGTTATATTCTATTGCATTTTTATAATTTTTCATTAACTTTTTCTCCTTTCAAATTTTTCTTCTTTTTTTTACTTTTTTTTTATGTGCTTTCATTCTTTTTTGTTCACTTTTTTCTTTGTTTTAAAATTTTCTACAAATTTTTTTCTTTTTGTTTTATTTCATATTTTTGCCTTTTCATTTTTTATTTTTTTCTTAAATCTTTTTGTTCACACCTTTTTTTTATTTCTTCTTTCTAATTTTAAAACCTCAAACTTCTTTTTTTGTGCACTTTATTTTATTTTATTTTTCATCTTTCACATTTTATATCTTTTTCCTCTATTTGTTTTTTTTTTTGTTTTTCTTTGTACATTCTAAACCAAAAGTTTTTTTCATTTTATATTTGAAATTATTATTCATTTTGTCTTTTTTATATTTTTTGATTCGCTAATTTTTCATTTTCTTATTTTGTTTATTTTTATTTTTCCCTTTTTTGGTATTTTATTAATTTTTTCTATTAATTTCTTTTTTTTCTTTTTTTTTCTACTTTGTAAATTTTTAATAACTTTTTCCCTTCACAATTTTCCTTCTTTTTGCTTTTTTTTTTTCATATGCTTTCATTTTTACTTGTTTTAATTTTTTTGTTGTTTTAAAATTTTTTGTTTTTCTGTTTTTTATCCAAATCTTTTGTCTTTTCTTTTTTTTTTCCACAAATTTCCTTTCATTTCATATTTGCGTTTTAAAATTTTCATACTTTTTTTTATTTTGCATTAACTTTTATCTTTTTTAATTTTTTGTTTGACTTTTTATATTGTTAGGTCTTATATGTTTTTCAATTTTTTGTAGTTTTTAAACTATTTTTTTTTTCATCTTGTCATTCCATTTCATTTTTGAAATTTTTATTCAATTTTTTTCTTTTTTTTGTGCTTTATTTATCTTCTTTCTTTTGCTTTAATTTTTTTTCTTATTTTATTTTATTTTTTATTTTCTTTCTTTATTTATAATTTCATAAATTCTTATAAAGTTTTGGAATTTTTTATTATTCTATCTTTTTTTCTTTTATCATTCTTCGTTATTTTCTATTGCATTTTTATAATTTTTCATTAACTTTTTCTCCTTTCAAATTTTTCTTCTTTTTTTTACTTTTTTTATGTGCTTTCATTCTTTTTTGTTCACTTTTTTCTTTGTTTTAAAATTTTCTATAAAGTTTTTTCTTTTTGTTTTATTTCATATTTTTGCCTCTTCATTTTTTATTTTTTTCTTCGTTTTCTCATCTTTTTCTCAAATTTTATTTTTTATATTTTGTATTTTCAGTTTTTATTTTTTTCTTAAATCTTTTTGTTTACACCTTTTTTTATTTCTTCTTTATAATTTTAAAATCTCAAACTTCTTTTTTTGTGCACTTTCTTTTATTTTATTTTTCATATTTCATATTTTATATATTTTTCCTCTATTTGTTATCTCTTTTTTGTTTTTCTTTGTACATTCTAAACTAAAAGTTTTTTCCATTTTGTATTTGAAATTTTTATTCATTTTGCCTTTTTATATTTTTTTGATTCGTTAATTTTTTATTTTCTTACTTTGTTCATTTTTTTTTTTGCTTTTTTGGTATTTTTTTTAATTTTTTCTCTTAATTTATTTTTTTATTTTCTTTTTTTTCTACTTGGAAATTTTTTAATAACTTTTTCCCTTCACAATTTTCCTTCTTTTTGCTTTTTTTCATATGCTTTGATTTTTACTTGTTTTAATTTTTTTGTTGTTTTAAAAATTTTTATTTTTCTGTTTTTTATTCCAAATCTTTTGTCTTTTCTTTTTTTTCCACAAATTTCCTTACATTTCTTATTTGCATTTTTAAATTCTCATACCTTTTTTTTTATTTTGCATTAAGTTTTCTCCTTTTTAATTTTTGGTCTGACTTTTTATATTATTTAGGTCTTATATGTTTTTCAATTTTTTTTGCATTTTTTAAACTATTTTTTTTTCATTTTGTCATTCCATTTCATTTTTGAAATTTTTATTCAATTTTTGTCCTTTTTTATTTTCTTATTTTTCATATTTTTTGTTGTATTTTTGTTTTTTTTTCTTTTTTCGTGCTTTATTTATCTTTTTCTTTTGCTTTAATTTTTTTTCTTATTTTATTTTCTTTCTTTATTTATAACTTCATAAATTTTATAAAGTTTTGGAATTTTTTATATTTCTATCTTTTTTTCTTTTATCATTCTTAGTTATTTTCTATTGCCTTTTTATAATTTTTCATTAATTTTTTCTCCTTTCATATTTTTCTTCTTTTTTTTACTTTTTTTTATGTGCTTTCATTCTTTTTTGTTCACTTTTTTCTTTGTTTTAAATATTTCTATAAATTTTTTTCTTTTTGTTTTATTTCATATTTTTGCCTCTTCATTTTTTATTTTTTCTTCTTTTTCTCATTTTTTCTCAAATTTTTTTTTATATATTTTGTATTTTCATTTTTTATTTTTTTCTTAAATCTTTCTGTTCATACCCTTTTTTATTTCTTCTTTATACTTTTAAAACCTCAAACTTCTTTTTTTGTGCACTTTCTTTTATATTATTTTTCATCTTTCATATTTTATATCTTTTTCCTCTATTTGTTTTTTTTTTTTTTGTTTTTCTTTGTACATTCTAAACTAAAAGTTTTTTCCATTTTATATTTGAAATTTTTATTTCTTTTGTCTTTTTATATTTTTTTGATTCGCTAATTTTTTATTTTCTTACTTTGTTTATTTTTATATTTTTGGTATGTTATTTATTTTTTTCTCTTAATTTATTTTTTTATTTTTTTTTCTACTTTGTAATTTTTTAATAACGTTTTCCCTTCACAATTTTCCTTTTTTTTGCTTTTTTTTCATATGCTTTCATTTTTACTTGTTTTAATTTTTTCGTTGTTTTAAAAATTTTTATTTTTTTGTTTTTTATTCCAAATCTTGTCTTTTCTTTTTTTTTCCACAAATTTCCTTTCATTTCTTATTTGCGTTTCTAACTCTCATATTTTTTTTTTATTTTGCATTAACTTTTCTCTTTTTAATTTTTTTGTCTGACTTTTTATATTGTTAGGTCTTATATGTTTTTCAATTTTTTGTATTTTTTAAACCATTTTTATTTTCTTTCTTTGTTTATAATTTCAAAAATTTTTATAAAGTTTTGGAATTTTTTATTTTTCTATCTTTTTTTCTTTTATCATTCTTGGTTATTTTCTATTGCAATTTTATAATTTTTCATTAACTTTTTCTCCTTTCAAAATTTTCTCCTTTTTTTTAGTTTTTTTTATGTGCTTTCATTTATTTTGTTCACTTTTTTCTTCATTTTAAAATTTTTTATAAATTTTTTTCTTTTTGTTTTATTTCATATTTTTGCCTCTTCATTTTTTGTTTTTGTCTTCTTTTTCACATTTTTTTCTTAAATTTTATTTTATATATTTTGTATTACCATTTTGTATTTTTTTCTTAAATCTTTTTGTTCACACTATTTTTTATTTCTTCTTTATAATTTTAAAACCTCAAACTTCTTTTTTTGTGCACTTTCTTTTATTTTATTTTTCATCTTTCATATTTTATATCTTTTTCCTCTATTTGTTAAATATTTTTTGTTGTTTTTCTTTGTACATTCTAAACTAAAAGTTTTTTTCATTTTATATTTGAAATTTTTATTCATTTTAACTTTTTATATTTTTTCATTCGCTAATTTTTTATTTTCTTATTTGGTTTTATTTTTATTTTTTCCTTTTTTGGTATTTTATTTAATTTTTTCCCTTAATTTATTTTTTTTCTTTTTTTTTCTACTTTGTAATTTTTTAATAACTTTTTCTCTTCACAATTTTCCTTCTTTTTGCTTTTTTTTTTCATCTGCTTTTATTTTTTCTTATTTTAATTTTTTTTGTTTTAAAAAATTTTATTTTTCTGTTTTTTATTCCAAATCTTTTGTCTTTTCTTTTTTTTTTCCACAAATTTCCTTTCATTTCTTATTTGCGTTTTCAAATTCTTATTTTTTATTTCTTATTTTTTTATTTTCTTTTTTTTCTAATTTGTAATTTTTTAAAAACTTTTTCCCTTGCATTTCTATAATTTTTCATTAACTTTTTCTCTTTTCAAATTTTTCTTCTTTTTTGTTCACTTTTTTCTTTGTTTTAAAATTTTCTATAAATTTTTTTCTTTTTGTTTTATTTCATATTGTTGCCAATTCATTTTTTATTTTTTTCTTCTTTTTCTCATTTTTTTCTCAAATTTTATTTTATATATTTTGTATTTTCAATTTTTATTTTTTTCTCAAATCTTTTTGTTCACACAAATTTTTATTTCTTTTTTACAATTTTAAAACCTCAAACTTCTTTTTTTTGTGCACTTTCTTTTATTTTATTTTTCATCTTTCATATTTTATATCTTTTTCCTCTATTTGTTATATTTTTGTTTTCTTTTTCTTCGTACATTCTAAACTAAAAGTTTTTTCCATTTTTATTCATTTTGTGTTTTTATATTTTTTTGATTCGCTAATTTTTTATTTTCTTACTTTGTTTGTTTTTATTTTTTCCTTTTTTGGTATTTTATTTAATTTTTTCTCTTAATTTATTTTTTTATTTTCTTTTTTTTCTACTTTGTAATTTTTCAATAACTTTTTTCCTTCACAATTTTCCTTCTTTATGCTTTTTTTTTCATATGCTTTCATTTTTACTTGTTTTAATTTTTTCGTTGTTTTAAAAATTTTTATTTTTCTGTTTTTTATTCCAAATCTTTTGTCTTTTCTTTTTTTTTTCCACAAATTTCCTTTCATTTCTTATTTGCGTTTTTAAATTCTCATACTTTTTTTTTTATTTTGCATTAACTTTTCTCTTTTTTAATTTTTTGTCTGACTTTTTATATTGTTAGGTCTTATATGTTTTTCAATTATTTTGTATTTTTTAAACTAATTTCTTTTTTTTCATTTTGTCATTCCATTTCATTTTTGAAATTTTTATTCAATTTTTGTCCTTTTTCATTTTCCTACTTTCTATAATTTTTTGTTCTATTTTTGTTTGTTTTTCTTTTTTTGTGCTTTATTTATCTTTTTTCTTTTGCTTTTAATTTTTTTTCTTATTTTATTTTCTTTCTTTATTTATAATTTCATAAATTTTTATAAAGTTTTGGAATTTTTTATTTTTCTATCTTTTTTTCTTTTATCATTCTTGGTTATTTTCTATTACATTTTTATAATTTTTATTAACTTTTTCTCCTTTCAAATTTTTCTCCTTTTTTTACTTTTTTTATGTGCTTTCATTCTTTTTTGTTCGCTTTTTTCTTTGTTTTAAAATTTTCTATAAATTTTTTTCTTTTTGTTTTATTTCATATTTTTGCCTCTTCATTTTTTATTTTTTTTCCTCTTTTTCTCATTTTTTTCTCAAATTTTATTTTATATAATTTGTATTTTCAATTTTTATTTTTTTCTCAAATCTTTTTGTTCACACCATTTTTTATTTCTTCTTTATAATTTTAAAACCTCAAACTTCTTTTTTTGTGCACTTTCTTTTATTTTATTTTTCATCTTTCATATTTTATATCTTTTTCCTCTATTTGTTATATTTTTGTTTTCTTTTTCTTCGTACATTCTAAACTAAAAGTTTTTTCCATTTTATATTTGAAATTTTTATAAATTTTGCCTTTTTATATTTTTTTTATTAGCTAATTTTTTATTTTCTTACTTTGTTTATTTTTATTTTTTCCTTTTTTGGTATTTTATTTAATTTTTTCTCTTAATTTATTTTTTTTCTTTTTTTTTCTACTTTCTACTTTTTTAATAACTTTTTCCCTTCACAATTTTCCTTCTTTTTGCTTTTTTTTCATATGCTTCCATTTTTACTTGTTTTAATTTTTTCGTTGTTTTAAAAATTTTTATTTTTCTATTTTTTATTCCAAATCTTTTGTCTTTTCTTTTTTTTTCCCTCAAATTTCCTTTCATTTCTTATTTGCGTTTTTAAATTATCATACTTTTTTTATTTTGCATTAACTTTTCTCTTTTTTAATTTTTTGTATGACTTTTTATGTTGTTAGGTCTTATATGTTTTTCAATTTTTTGTATTTTTTCAACTAATTTTTTTATTTTGTCATTCCATTTCATTTTTGAAATTTTTATTCAATTTTTGTCCTTTTTCATTTTCCTACTTTCTATAATTTTTTGTTCTATTTTTGTTTGTTTTTCTTTTTTTGTGCTTTATTTATCTTTTTTCTTTTGCTTTTAATTTTTTTTCTTATTTTATTTTCTTTCTTTATTTATAATTTCATAAATTTTTATAAAGTTTTGGAATTTTTTATTTTTCAATCTTTTTTTCTTTTATCATTCTTGGTTATTTTCTATTACATTTTTATAATTTTTCATTAACTTTTTCTCCTTTCAAATTTTTCTCCTTTTTTTACTTTTTTTTATGTGCTTTCGTTCTTTTTTGTTCGCTTTTTTCTTTGTTTTAAAATTTTCTATAAATTTTTTTCTTTTTGTTTTATTTCATATTTTTGCCTCTTCATTTTTTATTTTTTTCTTCTTTTTCTTATTTTTTTCCCAAATTTTATTTTATATATTTTGTATTTTCAATTTTTATTTTTTTCTCAAATCATTTTGTTCACGCCATTTTTTATTTCTTCTTTATAATTTTAAAACCTCAAACTTCTTTTTTTGTGCACTTTCTTTTATTTTATTTTTCATCTTTCCTATTTTATATCTTTTTCCTCTATTTGTTATATTTTTGTTTTCTTTTTCTTCGTACATTCTAAACTAAAAGTTTTTTCCATTTTATATTTGAAATTTTTATTCATTTTGTCTTTTTATATTTTTTTTATTAGCTAATTTTTTATTTTCTTACTTTGTTTATTTTTATTTTTTCCTTTTTTGGTATTTTATTTAATTTTTTCTCTTAATTTATTTTTTTATTTTCTTTTTTTTCTACTTTGTAATTTTTCAATAACTTTTTTCCTTCACAATTTTCCTTCTTTATGCTTTTTTTTTTCATATGCTTTCATTTTTACTTGTTTTAATTTTTTCGTTGTTTTAAAAATTTTTATTTTTCTGTTTTTTATTCCAAATCTTTTGTCTTTTCTTTTTTTTTCCACAAATTTCCTTTCATTTCTTATTTGCGTTTTTAAATTCTCATACTTTTTTTTTATTTTGCATTAACTTTTCTCTTTTTTAATTTTTTGTTTGACTTTTTATATTGTTAGGTCTTATATGTTTTTCAATTTTTTGTATTTTTTCAGCTAATTTCTTTTTTTTTCATTTTGTCATTCCATTTCATTTTTGTCCTTTTTCATTTTCCTACTTTCTATAATTTTTTGTTCTATTTTTGTTTTTTTTTTTTTTTTCGTGCTTTATTTATCTTTTTTCTTTTGCTTCTAATTTTTTTTCTTATTTTATTTTCTTTCTTTATTTATAATTTCATAAATTTTTATAAAGTTTTGGAATTTGTTATTTTTCCATCTTTTTTTTCTTTTATCATTTATGGTTATTTTCTATTGCATTTTTATAATTTTTCATTAACTTTTTCTCCTTTCAAAATTTTCTTCTTTTTTTTACTTTTTTTATGTGCTTTCATTTTTTTTGTTCACTTGTTTGTTTGTTTTAAAATTTTCTATAAATTTTTTTCTTTTTGTTTTATTTCATATTTTTGCCTCTTCATTTTTTACTTTTTTCTTCTTTCTCTCATTTATTTTCTCAAATTTTATTTTATATATTTTGTATTTTCATTTTTTATTTTTTTCATATATATTTTTGTTCACACCTTTTTTTATTTCTTCTTTATAATTTTAAAACCTCAAACTTCTTTTTTTGTGCACTTTCTTTTATTTTATTTTTTATCTTTCATATTTTATATCTTTTTTCGCTATTTGTTTTTTTTTTTTGTTTTTCTTTGTACATTCTAAACCAAAAGTTTTTTCCATTTTATATTTGAAATTATTACTCATTTTGTCTTTTTATATTTTTTTGATTCGCTAATTTTTTATTTTCTTACTTTGTTTATTTTTATTTTTCCCTTTTTTGGTATTTTATTAATTTTTTCTATTAATTTTGTTTTTTTTCTACTTTGTAAATTTTTAATAACTTTTTCCCTTCACAAATTTCCTTCTTTTTGCTTTTTTTTTCATATGCTTTCATTTTTACTTTTTTTATTTTTTCGTTGTTTTAAGAATTTTTATTTTTCTCTTTTTTTCCAAATTTTTTATCTTTTCTTTTTTTTTCCACAAATTTCCTTTCATTTCTTATTTGCGTTTTTAAATTCTTATACTTTTTTTTTTATTTTGCATTAACTTTTCTCTTTTTTAATTTTTTGTCTGACTTTCTATATTGTTAGGTCTTATATGTTTTTCAATTTTTTGTATTTTTTAAACTAATTTTTTTTTCATTTTCTCATTCCATTTCATTTTTGAAATTTTTATTCATGTTTTGCTTTTTTTTTATTTTCTTACTTTTTATATTTTTTGTTGTATTTTTGTTTTTTTTCTTTTTTTGTGCTTTATTTATCTTTTTTCTTTTGCTTTAATTTTTTTTCTTATTTTGTTTTATTTTTTATTTTCTTTCTTTATTTATAATTTCGTAAATTCTTATAAAGTTTTGGAATTTTTTCTTTTATCATTCTTCGTGATTTTCTATTGCATTTTTATAATTTTTCATTAACTTTTTCTCCTTTCAAATTTTTCTTCTTTTTTTTTACTTTTATATGTGCTTTCATTCTTTTTTGTTCACTTTTTTCTTTGTTTTAAAATTTTCTATAAATTTTATTCTTTTTGTTTTATTTCATATTTTTGCCTCTTCATTTTTTATTTTTTTCTTCTTTTTCTCATTTTTTCTCAAATTTTATTTTATATATTTTGTATTTTCATTTTTTATTTTTTTCTTAAATCTTTTTGTTCACACCTTTTTTTTTATTTCCTCTTTATAATTTTAAAACGTCAAACGTCTTTTTTTGTGCACTTTCTTTTATTTTACTTTTCATCTTTCATATTTTATATCTTTTTCGTCTATTTGTTATATTGTTTTTTTGTTTTTCTTTGTACATTCTAAACTAAAAGTTTTTTCCGTTTTATATTTGAAATTTTTATTCATTTTGTCTTTTTATATTTTTTTGATTCATTAATTTTTTATTTTCTTACTTTGTTTATTTTTATTTTTTCCTTTTTTGGTATTTTATTTAATTTTTAATCTTAATTTATTTTTTTTCTTTTTTTTTTCTACTTTGTAATTTTTTAATAACTTTTTTCCTTCACAATTTTCCATCTTTTTGCTTTTTTATCATATGCTTTTCATTTTTACTTGTTTTAATTTTTTCGTTGTTTTAAAAATTTTTATTTTTCTGTTTTTTATTCCAACTCTTTTGTCTTTTCTTTTTTTTTTCCACAAATTTCCTTTCATTTCTTATTTGCGTTTTTAAATTTTCATACTTTTTTTTATTTTGCATTAACGTTTCTCTTTTTTAATTTTTTGTCTGACTTTTTATATTGTTAGGTCTTATATGTTTTTCAATTTTTTGTATTTTTTAAACTAATTTTTTTTCATTTTGTCATTCCATTTCATTTTTGAAATTTTTATTCAATTTTTGTCCTTTTTTATTTTCTTACTTTTTATACTTTTTGTTGTATTTTTGTTTTTTTGTTTTTTTTTTGCTTTATTTACCATTTTTCTTTTGCTTTACTTTTTTTTTATTTTATTTTATTTTTTATTTTCTTTCTTTATTTATAGTTTCATAAATTTTTATAAAGTTTTGGAATTTGTTATTTTTCTATCTTTTTTTTTTTATCATTCTTGGTTATTTTCTATTGCATTTTTATAATTTTTCATTAATTTTTTCTCCTTTCAAAATTTTCTTCTTTTTTTTTTTTACTTTTTTTATGTGCTTTCATTTTTTTCGTTCACTTTTTTGTTTGTTTTAAAATTTTCTATAAATTTTTTTTCTTTTTGTTTTATTTCATATTTTTGCCTCTTCATTTTTTACTTTTTTCTTCTTTTTCTCAGTTATTTTTTCAAATTTTATTTTATATATTTTGTATTTTCATTTTTTATTTTTTTCATAAATATTTTTGTTCACACCTTTTTTTATTTCTTCTTTATAATTTTAAAACCTCAAACTTCTTTTTTTGTGCACTTTCTTTTATTTTATTTTTCATCTTTCATATTTTATATCTTTTTTCGCTATTTGTTTTTTTTTTGTTTTTCTTTGTACATTCTAAACCAAAAGTTTTTTCCATTTTATATTTGAAATTTTTATTCATTTTGTGTTATTATATTTTTTTGATTCGCTAATTTTTTATTTTCTTACTTTGTTTATTTTTATTTTTCCCTTTTTTGGTATTTTATTAATTTTTTCTATTAATTTCTTTTTTTTTCTACTTTGTAAATTTTTAATAACTTTTTCCCTTCACAAATTTCCTTGTTTTTGCTTTTTTTTTCATATGCTTTCATTTTTACTTGTTTTAATTTTTTCGTTGTTTTAAAAATTTTTATTTTTCTGTTTTTTTTTCCAAATCCTTTATCTTTTCTTTTTCTTTTCCACAAATTTCCTTTCATTTCTTATTTGCGTTTTTAAATTCTCATACTTTTTTTTTTATTTTACATTAACTTTTCTCTTTTTTAATTTTTTGTCTGACTTTTTACATTGTTAGGTCTTATATGTTTTTCAATTTTTTGTATTTTTTAAACTATTTTTTTTCATTTTGTCATTCCATTTCATTTTTGAAATTTTTATTCAATTTTTGCTTTTTTTTTATTTTCTTACTTTTTATATTTTTTGTTGTATTTTTGTTTTTTTTTCTTTTTTTGTGCTTTATTTATCTTTTTTCTTTTGCTTTAATTTTTTTCTTATTTTATTTTATTTTTTATTTTCTTTCTTTATTTATAATTTCATAAATTCTTATAAAGTTTTGGAATTTTTTATTTTTCTATCTTTTTTTCTTTTATCATTCTTCGTTATTTTCTATTGCATTTTTATAATTTTTCATTAACTTTTTCTCCTTTCAAATTTTTCTTCTTTTTTTCACTTTTTTTTATGTGCTTTCATTCTTTTTTGTTCACTTTTTTCTTTGTTTTAAAATTTTCTATAAATTTTTTCTTTTTATTTTTATTTCATATTTTTGCTTCTTAATTTTTTATTTTTTTCTTCTTTTTCCCATTCTTTTTCTCAAATTTTATTTTATATATTTTGTATTTTCATTTTTTATTTTTTTCTTAAATCTTTTTGTTCACACCTTGTTTTATTTCTTCTTTATAATTTTAAAACCTTAAACTTCTGTTTTTGTGCACTTTCTTTTATTTTATTTTTCAACTTTTAAATTTTATTTCTTTTTCCTCTATTTGTTATTTTTTTTTGTTTTTCTTTGTACATTCTAAACTAAAAGTTTTTTTCATTTTATATTTGAAATTTTTATTCATTTTGTCTTTTTATATTTTTTTGTTTCGCTAATTTTGTTATTTTCTTGCTTTGTTTATGTTTATTTTTTCCTTTTTTGGTATTTTATTTATTTTTTTCTTTTTTTTTCTACTTTGTAATTTTTTAATAACTTTTTCCCTTCACATTTTTCCTTGTTTTTGCTTTTTTTTTTATGCTTTCATTTTTACTTGTTTTAATTTTTTCGTTGTTTTAAAAATTTTTATTTTTTTGTTTTTTATTCCAAATCTTTTGTCTTTTCTTTTTTTTTCCACAAATTTCTTTTCATTTCTTATTTGCATTTTTAAATTCTCATACTTTTTTTTGTTTTGCATTAACTTTTCTCTTTTTTAATTTTTTGTCTGACTTTTTATATTGTTAGGTCTTATATGTTTTTCAATTTTTTGTACTTTTTAAACTAATTGTTTTTTCATTTTGTCATTCCATTTCATTTTTGAAATTTTTATTCAATTTTTGTCCTTTTTTATTTTCTTACTTTTTATATTTTTTGTTGTATTTTTGTTTTTTTTGTTTTTTTTGCTTTATTTACCTTTTTTCTTTTGCTTTACTTTTTTTTCTTATTTTATTTTATTTTTTATTTTCTTTCTTTATTTATAATTTCATAAATTTTTATAAAGTTTTGGAATTTTTTATTTTTTTTATCTTTTTTTCTTTTATCATTCTTGGTTATTTTCTATTGCATTTTTATAATTTTTCATTAACTTTTTCTCCTTTCAAATTTTTCTTCTTTTTTTTTTTACTTTTTTTTATGTGCTTTCATTCTTTTTTGTTCACTTTTTTCTTTGTTTTAAAATTTTCTACAAATTTTTTTCTTTTTGTTTTATTTCATATTTTTGCCTCTTCATTTTTTATTTTTTTTCTTCTTTTTCTCATTTTTTCTCAAATTTTATTTTATATATTTTCTATTTTCATTTTTTATTTTTTTCTTAAATCTTTTTGTTCACACCTTTTTTTTATTTCTTCTTTATAATTTTAAAACCTCAAACTTCTTTTTTTGTGCACTTTCTTTTATTTTTTTTTCATCTTTCATATTTTATATCTTTTTCCTCTATTTGTTATATATATATTTTTTTTCTTTGTACATTTAAACTAAAACTTTTTTCCATTATATATTTGAAATTTTTATTCATTTTATCTTTTTATATTTTTTTGATTCGCTAATTTTTTATTTTCTTACTTTGTTTATTTTTATTTTTCCCTTTTTTGGTATTTTATTTGATTTTTTGTCTTAATTTAATTTTCTTTCTTTTTTTTCTACTTTGTAATTTTTTAATAACTTTTTCGCTTCACAATTTTCCTTCTTTTTGCTTTTTTTCATATGCTTTCATTTTTACTTGTTTTAATTTTTATGTTGTTTTAAAAATTTTTATTTTTTTGTTTTTTTTCCAAATCTTTTGTCTTTTCTTTTTTTTTTCCACAAATTTCCTTTCATTTCTTATTTGCGTTTTTAAATTCTCATACTTTTTTTTGTTTTGCATTAACTTTTCTTTTTTTTTAATTTTTTGTCTAACTTTTTATATTGTTAGGTCTTATATGTTTTTCAATTTTTTTTATTTTCTAAACTTTTTTTTTTCATTTTGTCTTTCAATTTCAATTTTGAAATTTTTATTCAATTTTTGTCCTTTTCTATTTTCTTACATTTTATATTTTTTGTTGTATTTTTTGTATTTTTTTCTTTTTTTTGTGCTTATTTATCTTTTTTCTTTTGCTTTACCTTTTTTTCTTATTTTATTTTATTTTTTATTTTCTTTCTTTATTTATAATTTCATCAATTTTTATAAAGTTTTGGAATTTTTTATTTTTCTATCTTTTTTTCTTTTATCATTCTTGGTTATTTTCTATTGCATTTTTATAATTTTTCATTAACTTTTTCTCCTTTCAAATTTTTCTTCTTTTTTTTACTTTTTTTATGTGCTTTCATTCTTTTTTGTTCACTTTTTTCTTTATTTTAAAATTTTCTATAAATTTTTTTCTTTTTGTTTTATTTCATATTTTTGCCTCTTCATTTTTTACTTTTTTTCTTCTTTTTCTAATTTCTTTTCTCAAATTATATTTTATATATTTTGTATTTTCATTTTTATTTTTTTCTTAAATCTTTTTGTTCACACCTTTTTTTATTTCTTCTTTATAATTTTAAAACCTCAAACTTCTTTTTTTGTGCACTTTCTTTTATTTTATTTTTCATCTTTCATATTTTACATATTTTTCCTCTATTTGTTTTTTTTTTGTTTTTCTTTGTACATTCTAAACCAAAAGTTTTTTCCATTTTATATTTGAAATTATTATTCATTTTGTCTTTTTATATTTTTTGATTTGCTAATTTTTGATTTTCTTACTTTGTTTATTTTTATTTTTCCCTTTTTCGGTATTTTATTAATTTTTTCTATTAATTTATTTTTTTTCTACTTTGTAAATTTTTAATAACTTTTTCCCTTCACAATTTTCCTTCTTTTTGCTTTTTTTTCATCTGCTTTTCATTTTTACTTGTTTTAATTTTTTCGTTGTTTTAAAAATTTTTATTTTTTTGTTTTTTATTCCAAATATTTTGTCTTTTCTTTTTTTTCGACAAATTTCCTTTCATTTCTTATTTGTGTTTTTAAATTTTCATACTTTTTTTTGTTTTGCATTAACTTTTCTCTTTTTTAATTTTTTGTCTGAGTTTTTATATTGTTAGGTCTTATATTTTTTTCATTTTTTGTATTTTTTAAGCTAATTTTTTTTCATTTTGTCATTCCATTTCATTTTTTAAATTTTTATTCAAATTTTGTCCTTTTTTATTTTCTTAGTTTTTATATTTTTTGTCGTATTTTCATTTTTTTTTGTTTTTTTTGCTTTATTTACCTTTTTTCTTTTGCTTTACTTTTTTTTCTTATTTTATTTTATTTTTTATTTTATTTCTTTATTTATAATTTCGTAAATTTTTATAAAGTTTTGGAATTTTTTATTTTTCTATCTTTTTTTCTTCTATCATTCTTGGTTATATTCTATTGCATTTTTATAATTTTTCATTAACTTTTTCTCCTTTCAAAATTTTCTTCTCTTTTTAACTTTTTTTATGTGCTTTCATTTTTTTTGTTCACTTTTTTCTTTGTTTTAAAATTTTTTATAAATTTTTTTCTTTTTGTTCTATTTCATATTTTTGTCTCTTCATTTTTTGGTTTTTTCTTCTTTTTCTCATTTCTTTTCTCAAATTTTATTTTATTTATTTTCTATTTTCTATTTTCATTTTTTATTTTTTATTTTTTCTTAAATCTTTTTGTTCACACCATTTTTTTCTTCCTTATAATTTTAAAACCTCAAACTTCTTTTTTTGTGCACTTTATTTTATTTTATTTTTCATTTTTCATATTTTATCTCTTTTTCCTCTATTTGTTTTTATTTGTTTTTCTTTGTACATTCTAAACCAAAAGTTTTTTCCATTTTATATTTGAAATTATTATTCATTTTGTCTTTTTATATTTTTTGATTCGCTAATTTTTCATTTTCTTGTTTTGTTTATTTTTATTTTTCCCTTTTTTGGTATTTTATTAATTTTTTCTATTAATTTCTTTTTTTTATTTTTTTTTCTACTTTGTAAATTTTTAATAACTTTTTCCCTTCACAATTTTCCTTCTTTTTGCTTTTTTTTTTTCATATGCTTTCATTTTTACTTGTTTTAATTTTTTTGTTGTTTTAAAAATTTTTATTTTTCTGTTTTTTATCCAAATCTTTTGTCTTTTCATTTTTTTTTCCACAAATTTCCTTTCATTTCATATTTGCGTTTTTAAATTTTCATACTTTTTTTATTTTGCATTAACTTTTATCTTTTTTAATTTTTTGTTTGACTTTTTATATTGTTAGGTCTTATATGTTTTTCAATTTTTTGTATTTTTTAAACTAATTTTTTGTTCATCTTGTCATTCCATTTCATTTTTGAAATTTTTATTCAATTTTTGTTTTTTTTTCTTTTTTTTGTGCGTTATTTTATCTTTTTTCTTTTGCTTTAATTTTTTTTCTTATTTTATTTTATTTTTTATTTTCTTTCTTTATTTATAATTTCATAAATTCTTATAAAGTTTTGGAATTTTTTATTATTCTATCTTTTTTTCTTTTATTATTCTTGGTTATTTTCTATTGTATTTTTATAATTTTTCATTAACGTTTTCTCCTTTCAAATTTTTTTCTTTTTGTTTTATTTCATATTTTTGCCTCTTCATTTTTTATTTTTTTCTTCTTTTTCTCATTTTTTTCTCAAATTTTATTTTATATATTTTGTATTTTCTTTTTTTATTTTTCTCTTAAATCTTGTTGTTTACACCTTTTTTTATTTCTTCTTTGTAATTTTAAAACTTCAAACTTCTTTTTTTGTGGGCTTTCTTTTATTTTATTTTTCATCTTTCATATTTTATATCTTTTTCCTCTATTTATTTTTTTTTTGTTTTTCTTTGTACATTCTAAACTAAATGTTTTTTCCATTTTATATTTGAAATTATTATTCATTTTGTCTTTTTATATTTTTTGATTCGCTAATTTTTTATTTTCTTACTTTTTTTTATTTTTATTTTTTCCTTTTTTGGTATTTTATTTAGTTTTTTCTTTTTTTTTCTTTTTTTTCTACTTTATAATTTTTTAATAACTTTTTCCCCTCACAATTTTCCTTCTTTTTGCTTTTTTTTCATATGCTTTCATTTTTACTTGTTTTAATTTTTTCGTTGTTTCAAAAATTTTTATTTTTCTATTTTTTATTCCAAATCTTTTGTCTTTTCTTTTTTTTTTCCACAAATTTCCTTACATTTCTTATTTGCGTTTTTAAATTGTCATACTTTTTTTGTTTTGCATTAACTTTTCTCTTTTTTAATTTTTTGTCTGACTTTTTATATTATTAGGTCTTATATGTTTTTCAATTTTTTGTTTTTTTTAAACTATTTTTTTTTTCATTTTGTCATTCCATTTCAATTTTGAAAATTTTATTCAATTTTTGTCCTTTTTTTATTTTCTTACTTTTTATATTTTTTGTTGTATTTTTTGTTTTTTTTCTTTTTTTGTGCTTTATTTATCTTTTTTCTTTTCTTTTACTTTTTTTTCTTATTTTATTTTATTTTTTATTTTCTTTCTTTATTTATAATTTCATAAATTTTTATAAAGTTTTGGAATTTTTTATTTTTCAATCTTTTTTTCTTTTATCATTCTTGGTTATTTTCTTTTGCATTTTTATAATTTTTCATTAACTTTTTCTCCTTTCAAATTTTTCTTCTTTTTTTTACTTTTTTCTCTTAATTTATTTTTTTTCTTTTTTTTTCTACTTTGTAATTTTTTAATAACTTTTTCCCTTCACAATTTCCCTTCTTTTTGCTTTTTTTCATATGCTTTCATTTTTACTTGTTTTTATTTTTTCGTTGTTTTAAAAAATTTTATTTTTTTGTTTTTTTTTTCCAAATCTTTTTTCTTTTCTTTATTTTTTCCGTAAATTTTCTTTCATTTCTTATTTGCGTTTTTAAATTCTCATACCTTTGTTTGTTTTACATTAACTTTTCTCTTTTTTAATTTTTTGTCTGACTTTTTATATTGTTTTTATTTTTCATCTTTCATATTTTATATCTTTTTTTGCTATTTGTTTTTTTTTTTTGTTTTTCTTTGTACATTCTAAACCAAAAGTTTTTTCCATTTTATATTTGAAATTATTATTCATTTTGTGTTTTTATATTTTTTTTGATTCGCTAATTTTTTATTTTCTTACTTTGTTTATTTTTATTTTTCCCTTTTTTGGTATTTTATTAATTTTTTCTATTAATTTCTTTTTTTTTCTACTTTGTAAATTTTTAATAACTTTTTCCCCTCACAAATTTCCTTGTTTTTGCTTTTTTTTTCATATGCTTTCATTTTTACTTGTTTTAATTTTTTCGTTGTTTGAAAATTTTTTATTTTTCTATTTTTTTTCCAAATCTTTTATCTTTTCTTTTTTTTTCCACAAATTTCCTTTCATTTCTTATTTGCGTTTTTAAATTCTCATACTTTTTTTTTATTTTGCATTAACTTTTCTCTTTTTTAATTTTTTGTCTGACTTTTTTCATTGTTAGGTCTTATATGTTTTTCAATTTTTTATATTTTTTAAACTATTTTTTTTCATTTTGTCATTCCATTTCATTTTTGAAATTTTTATTCAATTTTTGCTTTTTTTTTATTTTCTTACTTTTTATATTTTTTGTTGTATTTTTGTTTTTTTTCTTTTTTTGTGCTTTATTTATCTTTTTTCTTTTGCTTTAATTTTTTCTTCTTTTTCTCATTTTTTTCTCAAATTTTATTTTATATATTTTGTATTTTCATTTTTTATTCTTTTCTTAAATCTTTCTGTTCGCACCTTTTGTTATTTCTTCTTTATAATTTCAAAACCTCAAACTTCTTTTTTTGTGCACTTTATTTTATTTTATTTTTCATCTTTCATATTTTATATCTTTTTCCTCTATTTGTTATTTTTTTTTTGTTTTTCTTTGTACATTCTAAACTAAAAGTTTTTTCCATTTTATATTTGAAATTTTTATTCATTTTATCTTTTTATATTTTTTTGGTTCGCTAATTTTTTATTTTCTTACTTTGTTTATTTTTATTTTTTCTTTATTTATTTTTTTCTCTTAATTTATTTTTATTTTCTTTTTTTTTCTACTTTGTAATTTTTTAATAACTTTTTCCCTTCACAATTTTCCTTCTTTTTGCTTTTTTTTCATATGCTTTCATTTTTACTTGTTTTAATTTTTTCGTTGTTTTGAAAATTTTTATTTTTCTATTTTTTATTCCAAATCTTTTGTCTTTTCATTTTTATTCTTTTCTTGCTTCTCTTTTTTTTTCCTCAAATTTCCTTTCCTTTCATTTCTTATTTCTGTTTTTAAATTCTCAAACTTTTTTTATTTTGCATTAACTATTCTCTTTTATAATTTTTCATTAACTTTTTCTCCTTTCAAATTTTTCTTCTTTTTTTTAGTTTTCTTTTATGTGCTTTCATTTTTTTTGTTCACTTTTTTCTTTGTTTTAAAATTTTCTATAAATTTTTTTCTTTTTGTTTTATTTCAAATTTTAGCCTCTTCATTTTTTGTTTTTTTCTTTTTTTCACATTTTTTTCTTAAATTTTATTTTATATATTTTGTATTTTCATTTTTTATTTTTTTCTTAAATCATTTTGTTCACACTTTTTTTTTTATTTCTTCTCTATAATTTTAAAATCTGAAACTTCCTTTTTTCTGCACTTTCTTTTATTTTATTTTTCATCTTTCATACTTTATATCTTTTTCCTCTATTTATTATATATATTTTTTGTTTTTCTTTGTACATTCTAAACTAAAAGTTTTTTCCACTTTATATTTGAAATTTTTATTCATTTTGTCTTTTTATATTTTTTTGATTCGCTAATTTTTTTCTTACTTTGTTTATTTTTATTTTTTGGTTTTTATATTCTTTTTTTTTCTACTTTGTAATTTTTTATCAACTTTTTCCCTTCACAATTTTCCTTCTTTTTGCTTTTTTTTTCATATGCTTTCATTTTTACTTGTTTTAATTTTTTAGTTGTTTTAAAAATTTTTATTTTTCTATTTTTTATTCCAAATCTTTTGTCTTTTTTTTTTTCCACAAATTTCCTTTCATTTCTTATTTGCATTTTTAAATTCTCATACTTTTTTTTATTTTGCATTAACTTTTCTCTTTTTTAATTTTTTGTTTGACTTTTTATATTGTTAGGTCTTATATGTTTTTCAATTTTTGTATTTTTTAAACTAATTGTTTTTTCATTTTCTCATTCCATTTCATTTTTGAAATTTTTATTCAATTTTTGTCCTTTTTTATTTTCTTACTTTTTATTTTTTTTTTGTATTTTTGTTTTTTTTTTGTGCTTTATTTATCTTTTTTCTTTTGCTTTAATTTTTTTTCTTATTTTATTTTCTTTCTTTATTTATAATTTCATAAATTTTTATAAAGTTTTGGAATTTTTTATTTTTTTATTTTTTTATTTTTTTTCTTTTATCATTCTTGGTTATTTTTTATTGCATTTTTATAATTTTTCATTAACTTTTTCTCCTTTCAAATTTTTCTTCTATTTTTTAGTTTTTTTTTATGTGCTTTCATTTTTTTTGTTCGCTTTTTTCTTTTTGTTTTATTTTATATTTTTGCCTCTTCATTTTTTGTTTTTTTCTTCTTTTTCACATTTTTTTCTTAAATTTTATTTTATATATTTTGTATTTTCATTTTTTATTTTTTTCTTAAATCTTTTTGTTCACACCTTTTTTTATTTCTTCTTTATAATTTTAAAACCTCAAACTTCTTTTTTTGTGCACTTTCTTTTATTTTATTTTTTATTTTTCATATTTTATATCTTTTTCCTCTATTTGTTATCTTTTTTTTTTTGTTTTTCTTTGTACATTCTAAACTAAAAGTTTTTTCCATTTTATATTTCAAAATTTTATTCATTTTGTCTTTTTATATTTTTTTGATTTGCTAATTTTTTATTTTCTTTCTTTGTTTATTTTTATATTTTTGGTATTTTATTTAATTTTTTCTCTTAATTTATTTTTTTATTTTCTTTTTTTTCTACTTTGTAATTTTTTAATAACTTTTTCCCTTGCATTTTTATAATTTTTCATTAACTTTTTCTCCTTTCAAATTTTTCTTCTTTTTTGTTCACTTTTTTCTTTGTTTTAAAATTTTCTATAAAGTTTTTTCTTTTTGTTTTATTTCATATTTTTGCCTCTTCATTTTTTATTTTTTTCTTCGTTTTCTCATCTTTTTCTCAAATTTTATTTTTTATATTTTGTATTTTCAGTTTTTATTTTTTTCTTAAATCTTTTTGTTGACACCTTTTTTTATTTCTTCTTTATAATTTTAAAATCTCAAACTTCTTTTTTTGTGCACTTTCTTTTATATTATTTTTCGTATTTCATATTTTATATATTTTTCCTCTCTTTGTTATCTTTTTTTTGTTTTTCTTTGTACATTCTAAACTAAAAGTTTTTTCCATTTTGTATTTGAAATTTTTATTCATTTTGCCTTTTTATATTTTTTTGATTCGCTAATTTTTTATTTTCTTACTTTGTTCATTTTTATTTTTTTGCTTTTTTGGTATTTTTTTTAATTTTTTCTCTTAATTTATTTTTTTATTTTCTTTTTTTTCTACTTGGTAATTTTTTAATAACTTTTTCCCTTCACAATTTTCCTTCTTTTTGCTTTTTTTCATATGCTTTGATTTTTACTTGTTTTAATTTTTTTGTTGTTTTAAAAATTTTTATTTTTCTGTTTTTTATTCCAAATCTTTTGTCTTTTCTTTTTTTTTCCACAAATTTCCTTACATTTCTTATTTGCATTTTTAAATTCTCATACTTTTTTTTTTATTTTGCATTAAGTTTTCTCCTTTTTAATTTTTGGTCTGACTTTTTATATTATTTAGGTCTTATATGTTTTTCAATTTTTTTGCATTTTTTAAACTATTTTTTTTTCATTTTGTCATTCCATTTCATTTTTGAAATTTTTATTCAATTTTTGTCCTTTTTTATTTTCTTATTTTTCATATTTTTTGTTGTATTTTTGTTTTTTTTTCTTTTTTCGTGCTTTATTTATCTTTTTCTTTCGCTTTAATTTTTTTTCTTATTTTATTTTCTTTCTTTATTTATAATTTCATAAATTTTATAAAGTTTTGGAATTTTTTATTTTTCTATCTTTTTTTCTTTTATCATTCTTAGTTATTTTCTATTGCCTTTTTATAATTTTTCATTAATTTTTTCTCCTTTCAAATTTTTCTTCTTTTTTTTACTTTTTTTTATGTGCTTTCATTCTTTTTTGTTCACTTTTTTCTTGGTTTTTTCTTTGTTTTAAAATTTTCTATAAATTTTTTTCTTTTTGTTTTATTTCATATTTTTGCCTCTTCATTTTTTATTTTTTTCTTCTTTTTCTCATTTTTTTCTCAAATTTTATTTTATATAATTTGTATTTTCAATTTTTATTTTTTTCTCAAATCTTTTTGTTCACACCATTTTTTATTTCTTCTTTATAATTTTAAAACCTCAAACTTCTTTTTTTGTGCACTTTCTTTTATTTTATTTTTCATCTTTCATATTTTATATCTTTTTCCTCTATTTGTTATATTTTTGTTTTCTTTTTCTTCGTACATTCTAAACTAAAAGTTTTTTCCATTTTATATTTGAAATTTTTATAAATTTTGCCTTTTTATATTTTTTTTATTAGCTAATTTTTTATTTTCTTACTTTGTTTATTTTTATTTTTTCCTTTTTTGGTATTTTATTTAATTTTTTCTCTTAATTTATTTTTTTTCTTTTTTTTTCTACTTTCTACTTTTTTAATAACTTTTTCCCTTCACAATTTTCCTTCTTTTTACTTTTTTTTCATATGCTTCCATTTTTACTTGTTTTAATTTTTTCGTTGTTTTAAAAATTTTTATTTTTCTGTTTTTTATTCCAAATCTTTTGTCTTTTCTTTTTTTTTCCCTCAAATTTCCTTTCATTTCTTATTTGCGTTTTTAAATTATCATACTTTTTTTATTTTGCATTAACTTTTCTCTTTTTTTAATTTTTTGTATGACTTTTTATGTTGTTAGGTCTTATATGTTTTTCAATTTTTTGTATTTTTTCAACTAATTTTTTTATTTTGTCATTCCATTTCATTTTTGAAATTTTTATTCAATTTTTGTCCTTTTTCATTTTCCTACTTTCTATAATTTTTTGTTCTATTTTTGTTTGTTTTTCTTTTTTTGTGCTTTATTTATCTTTTTTCTTTTGCTTTTAATTTTTTTTCTTATTTTATTTTCTTTCTTTATTTATAATTTCATAAATTTTTATAAAGTTTTGGAATTTTTTATTTTTCTATCTTTTTTTCTTTTATCATTCTTGGTTATTTTCTATTACATTTTTATAATTTTTCATTAACTTTTTCTCCTTTCAAATTTTTCTCCTTTTTTTACTTTTGCCTCTTCATTTTTTTGCCTCTTCATTTTTTATTTTTTTCTTCTTTTTCTCATTTTTTTCTCAAATTTTATTTTATCTATTTTATATTTTCATTTTTTATTTTTTTTTCAAATCTTTTTGTTCACACCATTTTTTATTTCTTCTTTATAATTTTAAAACCTCAAACTTCTTTTTTTGTGCACTTTCTTTTATTTTATTTTTCATCTTTCATATTTTATATCTTTTTCCTCTATTTGTTATATTTTTGTTTTTTTTTTCTTCGTACATTCTAAACTAAAAGTTTTTTCCATTTTATATTTGAAATTTTTATTCATTTTGTGTTTTTATATTTTTTTGATTCGCTAATTTTTTATTTTCTTACTTTGTTTATTTTTATTATTTCCTTTTTTGGTATTTTATTTAATTTTTTTCTCTTAATTTATTTTTTTATTTTTTTTTTCTACTTTGTCATTTTTCAATAACTTTTTTCCTTCACAATTTTTCTTCTTTATGCTGTTTTTTTATATGCTTTCATTTTTACTTGTTTTAATTTTTTCGTTGTTTTAGAAATTTTTATTTTTCTGTTTTTTATTCCAAATCTTTTGTCTTTTCTTTTTTTTTTCCACAAATTTCCTTTCATTTCTTATTTGCGTTTTTAAATTCTCATACTTTTTTTTTTATTTTGCATTAACTTTTCTCTTTTTTAATTTTTTGTCTGACTTTTTATATTGTTAGGTCTTATATGTTTTTCAATTTTTTTGTATTTTTTAAACTAATTTCTTTTTTTTCATTTTGTCATTCCATTTCATTTTTGAAATTTTTATTCAATTTTTGTCCTTTTTCATTTTCCTACTTTCTATAATTTTTTGTTGTATTTTTGTTTGTTTTCCTTTTTTCGTCCTTTTATTTATCTTTTTTCTTTTGCTTTTAATTTTTTTTATTTTCTTTCTTTATTTATAATTTCATAAATTTTTATAAAGTTTTGAAATTTTTTATTTTTCTATCTTTTTTTCTTTTATCATTCTTGGTTATTTTCTATTACATTTTTATAATTTCTCATTAACTTTTTCTCCTTTCAAATTTTTCTCCTTTTTTTTATGTGCTTTCATTCTTTTTTGTTCACTTTTTTCTTTGTTTTAAAATTTTCTATAAATTTTTTTCTTTTTGTTTTATCTCATATTTTTGCCTCTTCATTTTTTATTTTTTTCTTCTTTTTCTCATTTTTTTCTCAAAATTTATTTTATATATTTTGTATTTCCAATTTTTATTTTTTTCTCAAATCTTTTTGTTCACACCTTTTTTTATTTCTTCTTTATAATTTTAAAACCTCAAACTTCTTTTTTTGTGCAGTTTCTTTTATTTTATTTTTCATCCTTCTTATTTTAAATCTTTTTCCTCTATTTGTTATTTTTTTTTTGTTTTTCTTTGTACATTCTAAACTAAAAACTTTTTCCATTTTATATTTGAAATTTTTATTCATTTTGTGTTTTTATATTTTTTTGATTCGCTAATTTTTTATTTTCTTACTTTCTTTGTTTTTATTTTTTCCTTTTTTGGTATTTTATTTAATTTTTTCTCTTAATTTATTTTTTTATTTTCTTTTTTTTCTACTTTGTAATTTTTCAAAAACTTTTGTCCTTCACAATTTTCCTTCTTTATGCTTGTTTTTTATATGCTTTCATTTTTACTTGTTTTAATTTTTTTATTGTTTTAAAAATTTTTATTTTTCTGTTTTTTATTCCAAATCTTTTGTCTTTTCTTTTTTTTTTCCACAAATTTTCTTTCATTTTTTATTTACGTTTTTAAATTCTCATACTTTTTTTTTTATTTTGCATTAACTTTTCTCTTTTTTAATTTTTTGTCTGACTTTTTATATTGTTAGGTCTTATATGTTTTTCAATTTTTTTGTATTTTTTAAACTAATTTCTTTTTTTTTTATTTTGTCATTCCATTTCATTTTTGAAATTTTTATTCAATTTTTTTCCTTTCTCGTTTCCTTACTTTTTATAATTTTTTGTTGTATTTTCGTTTGTTTTTTTTTTCGTGCTTTATTTATCTTTTTTCTTTCGCTTTAATTTTTTTTCTTATTTTATTTTCTATCTTTATTTATAATTTCATAAATTTTTATAAAGTTTTGGAATTTTATATTTTTCTATCTTTTTTTCTTTTATCATTCCTGGTTATTTTCTATTGCATTTTTATAATTTTTCATTAACTTTTTCTCCTTTCAAATTTTTCTTCTTTTTTTTTACTTTTTTTTATGTGCTTTTATTCTTTTTTGTTCACTTTTTTCTTTGTTTTAAAATTTTCTATAAATTTTTTCCTTTTTGTTTTATTTCATATTGTTGCCACTTCATTTTTTATTTTTTCTTCTTTTTCTTATTTTTTTCCCAAATTTTATTTTATATATTTTTTATTTTCATTTTTTATTTTTTTCTTAAATCTTTTTGTTCACACCTTTTTTTATTTCTTCTTGATAATTTTAAAACCTCAAACTTCTTTTTTTGCGCAGTTTCTTTTATTTTATTTTTCATCTTTCTTATTTTAAATCTTTTTCCTCTATTTGTTATATTTTTGTTTTCTTTTTCTTTGTACATTCTAAACTAAAAACTTTTTCCATTTTATATTTGAAATTTTTATTCATTTTGTGTTTTTATATTTTTTTTGATTCGCTAATTTTTTATTTTCTTACTTTGTTTGTTTTTATTTTTTCCTTTTTTGGTATTTTATTTAATTTTTTCTCTTATTTTATTTTCTTTTTTTTCTACATTGTAATTTTTCAATAACTTTTGTCCTTCACAATTTTCCTTCTTTATGCTTGTTTTTTATATGCTTTCATTTTTACTTGTTTTAATTTTTTCATTATTTTAAAGATTTTTATTTTTCTGTTTTTTATTCCAAATCTTTTGTCTTTTCTTTTTCTTTCCACAAATTTTCTTTCATTTCTTATTTACGTTTTTAAATTCTCATACTTTTTTTTATTTTGCATTAACTTTTCTCTTTTTTAATTTTTTGTCTAACTTTTTATATTGTTAGGTCTTATATGTTTTTCAATTTTTTTGTATTTTTTAAACAAATTTCTTTTTTTTTCATTTTGTCATTCCATTTCATTTTTGAAATTTTTATTCAATTTTTTTCCTTTCTCATTTCCTTACTTTTTATAATTTTTTGTTGTATTTTCGTTTGTTTTTTTTTTCGTGCTTTATTTATCTTTTTTCTTTCGCTTTAATTTTTTTTCTTATTTTATTTTCTATCTTTATTTATAATTTCATAAATTTTTATAAAGTTTTGGAATTTTTTATTTTTCTATCTTTTTTTCTTTTATCATTCCTGGTTATTTTCTATTACATTTTTATAATTTTTCATTAACTTTTTCTCCTTTCAAATTTTCTTCTTTTTTTTTACTTTTTTTTATGTGCTTTTATTCTTTTTTGTTCACTTTTTTCTTTGTTTTAAAATTTTCTATAAATTTTTTTCTTTTTGTTTTATTTCATATTGTTGCCACTTCATTTTTTATTTTTTTCTTCTTTTTCTCATTTTTTTCTCAAATTTTATTTTATATATTTTGTATTTTCAATTTTTATTTTTTTCTCAAATCTTTTTGTTCACACCATTTTTTATTTCTTCTTTATAATTTTAAAACCTCAAACTTCTTTTTTTGTGCACTTTCCTTTATTTTATTTTTCATCTTTCATATTTTATATCTTTTTCCTCTATTTGTTATATTTTTGTTTTCTTTTTCTTCGTACATTCTAAACTAAAAGTTTTTTCCATTTTATATTTGAAATTTTTATTCATTTTGTTTTTTTATATTTTTTTTATTAGCTAAATTTTTATTTTCTTACTTTGTTTATTTTTATTTTTTCCTTTTTTGGTATTTTACTTAATTTTTTCTCTTAATTTATTTTTTTTTCTACTTTGTAATTTTTTAATAACTTTTACCTTCACAATTTTCCTTCTTTTTGCTTTTTTTTCATACGCTTGCATTTTTACTTGTTTTAATTTTTTCGTTGTTTTAAAAATTTTAATTTTTCTGTTTTTTATTACAAATCTTTTGTCTTTTCTTTTTTTTTTCCCACAAATTTCCTTTCATTTTTTATTTGCGTTTTTAAATTCTCATACTTTTTTTTTATTTTGCATTAACTTTTCTCTTTTTTTATTTTTTGTATGACTCTTTATATTGTTAGGTCTTATATGTTTTTCAATTTTTTGTATTTTTTCAACTAATTTTTTTTATTTTGTCATTCCATTTCATTTTTGAAATTTTTATTCAATTTTTATCCTTTTTCATTTCCTTACTTTTTACAATTTTTTGTTGTATTTTCGTTTGTTTTTTTTTCGTGCTTTATTTATCTTTTTTTTTTTGCTTTAATTTTTTTTTCTTATTTTATTTTCTATCTTTATTTATAATTTCATAAATTTTAAAAAAGTTTTGGAATTTTTTATTTTTCTATCTTTTTTTCTTTTATCATTCCTGGTTATTTTCTATTGCATTTTTATAATTTTTCATTAACTTTTTCTCCTTTCAAATTTTTCTTCTTTTTTTTTACCTTTTTTTATGTGCTTTTAATCTTTTTTGTTCACTTTTTTCTTTGTTTTAAAATTTTCTATAAATTTTTTTCTTTTTCTTTTATTTCATATTGTTGCCACTTCATTTTTTATTTTTTTCTTAAATCTTTTTGTTCACACATTTTTTTATTTCTTCTTTATAATTTTAAAACCTCAAACTTCTTTTTTTGCGCACTTTCTTTTATTTTATTTTTGTTTTTCTTTGTGCATTCTAAACTAAAAGTTTTTTCCATTTTATATTTGAAATTTTTATTCATTTTGTGTTTTTATATTTTTTTGATTCGCTAATTTTTATTTTCTTACTTTGTTTGTTTTTATTTTTTCCTTTTTTGGTATTTTATTTAATTTTTTCTCTTAATTTATTTTTTTATTTTCTTTTTTTTCTACTTTGTCATTTTTCAATAACTTTTTTCCTTCACCATTTTCCTTCTTTATGCTTTTGTTTTCATATGCTTTCATTTTTACTTGTTTTAATTTTTTCGTTGTTTTAAAAATTTTTATTTTTCTGTTTTTTATTTCAAATCTTTTGTCTTTTCTTTTTTTTCCACAAATTTCCTTTCATTTCTTATTTTCGTTTTTAAATTCTCATACTTTTTTTTATTTTGCATTAACTTTTTTCTTTTTTAATTTTTTGTCTGACTTTTTATATTGTTAGGTCTTATATGTTTTTCAATTTTTTTGTATTTTTTAAACTAATTTCTTTTTTTTCATTTTGTCATTCCATTTCATTTTTGAAATTTTTATTCAATTTTTGTCCTTTTTCATTTTCCCACTTTCTATAATTTTTTGTTGTATTTTTGTTTGTTTTTCTTTTTTCGTGCTTTATTTATCTTTTTTCTTTTGCTATTAATTTTTTTTCATATTTTATTTTCTTTCTTTATTTATAATTTCATAAATTTTTATAAAGTTTTGGAATTTTTTATTTTTCTATCTTTTTTTCTTTTATCATTCTTGGTTATTTTCTATTACATTTTTATAATTTTTCATTAACTTTTTCTCCTTTCAAATTTTTCTCTTTTTTTTACTTTTTTTTATGTGCTTTCATTTTTTTTTGGTTCACTTTTTTTTTTGTTTTAAAATTTTCTATAAATTTTTTTCTTTTTGTTTTATTTGATATTGTTGCCACTTCTTTTTTTTATTTTTTTCTTCTTTTTCTCATTTTTTTCTCAAATTTTATTTTATATATTTTGTATTTTCAATTTTTATTTTTTTCTCAAATCTTTTTGTTCACACCATTTTTTATTTCTTCTTTATAATTTTAAAACCTCAAACTTCTTTTTTTGTGCACTTTCTTTTATTTTATTTTTCATCTTTCATATTTTATATCTTTTTCCTCTATTTGTTATATTTTTGTTTTCTTTTTCTTCGTACATTCTAAACTAAAAGTTTTTTCCATTTTATATTTGAAATTTTTATTCATTTTGTCTTTTTATATTTTTTTTATTAGCTAATTTTTTATTTTCTTACTTTGTTTATTTTTATTTTTTCCTTTTTTGGTATTTTATTTAATTTTTTTCTTTTAATTTAATTTTTTTCTTTTTTTTTCTACTTTGTAATTTTTTAATAACTTTTTCCCTTCACAATTTTCCTTCTTTTTGTTTTTTTTTCATATGCTTTCATTTTTATTTGTTTTAATTTTTTCGATGTTTTAAAAATTTTTATTTTTTTGTTTTTTATTACAAATCTTTTGTCTTTTCTTTTTTTTTTCCACAAATTTCCTTTCATTTCTTATTTGCGTTTTTAAATTCTCATACTTTTTTTTTTATTTTGCATAAACTTTTCTCTTTTTTAATTTTTTGTATGACTTTTTATATTGTTAGGTCTTATACGTTTTTCAATTTTTTGTATTTTTTCAACTAATTTTTTTTATTTTGTCATTCCATTTCATTTTGTATTTTTATATTTTTTTATTAGCTAATTTTTTATTTTCTTACTTTGTTTATTTTTATTTTTTCCTTTTTTGGTATTTTATTTAATTTTTTCTTTTAATTTATTTATTTTTTTTTTTATTTTGTAATTTTTTAATAACTTTTTCCCTTCACAATTTTCCTTCTTTTTGCTTTTTTTTTTCATATGCTTTCATTTTTACTTGTTTTAATTTTTTCGTTGTTTTAAAAATTTTTATTTTTCTTTTTTTTTTCCATAAATTTCCTTTCATTTCTTATTTGCGTTTTTCAATTCTTTTACTTTTTTTTTTATTTTGCATTAACTTTTCTCTTTTTTAATTTTTTGTATGACTTTTTATATTGTTAGGTCTTATATGTTTTTCAATTTTTTGTATTTTTTAAACTAATTTCTTTTTTTTATTTTGTCATTCCATTTCATTTTTGAAATTTTTATTCAATTTTTATCCTTTTTCATTTTCTTACTTTTTATAATTTTTTGTTGTATTTTTGTTTGTTTTTTCTTTTTTCGTGCTTTATTTATCTTTTTTCTTTTGCTTTAATTTTTTTTCTTATTTTATTTTCTATCTTTATTTATAATTTCATAAATTTTTATAAAGTTTTGGAATTTTTTATTTTTCTATCTTTTTATCTTTTATCATTCTTGGTTATTTTCTATTGCATTTTTATAATTTTTAATTAACTTTTTCTCCTTTCAAATTTTTCTTCTTTTTTTTACCTTTTTTTATGTGCTTTTATTCTTTTTTGTTCACTTTTTTCTTTGTTTTAAAATTTTCTATAAATTTTTTTCTTTTTGTTTTATTTCATATTGTTGCCACTTCATTTTTTATTTTTTTCTTCTTTTTCTCATTTTTTCTCAAATTTTATTTTATATATTTTGTATTTTCATTTTCTATTTTTTTCTTAAATCTTTTTGTTCACACCTTTTTTTATTTCTTCTTTATAATTTTAAAACCTCAAACTTCTTTTTTTGCACACTTTCTTTTATTTTATTTTTCATATTTCATATTTTAAATCTTTTTCCTCTATTTGTTATTTTTTTTTGTTTTTCTTTGTACATTCTAAACTAAAAGTTTTTTCCATTTTATATTTGAAATTTTTATTCATTTTGTGTTTTTATATTTTTTTGATTCGCTAATTTTTTTTATTTTCTTACTTTGTTTATTTTTATTTTTTCCTTTTTTGGTATTTTATTTAGTTTTTTCTCTTAATTTATTTTTTTATTTTCTTTTTTTTCTACTTTGTAATTTTTCAATAACTTTTTTCCTTTACAATTTTGCTTCTTTATACTTTTTTTTCATACGCTTTCATTTTTACTTGTTTTAATTTTTTCGGTGTTTTAAAATATTTTATTTTTTTGTTTTTTATTCCAAATCTTTTGTCTTTTCTTTTTTTTTCCACAAATTTCCTTTCATTTCTTATTTGCGTTTTTAAATTCTCATACTTTTTATTTTTATTTTGCATTAACTTTTCTCATTTTTAATTTTTTGTATGACTTTTTATATTGTTAGGTCTTATATGTTTTTCATTTTTTTTGTATTTTTTAAACTTTTTTTTTTTCATTTTGTCATTCCATTTCATTTTTTGAAATTTTTATTCAATTTTTTAATTCGCTAATTTTTTATTTTCTTACTTTGTTTGTTTTTATTTTTTCCTTTTTTGGTATTTTATTTAATTTTTTCTCTTAATTTATTTTTTTATTTTCTTTTTTTTTCTACTTTGTAATTTTTCAATAACTTTTTTCCTTCACAATTTTCCTTCTTTATGCTTTTTTTTTCATATGCTTTCATTTTTACTTGTTTTAATTGTTTCGTTGTTTTAAAAATTTTTATTTTTCTGTTTTTTATTCCAAATCTTTTGTCTTTTCTTTTTTTTTCCACAAATTTCCTTTCATTTCTTATTTGCGTTTTTAAATTCTCATACTTTTTTTTATTTTGCATTAACTTTTCTCTTTTTTAATTTTTTGTCTGACTTTTTATATTGTTAGGTCTTATATGTTTTTCAATTTTTTTGTATTTTTTAAACTTTTTTTTTCATTTTCTCTTTCCATTTCATTTTTGAAATTTTTATTCAATTTTTGTCCTTTTTCATTTTCCTACTTTCTATAATTTTTTGTTGTATTTTTGTTTGTTTTTCTTTTTTAGTGCTTTATTTATCTTTTTTCTTTGGCTTTTAATTTTTTTTCTTATTTTATTTTCTTTATTTATTTATAATTTCATAAATTTTTATAAAGTTTTGGAATTTTTTATTTTTCTATCTTTTTTTCTTTTATCATTCTTGGTTATTTTCTATTACATTTTTATAATTTTTCATTCACTTTTTCTCCTTTTTTTACTTTTTTTATGTGCTTTCATTCTTTTTTGTTCACTTTTTTCTTTGTTTTAAAATTTTCTATAAATTTTTTTTCTTTTTGTTTTATTTCATATTTTTGCCTTTTCATTTTATTATTTTTTTCTTCTTTTTCTCATTTTTTTCTCAAATTTTATTTTATAGATTTTGCATTTTCAATTTTTATTTTTTTCTCAAATCTTTTTGTTCACACCATTTTTTATTTCTTCTTTATAATTTTAAAACCTCAAACTTCTTTTTTTGTGCACTTTCTTTTATTTTATTTTTCATCTTTCATATTTTATATCTCTTTCCTCTATTTGTTATATTTTTGTTTTCTTTTTCTTCGTACATTCTAAACTAAAAGTTTTTTCCATTTTATATTTGAAATTTTTATTCATTTTGTCTTTTTATATTTTTTTTATTAGCTAATTTTTTATTTTCTTACTTTTTTATTTTTATTTTTCCTTTTTTGGTATTTTATTTAATTTTTTTTCTTTTTTTTCTACTCTGTAATTTTTTAATAACTTTTTCCCTTCACAAGTTTTCTTCTTTTTGCTTTTTTTTTCATATGCTTTCATTTTTACTTGTTTTAATTTTTTCGTTGTTTTAAAAATTTTTATTTTTCTATTTTTTATTACAAATCTTTTGTCTTTTCTTTTTTTTTCCATAAATTTCCTTTTTTTTCTTATTTGCGTTTTTAAATTCTCATACTTTTTTTTTATTTTGCATTAACTTTTCTCTTTTTTAATTTTTTGTATGACTTTTTATATTGTTAGGTCTTATATGTTTTTCAATTTTTTGTATTTTTTCAACTAATTTTTTTATTTTGTCATTCCATTTCATTTTTTAAATTTTTATAAAATTTTTATCCTTTTTCAATTTCTTATTTTTTATAATTTTTTGTTGTATTTTTGTTTGTTCTTTTTTTTCGTGCTTTATTTATCTTTTTTCTTTTGCTTTAATTTCTTTTCTTATTTTATTTTCTATCTTTATTTATAATTTCATAAATTTTTATAAAGTTTTGGAATTTTTTATTTTTCTATCTTTTTTTTCTTTTATCATTCTTGGTTATTTTCTATTGCATTTTTATAATTTTTCATTAACTTTTTCTCCTTTCAAATTTTTCTTCTTTTTTTTTACCTTTTTTTATGTGCTTTTATTCTTATTTGTTCACTTTTTTCTTTCTTTTAAAATTTTCTATAAATTTTTTTTCTTTTTGTTTTATTTCATATTTTTGCCTCTTCATTTTTTATTTTTTTCTTTTTTTTCTCATTTTTTTCTCAAATTTTATTTTATATATTTTGTATTTTCAATTTTTATTTTTTTCTCAAATTTTTTTGTTCACACCATTTTTTATTTCTTCTTTATAATTTTAAAACCTCAAACTTCTTTTTTGGTGCACTTTCTTTTATTTTATTTTTCATCTTTCATATTTTACATCTGTTTCCTCTATTTGTTATATTTTTGTTTTCTTTTTCTTTGTACATTCTTTTTTTTTCATATGCTTTCATTTTTACTTGTTTTAATTTTTTCGTTGTTTTAAAAATTTTAATTTTTCTGTTTTTTACTACAAATCTTTTATCTTTTCTTTTTTTTTTCCACAAATTTCCTTTCTTTTCTTATTTGCGTTTTTAAATTCTCATACTTTTTTTTTTATTTTGCATTAACTTTTCTCTTTTTTAATTTTTTGTATGACTTTTTATATTGTTAGGTCTTATATGTTGTTCAATTTTTTGTATTTTTTGAACTAATTTTTTTTATTTTGTCATTCCATTTCATTTTTGAAATTTTTATTCAATTTTTATCCCTTTTCATTTTCTTACTTTTTATAATTTTTTGTTGTATTTTTGTTTGTTCTTTTTTTTCGTGCTTTATTTATCTTTTTTCTTTTGCTTTAATTTCATTTCTTATTTTATTTTCTATCTTTATTTATAATTTGATAAATTTTTATAAAGTTTTCAAATTTTTTATTTTTCTATCTTTTTTTCTTTTATCATTCTTGGTTATTTTCTATTGCATTTTTATAATTTTTCATTAACTTTTTCTCCTTTCAAATTTTTATTCTTTTTTGTTCACTTTTTTCTTTCTTTTAAAATTTTCTATAAATTTTTTTCTTTTTGTTTTATTTCATATTTTTGCCTCTTCATTTTTTATTTTTTTCTTCTTTTTCTCATTTTTTTCTCAAATTTTATTTTATATATTTTGTATTTTCAATTTTTATTTTTTTCTCAAATCTTTTTGTTCACACCATTTTTTATTTCTTCTTTATAATTTTAAAACCTCAAACTTCTTTTTTTGTGCACTTTCTTTTATTTTATTTTTCATCTTTCATATTTTACATCTGTTTCCTCTATTTGTTATATTTTTGTTTTCTTTTTCTTTGTACATTCTAAACAAAAAGTTTTTTCCATTTTATATTTGAAATTTTTATTCATTTTGTCTTTTTATATTTTTTTATTAGCTAATTTTTTATTTTCTTACTTTGTTTATTTTTATTTTTTCCTTTTTTGGTATTTTATTTAATTTTTTCTCTTAATTTATTTTTTTCTTTTTTTTTCTACTTTGTAATTTTTTAATAACTTTTTCCCTTCACAATTTTCCTTCTTTTTGCTTTTTTTTTTCATATGCTTTCATTTTTACTTGTTTTAATTTTTTCGTTGTTTTAAAAATTTTTATTTTTCTGTTTTTTATTACAAATCTTTTGTCTTTTCTTCTTTTTTCCACAAATTTCTTTTCATTTCTTATTTCCGTTTTTAAATTCTCATACTTTTTTTTTATTTTGCATTAACTTTTCTCTTTTTTAATTTTTTGTATGACTTTTTATATTGTTAGGTCTTATATGTTTTTCAATTTTTTGAATTTTTTCAACTAATTTTTTTTATTTTCTCATTCCATTTCATTTTTTAAATTTTTATTCAATTTTTATCCTTTTTCATTTTCTTACCTTTTATAATTTTTTGTTGTATTTTTTTTTGTCTTTTTTTTCGTGCTTTATTTATCTTTTTTCTTTTGCTTTTATTTCTTTTCTTATTTTATTTTCTATCTTTATTTATAATTTCATAAATTTTTATAAAGTTTTGGAATTTTTTATTTTTCTATCTTTTTTTCTTTTATCATTCTTGGTTATTTTCTATTGCATTTTTATAATTTTTCATTAACTTTTTCTCCTTTCAAATTTTTCTTCTTTTTTTTTACCTTTTTTTATGTGCTTTTATTCTTTTTTGTTCACTTTTTTCTTTGTTTTAAAATTTTCTATAAATTTTTTTCTTTTTGTTTTATTTCTTATTGTTGCCACTTCATTTTTTATTTTTTTCTTCTTTTTCTCATTTTTTTCTCAAATTTATTTTTATATATTTTGTATTTTCATTTTTTATTTTTTTCTTAAATCTTTTTGTTCAAACCTTTTTTTATTTCTTCTTTATAATTTTAAAACCTCAAACTTGTTTTTTTGCGCACTCTTTTTAGTTTATTTTTCATCTTTCATATTTTAAATCTTTTTCCTCTATTTGTTATTTTTTTTGTTTTTCTTTGTACATTCTAAACTAAAAGTTTTTTCCATTTTATATTTGAAATTTTTATTCATTTTGTGTTTTTATATTTTTTTGATTCGCTAATTTTTTATTTTCTTACTTTGTTTGTTTTTATTTTTTCCTTTTTTGGTATTTTATTTAAGTTTTTCCCTTAATTTATTTTTTTATTATCTTTTTTCTCTACTTTGTAATTTTTCAATAACTTTTTTCCTTCACAATTTTCCTTCTTTATGCTTTTTTTTTCATATGCTTTCATTTTTACTTGTTTTAATTTTTTCGTTGTTTTAAAAATTTTCATTTTTTTGTTTTTTATTCCAAATCTATTGGCTTTTCTTTTTTTTTTCCACAAATTTCCTTTCATTTCTTATTTGCGTTTTTAAATTCTCAAACTTTTTTTTTATTTTGCATTAACTTTTCTCTTTTTTAATTTTTTGTCTGACTTTTTCTATTGTTAGGTCTTATATGTTTTTCAATTTTTTTGTATTTTTTAAACTTTTTTTTTTCATTTTGTCATTCCATTTCATTTTTGAAATTTTTATTCAATTTTTGTCCTTTTTTCATTTACCTACTTTCTATAATTTTTTGTTGTATTTTTGTTTGTTTTTCTTTTTTCGTGCTTTATTTATCTTTTTTCTTTTGCATTTAATTTCTTTTCTTATTTTATTTTCTATCTTTATTTATAATTTCATAAATTTTTATAAAGTTTTGGAATTTTTTATTTTTCTACCTTTTTTTCTTTTATCATTCTTGGTTATTTTCTATTGCATTTTTATAATTTTTCAATAACTTTTTCTCCTTTCAAATTTTTCTTCTTTTTTTTACTTTTCTTTATGTGCTTTCATTCTTTTTTGTTCACTTTTTTCTTTGTTTTAAAATTTTCGATAAATTTTTTTCTTTTTGTTTTATTTCATATTTTTGCCTCTTCATTTTTTAGTTTTTTCTTCTTTTTCTCATTTTTTTTCTCAAATTTTATTTTATATACTTTGTATTTTCATTTTTTATTTTTTTCTTAAAAATTTTTGTTCACACCTTTTTTTATTTCTTCTTTATAATTTTAAAACCTCAAACTTCTTTTTTTGCGCACTTTCTTTTATTTTATTTTACATCTTTCATATTTTAAATCTTTTTCCTCTATTTGTTATTTTTTTTTGTTTTTCTTTGTACATTCTAAACTAAAAGTTTTTTCCATTTTATATTTGAGATTTTTATTCATTTTGTGTTTTTATATTTTTTTGATTTGCTAATTTTTTATTTTCTTACTTTGTTTGTTTTTATTTTTTCTCTTAATTTATTTTTTTTTTCTTTTTTTTTCTACTTTGTAATTTTTTAATTACTTTTTCCCTTCACAATTTTCCTTCTTTTTGCTTTCTTTTTCATATGCTTTCATTTTTACTTGTTTTAATTTTTTCGTTGTTTTAAAAATTTTTATTTATCGATTTTTTATTCCAAATCTTTTGTCTTTTCTTTTTTTTTCCACAAATTTCCTTTCATTTCTTATTTGCGTTTTTAAATTCTCATACTTTTTTTATTTTGCATTAACTTTTCTCTTTTTTAATTTTTTGTCTGACTTTTTATATTGTTAGGTCTTATATGTTTTTCAATTTTTTTGTATTTTTTAAACTATTTTTTTTTTCATTTTATCATTCCATTTCATTTTTAAAATTTTTATTCAATTTTTGCCCTTTTTCATTTTCTTACTTTTTATATTTTTTGTTGTATTTTTGTTTTTTTTTCTTTTTTGGGCTTTATTTATCTTTTATCTTTTTGCTTTAATTTTTTTCTTTCTTTATTTATAATTTCATAAATTTTATAAATTTTTGAATTTTTTTATTTTTCTATGTTTTTTTCCTTTCATCATTCTTGGTTATTTTCTATTTAATTTTTATAATTTTTCATTAACTTTTTCTCCTTTCAAATTTTTCTTCTTTTTTTTACTTTTTTTATGTGCTTTCATTCTTTTTTGTTCACTTTTTTCTTTGTTTTAAAATTTTCTATAAATTTTTTCGTTTTGTTTTATTTCATATTTTTGCCTCTTCCTTTTTTATTTTTTCTACTTTTTCTCATTTTTTTCTCAAATTTTATTTTATAAATTTTGTATTTTTATTTTTTATTTTTTTGTTAAATCTTTTTGTTCACACCCTTTTTTATTTCTTCTTTATAATTTTACAACCTCAAACTTCTTTTTTTGTGTACTTTCTTTTATTTTATTTTTCATCTTTCATTTCATTTTTGAAATTTTTATTCAATTTTTTCCCTTTTTCATTTTCTTACTTTTTATATTTTTTGTTGTATTTTTGTTTTTTTTTTCATTTTATTGTGCTTTATTTATCTTTTTTCTCATTTTATTTTCTTTCTTTATTTACGATTTCATAAATTTTTATAAACTTTTAGAATTTTTTATTTTTCTATCTTTTTTTCTTTTATCATTCTTGGTTATTTTCTATTGCATTTTTTTAATTTTTCATTAAATTTTTCTCCTTTCAAATTTTTCTTCTTTATTTTTTTTTATGTGCTTTCATTCTTTTTTGTTCACTTTTTTCTTTGTTTTAAAATTTTCTATAAATTTTTTTCTTTTTGTTTTATTTCATATTTTTGCCTTTTCATTTTTTAGTTTCTTCTTCTTTTTCTCATTTTTTTCTCAAATTTTATTTTATATATTTTTTATTTTCCTTTTTTATTTTTTTCTTAAATCTTTTTTTTCACACCTTTTTTTCTTTCTTTTTTATAATCTTAAAACCCCAACTTCTTTTTTTTGCACTTTCTTTTATTTTATTTTTCATCTTTCATATTTTATATCTTTTTCCTCTATTTGTTATTTTTTTTTGTTTTTCTTTGTACATTCTAAACTAAAAGTTTTTTTCATTTTATATTTGAAATTTTTATTCATTTCGTCTTTTTATATTTTTTGATTCATTAATTTTTTATTTTCATACTTTGTTTATTTTTATTTTTTTGTATTTTATTTAATTTTTTCTCTTAATTTATTTTTTTATTTTCTTTTTTTTCTACTTTGTAATTTTTTATTAACTTTTTCCCTTCACAATTTTCCTTCTTTTTGCTTTTTTTTCATATGCTTTCTTTTTTACTTGTTTTAATTTTTTCGTTGTTTTAAAAAAATAATTTTCTGTTTTTTATTCCAAATCTTTTGTCTTTTTTTTTCCACAAATTTCCTTTCATTTCTTATTTGTGTTTTTAAATTCTCATACTTTTTTTTTATTTTGCATTAACTTTTCTCTTTTTTTATTTTTTGTCTAACTTTTTATATTGTTAGGCCTTAATTATTTTTTAATTTTTTGTATTTTTTAAACTAATTTTTTTTCATTTTGTCATTCCATTTCATTTTTGAACTTTTTATTCAATTTTTGTCCTCTTTCATTTTCTCACTTTTTATAATTTTTTGTTGTATTTGTTTTTGTTTTTCTTTTTTCGTGTTTATTTATCTTTTTTCTTTTGCTTTAATTTTTTTCCTATTTTATTTTCTTTCTTTATTTATAATTTCATAAATTTTTATAAAGTTTTAGAATTTTTTATTTTTCTATCTTTTTTTCTTTTATCATTCTTGGTTATTTTCTCTTACATTTTTATGTGCTTTCATTTTTTTTGTTCGCTTTTTTCTTTGTCTTAAAATTTTCTATAAATTTTTTTCTTTTTGTTTTATTTCATATTTTTGCCTCTTCATTTTTTATTTTTTTTCTTCTTTTTCTCATTTTGTTTCTCAAATTTTATTTTATATATTTTGTATTTTCATTTTTTATTTTTTTCTTAAATCTTTTTGTTCACACCTTTTTTTATTTCTTCTTTATAATTTTAAAACCACAAACTTTTTTTTTTGTGCACTATCTTTTATTTTATTTTTCATCTTTCATATTTTATATCTTTTTCCTCTATTTGTTATATTTTTTTCTGTTTTTCTTTGTACATTTAAAACTAAAAGTTTTTTCCATTTTATATTTGAAATTTTTACTCATTTTGTCTTTTTATATTTTTTTTATTCACTAATTTTTTTATTTTCTTACTTTGTTTATTTTTTTTCCTTTTTTATTTAATTTTTTCTCTTATTTTATTTTTTTTCTACTTTGTAATTTTTTAATAACTTTTTCCCTTCACAATTTTCTTTCTTTTTGCTTTTTTTTCATATGCTTTCATTTTTAGTTGTTTTAATGTTTTCGTTGTTTTAAAATTTTTTATTTTTTTGTTTTTTATTCCAAATCTTTTGTCTTTTCATTTTTATTCTTTTCTTGCTTCTCTTTTTTTTTTCACAAATTTCCTTTCATTTCTTATTGGCATTTTTAAATTCTCATACTTTTCTTTATTTTGCATTAACTTTTCTTTTTTTTTTTTTAAGACTTTTTATATTGTTAGGTCTTTTATTTTTTCCAATTTTTTTGTACTTTTTAAACTATTTTTTTTTCATATTTTCATTTTTATTCATTTTTTGCCCTTTTTCATTTTCTTACTTTTTATATTTTTTGTTGTATTTTAGTTTTTTTTCTTTTTTCTCACTTTATTTATCTTTTTTCTTTTGCTTTAATTTTTTTCTTATTTTATTTTCTTTCTTTATTTATAATTTCATAAATTTTTATAAAGTTTTGGAATTTTTTATTTTTCTATCTTTTTTTCTTTTATCATTCTTGGTTATTTTCTACTGCATTTTTATAATTTTTCATTAACTTTTTTCTCTTTTCAAATTTTCTTTCTTTTTTCTACTTTTTTTTATGTGCTTTCATTTTTTTTGTTCACTTATTTCTTTGTTTTAAAATTTTCTATAATTTTTTCTTTTTGTTTTATTTCATATTTTTACCTCTTCATTTTTTATTTTTTCTTCTTTTTCACATTTTTTTCTCAAATTTTATTTTATATATTTTGTACTTTCATTTTGTTTTCTTAAATCTTTTTGTTCACACTTTTTTTTATTTCTTCTTTATAATTTTAAAACCTCAAACTTCTTTTTTTTTCCACTTTCTTTTATTTTATTTTTGATCTTTCATATTCTATATCTTTATCCTCTATTTGTTATATTTTTTTTTTTGCTTTTCTTTGTACATTCTAAACTAAAAGTTTTTTCAATTTTATATTTGAAATTTTTATTCATTTTGTCTTTTTATATTTTTTTGATTCGCTAATTTTTTATTTTCTCACTTTGTTTATTTTTATTTTTTCCTTTTTTGGTATTTTATTTAATTTTTTCTCTTAATTTATTTTTTTATTTTCTTTTTTTTCTACTTTGTAATTTTTTAATAACTTTTTCCCTTCACAATTTTCCTTCTTTTTGCTTTTTTTCATATGCTTTCATTTTTACTTGTTTTAATTTTTCCGCTATTTTAAAAATTTTTATTTTTTTGTTTTTTCTTTTTTTTTCCACAAATTTCCTTTCATTTCTTATTTGCATTTTTAAATTCCCATACTATTTTTTATTTTGCATTAAGTTTTCTCTTTTCTAATTTTTTGTCTGACTTTTTATATTGTTAGGACTTATATGTTTTTCAAATTTTTTGTACTTTTTAATCTATTTTCTTTTTCATTTTGTCATTCCATTTCATTTTTGAAATTTTTATTCAATTTTTGTCCTTTTTTATTTTCTTACTTTTTATATTTTTTGTTGTATTTTTCTTTTTTTAATTTTTTTGTGCTTTATTTATCTTTTTTCTTTTGCTTTAATTTTTTTTCTTATTCTATTTTCTTTCTTTATTTATAATTTCATAAATTTTTATAAAGTTTTGGCATTTTTTATTTTTCTATCTTTTTTTCTATTATCATTCTTGGTTATTTTCTATTGCATTTTTATTATTTTTCATTAACTTTTTCTCCTTTCAAATTTTTCTTCTTTTTTTTCACTTTTTTTTATGTGCTTTCAATTTTTTTGTTCACTTTATTCCTTGTTTTAAAATTTTTTATAAATTTTTCTCTTTTTGTTTTATTTCATATTTTTTTCTTCTTTTTCTCATTTTTTTCTTAAATCTTTTTGTTCACACTTGTTTTACTTCTCCTTTATAATTTTAAAACCTCAAACTTCTTTTTTTGTGCACTTTCTTTTATTTTATTTTTCATCTTTCATCTTTTATATCTTTTTCCTCTATTTTTTATATTTTTTTTTGTTTTTCTTTGTACATTCTAAACTAAAAGTTTTTTCCATTTTTATTCATTTTGTCTTTTTATATTTTTTTATTCGCTAATTTTATTTTCTTACTTTGTTTATTTTAATTTTTTCCTTTTTTATTTAATTTTTTCTCTTATTTTATTTTATTTTCTTTTTTTTCTACTTTTTAATTTTTTAATAACTTTTTCCCTTCACAATTTTTCTTCTTTTTGCTTTTTTCTCATATGCTTTCATTTTTACGTGTTTTAATTTTTCGTGTTTTAAAAAATTTTATTTTTCTATTTTTTATTCCAAATCTTTGTCTTTTCTTTTTTTTTCCACAATTTTCCTTTCATTTCTTATTTGCGTTTTTAAATTCTCATACTTTTTTCTATTTTTCATTAACTTTTCTCTTTTTTAATTTTTTGTTTGACTTTTTATATTGCTAGGTCTTATATGTTTTTCAATTTTTTCTATTTTTTAAACTATTTTTTTTCATTTTGTCATTCCATTTCATTTTTGAAATTTTTATTCAATTTTTGTTTTTTTTATTTTCTTACTTTTTATATTTTTGTTGTATTTTTGTTTTTTTATGCTTTATTTATCTTTTTTCTTTTGCTTTAATTTTTTTTTCTTATTTTATTTTTTTTTTAATTTTCTTTCTTTATTTATAATTTCATAAATTTTTATAAAGTTTTGGAATTTTTTATTTTTCTATCTTTTTTTCTTTTATCATTCTTAGTTATTTTCTATTGCATTTTTATAATTTTTCATTAACTTTTTCTCCTTTCAAATTTTTCTTCTTTCTTTTACCTTTTTTTATGTGCTTTCATTCTTTTTTATTCAGTTTTTTCTTTGTTTTAAAATTTTCTATAAATTTTTTTCTTTTTGTTTTATTTCATATTTTTGCCTCTTTCTTTTTTATTTTTTCTTCTTTTTCTAATTTTTTTCTCAAATTTTATTTTATGTATTTTGTATTTTCATTTTTCATTTTTTTGTTAAATCTTTTTGTTCACACCTTTTTTTATTTCTTCTTTATAATTTTAAAACCTCAAACTTCTTTTTTTGTGTAGTTTCTTTTATTTTATTTTCCATCTTTCATATTTTATATCTTTTTCCTCTATTTGTTATTTTTTTTTGTTTTTCTTTGTACATTCTAAACTAAAAGTTTTTTCCATTTTATATTTGAAATTTTTATTCATTTTGTCTTTTTATATTTTTTTGATTCACTAATTTTTTATTTTCTTACTTTGTTTATATTTGTTTTTTCCTTCTTTGGTATTTTATTTAATTTTTTTTCTTAATTTATATTTTTTTGATTCACTAATTTTTTATTTTCTTACTTTGTTTATTTTTAATTTTTGGTATTTTATTTAATTTTTTCTCTTAATTTATTTTTTTATTTTCTTTTTTTTCTACTTTCTAATTTTTTAATAATTTTTCCCTTCACAATTTTCCTTCTTTTTGCTTTTTTTTCATATGCTTTAATTTTTACTTGTTTTAATTTTTTCGTTGTTTTAAAAATTTTTATTTTTCTGTTTTTTATTCCAAATCTTTTGTCTTTTCATTTTTATTCTTTTCTTGCTTCTCTTTTTTTTTCCACAAATTTCCTTTCATTTCTTATTTGCGTTTTTAAATTCTCATACTTCTTTTATTTTGCATTAACTTTTCTCTTTTTTAATTTTTTGTCTGACTTTTTATATTGTTAGGTCTTATATGTCTTTCAATTTTTTTTTCATTTTGTCATTCCATTTCATTTTTGAAATTTTTATTCAATTTTTGTCCTTTTTCATTTTCTTACTTTTTATATTTTTTGTTGTACTTTTTTCTTTTTTCGTGCTTTATTTATCTTTTTTCTTTTGCTTTAATTTTTTTATTATTTTATTTTATTTTTTATTTTCTTTCTTTATTTATAATTTCATAGATTTTTCTAAAGTTTTGGAATTTTTTATTTTTTTATCTTTTTTTCTTTTATCATTCTTGGTTATTTTCTATTGCATTTTTATAATTTTTCATTAACTTTTTCTCCTTTCAAATTTTTTTCATCTTTTTCTCATTTTTTTCTTAAATCTTTTTGTTCACACTTTTTTCTATTTCCCCTTTATAATTTTAAAACCTCAAACTTCTTTTTTTGTGCACTTTCTGTTATTTTATTTTTCATCTTTCATATTTTATATCTTTTTCCTCTATTTGTTTTTTTTTTTTGTTTTTCTTTGTAAATTCTAAACTATAACTTTTTCCCATTTTATATTTGAAAATTTTATTCATTTTGCCTTTTTATATTTTTTTGATTCGGTAATTTTTTATTTTCTTACTTTGTTTATTTTTATTTTATGGTATTTTATTTAATTTTCTCTCTTAATTTATTTTTTATTTTCTTTTTTTTCTGCTTTGTAATTTTTTAATAACTTTTTCCCTTCACAATTTGCCTTTTTTTTGCTTTTTTTTCATATGCTTTCATTTTTACTTGTTTTAATTTTTTCGTTGTTTTAAAAGTTTTTATTTTTCTGTTTTTTATTCCAAATCTTTTGTCTTTTCTTTTTTTTTTTCACTAATTTCCTTTTATGTCTTATTTGCGTTTTTAAATTCTTATACTTTTTTTTATTTTGTATTAACTTTTCTTTCTTTTAATTTTTTGTCTGACTTTTTATATTGTTAGGTCTTGTATGTTTTTCAATTTTTTTGTATTTTTTAAACTATTTTTTTTTCATTTTGTCATTCCAATTCATTTTTTAAATTTTTATTCAATTTTTGTCCTTTTTCATTTTCTTAATTTTTATATTTTTTGTTGTATTTTTGTTTTTTTTCTTTTTTCGTGCCTTATTTCTCTTATTTTTCTTAAAACTTTTTGTTCACACCTTTTTTTATTTCTTCTTTATAATTTTAAAATTACAAACTTCTTTTTTTGTGCACTTTCTTTTATTTTATTTTTCACCTTTCATATTTTATATATTTTCCCTCTATTTTTTTTTGTTTTTCTTTGTACATTCTAAACTAAAAGTTTTTTCTATTTTATATTTGAAATTTTTATTCATTTTATCTTTTTATATTTTTTTGATTCGCTAATTTTTTATTTTCTTACTTTGTTTATTTTTATTTTTTCCTTTTTTGGTATTTTATTTAATTTTTTCTCTTAATTTATTTTTTTATTTTCTTTTTTTTCTACTTTGTAATTTTTTAATAACTTTTTCCCTTCACAATTTTTCTTCTTTTTGCTTGTCTTTCATATGCTTTCGTTTTTACTTGTTTTAATTTTTTCGCTGTTTTAAAAATTTTATTTTTTTGTTTTTTATTCCAAATCTTTTGTCTTTTCTTTTTTTTTCCACAAATTTCCTTTCATTTCTTATTTTCATTTTTAAATTCTTATACTTTTTTTTTAATTTTGCATTAACTTTTCTCTTTTTTAATTTTTTGTCTGACTTTTTATATTGTTAGGTCTTATATGTTTTTCAATTTTTTTGTACTTTTTAATCTATTTTCTTTTTCATTTTGTCATTCCATTTCATTTTTGAAATTTTTATTCAATTTTTGTCCTTTTTTATTTTCTTACTTTTTATATTTTTTATTGTATTTTTCTTTTTTTTGTGCTTTATTTATCTTTTTTCTTTTTATATTATTTAAATGACGGTCACTTTAGCTTCCCATATCTTTGGTAGACTATTGAAAATTTTCTTCACCATCTCTATATTTGAGTACGTCTTCCCAAGAGCCTTAAACCATTAATGATGTCGGTGAAGTGGTTTGACATCTCACTAATTGTTTCATCTTGAATAACTCATAATCATAAGTGAGCATGCCAATTTTTGTCTTTTTCACTTAATTTGTACCTTCATAAGTGACAGCTAACTTATCCCAAATTTTTTTTACATTTTCATACAAAGAAACTTTATTGTACTCATTAGGCTCTAATGCACAAAAGAGTGTATGCATTGCTTTGGCATTAAGTTGGACTATTTTCATATCATTGACATCTCATTCATTCTCTTGCTCGATCACCTCCTTACCATCCATCATCTTCATTAGAATTTGAAGATCATTTACAATGACCCTCCAAACCTCATAGTCATTAGCTTGAATGAATAATCTCATTTTAGTCTTCTAATATAAGTAGTTGTCACCAACAAAGAGATGAGGTCTTACAATTGAATGCCCTTCACTTTCAAAAAATGTTGCAATTGTTTTATTTGCCATAAGACACACCTCTTGTTGGCCACTACATTTATTGTAGCTTGAGGATGGTTGTTTCACATTGATCACCATATTTCTTTAAGCCATTTTCAGGATCATTCTTGGGTTGTTAGACCTACAAAAAAATAATACTAGCTCTGATACCAATTGTTAGCTCAAAGACTTGAAATAAACTAAGATGAGGTGAATTGGTTATAATAAAATTTTCAAAATCAATACTTAATAATTACAAATTTAGCAAAACAATTTATCTAAGCAAAAAAACATAATGAATGAGAGTAAACAAGAGATAAAGTTAGAGAATTGGACACCAATATTTATAGAGGTTCGGTCTTTTTTTTAGGCACCTACATCATCTCCCTTAGCCTCTATTGCCAAGGAGTTCAATCCATTATATGTTGAACACAATACAATTTAGCTTCTCAAAGCTTTACACAATCAACTCTACAAACTCTTAAGGGTTATCATCCCCCTTAAGCTCACAATCTCACAATACAATATTTTCTGAGGTGTTTTACAAACTTAAAGAATCTCTTTAAGGTTGGGTGTTTGTTAATTTAAAGTACACAACAGTATTGACAAGAAATTTAGAGAAAAACTTATATGGGTAGGATTTTTTACACTTTTCTCTTTTTGAATTACTTTGAATGCTAGAACAAGGTGGTTGGTGAATAGCAATAAGTTCTCTTAACTCTTCTTTCTTTTGTTCTATAGTGGAAGGCTTTATTTATAGGTAGGAAAAAGTTAAAAGCCGTTGCCTTGCATTTAATGCTTCAAACCTGTAAAATATCAGACAAAATATAGTCGTTAAGGCTTTTTGGGACTCAAGAGATCGGTCCCTTCCTTTAGGGGATTAATTGGGTTAGCTTTAAAATACCTTGAAATTATGTATAAAAGGTCTTACCCGATCGATCTGGTAATGCACCTGATCGATCCTTATGTAGGGGAATCAATCCCTTTTGCTCATTTTCAAACAAGAAAAGCATTTTTTTTCAAAACAGATCGATCCCTTTAATAGAGGGATCGATTGAATAAGCTTGAAACCCTAGCCAATTGATCCTTACAGAGAGATGATTGATTAGTTTTTACCAAAACTTCACAAATTTTGCTTCTGGAAGAAAATTGGATCGATTTGGTAATGAGGGGATCGATCCCTTCCCTTAGGGGGTCGGTCCCTTCTATCAAAACATGCATTAATCCCTTTTTGTTTCGAGAATTTAACTTGTTTGGTTCCTAAATGAATTTTGTCAAGATAGAAGAGTGGAAAATATTCAATTTAAGATTAGAAGAGATTGATTCAAGTTAGACAAATTTTTGTTTTGTCAAATCAAAACTTTTAATCAATTCAAGGCCAACATTCTTCTTAATTAAAAAACAATAATTTTTAATTAGTATTATTTTAGCTATAACTTATATCAAATAATTATTATATTTTTATTAAATATATATCAAATATGTAATTATGAATTACAATATTAATTATATAATAATTATAATATTTTATAATTTAGTAAATATAATTCAAACTTATTTAGTCGATTAATAGATTTATTTTTTTAAATCTCTTTCTTATTAATTTTTTGAATATTAATAAATTAGTAGTAATTTATTCTGAATAAACTTGTATTAACTAAAACAATTGTTTTATGACTAAACAAAAGGTCAAAACAATTTCAAATAGATAATTGTTCTAATAGTCTTAGCTATTTAAACTAATTAGGTAAATAAATTTAATTTTTAAATCTATTATTTATTAATTTTCAAAATATTATTAAATTAGTATTATTTTAATTAGAATAAGTTTGTATGAACAAAACAATTCTTTTATGACAAAAAAAAAAGGTCATAACGATTTCAAATAGAGAATCATAAATATAATAAATATTTATAAAACTATATATTAAATTACATTATTATTAATAATTAGTTAATATATATAATATTTCAAAAAACATTTATTATTATAATTAATTAAAACAAACCAATAGTCATATGCTTATATCAAATTATACTATTTATTAATATTAATATAATTAATAATTTTAATTATTTATATAAATTTACAGTAACAAATATTTTATGACTACTTATTATTTATTATAAATAACTAAAATTTCAAATTAATAAATTATTGATTTTAATATAATTCAATATTAAGTTAACTAATAACAAAGAGTTATAATTAATTATTAGTTTAATATTCTATTAGTTTCATTCTAATAAAATAAAATTAATTAATTAAATAATATAATTATCTATTATATTATAATTATTAATATTAAATAAGCTAATATAAGAATATAATAACTATTATTATGAATAGTCATAATTATTAATTTTTTAATAACTATATAATATTATAATTAAATATATTATATTTAATATATAATTATTAAATAAATATTAATTTATAATTATAAATTAATAATTATTATAATTAATTAATTATAATAAATTAGTATTAATATTTTTTTATTAATATTAAGAAATATAATTATATAGTATTAATTTAATATTTATCAAATAATATATTAAATATATTTATAATAATTATAATAATTATTTATAAATTAATTATCATAATAGTTATCATTAGTAACATAATTATTTGAACTAATTTCTCTATCATATATATAAATTATTATGTTATAACTAATAATAATTGGATAAAATTATTATTATTATTTTTAAAGATTATAATTATTATTAATTAATACTATAATATTTATTATACTTTATAATAATATTAATTAATTAATTAACTTAAATTAATTAAATATAATTAATTATTATTCAGACAATATTAATTATACGATAAATTATAATTAATATTTTATTAATATATTTAATATTAATTATAATTATAATATATTAATATAATTATTAATTTGAATAATTAATTAATAAAAGGTTATAATGACTTGAAATATATAATTGTCTAAATAGTCATAATTATTTGAATTAGTTCAGTAAACAGATGCTCTCTTACTTTTTAATTTTTAAAATATTAATAAAAAAGTATTATTAATAATTTAAAAATTAATAATATATTAATGATTATAATAATTAATTATGACTATTTTAATAATGAATTGTTTAATTATTTATATAAATTATGTATTAAATGAATTAAGATAATTGTAATAATTATTATTATAATAATTTATAATATATTATTTATAACACGTTCAAATAGTTATTACTATTTTATTAAATAATAAATCTAATTTACTATTTTAATATTAAATTAATATAATATAACTATATATTAAATTATAATATAATTAATTAATATAATTGAATATTAAGCTATTAATAAATAATATTGTTTTAATATTATAACAAACTTATTTTAAATTTATTTACAGAATAAGTTCAAATAGTTATGACTATTTAACAATTATTTATTTCAAATCATTAAAATAATAATAAATAATTAAAATAAATATAATAATTATAAATAACTTAAATATATAATGATTATTAATATTATATAATTAATAAATAAATAATATATTATATAATTATATAGTATAATATATTAGTATAATTTATAAATATGATATAATTAGATTATTTTATCAAATAGTTAAATAATTATTTGTAATCATGAATTAAGATTTGTATTTTAACTATATTAATATTAATTATAGTATTATATTTAAATTATATAATTAATAATATTATTTAATATATTACTAATATAGAAATAATATAACGTAATTATTAATTTCAAATAAGCATGTATGAGTTGAAGCAATTATATTAAATTTTAATTATAATAAATACTAATAATTTATTAAATAAATATTATTTTATTAATATTTTTTAAAAAATTTAAACTAATACTTATATTAAATTGTAATACATTATAATAATCAAATAATTGAAATAAAATTTGATTTTAATATTATAACTATTGAAAATTTGGATTATAAACTTTAATCAAAAGGAATTTATTAATTATTTATTGTTATATTAAATTAATAATAATAATTATCCGTTATTTGATAATAGACTAAATATTTATACTTGTTTATTTTTATATAAAAATATACTCATTCATTATAATAATATAAAACAATAAATATTTAATATTATTTGACAAATAATATATAATAAATATTTATATATTTTAAAAATATAATATTATTTTAGTATTTGATTAATTAATAATTGTTGAAATATTACTACTATTATTAAAATTGAATACCAATCAATATAACAGGTCACTTGTTAATTTATCATTAATTTTATAATATTAATTAATTATAAAATACTATAAATCTTCTAATATTATAATTAATATTATAAAATTATAAAATTATTTATAAATTTAAAGTAATAGATAATTTAATAAATTACTACAATAATTTATTTTACTAATTTAACAATTAGGATTTGAAAAGGTCTTAACTAGGCTTCAAATATATTGATAATTATAATTAATAAATATTAATAAATTAGTTAATTAAACTATTAATTGTTAAATTATAAAGTGATTTAAAAAATAAATCTATTTATCAAACTTGTTCAAATAGTTATAACTATTTGAGCAATTATTTACTTCAAATCTTATCATATTAATATTATATAATTTATCCAATATTAGCAATAATTAATTGTATATTAATAAATATAATATATTAGTTTATATATTATAATTAAATAATATAATTTCAATTAGTTACACTAATAATAATAATTATTATTATTATTAAATAATTATAAATATTATATATTATACTTATATTTAGAATATAAATTAATAAATTGTATAATTAGTTATAATTATATCATATTAATAATTAATTTATTGTTCATAAATAAAGTAAATAGTTATGATAATTTAATTATATTACATTATAATTATTTATTAAAAATAACCATTATATTTTTATAAAATTATATTTGAATAAATAATTTATTATTCTTTTATATTTTATAATTATAATTTAATATAAAATAATATTAATTTTTTATATTTATAAATTATATATAATTATTAATTTACAATCTTATAATTATAATATATTAATAATAATGAGATGTTATTTAAGTAATTATATAAATATAAATTAATAATAATACAATATTATAATGTGACTTAATTATCAATATGTTTATGATATAAATAGAAATAAATGTTATATATTAAATAAATTATAATACTTTTAATATTTAATTTCAAATCATTATTAATAAATTCAACATATTCCTAACTTATAGATAATTTATTTTTATTAATTATTAATATAATTAATATTAAGTTAATATTAAATTTTAAATTCTTATAAATTATTATATATTAAGTATGTTAATACTTATAATTAATATTATTGTATTATTTAGATGATATTTAATCTACTTTTTAATAATTAATTATAGTTATTTATAATTATTAAATTATCAAATAGTTAGTTTAAATAATAATTATTAATATATATAAATATATTATATATTATAAATCTAATTTAGATTATATATAATTAAGTAATATTAAAATATATTATCTAATAATATTTATATAATATTATATTATTTAATTAATGAATATTTAAATATTAACATTAATTATATTTATATTAAATATATTATAATTAATTATAATATAATTATATTTATTATAATGTAATAATATAAATTATAATATTAATAATTTGATATATAACTAAAATATTTTAATATATAAAAATATATTCTTTACTTTTTAAATCATAATTATTTAAAAAATGATTATTTATATATATTAATAAATAAAATAACTACATAATTTTTATAATCAATTAATTCTCAAAGTGATGTTATATTTTTTAAATATAAATATACTATAGTTATAATAATAAATATTATTAGTACTATTAGAATAATTATCAAATAACTAAAATAATTATTAAATTATTAATAATAACAAATAAGTTATAACAATTATTACATAATTAAATTATATAATTATTAATATTAGTTAATCAAGTTATATGTTATAAACTATTATTAATATAATAATTATATTGAAATTATAAATTGTTTTATATATGTAAATTCTTCATATATAATATAATAACTTAATTAATTTATATTAACTTATAAATTTGATAACTATTATTTTACAAATGTCTTATTATGTTATTATATAATTTATTAATTATTAATTTGTAAATAATTTCTTAAATATTATAAATAAAATAGTAATAATATATATTATAATAAATATTAAATATTGTTAATAATGTGTTTACTGAACAATTATAGATTAATAAATAAAATAACTATATAATTATAAATTAATAATTATTATAATTAATTAATTATAATCATTTAGCATCAATATTTTTTTATTAATATTAAAAAATATAATTATATAATTATATTTATCAAATAATATATTAAATATATTAATAATTATTATAATAATTATTTATAAATTAATTATAATAATAGTTATAATCAGTACCATAATTATTTGAACTAATTTCTCTATCACATATATAAATTATTATGTTATAACTAATAATAATTGGATAAAACTATTATTATTAGATTTTTATTTTTATTTTTAAAGATTATAATTATTATTAATTAATATTACAATGTTTATTATACTTTATAATAAAATAAATTCATTAATTATACTTTATAATAAGAAAAGCAATTAGAAATAAACAAGAAAAAGAAAATAAAAAATTAACAAATCAACAAAATAATAAAAAAAGAGAAAATGAATAAAATTTTTAAAAATAAACAGGAATGTCAAAATAGAAAAAAACTTTTAGTTTAGAAAATACAAAGAAAAAAAAACAAATATAGAAAAAAAATAAAAAATCAAAGAAAAATTAATACAAAAATAATTAAAACAAAATGAAGTGTGAAAAGATATAAGAAAAAGTAAAAAAAAATGAAAATACTAAATATATAAAATAAAATCAAAATAAAAAACAAATAAAGATTTCAAAAATTAAATGGGATGACAAAATAGAAAAAAATTTAGTTTAGAAAATACAAGCAATATATATATATATATATATAAGAAGTAATAAGAAAACTTAACAAAGGAAAAAAGTTAATACAAAAAAAAAATAAAAACAAAACAAGGAAGTGCAAAAAAAATTGGAAACAATAAATAAAAAGAAATTTGTGAAAAAAAGAGAAAAAAATGAAAAGACAAATATGAAATAAAACAAAAAGAAAAAAAAAGTATATAGAAAATTTTAAAACAAAGTAAAAGGTGAAAACAAAAAAATATGAAAGTACATGAAAAAATAAGTAAAAAAAAGAAAAACAATTTAAAAGGAAAAAAAGTTAATAAAAAATTATAAAAATGCAATAGAAAATAACCAACAAATGATAAAATAAAAAAAAGCAAAAGAAAAGATAAAAAGATGAAAAAATAAAAAATCTAAAACCTTATAAAAATTTATGAAAATATAAATAAAAAATAAACCGAAAAAAATAAAAATAAGAAAAAATATTAAAGCAAAAGAAAAAGGATAAATAAAGTAAAAAGAAAAAAAAGAAAAAAAATCAATACCAATAAGAAAAGAAAAAAATTTAAAATATACAAAAATATAATAAAAATAAAAAAAGTGAGAAATGAAAAAATAACGACTCAAAAATAAAAAATAAAAAATGAATAACAAATTCAAAAATGAAAAGGAATGACAAAATGAAAAAAAATTAGTATAAAAAATACACAAAAAGGAAAAAAATAATGAGAAAACAGTATAAAAAATCAAAGACAAAAAAATTAAAAAAAGAGAAAAGTTAATATAAAATAAAAATGAAAACCAAAGAAGGAAGTGCAAAAAAAAAAGTATGAGAATTTAAAAACGTAAATAAGAAATAAAAAAATTTGTGAAAAAAATAAGAAAAGCAAGAGAAGAATAAAAATTAAAACAAAAAAATGAAAGCATATGAAAAAATAAGTAAAAAGAAAGAAAAATTTGTAGGAAAAAAAGTTATTGAAAAATAATAAAATAGGACAAGAAATAAGTAAATAAAAAAAACCAAAAAATAAAAAAATTCAAAACTTTATAAAATTTTTTTAAAAATATAAATAAAAAAGGAAAAATAAGAAAAATACTAACAAAAAAGTAATAAAAAAGTAATAAAAATAAGAAAAGTAATTAGAAATAAACAAAAAAAAAAGAAAATAAAAAATTAACAAATCAACAAAATAATAAAAAAAGACAAAATGATTAAAAATTTAAAAAATAAATAGGAATGTCAAAATAGAAAAAACTTTTAGTTTAGAAAATACAAAGAAAAATAAAAAAAAAAACAAATATAGAAAAAAAGATATAAAAAACTAAAGAAAAGTTAATACAAAATATAATAAAAACAAAATGAAATGAGAAAAAAGATATAAGAGAAATTAAAAAAATAAAAAAATAAAAAAACTAAATATATAAAATAAAATCAAAATAAAAAAATTTCTAAAATGAAAAGGGATGACAAAATAGAAAAAAATTTAGTTTAGAAAATACAAGCAAAAAATATATATAAGAAGTAATAAGAAAACTTAACAAAGGAAAAAAGTTAATACAAAATAAAAATAAAAACAAAACAAGGAAGTGCAAAAAAAAAAATTCAAACAAGAAATAAAAAGAAATTTGTGAAAAAAAGAGAAAAACAAGAAAAAAAAATAAAAATTAGAAAACCTACCCATTTCTTCTTAACTTCTTTTTTCCTTCTAGTTATTTTATCGTCAAAATCTCGTCTACTTTCATGTACATGTTATACTCATTCTTTCTACTTGTGAAGTATGGTTTTTCATGATTCTGTGTGTATGGCTATTAAGAGATTGTTTCTTCAAGCTACCTCTCGTTCTTTTTTCCCTCCACTGTTTTATATTTTGCTATTTCCTTGCCATGAAATTGTTTTGATTGGTACTGTTATTGAATACTCCATCTGCTCTTCACCATGTTGTAAATTGGAATTTTTTAGACTAAAGTTGGAATATTTGGTGGCTTTATCGTACTTGACGACGAAAATTTCTTCTTTCATCATGTATGATAGTAGAAAAAATCATCTTTATAATGAACATACTTGCCCCATCTCTTACTTTGATCTTGTTATCAAATTATTAGGGATAACAACTGGTTGGATTAGGGCATCCTCTAAGTCGATTTAGGTAGTATGGATTTGGATGGTAAGATTAGGGCATCCTAAAAGTCGGTTTAGGTAGTATGATTTGGATGGTATTCCGATAGTAAAATATTATAATTCATTATAGGTTGCAATAAAGTTCGGATAGTGTTTTAAGGGTACTAATTATTTGAACTTGATTATAAATAATAATATTTTAATATTATAGATTATTTAAAAATTATTTATTATGAAGGTAATACTTAAATTAATTCATTCAGTGTTTTAATTTATAATTTTAGCTTTTATTTATTTTATATGGATTACTTTCATTTATTAATTTTATTTCTTTTAATAATTTTTTTAAAATCAATTTTAAATTTAAATTTAAAATTTAAAATTTAACTTAATAAACGAATATTTAATGAGTTTGAACAATAATGAGTTTTTTTTTATACATATTATGTGAGTTAGATTTAGATAATAAAATTAAAAATTATTTGAGTATTTATTGAATTCAAATATTTTAATAAATAAAAAAATTAGGATACTTAAAATTAACATATATCCTATCTGTTGTCATTCATAAAATTCGTAACACAATTTATAAAAGCAGGCTTCCCTGCTAGTTTTAAACCGAAGAAAAACAGGTTCTATTTCTTTCTCTGAAATCATCATAAGAATTAAATATTTTTGTGATCTTTGATTTAACATGTAATGCAAAGATAATACGATTATTTAAAACGACGAATTTTGGTATTCACTTTATTTTTGTTTAGCTATTATTTGAAGTAAAAGTTTTCTCCAATTGTTTTTGATTAGTTTGTACTTTAAAACAGCTTGCTTATCAAAATATCGAACATATTTTATTAGTGATTGAAGTTGTCTTTTAGTATGTCGGATTCAAAGACGAGCCAAAGTGATTTTTTTAATTGATATCTGTTACTAACATAGATGATTAGAAAATGATTGGACCTACGAAAAAAGGAGAGAATTATAAAATTAAGTACTTTAAAAAAATATTTATTATTTGATTTTATAATAAAATAATTAATAAAAATATTTATAAGTAAAATTAATAAAAAGTTAAAATTACATCTCAATATTTAAATGTACATATCTTTTGATTAAATGTATATGTAACATATAATAATCATTTAAATTTTAAATTAACACCTATTAAACATTAAAGTGATAAAAATAATTTATATTTTTATTAATTTTATATGTTAAATATCTGATTATGATATCAATTAATAAAAATTTATGAGATCACCCTTTTAGTAAATTTTCCGTAAGACAAATGAACCAACGGCCCATATATATGAATCAAAAAGTTACTTATTTATTCCTTTTTAATTTTACTTTTGTTCAAGCTTCTTATTGACCGTAGGGTTGAAGCAGCAGATAACGCCACCACTCTATTCTCTCTCTTGCAAGCCCCTAACTCTCACTTCATCAAGTCTCAATCTTCTCATTTTTTTTTCTCTTACGATTCTTGTTTTTCTTTTAAAATTTTCTAATTTTCTTCAACAATGGGAGCTTCGTTGCCTCCGAAGGAAGCTAACCTCTTCAAACTCAACTCATTGTCGTAAGGCTTCGATTCTCTTTTCTCCCTCATTTTTGAGTTCGTATCTACGTATTTCTAGTTGGTATTTATACTTGTATTTTGCTTTCTTATTTTTTGTTTATTGGATCGCACTTCTTTTTTCTTTTTGTTCTTTGCTTGCAAAACCCTAGCTGGATACTGGTCTGTTTGCTTGCTGAGAAAATCGGTGGATATCAATTATGAATGGAAATTTGGACTAGATAAGCTTGTTTGTCAATTAGGTTTTTGCTTTTGGGCAATTTTTCATATAAATTAAGTTCATTTTCTTTGTTCTGTTTAGCGATTGAAGCTTAATTAAGTTTATTGCTTTGCTTAATTTAGGTCAATGAATTCGATTTGTTGAAAAGCAACTTTAAAAAATTGAATTTTGCTTTGACCTTTTTTTTTTTTTAAAGTAAGGATGCTCGTTGTGCTTTCCTTTTGGTGATAATTCATTTGTATCATCATGGAGAAAATTAGAGAAATGAAAATAAAAGGGTTTGGTGACTCTTCCTACTTTAGTAATTTCTCTTGTATGTTGCCAACTTTTTAAAATAGGAATTTTGTTGGTTCCTAATGGGAAACAATTGTGGCATTCTGGCTTTTATGCACATAAGCATTCAAGACAATAACAAACTTTGTGAAACAATCTAGTTAAGAATTTGATAAATTGACTGGGACAATTTTTAATGTAATTGTAGGCTTTGCTGGTTAAACTTGAATATTTATATATTTTAAGAACTTGTTCATATTAGATGTAGAATAGCAAAATTTGGATGTTTTCCACACACTATTGAGAGTTTTCCCCCCTTCCCTCTTATTTCTTCTAATTTATAGTGAAAACTAGAGTTTTGACGGGTGAATTCTTACTCTATTTTAACTTCTATAGTAATGGACTCTTGACACAGTTTTTTTGCCTGATTTTTATGTAATTAATATTTATCTGTTATTATACTCTAGCTAATTCTCATAACTGAATTTTTATTGCTTTGGAGGTCCATGTGCTATTGCTAAAGCTCTTGTATATTTTATCATTGCAGAAATCATATGAAACTAAACAGTACAAGAAAGGACTGAAGGCTGCAGATGCAATACTGAAAAAGTTTCCTGACCATGGAGGTAGTTTAATTTTAAGCACTTATTTATTTATTTGTTTTTGGCTGAGAGGCACTTATTGTTTAGTGTTTATGTTTGCATGGTTCTTGTAAATGTACCTGTATAAAGATGCAAGAACTCTGAAACAAAAAGAACTTTACACTTTAGAGGAAAAAGGGGCTGTCACTAGATAGTTTATGTTGTTATCAAGGTTATTGGTTTCAATAATCCTTACAAGAATGCCTCTAAGTTTGACATGATTGTTTCTGTAGACTGTATGTTCCTTTCTCATGTCTTATGATTGATGTCAATTGCATTTTTGAAAGCACTAGCTGTATGGTGACTAGTCCATGATTTATGATGGTTCTAGAGATAAGTGGAACATTCTAGCAGTATCAATGTGGAGATATTCTCTATCAACTGAATATATTGCATTAATTTCGGGTATATAACTACATTTTTAACCTCTACAGTTTGAAATCTGCAATATTTGAATACCTTCTTCATCTTGGTTGGGTTTTGTGAATATTCATTAGTGTGCGGTATTGGTAGAGTGTAGTAGCGTTTTGTTTAATATATCCATCCTTTTAAATATGCAGTTTCCAAGTAATATTTTATACTATCTGGTAACTGTTTGTTTGTTGTGTTTGTATGTTGTCATATGGGCTTTTATTCATTATTGCCAGAAACATTGTCGATGAAGGGGTTAACCTTAAATTGCATGGATCGGAAAACTGAAGCTTATGAGCTTGTTCGGCTAGGTGTAAAGGTTATCTTATTTATTTTCTTTTGGTTGCTATAATGTCAAAGCAGTGTCACTTTTTCCTAACATTGTTTTCATGTTTGTGTCTTAATGTAGAATGATGTAAAAAGTCATGTTTGCTGGCACGTTTATGGTCTCCTCTATCGGTCAGATAGAGAATACAGGGAGGCTATCAAATGCTATCGCAACGCTTTGAGAATAAATCCAGACAACATTGAAATACTACGGGACTTGTCACTCTTGCAGGTATACCTTATTTACCTTCCTTCTCTATGATTTGTACATCTAGACTCAGTGTTAAATCTAAGATGTTTATCTGTTGTATGCTTAATGTTAAGTAAGAACATTTGCTTGTCATGGTATTTTTTGAACATTTAAAGGAGTTTCTCTGTATAAGATTTCTTGTAAGCTTTGTGGTTTGCCTAAAAGATTTTTCAGATTCCATTGTAGAATTTGAGAATCTTAAGTATTAGGGTACTTATAGGCAAGTCAATATTGCAACTAAAACAGTTTGGTGCCAACTTTTGTGCAACTGTAAGTTATGTGGTAGTTGGTAAGGGCAGGTTCATTGTGGCAACTTAATATAACTGGATGAAAACACCAAGATCAGCTACATAGTTAGTAGTGAAGTGAAAATAAATTTTATGAAATTTGACGCTGTTTAGTTGCTTGACGGAATCTACTAGTAGATGGATGGAAAAGGCATAATTATATTAAGATAGCAACAAAAGAGACGAAGATATATGGCTTAAAACAGAGGAATGGAATTTATGGAGATAACTCAACTAAAAGGGAGAGGCTGTATGAGACCATGAAAAAAATATCTTCTTAAACTCTTAGAAAGTAGATGAGTCAGCTGGTTTTATAACTTTGAAAATTTAGATCATAGTTTTGGTAGAAACAATTTATGGCTTTAGGGGAAGGAAAAGGATATAACGGATATAACAGACATCATCTGATATTCTGGCAGCAGATTAATATGAGAGATGGTTCAGATTTAGTATCTTAATTGAAGGTTTTGTTTTGAGGCACACGCAAAAATAAAACATAAGTAATATAATCAGAAGCAACCAGTCTGATTTGATCCTTTCGTTCTCATTATACTGTAACAAGCAACCACCTTGAATTGATAGTTTCTGGTCTATCGCCACAGATCCCTTTTATCTCTCATTCTACTAGTTCCTTAATGGTTGAAAGTGTTTATAGAATGACAAGTAATATAATCAGAAGCAACCAGTCTGATTTGATCCTTTCATTCTCATTATCCTGTAAGAATCAACCACCTTGAATTGATACTTTCTGGTCTACCGCCACAGAACCTTTTTCTGTCTCATTCTACTAGTTCCTTAATGGTTGAAGGTTTTAACATTAATGACCTTTGCAATTAGAAAGTGTTTATACTTTCTGGATCAGATCTGGTTCGGTTCTTCTCTTAATTTCATCTGCCCATGTGCCTTACTGCTCCAGAATAGTAACAAAAGTCGGTGTCTTTGATACTGAAATTGATGATTTTCATTTCTATTATTCTCCCTCGATGCTTTAGCGCTTGCCATATTATGGATTCTTAACTCATGATTTCAGATGATTAAGTCATTTGTTGGCATTAACTTATTTGTGCCCCCCCCCCCCCCCCCCCCCCTTATTTATGGTTTATATGCCTTGAAAAGTTAAAAGGAAAAAGTATGAAGATGATGAGCATTTGTCTTTCTACTAAGATATGAAGTTTAAGAGAAATTTTTTGGATTTGATCATGGTTTTGTATTTTCTCATTGTCATGTTTCAGGTTGTATCAGAAATTATTACATTTATGTTTTATCTTTTGCATTGCAGGCACAAATGCGAGATTTGACAGGATTTGTTGATACAAGACAACAACTTTTGCATTTGAAACCAAATCATCGCATGAAATGGATTGGCTTTGCTGTAGCCCACCGTTTAAACTCAAAGTACTTGTCCTTTATTTTTTTCTTAAAAAAATTTGTTCCAATTCTTATGCTAACTTTCACTAATTTCTGTTGACTTTTATTTTGTGAAACATGTTTTAGAGTGTTGTTATTGTTATGTATACTTGAAGGTCCAAATTGAAGGGCCTTTGGGTATTGAAAGTTGAAATATTTGTTGATATAATGAAAGCCTTTCTTTAAATTAAATGCTTAATCAGGACTTAGTGTTTCTAATTATATGATCAACTGGGTGCTAACGTGGATGAAATTACTGTTGATTTTTAACACGTGGTTCATATTGTTTGTATGACTTCAACTAAACATCCAATAAGATATCAAACTTCTTTTGTGACAATATATGGTGGGTGTAGAATGTGTTAAAGATGTTACTAATATGTATAGATAGGTGGGTAGATAGATAGGTACCCAACTATTCTAAGCTGGTTGCACTTGCATTTATGAAATTTGGTTGCAAATTAGCCTTTTACAAACAATGCCTAGTTAACTGCAGAGTTCTGTTGTTTTTGCTATAGTTTTATATGGAGACAATGATGATGCCATATTTTCATTTGGCTTTATATATGAATGAATTGAAGTTGTTGGCACAACAGTTACGACGGTTTTTCCTTTTCTGTCCCTGTCTTAGCCAAGTAGTTCTAAGTGAATGAAGTCTTATTAATTTCATTCACCCTTTAGGTATTTATGCTGTATTCCTTTTTTTGGTTGATATTAGTGGTGCAAAAGCAGTTGAAATTTTGGAAGCATTTGAAGGGACATTAGAAGATGATTATCCACCAGATAATGAACGTTGTGAGCATGGTGAAATGCTTTTATATAAGGTTTTGGTCATGTACTTCAACTCTTTTTTTTTGCATGCATATGTATGTGGGATGTGGCTGTAATTTCACATGAGTTGACTTCATTATACAGACATTCAAAATTTTAGAATTTATAATAACGTATAATGGAGTGACTGATTTGATGTCACTTGTTAACCAGATGCCAACACAATTAGTGAAATTATCCATAAACCAAATAAAGCAATTAAATATACAAAAATTAAAGATTTTTAATGCCTTTACCTTCTTTATAAATGGGGTCCCTTTTTTGAATTAATTCTAATTTTTTTCACATGCAATTAGAAAACCTACCCATTTCTTCTTAACTTCTTTTTTCCTTCTGCTTATTTTATTGCCAAAATCTCATCTACTTTCATGTACATGTTACACCCATTTTTTCTACCTGTGAAGTATGGCTTTTCATGATTCTGTGTGTATGGCTGATAAGTTAAATTAAATCATCTCCAAGTTAACTTTAATCTGAGATGGAGGACTAACTAGTGGCCTATAGTGGTATTTGGCATCTATAAGATACTTAATTCTTGATGTATTCATGTTAGAGAGAAATATGGCTTGCTCACTAATTGTTGGGCCTTCTACAAGTAATCATATCTGTGGTGTTTGTACTTAGCAGCTCTGAATCTTAATAATTGCTAATCTCCAATTATATGTTCTGTGGAACCATTTCGGAATTTTTGTTTCTAACATCTTAATAAATTACTCTATCTTTCTTTTTGACTACTCTTTTTTGGTTTAACACCATTAACATGATTTGAAAACAGCTTAACCAATTGGACAAGTACCTACAAGCCTTAGCCCTTGCAGTAGCATTTATTTCTTTAATAATATATTGGCATAGAAATATGCATAACTACATTCATTATGCATAATGGATGCTGTACATCTAGACTAGTGGTGCCCCCTGCTGCTTTTCTGATGTTTATGAGGGTATGGTATTTTTCTCCAGATCTCTTTGCTAGAGGAATCTGGGTTTCTTGAGAGAGCATTTGAGGAATTGTAGAAGAAAGAGCCAAAAATAGTACGTGTCAAACGTATAATGCCTGAATACTTTTAACATTAAAAATTTTGTAAGTTTTGAATTTTTGGACATTAAAATTCTAACCAATTCTATTATTCTAGGTTGATAAATTGACTTATAAAGAACAAGAGGTTTCTCTCCTGGTGAAACTTGGATGCCTAGAAGAAGGTGCCAATATTTACAAGGCTTTACTTACCATGAACCCTGACAATTACAGGTGAGTCTTATGCATTTGGTACTCTTTTGAAACACCTAGTTAAGTTCATTAATAAATCTTTCATAGCAAAGAATATTAGTCAACTCTTTCCTTTTATATAGCACTTCTTGAAGTTATAATTGACTTCTTTTTCTCAATGCCATGGTGTATTATTATTGTAGGAAATGAAGAATAATTAATATTCTGAATAGTTTGTGTGTTTAAATATATTTTTGTTGGGCTAATAGGTTTTTCAATTCTTCTTGTAGTAACACCCAAATTCCTTTACCTTTGTTAGAACTTTATGAAGGGTTAAAAGAATGGTAGAAATAGTCATTATTTTTTATGTTCTATTTTCGTTGGTGCTTTAAGCTTGAAACTAATCAGTGTGTATCCCTTATGTCACAAATTCAATCGTTTTTTAGTTTTAAATTTTGTTTCTTTAAGCTTTTGCTTATACTTGTGCGTGTTACATTTACATCATGGTATCTTTACATAAAATGAGGTTATTTTTATTTTTTTCATTCTTGGGATTGTTTTATATCTCTCTGTCCTGTCAAGCCCTTTGCTTAGCTCTTTTAGTAAAAAGAAGCATTATGCACCACCTCATATATAAATATAATTAAAAAGTAGCAAAGCAACTATGAGCAGAACTGTAATTCTATACTACTATATGTGTCAACAGTCTCTTGGGTGCTTTCTCAGATTGGGAAATGAGGAAAATTCTTTTACAGAACTGTTAACTTATGTCTCTTCACTCAGTATATGCCTATATATCGGCGCAATTTATTGCTATTAGGTCTGATAAACCAGGAGCCAACCAACTTACAATTTTTGTATTTGTATATGTATATTTTTCAGATATTATGAAGGCTTGCAGAAATGCTTTGGCCTATATTCTGAAAATGCCAAGTATTCCTCTGATGAATTTGATCGATTGGATGCACTATACAAATCACTTTCACAATAGTACACTTGGTCTTGTGCAGTTAAGGTGATGGATTTATGTTGTGCTTCTGTTTTCATAAGGAATTTATGATGGATGTTATCAATACATTCTGTTTATTGCAAAAACTCCCTAGTGGTGGAATGTGCTAGTCTAAACTGTTTTATTATGTCTTAACTGTTAGTCATATTAATTTCATTTTCTGTTTTGTATCTCTTTTTTTTTATTAATTTATTTATGAGCTCCAAATGGTACCTTGGGATGTTCTGTTCATTATATTTACTCTGGATTTCTTCTCTCTCTCTCTCTCTCTCTCTTATTTATGGAATCACATGATGCAAATCCAACGAAAACCTTACTTTTCTGCAGAGCTGTCAAGCTTTCCCCCCTTTTCTAGAGAGAGGAGGGTTGGCTATTTTTACAAATACTCTTGTAGGGATCTTATTTTTCTTGATGGCTTGATAAGAAATTATGTGACAAAAATCTAGTGATGTGCTTCTACAACAGACACAATCCATTCAATAGCTTGTGATATTCTTAAATAATCTAGAAATAGATAGTTGTGGTATTATGCTGAAATACTTAATTGATGTCTTGATGTGACAATTGTAAGAACTCTAGGTGGTTAAAATTATCCTTTCATATGCTTCACCCTTAGAGATTTGACATGGACTTATATTAGAACTTTGTTTTCTCAATTTTTAGAGGATACCTCTTGATTTTTTGCAAGGAGACAAATTTTGTGAAGCAGCATTTATTTACATTAAGCCTCTTCTAACAAAGGTATATACATCCAATGAGATTTTTTTTTTTTTTTTTGTGTCAGTTTGACTGGTGTTTTTAGTTTGTTTTGTGAAATAATGATATATTTTCTTGGTGGTCTCAGGGGGTTCCATCTTTATTCTCAGACCTTTCTCCCTTGTATGATCACCCTGGAAAGGTAAGTTTTCTTACTTACATATTCTAAAAATAGAATTAAGTTTCTAAATATTGATTATTCTAAACTGCTTAGCAACTGGTTGGAGCTTGATTTCATTAGGATTGATTGCCTGCTTTGTTGACACTTACACAGGCAGACATATTGGAACAACTTATTCTTCAGTTGGAGCATTCAATTAGGACAACCGGCAGATACCCTGATAGCTATTATATGCTTTAAAACCTTGTGTAATATTTTATTAAGTCTTAAAAGCAAATAAATGTTTAGATTTACTACTCTTTGAGGTAATATAGACTTCCAGCCCTTATGTGATATTCTAGTAAGTCTTAACAGTGTCTAAATGTTTAGATATTGGGTGCGGTCTGAGTGCATTTTTTTCTTTTACTGCTTATTGTTTGGTGAAGTCCTCAGTCATTTATGTGTTGTTATCTATTAAACAAGTACATAATGGTTGTCCCATATGGTTGCATGTGAAGTTTCTATATGTTTTTGTTTGTATGCTAATACACAAGCACGCATTTGGTATTATGCTGAGTCATTTCTTGCTTGTGTTTCATATTGAGTGCAGGACAGAGAAAGAGCCCCCTTCAACACTTTTATGGATTTTATTCTTTTTGGCTCAGGCGGGTAATCATCAGGTTTCCTCACCCCGTGGGCCATGGCCTTTTCTTCTTTTCTTGCTATAAATGTTTGGTGCTTTCTTTGCATTTGAGTAACTTTGAATTTATTGATGCAGCATTATGATAGAAAAGGCCAATATGATGTTGCTCTTTCAAAAATTAATGAGGCCATAGAGCACACACCAACTGTAATTGATTTATACTCTGTCAAGGTTTGTTCTCGTCTTCAATCTTCAAATTTTTGCATTGGCTTCATCTGCTGGTTTTATATTTTTGTTAGCTGGATTCTTTTATTTTATTTTTTAATCTTATATTTTGAAATCTTTTTGCCTGGTTTGTCTCGCATCTCACAAGGCATAGCAATACCCGAAAATCTTTCTAGATATTTCCTTGTAGTTATCTTTCACTTGTAAGAGACTTATCACTTTCTATGATACTGACCTTGATTGAATATATTGTTTTGCACTAAATTGTGCAAAGTTGATATGCATTCATTTAAAATGCATACTAGTTTTTCTTTGTGGACCTTAAGTCTTGATGGGCATTGGGCAGGCATATGATCTCCTTTCTTAGGTTTTAGGGTTTTTGGTACATGGCTATTGTTTCTTGATGAACCTTTTTACTATCTTTTGGAGAAGTACTTGGAATTTTCTTGAAGCTGGTTCTATGTGTATATTATTTACTTCTCTTTGGTGACAGACTCGGATACTGAAACATGCTGGTGATTTGGTAGCTGCAGCTTCATTGGCAGATGAAGCTAGGTGTATGGATCTCGCAGACCGTTATATAAACAGTGAATCTGCGAAGCGAATGTTGCAGGCTGATCAGGTTCTAAAGCTCCCCCGTTCATCTTTTATCATAGTTAATATTTGTCACCGTAAATTTCTTTCAGTATTACTGTACTGTTCACAAACTTTTTCCACTCTTGAAGATGGCTTTGGCAGAAAAAACTGCTATTTTGTTCACAAAAGATGGGGACCAGCACAACAACCTTCATGACATGCAGTGCATGTGGTCTGTTTTTGTTTATTACCTTCTACATGTTGTTGTCTCTAATTATAATTTGGGTGCACCTACTGAGTGTCATCCATCTTTTGAAGGTATTAACTTGCTTCTGGTGAAAGTTACCTTCGACAAGGTGATCTTGGACGTCCCTGAAGAAATTTTTAGCTGTGGAGAAGCACTATGCTGATATTGCTGAAGATCAATTTGATTTCCATTCTTATTGTTTGCGGAAAATGACACTCTGTGCATATGTTGAAATGCTAAAATTTCAAGATCGGTTGCATTCACATGCTTATTTTCGCAAAGCAGCAGCTGGTGCCATCAGGTGAACATTTTTGTTAGGATCTGCAAGCTTTTTGATGATTTGGAATAGACTTATTCCGTTTGGTTGTGGCCTGTACGTGAAAAATGCTATGTAATCTCTGTTGTCTACTTGTCTGGGTGCTTTTAGCTTCTGCCACCTATTGTTGATCAACACATGCATGTGATGCTTCACTTTGGATTAGATTTTCTTTGCCTCCCTCTTTTTCCTTTTGTCTTTTGGGGAATGGGGGATTATTGCATACATATATATTGCATTAATCATATGTTGCAATGATGTGTTGTCTGAACCTTGCTTTCAAAGCACGAAAAGCTTCCTAAAGGTAACTGTTGTTCATTACTTACCCTTGTACAACCATTCATTTGTTAATTAGACACTCCCATTATGATATCCGGTCTAATTCAAGACTCTTCTAGCAGCCCCTCCATTAATAGGGGAGGGGCTATCTGATTCCCTTCCACTACTCTAGTTTTTCCTTGAATCTTGGATGTACGGATTTACAACATTTTTCAAGACAAAACCTCGCAAAGTTTATAATCAGGAAAGTATCAGGATTCCTTTTCTTACATTTGTTTTTGCTAGAGAAAATTTTTCGAGTTATATGAGCAAAACAGAATATAGGGTTCCAAGTTTTTTGTTGATTAAGCAACAACCTGATTTGAACCGGGGAATAAGGGATTTGCAGTCCCTCGCCTTACTGGTTGGCCATGTCACCAAAGGTTAGAAACAAAAAAAATGAGAGTATCCCCTTTTTGGTTATAGATTGGAACCATACCTTCAATTAGTTATAGTATCTCAAGTAAAAAATTAGTATTGTTCTTTTTTTCAATAAAAAAAAAATTCTTAATTTGATTTATATTATATTATAATAATATAACAACAATTATGATTCTATGTAAACCCCAGAACAAAAGTTATTACACAGCTATAGTTATCTAATAATGTATTTCATCTATCTAGATATGATGTCCATAGGGAATTAGCAAAAAATTATCATGTTTCAATTTTTCATTGAATAGATTAAAATTAAAGAAAAATAGAATTTTTCATAGAGCACGTTGTGTGTTTTCTCCACTAGAGTTCTATAATGGAATAAAAAAAAGGAAAGAATATAAATAGAAATGCTATATCTACGCATGTTTAATAAATACAAGCCTCTTTTCGTGCACACTTCAATCATATTCTAAATATTCTACTAAAAAATAAAAAACTAAAAAGTTGGTGAAACGTCTCTCTGCAAATCATTTTTTGAACAATGGAATCTATGGAAAAGTTAAGTTCTAGAAAAATCAACTCTCTCCCTATATATATTTTATGATTATTTTCTCTTTATCTAAATGAATAGATAAAATTAGGAATTCATTTTATTTTTCTAGTATTCAATTGGATTGGAATATGTAATATCATAATAATGGTAGCAATGGAATTATTATTATTATTATTATTATTATTATTGATATTCTATACAAAACTCCATTCGGCTAAATGGCTATCATATTGACTATACTAAGGCCTTTTTTTGTAGCTGATAGATTCATAAGTTTTTCCTTAATTCACTCTTACATGGATTATTGAAAATTAAAAGTATATCAAAATGAAATATCTAATAAATTGACTAATTCAAAATTTTCAAATTAGCGATTTTTTTATTCTTGAATATCCAACTCACTAATTAATTCTTTATAGTGTATTTTATTTTTCTTTGATAAATAAGATAGTAGCCATTGATGTTTTCCTATAATTTTACATAGACCTTTTTGAGGTAAATAATCTTTTTTGTGCAATTCCTAATTTGAGGTAAATCTTTGTATCTTATTTGTGAAACTAATTAGTTGAAATTCAATGGACTCCTTGTTTTCTTTTTTCTCCCCTTGAAAATTAACTGAGATCCATGAATGAATTTTTTTATCATAAAACAAAATTTTCTCTCTTCTTTTTGAATGTGAATTTTAATAATGAGTAATAATAATACTAGTCATTTTGATATGCACAATGATTTTAAGTTCGTTATGAACTTTGTGATTTTTTCAAATAATGTTAATCAATCTGTTTTTCAATTTCATTTGTATAGGAATACAAAAGAGAGTTTTAGAGTTCAAATAAGAGGCTGTTGTTGATTCATTTGTTGATCTAATTGATATGTATGTGATTAAATTAGTATTATGTATCACAATGCTATGTAAGACAATCCTTGTGCCCCGTCTCTTTGTTTTATATACCTGATGGACCAAATACATAATATATAGGAAAATGTACCATTAACGAATTTTCAACTGTGGATACATGTCTATCCTTACCATACAGAAACAAATGCTATTAATAAGCCAATTATGTTATATTATAAAGCAGTTTTTTTTTTTTTTTTTGTGGCTTTACACATACCTTAGTTGCAATAACTCCTCTTGCCCTGGTAGGAGGTCTGAAGTTCAAATGCTCTCCCACAAATTATTAACTATTAAAAGAAGATGCAAATATTTGGATCTGCTTAAAAAATTTGTGTTCAAATGATGCTAAAGTCAAATTTAATTTAACAAGTATTCTAGATTATAGTTTCTGATTTTTATAAGGTTATATACTTGTTTCATACTTAGGATGGTGTTTTACGTTGTACTTAGGGGATTCTTATTATGTCGAGACCTTGTGGTATATGCCAAACAGGATAAAAATTTTGCTTGGTAGTCTCAATTTGCTTTCGTTATATCTTTTGTAAGTTCATATTCTCGTGATGTTATTACTGAAAGGATTAAATGTTCCTTGCAGGCATATTGAAATTTGAGATTGTGGCTTTTTAAATGATAGGAAGGCGGCGCCTGGGATTTCTGTTGGGTTAAGGATGGAGAATTGCATGTTATTGTACCAGAATTTATTTGTTGATTACAGCTTTTTATATTGATCTTATTGATTTGATGGTGAAATGGAATGGGATGATATAGTGACAGGCCATGCAACAATTAAGTAATAGTTTTTGTGATTGATCCATTGTCCCATTTCTATGTTGGTGTTTCTTTCTCTGAAACTCTTGGATTGAAACTGGTGATTACTTCAATTTTGAACCTTTTCTTTCTGCATTGTGATAATTATTGGATTTTGAAGTGCAAATGCTATCTAAAGTTGTTTGATTCTCCTTTGAACTCACTGGCTGAAGAAGAGGATGACACATCAAAGACTCTTTCTCAGAAAAAGAAAATGAAGAAGCAGAGGAAGGCGGAACGAGCTAAGAAAGTATATCAGCTTGTTTTGGTGATTATTGGCTAACACTCTCTTTGATGATTTCATTCTGATGCCGTGTATTATTTTAGGAGGCAGAGGAGAAAAATGAAGAATCAAGTTCTAGTGGCATCTCTAAGTCTGGGCAACGACATGTTAAACCTGTAGATCCTTATCCTTTTGGAGAAAAATTATTGAAGGTTACCTATTATTATCTTTTCCCTGTGCTTTAGATTCCTGATTAAAGTCCTCGTGCTGTAAAAATGTGTTACGCTAATGCCTATTAAGCTAAGACTGTTTAATCTGTATTTTGTTTTTCAGACAGAGTATCCCTTGTCAGAAGCAACGAAGTACTTGAAGTTGCTTCAGAAGAACTCACCTGATTCTTTGGAGACGCACTTACTTTCTTTTGAAGTAAATATGAGAAAGCAGAAGATTTTGCTTGCCTTTCAGGTATTATATTTTCAAGAATTGAACATGAGATGTGTTTCTTGTTCTTTTTGTGTTTGGTCAACTAGAACTGATATTTAATTGTCAGCTAGTGGTTTGTGAGGAAGCCCCTTCTCTTGTTTTCTCCTCTCTTTTTTCACTTGCTGCCTGTGGATATGTTCTTGAAATAAAGAAACTGTACCGTTTAACCAAACATCCTTTTCTTATTACTCTACTCACTCAATGAATTTATGTGTGAATTAGATAGTTTGCACGACATATCTTTGAGTTGTAGAACAATGGTTTTGTGCAGTAGTACTTTTACTATTTCATGAGCTCATATTAGTACGTTTGTCTTGGTTTTATTTTGTTTTCCTGAAGGCTGTAAAGCAACTGCTAAGGCTGGATGCTGAGAATCCAGATTCACATCGCTGCTTGGTATGTAACATCTGCCCTACCATATTTGTGCATTGCCATGCACAATTGCATTCTTTTCTGTTCTTAGATACAAAGATCATGTAATCTTTACAATGCTTATTTGAATTTAATCTAATGCAGATTAAATTTTTCCATAAATTGGGCTCAATGCCTGCTCCATTAACTGATGCTGAAAAACTTGTTTGGAGTGTCTTAGAAGCTGAGCGTCCATCCATCAGGTTCTCTTTGAAATGGTTTTATGATAGCTATTCCCCCTACTAGAATTTTGTTGTGTTACTGCTACTATTATTATTTTGATCCCTGATGCATTAAATCCCTTTATTTTCTCTTTCCGCAGTCAATTGCAGGAGAAAACTCTTAGTGAGGCGAACAAAGTTTTCCTTGGTAAAAATGAAGGTATTACGACCTTTACATAACATGATGCATTTTAGGTTCCTTGAGGTAGGTTGTATAATCATGCAAATTTCACTTTTTGGTTCTGCAGAATCTTTGATGCATATAGTGGGAGTTGCAGAAATGTTATATACCTTGGAGCAGACCAAGAAACTTGAGGCTGTTAAGTTAATTGAAGATTCATGCAATAAAGTCATGCCAATGTAATGCTCTTAGTGTACATTAAAATTTTTGCTGTTTGATGTCGATTCCATGCCTTGCAACTTACTCTTGAGATTAATTGTTTCTTTCTCTTTTGCTTGTCCAGGAATGGGGCACTTGGACCAGTACTGGCGTGGAAACTCAAGGACTGTATTGCAGTCCATAAACTCTTAGAAAGGGTTCTTATTGACCAAGATGCTGCTTTGAGTAAGTATAATTCTCCACATAAATTGATGCTGACTAGAAATTTGACTTTGACTCCATTAACAACTAATGAAATTAATTACTGTTGTTTGTTTAGAAAGTATTTTAGTAAGAATATTAATGGTATTGAAATTTTGATATACTGTTAATTGAATATTGTAGATTAGATGCCTAAAAATAAAACATTAAATTAGGAATTTTAAATTTATGGTTTCAACATCATTCAGTGATTTTTTTGAGATGTATCTCACGAGTTCTGATTGCTTGGTTTTTGTTATTATGATGCTTAATCTTTGAAAGTTGGATGCTGTGATTATTATTGGCATTTTAAAGAAAGGTTGACTTTCATGATAATAATTTTCTCACTTTCTTATTGATGTTTATTTAATTGAAGTTGCAAGCTATGTGACAAAATTATTCAAGAAATGATTGTTTATTCTTTGATTAGGCCCTCTTTATTGATAGCTTATTAGACAATTGAAGTAAAATTATGTAGACAATTTGAAAGAGTGCTTTGCAGCAGGCGGAAAAAAGGAGCATCTTGAAGTTGTGCAAGCCATGACAATGCTTTCTTCTGTTGCTTTGAGATCAAAATTTTCGCTGCCTTTCTAATCGTGAAATGCATTCCTTTGCAAATGTGTATAATTTATCCGCATTTATGATTTTAGGGTTGAAATATATATATATATATATATATATATTCTTTTAATTTGCTCACCATTTGGTTGAGATCTTTAGAGATATCTGGCTCCATGGTTTTGCCCCAAAATTTGAGGTGCTATAGAAAATTTTTGGGTACTGCTGAAGAAATCTTCTGGTCAGCATGGGAAGAACACTGTTTTAGGGCTAATCTTTGCCTTTGGAGCATGTTGTACTTCGCCCCTTTTATTAGTTGCCATTTATAAACACTACATAATGTGGAGAATTTTGCTACGGAGCTGACAAGAGTGGCTATAAAAAATTCCCAGTTTTGTTGTTCTAAGTCTTGTCTCTTATGGTTTGCTGTTTGAATTTTATTATGGAGGAAAGGTTGATAATTAGCAACAAAAAGTGGATTTTGATTGGATTATAAAATTTTATTATTAGTTGAAAAAGGTTAACCAAATCTTGTTGAGATGCTACAGAAAATTATTTTTCTTTAAAATTTATATAATTTAAATTATTAATATAATTTTTAATGTTATAATAAAATATATAAATTTAATATCGTCAATAAAAAATAGTTATTTTTATTTTCGAAAAATTAAATCATTTTATACCAATACGATTAATTAGATATAAATCAAATATAATCTAAAATTATTATATCTTATCTATTATTTTATGCACTAAACATAACTAAAAAGATTAAATAATAAGTATTATATGTAATTGGATGATTAAATTGTTAAACACTTAATTTTTTTTGTTTTGAGTAATTGTTAATTATTAGATTTTTAAAATTCTTTTAACCAATCAAATTTGAATTTCGTCATAGTATATTTTGATTTGCTAATTTTTTTTAATACATTCAAAGTTATTTGATTATAATTATAATTTTTAATGGTATATAATTTTATAAAAAATCAAAAGAAGTGTTTTCGTATATTTATAATTTTATCACCTCAAACCTCACGTTACGGAAAAACATGAATTCTCAATTTTTAAGCTTTGGATTATTCTTTAAAAAAGTCTCGAAGAAAAAATAAAATCTAAGTGATTAATTTCTTGAAATTTTAATTTATTAATTTAATTTGTATGAAAAAAAATTAAACATTTAAAATATTTCAAATTTATAATTTTAAAAATATGACTAAATTAAAATTTAATTAAATTACATATTATTTGAATTAATAATTACTCCAAAAGATCTCGCACCACAAGTTAAAAAAAAAAAAATTCATATATCTCCTTGCTAGTTTGCATGAACAATTTTATCAGCTTGTCATGAACTTTTTTTTCTTTCTTTCAGCACTTTATTGAGTTTTTCTTTTACTAATTATAATCAAATAAGCCAATAAAAATTGGTGCAAATGATTAAAGTTTAAGATTTAGATGTAAAGTATCTAGATTTATGATAATTAGATTCAAATCTTTAATGATTTTTTATTAATAAATAATTTATTAATTTTTAAAAATAAGATAACTTCTCTTATTTAAAATTTTTTTTTTTACAAAAAAATATAATAAAATAAAAACGTCATAATATAAAGAGAATTTAAGAACACACAATGTCTTCAAAAAAGATTTGATATATTTAACTTGGTTTTCTTCTCAATTGATTCATTATTTCAATTTTTCGTTCATGATTTTGCTAATTTTCTCCTTGATAATATAGTTATCAACAATGTTTTAGAAGCTGATCATGGGATGCAGTGATGGTTGACCCCATGGAATCATAAACACCACCACGTGTCTTTGGGAATAGGACTAACGAGAAAAGGAAGGTCCTCCCCTTATTTTGAGAAAAGTCCAAATTTCTAAACCGTCAAATAAAATAAAATGATCAGCTATTTTTTTTTTTTGGTGAATTGGTGAGGGGTCTTTTTGTAATTACAGATATTTATCAGTCTTTCACCATCCTTCTGGCCAATTTTGAGAAACGATGCTATTCCTTCTCACTACTCATCCTTGCAACTTTTAAGCTTTGGCTTGGCTGGGCTTTTGTTAAAGTTTGGTGTGGGGGTAATTTAGATTTTAATTTAGAATTGCTTTTGCTAACATTCGCATCCTTCATTCTTCCTCAACTTTGTTTTCGTTAGAAAAATGAAATTTCTTTTAAAATTGATGGGGCTTCTCCACTTTTTCTATTTGCATTTTTTTTTCTTCTGAAGTGCATTTCTTTTTCATTTATATAAAAGAAGCAAAGCTGATTTTCATCAAATATGTTTTTCATTTAGTCACTACATTTATTTTAAAAAAGTTAATTTTTAAAATAAAATTTAATTGGTTAAGTTTCAACGGTTAGATTTTTTTGCATTTTAAATTTAAAACCCACTGTCTTCAGTCATTCTTATCATCATTTCAATTTTCTTTCTCTCAAATTTAGGTTTTTCGTTTTTGGATTCCCTTTCGGCTTGGAATATAGATTATTGTCGATAATATTGACATCAAACAAGTAATGAGTCGATTCAACTTTCCTTGAGATTGGGCATCAAGATTAGGTTGGGAAATTAGGGTTCTTGATCTAATAAGAGGGAAATTAATTCCTTTGAGGGGAAGGAATTTTTCTCGGCCATTAGTCAATCCAAACAAAGTAGAGAATTAGTTGGTGGAGGACAAATTGAAATGTGTGAGGAATTTGGAGACCTTCTGAAGGTTTGATTTCTACCATCTTAATTTTATTTAAATTTTTTTACTTCAAATAATGCCCGATTTGATTTTTTTCTATTTTTTTCTGAGGATAAAATGTGTTCTCGTTATAGACTGTAGATAATGATATTGCTAGTGTAAGCTGTTTTATTATGTCTTAGCTGTTAGTCATATTAATTTGATTTTCTGTTTGTATTTTTTTTTAATGAGCTCCAAATGGTACCTTGGGATGTTCTATTCATTATATTTACTCTGGATTTCTTCTTCTCTTATTTATAGAATCACATGATGCAAATCCAACGAAAACCTTACTTTTTTGTAGAGCTATCAAGCTTTCTCCCTTTTTCTAGAGAGAGGAGGGGCGGCTATTTTTACAAATACTCTTGTAGGGATCTTGTTTTTCTTGATGGCTTGATAAGAAATTATGTGACAAAAATCTATTGATGTGCTTCTACAATAGACACAGTCCATTCGATGGCTTGTGATATTCTTAAATAATCTAGAAATAGATAGTTGTGGTATTATGCTGAAATACTTCATTGATGTCTTGATGTGACAATAGTAAGAACTCTAGGTGGTTAAAATTATGCTTTCATATGCTTCACCACTAGAGAGTTGACATGGTGGCTAATTCTTTTATTAGTGGCTGTCTTTATCTCATTCTTTTAGTTAAACTGACTTTCCTATATAAAAACCTTTTGGCGATGGGCCAGGTTATGGCATGATTGAAATAAAGTGTCAAACTCTAGAGCTTTTGGAATTTGACTCATGTAGTGAGGATGTATTTAAATTGTTTTCTTCTTGTAACCCACATTTGTTATGTATTCATTCATGAGAATTGTAATTATTGCTGTTACAATGTGCATCATTATTGCTAATAAATGCTACTTCATTTATGATGTGTGATGGATGTTCTAGGACTTATATTAAAACTTTGTTTTCTCAATTTTTAGAGGATACCACTTGATTTACTGCAAGGAAACAGATTTCGTAAAGCGGCAATTGATTGCATTAAGCCTCTTCTAACCTTTATATCCAGGTGAGATTTTTTTTTTTTGTATTAGTTTGACTGGTGTTTTTTAGTTTGACTAGCTATTGTTTCTTGATCTTTTGGAGAAGTTCTTGGAATTTTCTTGAAGCTGGGTCTATGTGTATATTATTTACTTCTCTTTGGTGACAGAGTCGGATACTGAAACATGTTGGTGATTTGGTAGCTGTGGCTTCATTGACAGATGAAGCTAGGTGTATGGATCTTGCAGATCGCTATATAAACAGTTAATTTGTGAAGCGAATGTTGCAGTCTGATCAGGTTCTAAGGCTTCCCCACTTCATCTTTTGTCATGGTTAATATTTGTCACTAAATTTCTTTTGGTATTATTGTACTGTTCACAAACTTTTTCTACTTTTGAAGGTGGCTTTGGCAGGAAAAACTGCTGTTTTGTTCACGAAAGATGGGGGCCAGCACAACAATCTTCATGACATGCAGTGCATGTGGTCTGTTTTTGTTTATTACCTTCCACATGTTGTTGTCTCTGATTATAATTTGGGTACACCTACTGAGTGTTATCCATCTTTTGAAGGTATTAACTTGCTTCTGATGAAAGTTACTTTCGACATGGTGATTTTGGACGGGCCCTGGAAAAATTTATAGTTGTGGAGAAGCACTATGCTGATATTACTGAAGATCAATTTGATTTCCATTCTTATTGTTTGCGGAAAATGACACCACGTGCATATGTTGGAAAGCTAAAATTTAAAGATTGGTCGCATTCACATGCTTATTTTCACAAAGTAGCAGCTGGAGCCATTAGGTGAACATTTTTGTTAGTATCTGCAGCCTTTTCAATGATTTGCAATAGACTTATTCTGTTTGGTTGTGGCCTGTACGTGTAAAATGCTATGCAAGCTCTGTTGTCTACTTGTCTGGGTGCTTTTAGCATCTGTCACCTATTGTTGATCAACACATGCATGTGATGCTTTATTTTTGTTAGGATCTGTAGCCTTTTCAATGATTTGCAATAGACTTATTCTGTTTGGTTGTGGCCTGTACGTGTACAATGCTATGCAAGCTCTGTTGTCTACTTGTCTGGGTGCTTTTAGCGTCTGTCACCTATTGTTGATCAACACATGCATGTGATGCTTCATTTTGGGTTAGATTCCTCTTTGCCTCCCTCTTTTTCCCTTTGTCTTTTGGGGAATGGGGGATTATTGCATACATATATGTTGCATTAATCATACGTTGCAATGATGTGCTGTCTGAACCTTGCTTTCAAAGCATGAAAAACTTCTTAAAGGTAACTGTTGTTCATTACTTACCCTTGCACAACTATTCATTTGTTAATAATTAGACACTCCCATTATGATATCCTATCTAATTGAAGACTCTTCTAGCAGCCCCTCCATTAATAGGAGAGGGGATATCATATCAAGATTTCTGATTCCCCTCCCCTACTCTAATTTTTCCTTGAATCCTAGACGTAAGGATTTACAACATTTTTGAAGACAAAACCTTGCTAAGTTTATAATCAAGAAAGTATCAAGAGTCCTTTTCTTGCACTTGTTTTTGCTAGAGAAAATATTTTGAGTCATATGAGCAAAGCAGAATATAGGGTTCCAAGTTTTTTGTTGATCAAGCAACAACCTGATTTGAATTGGGGAATAAGGGATTTGCAATCCCCCGCCTTACTGGTTAGCCATGTCACCAAAGGTTAGAAACCAAAAAGAATGAGTGTATCCCCTTTATAACTTTAGTTATAGATTGGATCCATACCTTCAATTAGTTATAGTATCTCAAGTAAAAAAATTAGTATTGTTCTTTTTTTCTTTCAATAAAAAAATTCTTAATTTGATTTATATTATAATGTAATAATATAACAACAATTATGAGTCTAGGTAAACCCCATAACGAAAGTTATTGCACGGCAACAAAAAGTTCAACCCAACAATGAAAAGCAGCTTGAGATTTTTGTTCTTTTCATCCCTATGCCATTATGAAAAATTTTATCTTTACGAGTACCCATTTGCATGTTCATTGATTTATGATTTGGGTGAGTGTTTTTTGATTTCATTTTGTGTCTTTTGTCATCTATTGTCTTGCTTATAAGTAGTCCAGTTTAAGGGTACCCATTTGCCTGTGCTGCTAGTTCATACATTTGAAGATTTTATCTTGGTTAATGAGGAGGTCAAATAATTTGATAGAATTTCAAGCTATTGCTATTGGAAATTACCTTCTGCAGATGTTTAGCTCAAAAATCAGATTGATTTAGTTAGATATATGAGGGTTGATTAGGAGACACTGTCTGGTGTAATATAAAAGATTTTGGCTGAGGGGCTTAAATGAGCAAGTTCAAGTCCTGAAAGTAGCCTCATTGTGTAAAAAATGATGAATCCTAAAGGCTAGGAACATTTTTCAAATGACTCTTCTTGGTTTCTCATCCTTCATTGGCAGGATTGAGGCTGAGTAATGATCCTCTTTATAAGGGAAGATTACTCAAAAGGCTGTTTAGAAAGCATTCTCCAAATTGCTATAAAAACCAACCATCATAGCAAAACGGCAATGTCTGTGTTTCTTCATTTTTGGGTTCTTCCACACACTGAAATAACCTTTGCATATCAACAGGAGTTGACCTCAATCTCTGGACCTTGTGATCCTTTATGTTGAGTTGATGAAGCTAGCTCGTTAGATTTTGAAGTTACTTACCAGCCAAAGACTAATTTGTTGAAAACTATTGGTGTTTTCACAGCAGCTTTAATAGGGACTATGGCAATTAACCTATCATGGGTTACCAACATCCAGGTTATCTTTAATTTCTTGTGCAATCCTTTCTTTGTAGGTTGTAATCATTTTTTCATCTTTGACCAATATTTTTTATATTCTTGTATTATGCACAGAAGCCTTTCTTAATTTGATCTAATTTCATAATGCATATTTCTATGGCATTGCTTTTTGTAATAGGATATGCAGGCATTATCTTTGAAGAATTTCTAGCCTTCAATAAAAGTGGAATAGATTGTTGATGGCTGTGAGTTTATGGGTGGTAAGGAGAATAGGGGTAAGAATGATTCTCAGATGTTTAGGATTGGACTGTGTTTTTCTGCTGTCCCTCTTCTTGTAGTTTGCATCATATTTATCATTCTCATAAATTGGGATGAAAACACAAAATTCTGTTGCGTATTGGATGCTTTATTCGGTACTATGTCAGGTTTCAACCTGTTTCTCTCATGTTCATTGGTGGTGGCCTCATGACCCGGTATTCATTCAAGAGTTAATGAAATACAGGATGCTTGGGCTCTAAACTTATTTCCTGATCTACTAGTTTTATTGGTCTATGTTTTTTGGTGAGCAATGGCTTGTCTTTTAATGAAGTGATCATTGCAATTTAATATCCTTTATTTTTAATTTATGTTAGAGCCCACTTCCCATTTAAAGGAGGGAGCATCTCCAATTTAAACCAATTCCAAGGAACTACCCTAGTAATGAATTAGGATAGCAAAACTAGGTACTTACCCCCATGGTCAATTGGGAGAGTCAAAGTTTGTGTTTGTGTGTGGCTTGTTACCATCACTAGGAATTCTGCAAATGGTTACTATGACTATCTCCCTTTATTAATGGAATTCTATGGTCTACTTATGCTGATGCATCTGACTTCTGTACGAAAATTTTTTTTTATCATTTTTTTATTTATTTCCGCCTTTATCTGTTAATACTTGTGTAATAATGCTTGGGCCATTCACATTTGTAGGCTCCTTCAACTGATTTAGCTGTTTTAGAGCTGAAACATGCATCTGCTGATCGTTTTTTCTTGCTTGGTGCAATGACCATTGTAGAGATAGTTGATGCCCCTCAAGGATTTGAGCTGGTTACTGACAATATAACCACTCTAAAGCCACGGACTCCGCTTTGGGTGGTGAGTTGATTTCTTTCGGCTATAGTCATACTGACAATTTTATCATTAATGGTTCATATATGAATCTAATTGAGAGTTCAATTGCACATTGAAGCATACCCTGTGGCCTAATTTACCCACCGACCGTGAAATTTGTCTAGTGGGTATAAACCAATGATGTAGATGATTAAAACTGATAAGATGGATTCAGAAGAATCTTAAATGTGCATACTTATGTGTCATGGCTAAAGTTGTTAACCTGCCGAAGAAAATTGGAGAAAGGATAAAAAAAAATGCAAAAGTTATGTTAAAGTATTCATTAGTTGCTTTTCATGATTCAAGTCCAATCTCACCTCCTGGAAATTAAAAAATTAAGCTCTTAAAATTTTTAAATCTTGGCCCATTCATGTCCCAAACCAGTGCAGTAGAAGAGCCTTTGTAGTTAATTTTCAATTATAAGATAAAGATTTGATGTTGCAACTTAATCAAAAAGACCTTAATTATGTCTTACCTTGAAGAATAAAGCAGACGATGGCCTTTAGTATTTGCCCTAAGCCTTAATTGTAAATATTCTTGTTTGATTAAAATCTCTTTTAGCATTTGCCAATCAATAGATGTTAGTATTTTGGATTTTTTTGATGGTATAGGATTTTTGTAATTATCATTGAGAAACTACTTTTTTAGGAAGATCAATTATCATTTAATGTTTTGCTCATAGAAATCTATTAATTTTTGCATTAATGATACTAAAATGGAGAGAGGTTATCTAGGTGAGTACAGATACCAATATTTTCATCATGTTTATTTATGGCATTGGTTGTAAAGTAGTGGGATATTCACAGAACAAATGTAATTTTTTTAATGGATTTTTCTTTTTGGTTCCAAAGGAACTTATCGAGGCTACTGCTTTGCGATACCATATGTTGAATGATATGCCACTTCAAAAGAAAGCTTACCTCGTTTCATATTGTATTCTCTAAAACTCTAAATACGTGTCTTTTTCGTCTTTCATTAGATGTGTGTTCTCATTGAGTTTTTCTTATGTTATGTAATGATTATTCATTGAGAAAGTAAGTTAATGTTGTCTTAAGGTTAGGGTTAGTCTAAATTTCCATGGTTGTGTAGCATTTAAGGATTAAAAATTTATGTGGCTGTGTGTATGGGAGTTTTCCTGTTGTTTTTCTCCTTGTGTGCTTCAAGCAGTGAATTCAATTTCTGTGCCTCTTGTGTGTGTAGGTATGTGTTTAGGGAGGTTTTTATTTTGTTGGTTTCACTCTATTTGTTACAGGGCAGATTGGTTTACTAGGTTCAATTTCTGTAATTTAATTTTGACATGCATTGTGCTTGAATGCTTGAAAGGAAGATTATTTCCTTTTGCTGGATTCTTTGAAACTCTAAATATATGTTGTCATAGGCTCTCAGTTGGTGTCTTTTTCATTGAGATTGTCTCTGGATTCTTCTTGTGTCATTTTTAAATTTTTACATAAATTAGGGCTTTGTAACTTTACTTTGGAAAATTCCTTGGGTTGTTCTTCCTTTAGTGTGGTTTGTGATTCGTTGGTCTCTATGAAACTTATGCGCTATGTGCTCCAAGAACGACTTGCAGTGTAGGGGGAATTAAGGATTCTAAAGTTGTATGTGTGTAGGATTTAAGGATTAAAAATTTGTGTGGCTGTGTATGGGAGTTTCCTTGTTGTTTTTCTCTTTGTGTGTTCTAAGCTAATGGCTTGCATGATTAGCTGAATTCAATTTCTATGCCTGATGTGTGTGTAGGTGTATTTTGGGAGTTTTTTGTTTTGTTGATTTCACTCTGTTACAGAACAGGTTGGTTTGTTGGGTTCAATTTTTGAAACTTAATTTTGACATGCATTGTGGTCAAATGTTTAAAAGAAAGATTATTTCCTTTTGCTGGATTCTTTGAAACTCTAAATATGTGTATGAGAGTTTCCTTGTTGCTTTGTAGTGTAGGGGGAATTAAGGATTCTAAATTTCTATGGTTGTGTAGCATTTAAGGATTAAAAATTTATGTGGCTGTGTGTATGGCAGTTTCCCTGTTGTTTTTCTCCTTGTGTGCTTCAAGCAGTGAATTCAATTTCTGTGCCTCTTGTGTGTGTAGGTATGTGTTTAGGGAGGGTTTTATTTTGTTGGTTTCACTCTATTTGTTACAGGACAGATTGGTTTGCTAGGTTCAATTTCTGTAATTTAATTTTGACATGCATTGTGCTTGAATGCTTGAAAGGAAGATTATTTCCTTTTGCTGGATTCTTTGAAACTCTAAATATATGTTGTCATAGGCTCTCAGTTGGTGTCTTTTTCATTGAGATTGTCTCTGGATTCTTCTTGTGTCATTTTTAAATTTTTACATAAATTAGGGCTTTGTAACTTTACTTTGGAAAATTCCTTGGGTTGTTCTTCCTTTAGAGTGGTTTGTGATTCATTGGTCTCTATGAAACTTATGTGCGATGTGCTCCGAGAATGACTTGCAGTGTAAGGAGAATTAAGGATTCTAAAGTAGTATGTGTGTAGGATTTAAGGATTAAAAATTTGTGTGGCTGTGTATGGGAGTTTCCTTGTTTTTCTCTTTGTGTGCTCTAAGCTAATGGCTTGCATGATTAGCTGAATTCAATTTCTGTGCCTGATGTGTGTGTAGGTGTATTTTGGGAGTTTTTTGTTTTGTTGATTTCACTCTATTTGTTACAGAACAGGTTGGTTCGTTGGGTTCAATTTTTGAAACTTAATTTTGACATGCATTGTGGTCAAATGTTTAAAAGGAAGATTATTTTCTTTTGCTGGATTCTTTGAAACTCTAAATATGTGTATGGGAGTTTCCTTGTTGTTTTGTAGTGTAGGAGGAATTAAAGATTCTAAATTTCTATGGTTGCGTAGCATTTAAGGATTAAAAATTTATGTGGCTGTGTGTATGGGAGTTTCCCTATTATTTTTCTCCTTGTGTGCTTTAAGCAGTGAATTCAATTTTTGTGCCTCTTGTGTTCGTAGGTATGTGTTTAGGGAGGTTTTTATTTTGTTGGTTTCACTTTATTTGTTACAGGGCAGATTGGTTTGCTAGGTTCAATTTCTGTAATTTAATTTTGACATGCATTGTGGTTGAATGCTTGAAAGGAATATTATTTCCTTTTGTTGGATTCTTTGAAACTCTAAATATATGTTGTCATAGGCTCTCAGTTGGTGTCTTTTTCATTGAGATTGTCTCTGGATTCTTCTTGTGTCATTTTTAAATTTTTACATAAATTAGGGCTTTGTAACTTTACGTTGAAAAATTCCTTGGGTTCTTCCTTTAGTGTGGTTTGTGATTCATTGGTCTCTATGAAACTTATGTGCGATGTGCTCCGAGAATGACTTGCAGTGTAGGGGGAATTAAGGATTTTAAAGTTGTATGTGTGTAAGATTTAAGGATTAAAAATTTGTGTGGTTGTGTATGGGAGTTTCCTTGTTGTGTTTCTCTTTGTGTGCTTTAAGCTAATGGCTTGCATGATTAGCTGAATTCAATTTCTGTGATTGATGTGTGTGTAGGTGTATTTTGGGAGTTTTTTGTTTTGTTGATTTCACTCTGTTTGTTATAGAACAAGTTGGTTTGTTGGGTTCAATTTCTGAAACTTAATTTTGACATGCGTTGTGGTCAAATGTTTAAAAGGAAGATTATTTCCTTTTGCTGGATTCTTTGAAACTCTAAATGTGTATGGGAGTTTCCTTGTTGTTTTGTAGTGTAGGGGGAATTAAGGATTCTAAATTTCTATGGTTGTGTAGCATTTAAGGATTAAAAATTTATGTGACTGTGTGTATGGGAGTTTCCCTGTTGTTTTTTTCTTTGTGTGCTTCAAGCAGTGAATTCAATTTCTATGCCTCGTGTGTGTAGGTATGTGTTTAGGGAGGTTTTTATTTTGTTGGTTTCACTCTATTTGTTACAAGGCAGATTGGTTTGCTAGGTTCAATTTCTGTAATTTAATTTTGACATGCATTGTGGTTGAATGCTTAAAAGGAAGATTATTTCCTTTTGCTGGATTCTTTGAAACTCTAAATATATGTTGTCATAGGCTCTCAGTTGGTGTCTTTCTCATTGAGATTGTCTCTGGATTCTTCTTGTGTCATTTTTAAATTTTTACATAAATTAGGGCTTTGTATCTTTACTTTGGAAAATTCCCTTGGGTTGTTCATTTTGTGTGGTTGTGATCTGATGGTCTATATGAAACTTAATGCGCTGTGTGGTCCAAGAATGACTTGCAGGGGAATTATGGATTCTAAATTTATATGGCCGTGTGTAGGATTTAAGGATTAAAAATTTGTGTGGCTCTGTGTGTATGGGAGCTTTCTTCTTGTTTTTCTCTCTGTGGCATGACAGATGAGGTTCTTAGGTTTCACTGGCTTGGCTTTTTAGTTATTGATGATGTTGTCAAACTTTTCATTGTGGTTGCATCTAATTTGATGAAGTTGTTTGAGAATGCATTAGGAGAATGTTACTGCAAAAGAAATTCCTGGGTTGTGGTTTCTTCATTCATTAGTGTGCCTAGTTGTCATCTGTTTGTCTCTTTAAAGCTTAATGGGCTATGTACTCCAAGCATACCTTGCAGGATAGAAAGAATTAAAGTTTCAAAATTTCTATGTCTATGTGTTTGTTGGTTTTATTTTGTAAGTTAGCTTTTAGATTTCATTCGCATAGCTTCTGGTTAATGTCTAATTTTTTGTTGTAGTGCTTTTGACTTGCTTTAGTTTGATCTGAACTTCAATTAATATTTGATCTCTTATGCTTTAACATTCCATTTAAATTTTAGTTTTATCTTTTGTGTACAGCTTGTAGTTTTGTAAACTTTTCTTAATTGTGGTTGCATTTAGTAGTCTATACGGAAATTAGTTGATCGTGTACTCCGAACACGATTTGCTAGAGAGAGGAATTAGAGATTGTATAGCAGTGTACTCCAAATTTGTATGGTTGAGTTTTTTATTTTTTATTTTTTTATTTTGCTAGTTCAACTCTATTGCATGAAAAATTGTAATCTTAGGTTTAATTTAAAAAACTTAATCCAGCCTCGCACTGAGGATGAGTGCTTACAATGAAGAGTACCTTTTTCTTCTTGTGTTGTGTTTGATTCTTCTTGTTTTGCTGATTTCACTTTACTTTGTTGCATGATGGATTACTTTCTTAAGATTAATTTCATAAACTTAAATCTAGTTAAGCACTGAGATGGAAGATTGGCTCTTTCTTATTGGATTCTTTGAAAGTCTATGATCTTGCATAGAATTTTTTTTGTATTGTATGGTAACTTTCGATGATAACTGTACTTGTTCTAGTACATTTCAGATCATGAAGAGTTTGATTAAAGTTGCTAAAATTCTATGTTTCTGATTATAATATAGACTTTGTTTTCTTAAGTAACACTGTTATTATTGGAAGCATCCTGACTTATGATGTGGTTGGTGGTTGTTGTTTTTTAACTTTGGTATATAATTGTTGTATATTTATGTTGAGATGCAAAACTACCTCTTATCTTTGGCCTTTCGTTATAGTCTTTTCTTGTTAAGGTTTTGTTGCTTTAGTTTTAATTTCTCTTTAGGTTCTTAAAGGCCTTCTACTTTCGTATCTTTGGGTTTTCGAGTTAAAACATTTATAATGTTTGATTTGTGAGCAGTGGATGTGATTAGGTTTATTTTGCAAGCAGTCTTTGCCTTGAATCTTTATGCTTTAGGATTAGTTCATTATGGTCTTAAATCATGAAGTTCAAGTTTGATTGTCTTTATTTCTAAAATAGCATTGTTCTCTATATATGTGGCATGTTGCTTGTGTTTAACTTAAATGCTTATCACCCTATTATTAAACATTGTTGAATGGGACTTTGACTTCATTAAAAATGTAAGGTGTTATGTGCATGTATACTAATTAGATATCTAATTAAGATCATCTTGTATTTTATCTTTAAATTTATTTTTATTTATCGTGTAATTTATTTAATTAACAAAATTATATTGTATAATATGCATTTTCTTATTTGGTTTTCATTTTTATTTTGCATCAACTTTTTTCATTTTTAATATTTTGTCTTTGATTTTTTATATTGTTTTCTTATTATTTCTTATATGTTTTTCAATTTTTTGTATTTTTTAAAATATTTTTTCTATCTTGTCATTTCCTTTCATTTTTGACATTTTTGTTCAATTTGCCTTTTTTTTATTTTTTATTTTTCATTCATTTTTTTTATTTTCTTACTTTTTATATTTTTATTGTATTTTTGTTTATTTTATATTTTATATTTTTTGTATTTTATTTATCTTTTTTGTTTTGCTTTAAAATTTTTTTCTTATTTTATTTTTATTTTCATTTTTTATTTTGGTTTATTTTTTTATTTCTTTCTCTATTTATATTTTCATAAATTTTTATAATGTTTTGGATTTTTTTAATTTTCTATCTCTTTTTTTTCTTTTTTTATTTATCATTGTTGGTTATTTTCTGTTGTATTTTTATAATTTTTTATTAACTCATTTTCCTTTTAAATTTTTTTTTTTACTTATTTTTTCATGTGCTTTCATATATTTTTTTTTGTTTTCACTTTTTTCATTGTTTTAAAAATTTCTATAAAACTTTTTTTTATTTTATTTCATATTTTTGCCTCTTCATTTTTTATTTTTTCTTGTTTTTCTAATTTTTTTCACAATTTTTTTTATTTCTTGTTTTCATTTTTTTTTTACACTTCCTTGGATTTTTTTTATTTTTCATAAATCTTTTGTCTTTTCATTTTTATTCTTTTCTTAATTTTTTCACGAATTTTTTTTATTTTTAATTTTCATTTTTAAATTCTTATATTTTTTTTTTTGCATTTTCTTTTTTGGTTTTCATTTTTATTTTGCATTAACTTTTCTCTTTTTTAATTTTTAATTTTTGAATTTTTATATTGTTTTCTTATTATATCTTATATGTTTTTCAATTTTTTGTATTTTTTAAAATATTTTTTCTATTTTCTCATTTCATTTCATTTCTGTCTTTTTTTATTTTTTATTTTTGATTCATTATTTTTGATTTTTTGACTTTTTATATTTTATATTTTATATTATATTTTATTTTATTTATATTTTTTGTTTTGCTTTAATATTTTTTTCTTTTTATTTTTTATTTCTTTCTTTATTTATATTTTCATAAATTTTTATAATGTTTTGAATTTTTTTATTTTTTTATCTTTTTTTATTTATCGTTGTTGGTTATTTTCTATTGTATTTTTATAATTTTTCATTAACTCTTTTTCCTTTTGAATTTTTCTTTTTTTTTTTTACGTATTTTTTCATGCGCTTTCATATTTTCTTTTGTTTTCACTTTTTTTTTCTTTGTTTTAAAAATTTTTACAAAACATTTTTTTTATTTTATTTCATATTTTTGCCTTTTCATATTTTATTTTTTCTTGTTTTTCTAATTTTTTTCGTAAAATTCTTTTTATTTCTTGTTTCCATTTTTTTTTTTACACTTCCTTGGATTTTTTATTTTTCATAAATCTTTTGTCTTTTCATTTTTATTCTTTTCTTAATTTTTTTACAAATTTTTTTTTTATTTTTTATTTTCATTTTTAAATTCTTATAGTTTTTTTTGTTGAATTTTCTTTTTTCGTTTTCATTTTTATTTTGCATTAACTTTTCTCTTTTTTAATTTTTTGTCTTTGAATTTTTATATTGTTTTCTTATTATATCTTATATATTTTTCAATTTTTTGTATTTTTTAAAATATTTTTTTTCTATTTTCTCATCTCATTTCATTTTTGTCTTTTTTTACTTTTTATTTTCTTACTTTTTATATTTTATATTTTATTGTATTTTATTTATATTTTTTGTTTTGCTTTAATATTTTTGTTTTTCTTACTTTTCATCTTTCTTTATATTTTCATAAATTTTTATACTGTTTTGAATTTTTTTATTTTTCTTTTCTTTTTTTATTTATCGCTGTTTCTTATTTTTTATTGTATTTTTATAATTTTTCATTAACTCTTTTTCCTTTTAAATTTTTTTTTTTTTTTTACTTATTTTTTCATGTGCTTTCATATTTTCTTTTGTTTTCACTTTTTTTTTTGTTTTAAAAATTTCTACAAAACATTTTTTTATTTTATTTCATATTTTTGCATCTTCTTTTTTTATTTTTTCTTGTTTTTTTAATTTTTTTCGTAAAATACTTTTTATTTCTTGTGTCCATATTTTTTTTTACACTTGGATTTTTTATTTTTCATAAATCTTTTGTCTTTTCATTTTTATTCTTTTTTTAATTTTTTTACAAATTTTTGTTATTTTTTATTTTCATTTTTAAATTCTTATAGTTTTTTTTGTTGCATTTTCTTTTTTGCTTTTCATTTTTATTTTGCATTAACTTTTCTCTTTTTTAATTTTTTGTCTTTGAATTTTTATATTGTTTTCTTATTATATCTTATATGTTTTTCAATTTTTTGTATTTTTTAAAATATTTTTTTTTCTATTTTCTCATTTCATTTCATTTTTGTCTTTTTTTATTTTTTATTTTATATTTTATTGCATTTTATTTATTTTATTTGTTTTGTTTTAATATTTTTTTCTTTTTTATTTCTTTCTTTATTTATATTTTCATAAATTTTTATAATGTTTTGGATTTTTTTACTTTTCTTCTTTTTTTATTTATTGTTGTTTCTTATTTTCTATTGTATTTTTATAATTTTTCATTAACTCTTTTTCCTTTTAAATTTTTCTTTTTTTTACTTATATTTTCTTGTGCTTTCATATTTTCTTTTGTTTTCACTTTTTTTCTTTGTTATAAAAATTTCTACAAAACATTTTTTCTTTTATTTTATTTCAAATTTTTTCCTCTTCATTTTTTTTTGTTGTTTTTCTAATTTTTTTTCCAAAATTCTTTTTATTTCTTGTTTCCATTTTTTTTTACACTTCCTTAGATTTTTTATTTTTCATAAATCTTGTCTTTCCATTTTTATTATTTTCTTAATTTTTTCACAAATTTTTTTTATTTTTTATTTCATTTTTAAATTCTTATAGTTTTTTTTTTGTTGCATTTTCTTTTTTCGTTTTCATTTTTATTTTCCATTAACCTTTCTCTTTTTCAATTTTTTGTCTTTGAATTTTTATATTGTTTTCTTATTATATCTTATATGTTTTTCAATTTTTTGTATTTTTTAAAATATTTTTTTCTATTTTCTCATTTCATTTCATTTTTGTCTTTTTTTATTTTTTATTTTTGATTTTCTTACTTTTTATATTTTATATTTTATTGTATTTTAATTATAATTTTTTTTTGCTTTAATATTTTTTTCTTTTTTATTTCTTTCTTTATTTATATTTTCATAAATTTTTATAATGTTTTGGATTTTTTTATTTTTCTTTTCTTTTTTTATTTATCGTTGTTTCTTATTTTCTATTGTATTTTTATAATTTTTCATTAACTCTTTTTTTTTTTACTTATTTTGTTCATGTGCTTTCATATTTTCTTTTGTTTTCACTTTTTTTCTTTGTTTTAAAAATTTCTACAAAACGTTTTTTCTTTTTATTTTATTTCATATTTTTGCCTCTTCATTTTTTTTTATTTTTTCTTGTTTTTCTAATTTTTTTCGCAAAATTCTTTTTGTTTCTTGTTTCCATTTTTTTTTCACACTTCCTTGGATTTTTTTTTTCATAAATCTTGTCTTTTCATTTTTATTCTTTTCTTAATTTTTTCACAATTTTTTTTATTTTTTATTTTCATTTTTAAATTCTTATAGTTTTTTTTTGTTGCATTTTCTTTTTTCGTTTTCATTTTTATTTTGCATTAACTTTTCTCTTTTTTATCTTTTTGTCTTTGAATTTTTATATTGTTTTCTTATTATATCTTACATGTTTTTCAATTTTTTGTATTTTTTAAAATATTTTTTTCTATTTTCTCATTTCATTTCATTTTTGTCTTTTTTTATTTTTTATTTTTGATTCATTATTTTTTATTTTCTTACTTTTTATATTTTATATTTTATTGTATTCTAATTATAATTTTTTTTTGCTTTAATATTTTTTTCTTTTTATTTCTTTCTTTATTTATATTTTCATAAATTTTTATAATGTTTTGGATTTTTTTATTTTTTTATTTACCGTTGTTTCTTATTTTCTATTGTATTTTTATAATTTTTCATTAACTCTTTTTCCTTCTAAATTTTTCTTTTTTTTTCCTTATTTTTTTCATGTGCTTTCATATTTTCTTTTGTTTTCACTTTTTTTCTTTGTTTTAAAAATTTCTACAAAACATTTTTTCTTTTTATTTTATTTCATATTTTTGCCTCTTCATTTTTTATTTTTTCTTGTTTTTCTAATTTTTTTCACAAAATTCTTTTTATTTCTTGTTTCCATTTTTTTTTTTACACTTCCTTGGAATTTTTATTTTTCATAAATCAGTTGTCTTTCCATTTTTATTCTTTTCTTAATTTTTTCACAAATTTCTTTTTATTTTTTATTTTCATTTTTTAAATTCTTAGAGTTTTTTTTTTGTTGTATTTTCTTTTTTCGTTTTCATTTTTATTTTGCATTAACTTTTCTCTTTTTTAATTTTTTGTCTTTGAATTTTTATATTGTTTTCTTATTATATCTTATATGTTTTTCAATTTTTTGTTTTTTTTCAAATATTTTTTTTCTATTTTCTCGTTTCATTTCATTTTTGTATTTTTTTATTTTCTTACTTTTTATATTTTATATAATTTTTTTTTTGCTTTAATATTTTTTCTTTTTTATTTCTTTCTTTATTTATATTTTCATAAATTTTTATAATGTTTTGGATTTTTTTATTTTTCTTTTCTTTTTTTATTTATCGGTTTCTTATTTTCTATTGTATTTTTATAATTTTTAATTAACTCTTTTTCCTTTTAAATTTTTCTTTTTTTTTTCCTTATTTTTTTCATGTGCTTTCATATTTTCTTTTGTTTTCACTTTTTTTCTTTGTTTTAAAAATTTCTAAAAAACATTTTTTCTTTTTATTTTATTTCATATTTTTGCCTCTTCATTTTTTTTATTTTTTCTTGTTTTTCTAATTTTTTTTGCAAAATTCTTTTTGTTTCTTGTTTCCATTTTTTTTTCACACTTCCTTGGATTTTTTTTTTCATAAATCTTTTGCCTTTTCATTTTTATTCTTTTCTTAATTTTTTCACAAATTTCTTTTTATTTTTTATTTTCATTTTAAAATTCTTATAGTTTTTTTTTTGTTGCATTTTCTTTTTTCGTTTTCATTTTTATTTTGCATTAACTTTTCTCTTTTTTAATTTTTTGTCTTTGAAATTTTATATTGTTTTCTTATTATATCTTATATGCTTTTAAATTTTTTGTTTTTTTTCAAATATTTTTGTTCTATTTTCTCGTTTCATTTCATTTTTGTCTTTTTTTATTTTTTATTTTTTATTCATTATTTTTGATTTTCTTACTTTTTATATTTTATATTTTATTGTATTTTAATTATAATTTTTTTTTGCTTTAATATTTTTTTCTTTTTTATTTCTTTCTTTATTTATATTTTCATAAAATTTTATAATGTTTTGGATTTTTTTATTTTTCTTTTCTTTTTTTATTTATCGTTGTTTCTTATTTTCTATTGTATTTTTATAATTTTTCATTAACTCTTTTTCCTTTTAAATTTTTCTTTTTTTTTTTCCTTATTTTTTTCATGTGCTTTCATATTTTCTTTTGCTTTCACTTTTTTTCTTTGTTTTAAAAATTTCTACAAAATATTTTTTCTTTTTATTTTATTTCATATTTTTGCCTCTTCTTTTTTTATTTTTTCATGTTTTTCTAATTTTTTTTCCCAAAATTCTTTTTATTTCTTGTTTCCATTTTTTTTTTACACTTCCTTGGATTTTTTATTTTTCATAAATCTTTTGTCTTTCCATTTTTATTCTTTTCTTAATTTTTTCACAAATTTCTTTTTATTTTTTATTTTCATTTTTAAATTCTTATAGTTTTTTTTTGTTGCATTTTCTTTTTTCGTTTTCATTTTTATTTTGCATTAACTTTTCTCTTTTTTAATTTTTTGTCTTTGAATTTTTATATTGTTTTCTTATTATATCTTATATGCTTTTAAATTTTTTGTTTTTTTTCAAATATTTTTGTTCTATTTTCTCGTTTCATTTCATTTTTGTCTTTTTTTATTTTTTATTTTTGATTCAATATTTTTTATTTTCTTACTTTTTATATTTTATATTTTATTGTATTTTAATTATAATTTTTTTTTGCTTTAATATTTTTTTCTTTTTTTTTTCTTTCTTTATTTATATTTTAATAAATTTTTACAATGTTTTGGATTTTTTTATTTTTCTTTTCTTTTTTTATTTATCGTTGTTTCTTATTTTCTAATGTATTTTTATAATTTTTCATTAACTCTTTTTCCTTTTAAATTTTTCTTTTTTTTTCCTTATTTTTTTCATGTGCTTTCATATTTTCTTTTGTTTTCACTTTTTTTCTTTGTTTTAAAAATTTCTACAAAACATTTTTTCTTTTTATTTTATTTCATATTTTTGCCTCTTCATTTTTTTTATTTTTTCTTGTTTTTCTAATTTTTTTCGCAAAATTCTTTTTGTTTCTTGTTTCCATTTTTTTTTCACACTTCCTTGGATTTTTTTTCTCATAAACCTTTTGCCTTTTCATTTTTATTCTTTTCTTAATTTTTTCACAAATTTCTTTTTATTTTTTATTTTCATTTTTAAATTCTTATAGTTTTTTTTTTGTTGCATTTTCTTTTTTCGTTTTCATTTTTATTTTGCATTAACTTTTCTCTTTTTTAATTTTTTGTCTTTGAATTTTTATATTGTTTTCTTATTATATCTTATATGCTTTTAAATTTTTTGTTTTTTTTCAAATATTTTTGTTCTATTTTCTCGTTTCATTTCATTTGTCTTTTTTATTTTTTATTTTTGATTCATTATTTTTGATTTTCTTACTTTTTATATTTTATATTTTATTGTATTTTAATTATAATTTTTTTTTGCTTTAATATTTTTTTCTTTTTTTTTTCTTTCTTTATTTATATTTTCATAAATTTTTATAATGTTTTGGATTTTTTTATTTTTCTTTTCTTTTTTTATTTATCGTTGTTTCTTATTTTCTAATGTATTTTTATAATTTTTCATTAACTCTTTTTCCTTTTAAATTTTTCATTAACTCTTTTTCCTTATTTTTTTCATGTGCTTTCATATTTTCTTTTGTTTTCACTTTTTTTCTTTGTTTTAAAAATTTCTACAAAACATTTTTTCTTTTTATTTTATTTCATATTTTTGCCTCTTCATTTTTTTTATTTTTTCTTGTTTTTCTAATTTTTTTCGCAAAATTCTTTTTGTTTCTTGTTTCCATTTTTTTTCACACTTCCTTGGATTTTTTTTCTGATATACCTTTTGTCTTTTCATTTTTATTCTTTCCTTAATTTTTTCACAAATTTCTTTTTATTTTTTATTTTCATTTTTAAATTGTTATAGTTTTTTTTTGTTGCATTTTCTTTTTTCGTTTTCATTTTTATTTTGCATTAACTTTTCTCTTTTTTAATTTTTTGTCTTTGAATTTTTATATTGTTTTCTTATTATATCTTACATGTTTTTCAATTTTTTGTATTTTTTAAAATATTTTTTTTCTATTTTCTCATTTCATTTCATTTTTGTCTTTTTTTATTTTTTATTTTTGATTCATTATTTTTTATTCTCTTACTTTTTATATTTTATATTTTATTGTATTCTAATTATAATTTTTTTTTGCTTTAATATTATTTCTTTTTTATTTCTTTCTTTATTTATATTTTCATAAATTTTTATAATGTTTTGGATTTTTTTATTTTTTTATTTACCGTTGTTTCTTATTTTCTATTGTATTTTTATAATTTTTCATTAACTCTTTTTCCTTTTAAATTTTTCTTTTTTTTTCCTTATTTTTTTCATGTGCTTTCATATTTTCTTTTTTTTCACTTTTTTTCTTTGTTTTAAAAATTTCTACAAAACATTTTTTCTTTTTATTTTGTTTCATATTTTTGCCTCTTCATTTTTTATTTTTTCTTGTTTTTTTAATTTTTTTCACAAAATTCTTTTTATTTCTTGTTTTCATTTTTTTTTTACACTTCCTTGGATTTTTTATTTTTCATAAATCAGTTGTCTTTCCATTTTTATTCTTTTCTTAATTTTTTCACAAATTTCTTTTTATTTTTTATTTTCATTTTTTATATTCTTATAGTTTTTTTTTGTTGCATTTTTTTTTTCGTTTTCATTTTTATTTTGCATTAACTTTTCTCTTTTTTAATTTTTTGTCTTTGAATTTTTATATTGTTTTCTTATTATATCTTATATGTTTTTCAATTTGTTGTTTTTTTTCAAATATTTTTGTTCTATTTTCTCGTTTCATTTCATTTTTGTCTTTTTTTATTTTCTTACTTTTTATATTTTATATTTTTTGTTTTGCTTTATTATTTTTTTCTTTTTTATTTCTTTCCTTATTTATATTTTCATAAATTTTTATAATGTTTTGGATTTTTTTTTCTTTTCTTTTTTTATTTATCGTTGTTTCTTATTTTCTATTGTATTTTTATAATTTCTCATTAACCCTTTTTCCTTTTAAATTTTTCTTTTTGTTTTTTACTTATTTTTTCATGTGCTTTCATATTTTCTTTTGTTTTCTCTTTTTTTCTTCGTTTTAAAAATTTCTACAAAACATTTTTTCTTTTTATTTTATTTCATATTTTTGCCTCTTCATTTTTTATTTTTTCTTGTTTTTCTAATTTTTTTTGCAAAATTCTTTTTATTTCTTGTTTCCATTTTTTTTTCACACTTCCTTGGATTTTTTATTTTTCATAAATCTTTTGTCTTTTCATTTTTATTCTTTTCTTAATTTTTTCACAAATTTCTTTTTATTTTTTATTTTCATTTTTAAATTCTTATAGTTCATTTTTTGTTGCATTTTCTTTTTTCGTTTTCATTTTTATTTTGCATTAATTTTTCTCTTTTTAAATTTTTTGTCTTTGAATTTTTATATTGTTTTCTTATTATATCTTATATGTTTTTCAATTTCTTGTATTTTTTAAAATATTTTTTTCTATTTTCTCATTTCATTTCATTTTTGTCTTTTTTTATTTTTTATTTTTGATTCATTTTTTTTGATTTTCTTACTTTTTATATTTTATATTTTATTGTATTTTAATTATAATTTTTTTTTGCTTTAATATTTTTTTCTTTTTTATTTCTTTCTTTATTTATATTTTCATAAATTTTTATAATGTTTTGGATTTTTTTGTTTTTCTTTTCTTTTTTTATTTATCGGTTTCTTATTTTCTATTGTATTTTTATAATTTTTCATTAACTTTTTTTCCTTTTAAATTTTTCTTTTTTTTTTCCTTATTTTTTTCATGTGCTTTCATATTTTCTTTTGTTTTCACTTTTTTTCTTTGTTTTAAAAATTTCTACAAAACATTTTTTCTTTTTATTTTATTTCATATTTTTGCCTCTTCATTTTTTTTATTTTTTCTTGTTTTTCTAATTTTTTTTGCAAAATTCTTTTTGTTTCTTGTTTCCATTTTTTTTCACACTTCCTTGGATTTTGTTTTTCATAAATCTTTTGCCTTTTCATTTTTATTCTTTTCTTAATTTTTTCACAAATTTCTTTTTATTTTTTATTTTCATTTTTAAATTCTTATAGTGTTTTTTTTGTTGCATTTTCTTTTTTCGTTTTCATTTTTATTTTGCATTAATTTTTCTCTTTTTTAATTTTTTGTCTTTGAAATTTTATATTGTTTTCTTATTATATCTTATATGCTTTTAAATTTTTTGTTTTTTTTCAAATATTTTTGTTCTATTTTCTCGTTTCATTTCATTTTTGTCTTTTTTTATTTTTTATTTTTTATTCATTATTTTTGATTTTCTTACTTTTTATATTTTATATTTTATTGTATTTTAATTATAATTTTTTTTTGCTTTAATATTTTTCTCTTTTTTATTTCTTTCTTTATTTATATTTTCATAAATTTTTATAATGTTTTGGATTTTTATATTTTTCTTTTCTTTTTTTATTTATCGTTGTTTCTTATTTTCTATTGTATTTTTATAATTTTTCATTAACTCTTTTTCCTTTTAAATTTTTCTTTTTTTTTTCCTTATTTTTTTCATGTGCTTTCATATTTTCTTTTGTTTTCACTTTTTTTCTTTGTTTTAAAAATTTCTACAAAACATTTTTTCTTTTTATTTTATTTCATATTTTTGCCTCTTCATTTTTTTTAATTTTTTCTTTATTTTTCTAATTTTTTTCGCAAAATTCTTTTTTTTCTTGTTTCCATTTTTTTTTTCACACTTCCTTGGATTTTTTTTTTCGTAAACCTTTTGCCTTTTCATTTTTATTCTTTTCTTAATTTTTTCACAAATTTTTTTTTATTTTTATTTTCATTTTAAATTCTTATAGTTTTTTTTTTGTTGCATTTTTTTTTTCGTTTTCATTTTTATTTTGCATTAACTTTTCTCTTTTTTAATTTTTTGTCTTTGAATTTTTATATTGTTTTCTTATTATATCTTATATGTTTTTCAATTTTTTGTATTTTTTAAAATATTTTTTTCTATTTTCTCATTTCATTTCATTTTTGTCTTTTTTTATTTTTTATTTTTGATTCATTATTTTTGATTTTCTTACTTTTTATATTTTATATTTTATTGTATTTTAATTATAATTTTTTTTTGCTTTAATATTTTTTGCTTCTTTATTTCTTTCTTTATTTATATTTTCATAAATTTTTATAATGTTTTGGATTTTTTTATTTTTCTTTTCTTTTTTTATTTATCGTTGTTTCTTATTTTCTATTGTATTTTTATAATTTTTCATTAACTCTTTTTCCTTTTAAATTTTTCTTTTTTTTTTCCTTATTTTTTTCATGTGCTTTCATATTTTCTATTGTTTTCCCTTTTTTTCTTTGTTTTAAAAATTTCTACAAAACATTTTTTCTTTTTATTTTATTTCATATTTTTGCCTCTTCATTTTTTTTATTTTTTCTTGTTTTTCTAATTTTTTTCGCAAAATTCTTTTTGTTTCTTGTTTCCATTTTTTTTTCATAAATCTTTTGCCTTTTCATTTTTATTCTTTTCTTAATTTTTTCACAAATTTCTTTTTATTTTTTATTTTCATTTTTAAATTCTTATAGTTTTTTTTGTTGCATTTTCTTTTTTCGTTTTCATTTTTATTTTGCATTAACTTTTCTCTTTTTTAATTTTTTGTCTTTGAATTTTTATATTGTTTTCTTATTATATCGTATATGTTTTTCAATTTTTTGTATTTTTTAAAATATTTTTTTCTATTTTCTCATTTCATTTCATTTTTGTCTTTTTTTATTTTTTATTTTTGATTTTCTTACTTTTTATATTTTATATTTTATTGTATTTTAATTATAATTTTTTTTTTGCTTTAATATTTTTTTCTTTTTTATTTCTTTCTTTATTTATATTTTTATAAATTTTTATAATGTTTTGGATTTTTTTAATTTTTCTTTTCTTTTTTTATTTATCGTTGTTTCTTATTTTCTATTGTATTTTTATAATTTTTCTTTAACTCATTTTCCTTTTAAATTTTTCCTTTTTTTTCCTTATTTTTTTCATGTGCTTTCATATTTTCTTTTGTTTTCACTTTTTTTCTTTGTTTTAAAAATTTCAACAAAACATTTTTTCTTTTTATTTTATTTCATATTTTTGCCTCTTCATTTTTTTTTATTTTTTCTTGTTTTTCTAATTTTTATTTTGCATTAATTTTTCTCTTTTTTAATTTTTTGTCCTTGAATTTTTATATTGTTTACTTATTATATCTTATATGTTTTTCAATTTTTTGTATTTTCTCGTTTCATTTCATTTTTGTCTTTTTTTTATTTTTTATTTTCTTACTTTTTTATTTTATAATTTTTGTTTTGCTTTAATATTTTTTTCTTTTTTTATTTTTTTGTTTCTTTCTTTATTTATATTTTCATAAATTTTTATAATGTTTTGGATTTTTTTATTTATCGTTGTTTCTTATTTTCTATTGTATTTTTATAATGTTTCATTAACTCTTTTTCTTTTTAAATTTTTCTTTTTTTTTTTACTTATTTTTTCATGTGCTTTCATATTTTCTTTTGTTTCCACTTTTTTTCTTCGTTTTAAAAATTTCTACATAACATTTTTTCTTTTTATTTTATTTCATATTTTTGTCTCTTCATTTTTTTTATTTTTTCTTGTTTTTCTAATTTTTTTCGCAAAATTCTTTTTATTTCTTGTTTCCATTTTTTTTCACACTTCCTTGGATTTTTTATTTTTAATAAATCTTTTGTCTTTTCATTTTTATTCTTTTCTTAATTTTTTCACAAATTTTTTTTTAGTTTTTATTTTCATTTTTAAATTCTTATAGTTTTTTTTGTTGCATTTTCTTTTTTCGTTTTCATTTTTATTTTGCATTAACTTTTCTCGTTTTTAATTTTTTGTCCTTGAATTTTTATATTGTTTTCTTATTATATCTTTAAGGGGTTGTTAGTTCTCAAGGTTTGATGAGGGATAAGGGGCCAATATAAGGGCCAAGTACCAGCACCCATCGCACATCATGTGCGCACACCCCCCAGCCCCCCCGATCGTCGGAACCCCAATGCCGTCGGTTAGGGTCTTCGGCGATGCTACGACGATGGTGCCCCGACGAAGAAAAATACGGCACTAGCACATGCCCGAGCCCAGTATGTACTACCGTAACCCTCGGTCCGGTCCGATCTTAGACTAGGAATGAACTCCGTATGCTTAGATTGGGAATGAACTTTGTATGCCTAAGTCAATCCACGAAACAAGCGTGCGGGCGCTCAGCCGACCAGAGGGGAGGGATGCGTAAGTCGGGGATCGGTCGGGTCCCTTTCTGCATGCTGCCGATCATGCTGCCACAACCCTCGGTCCGATCCGATCTTAGAATGGGAATGCACTCCGTATGCCTAAGCCAATCGATGAAACGAGCGAGTGGGCGGGCGGTCGAGCACTACGCCGGCCAAAGAGTCGGGATGCGCAAGTCGTGGATCAATAGGGTGGTAGGTAGGTTTAGGCACATCTTCATATTTTTGCATGCCAATGCCATTTTTATGGCTTGTAGATTCATACAATGGTCCTTTAAGCCTTCACATGAAGTTTCATGGCAAGACGACTCGTTTTCTATTTTTCACGACTTTCAAAACTTTTTACGGTTTGAGATTTTTTAAATTCTTTCGGAAGGAGTTTTGGCCCCAAACTTGGTAGACGTGATCCTTGTATTCACAAAATAATTTAGCTAAAAACTCGAAGTGTACAAGATTTTGTGACCATTTGAAAAAAGTGTCCCCATTTCAAACACTTCAATGGCTACTGGCCACAAACTTGTAAAATCTCAAATGCTCTTTTAGGGGGTGTGAGTTCTCGAGGTTTGATGAGGGATAGGGGGCCAATATAAGGGCCAAGTACCAACATCCATCGTACATCATGTGCGTGCACCCCCTGCCCCCCCGATCGTCAGAACCGTAATGCCGCCGGTCAGGTTCTCCGGTGATGCTCCGACGATGGTGCCCCGGTGAAGAAAAATGTGGCACCAGCATGTGCTACCGCAACCCTCGATCCGATCTGATCTTAGACTGGGAATGAACTCCGTATGCCTAAGTCAACCCACGAAACGAGCGTGCGGGCGCTCAGCCGACTAGAGGGGCGGGATGCGCAAGCCGGGGATCGGTCGGGTCTCCCTCTGCGAGCTGTCGATCCTACTGCCACAACCCTTGATCCAATCTGATCCGATCTTAGACTGGGAATGAACTCTATATGCCTAAGCCAACCGACGAAACGAGCAGACGGGCACTACGCTAGCCAGAGAGACGGGATCGCAAGCCGTGGATCGATAGAGTGGTAGGTGGGTTTAGGCACATCTTCATATTTCTACAAGCCAATACCATTTTTATGGCTTGTAAATTCATACAATGGTCCCTTAAACTTCATGTGAAGTTTCATGGCAAGACGACTCGTTTTCTATTTTTCATAATTTTCAAAAATTTTTACGGTTCGGGATTTTTTTAAATTTTTTTGGAAGGAGTTTTGGCACCAAACTTGGTAGACGTGATCCTTGTATTTTTGTTCGTTTGCATAAAAAATTCAACTAAAAACTCGAAGTGTACAAGATTTTGTGACCATTTGAAAAAAGTGTCCCCATTTCAGACACTTTAATGGCTACTGGCAGTAAACCTGTAAAATCTCAAATGCGCTTTAAGGGGGTGTGAGTTCTTGAGGTTTGATGAGGGATAGGGGGCCAATGCAAGGGCCAAGTACCAGCACCCATCGCATATCCTGTGCGCACAACCCCCCGACCCCCCCGATCGTCGGAACCCCAATGCCCGTCAGTCAGGTTCTCAGTTGATGCTCCGGTGATTGTGCCCCGACGAAGAAAAATATGGCACCACCACATGCTCGAGCCTAGCATGTGTTGTCGCAACCCTCGATCCGGTCTGATCTTAGACTGGGAATGAACTCCGTATGCTTAGACTGGGAATGAACTCCGTATGCCTAAGTCATACCACGAAATGAGCGTGCGGGAGCTCAATCGGCCAGAGGGGTGGGATGCTCAAACCGGGGATCGGTTGGGTCCCCCTTTGCGTGCTACCGATCCTGCTGTCGCAACACTCGGTCTGGTCCAATCTTAGACTGGGAATGAACTCCGTATGCCTAAGCCAATCGATGAAACGAGCGGGCAGGCGGGCTGGCACTACGTCGGCCAGAGAGACGGGATGCGCAAGCCGTGGATCGATAGGGTAGTAGGTGGGTTTAGGCACATCTTCATATTTCTGTGTGCCAATACCATTTTTATGGCTTGTAAATTCATACAATGGTCCCTTAAGCCTTCACATGAAGTTTCACGACAAGACGAATCGTTTTCTATTTTTCATAATTTTTGAAACTTTTTACGGTTCGAGATTTTTTTAAATTTTTTCGAAAAGAGTTTTGGCCCCAAACTTGGTAGACGTGATCCTTGTATTTTTTTTGGCATGCAAAAAAAAAATTCAGCTAAAAAATCAAAGTGTACAAGATTTTGTGATCATTTGAAAAAAGTGTCCCCATTTCATACACTTTAATGGCTACTGGCAGCAAACCTGTAAAATCTCAAATGCTCTTTAAGGGGGTGTGAGTTCTCGAGGTTTGATGAGGGATAGGGGGCCAATATAAGGGCCAAGTACCAGCACCCATCGCACATCATGTGCGTACACCCCCTCGGCCCCCCCGATCGTCGGAACCCCAATGCCGCCTGTCAGGTTCTCCGACGATGGTGCCCCAACGAAGAAAAATGCGGCACCAGCACATGCCCGAGCCCAGCATGTGCTGCCGCAACCTTCGATCCGATCTGATCTTAGACTGGAAATGAACTCCGTATGGTTAGACTGGGAATGAACTCGTATGCCTAAGTCAACACACGAAACGAGCGTGTGGGTGCTCAACCGGCCAGAGGGGCGGGATGCACATGCTGGGGATCGACCGGGTCCCCCTCTGCGTGCTGCCGATCCTGCTGCTGTAACCTTCAGTCCGGTTCAATCTTAGACTGGGAATGAACTCCGTATGCCTAAGCCAACCAACGAAACAAGCGGACGGGCGGGCGGGCGCCACGCCAGCCAAAGAGACGGGATGCGCAAGCCGTGGATCGATAAGGTGTAGGTGGTTTGGGCACATCTTCATATTTCTACGTGCCAATGCCATTTTTATGGCTTGTAAATTCATACAATGGTCCCTGAAGCCTTCATGTGAAGTTTCATGGCAAGATGACTCCTTTTCTATTTTTCACAATTTTTGAAACTTTTTACGGTTTTGGATTTTTTTAAATTTTTTCGGAAGGAGTTTTGGCCCCAAACATGGTAGACGTGATCCTTGTATTTTTGTTGGCATGCACAAAAAAATTCAGCTAAAATCTTGAAGTGTACAATATTTTGTGACCATTTGAAAAAAGTGTCCCCATTTCAGATACCTGTAAAATCTCAAATGATCTTTAAGGGGGTGTGAGTTATGGAGGTTTGATGATGGATAGGGGGCAATATAAGGGCCAAGTACCAGCACCCATTGCACATCATGTGCGCACACCCCCCCGGCCGCCCGATCGCCAAAACCCCAATGCCGCCGGTCCGGTTCTCCGGTGATGCTCTGGCGATGCTCCGGCGATGGTGCCCCGACGAAGAAAAATGTGGCACCAGCACATGCCCAAGCCCGACATGTGCTACCGCAACCCTCGGTTCGGTCCGATCTTAGACTGGGAATGAACTCCGTATGCTTAGACTTGGAATGAACTCCGTATGCCTAAGTCAACCCACGAAACGAGCATGCAGGTGCTCAACCGGCCAAAGGGGCGGGATGCGCAAGCCGAGGATCGGTCAGGTCCCCCTCTGCATGCTGTCGATCCTGCTATCGCAACCCTTGGTCCGGTCTGATCTTAGACTGGGAATGAACTCCGTATGCCTAACCCAACTGACCAAACAAGCGGGCGGGTGGGCGGGCGGGTACTACGCCGGCCAGAGAGACGGGATGTGCAAGCCATGGATCGATAGGGTGGTAGGTGGGTTTAGGCACATCTTCATATTTCTTCATGCCAATGCCATTTTTATGGCTTGTAAATTCATACAATGGTCCCTGAAGCTGTCACGTGAAGTTTCATGGCAAGACGACTCATTTTCTATTTTTCACGATTTTTGAAACTTTTTACGGTTCGAGATTTTTTAAAATTTTTTCAGAAGGATTTTTGGCCTCAAACTTTGTAGACGTGATCCTTGTATTTTGCTTGGCATGCACAAAAATATTCAGCTAAAAACTCGAAGTGTAGAAGATTTTGTGACCATTTGAAAAAAGTGTCCCCATTTCAGACACTTTAATGGCTACTGGCAGCAAATCTGTAAAATCTCAAATGCTCTTTCAGGGGGTGTGAGTTCTCGAGGTTTGATGAGGGATAGGGGGCAATATAAGAGCCAAGTACCAGCAGCCATCGCACATCATGTGTGCACACCCCCCTGGCCCCCCGATCACTGGAACCTCAATGCCGCTGGTCAGGTTCTCTGATGATGCTCCAGCGATGGTGCCCCGACGAAGAAAAATGCGGCACCAGCACATGCCTGAGCCTAACATGTACTGCCGCAACCCTCGGTCCGATCCAATCTTAGACCGAGAATGAACTCTGTATCCTTAGACTGGGAATGAACTCCGTATGCCTAAGCCAACCGATGAACCGAGTGGGCGGACGGGTAGGCGGGCACTACGTCGGCCAGAGAGACGGGATGCGCAAGCCATGGATCGATCGGGTGGTAGGTGGGTTTAGGCACATCTTCAAATTTCTGTGAGCCAATGCCATTTTTGTGGCTTGTAAATTCTTACAATGGTCCCTTAAGCCTTAACGTGAAGTTTCATGGCAAGACGACTCGTTTTCTATTTTTCACGATTTTCAAAACCTTTTACGGTTCATGATTTTTTAAAATATTTACGGATGGAGTTTTGGCCCAAAACTTGGTAGACATGATCCTTGTATCTTTTTTGGCATGCATAAAAAAATTCAGCTAAAAACTCGAAGTGTACAAGATTTTGTGACCATTTGAAAAAAGTGTCCCCATTTTAGACACTTTAATGGCTACTGGCAGCAAACCTGTAAAATCTCACATGCTCTTTAAGGGGGTGTGAGTTCTCAAGGTTTGATGAGGGATAGGGGGCCAATATAAGGGCCAAGTACCAACACCCATCGCACATCATGTGTGCACACCCTCCCCCGGCCCCCCCGATCGCTGGAACCCCAATGCCACCGGTCAGGTTCTCCGATAATGCTCCGACGATGGTGCCTCGATGAAGAAAAATGTGGTACCAGCACATGCCCGAGCCCAGCATGTGCTGTCGCAACCCTCGATCTGATCTGATCTTAGACTGGGAATGAACTCCGTATGCTTATACTGGGAATGAACTCCGTATGCCTAAGTCAACCCACGAAACGAGCGTAAGGGCGCTCAGCCGGCCAGAGGGGCGGGATGCTCAACCCGGGGATCGATCGGGTCCCCATCTGTGTGCTATCGATCCTACTGTCGCAACCTTCAGTCCGGTCTGATATTAGACTGGGAATGAATTCCGTATGCCTAAGCCAACCGCCGAAAAGAGCAGGCGGGTGGGCGGGCACTACGCCTGTCAATGAGACGGGATGCGCAAGCCGTGGATCGATAGGGTGGTTGGTGGGTTTAGGCACATCTTCCTATTTCTATGTGCCAATGCCATTTTTATGCCTTGTAAATTCATACGATGGTCCCTTAAGCCTTCACATGAAGTTTCATGGCAAGACGACTCGTTTTCTATTTTTCATGATTTTTGAAACTATTTGCAGTTCGGGATTTTTTAAAATTTTTTCGAAAGGAGTTTTGGCAACAAACTTGGTAAACGTGATCCTTGTATTTTTGTTGGCATGCATAAAAAAATTCAGCCAACAACTCGAAGTGTACAAGATTTTGTGACCATTTGAAAAAAGTGTTCCCATTTTAGACACTTTAATGGCTACTGGCAGTAAACCAGTAAAATCTCAAATGCTCTTTAAAGGGGTGTGAGTTCTTGAGGTTTGATGAGGGATAGGGGGCCAATATAAGGGCCAAGTACCAGCACCCATCGCACATGATGTTCGCACACCCCCCCGACCCCCCCGTCGTCGGAACCCCAATGCCGCCGGTCAGGTTCAACGGCGATGCTCCGACGGTGGTGCCCCGGTGAAAAAAAATGAGGCACCAGCACATGCCCGAGCCCAGCATGTGCTGCCATAACCCTCTTTCAAGTCTTAGACTGGGAATGAACTCCGTAAGCCTAAGCCAACCGACAAAATGAACGGCCGGCCGGGCGGCCGAGCACTATGCCGGCCAAAGAGATGAGATGCGCAAGCCGTGGATCGATAGGGTGGTAGGTGGGATCAGGCACATCTTCATATTTCTACGTGCCAATGCCATTTTTATGGCATGTAAATTCATACAATGGTCCCTTAAGCCTTCACGTGAAGTTTCATGGCAAGACGACTCGTTTTCTATTTTTCAGGATTTTTGAAACTATTTGCGGTTCGAGATTTTTTAAAATTTTTTCGGAACCCCAATGCTGCCGGTTAGGTTCAACGACGATGCTCCGACGATGGCACCCCAGTGAAGAAAAATGCGGCACCAGCACATGCCCGAGCCCAGCATGTGCTGTCGCAACCCTCTTTCCAGTCCGATCTTAGATTGGGAATGAACTCTGTCTGTTTAGATTGGGAATAAACTCCGTATGCCTAAGTCAACTCACGAAACAAGCGTGCGGGCGCTCAGCCGGCCAGAGGGGTGGGATACGCAAGCCGGGGATCGGTTGGGTCCCCCTCTGCGTGCTGTCGATCCTGCTGCAGCAACCCCCGGTCCGGTCTGATCTTGGACTGGGAATGAACTCCGTATGCCTAAGCCAACCGACGAAACGAATAGGCGGCCGGGCGGGCGGGCACTACGTCGGCCAGAGAGACGGGATGCGCAAGCCGTGGATCGATAGGGTGGTAGGTGGGTTTAGGCACATCTTCATAGTTCTACGTGCCAATACATTTTTTATGGCTTGTAAATTCATACAATGGTCCCTTAAGCCTTCACGTGAAGTTTCATGGCAAGACGATTCGTTTTTTATTTTTCACAATTTTTGAAACTTTTTACAGTTCGGGATTTTTTAAAATTTTTTCAGAAGGAGTTTTGCCCCAAACTTGGTTGCCGTGATCTTGTATTTTTTTTGGCATGCACAAAAAAATTTAGCTAAAAGTTTAAAATGTACAAGATTTTGTGTCCATTTGAATAAAATGTCCCCATTTCAGACACTTTAATGGCTACTGGCAGCAAACCTGTAAAATTTCAAATGCTCTTTAAGGGGGTGTGAGTTCTAGAGGTTTGATGAGGGATAGGTGGCCAATATAAGGGCCAAGTACCAGCACCCATCGCACACCAAGTGCGCACACCCCCCTGACCCCTCCGATCGCCGAAACCCTAATGCCACCGATCAGGTTCTCCGACGAAGCTTCGACGATGTGCCCTAGCAAAGAAAAATGCGGCACCAGCACATGCCGGAGCCCAGCATGTGCTATCGTAACCCTCGGTCCGATCTGATCTTAGACTGGGAATGAACTCCGTATGCCTAAGTCAACCCACAAAATGAGCATGCGGGCACTCTACCGGCCAGAGGGGCGGGATGTGCAAGCCAGGGATCGGTCGGGTCACCCTCTGCGTGCTATCGATCTTGCTGCCGCAATCCTCGGTCCGATCCAATCTTAGACTGAGAATGAACTCCGTATGCCTAAGCCAACAGACGAAACGAACGGGCGGGCGGGTGGGCGGGCGGGCACTAAGTCGACCAGAGAGACGGGATGCGCAAGCCGTGGATAGATAGGGTGGTAGGTGGGTTTAGGCACATCTTCATATTTCTACATGCCAATGCCATTTTTATGGCTTGTAAATTCATACAATGGTCCCTTAAGCCTTCACGTGAAGTTTAATGGCAAGACGACTCATTTTTTATTTTTCATGATTTTTGAAACTTTTTATGGTTCGGGATTTTTTAAAATTTTTTCGAAATGAGTTTTCACTCCAAACTAGGAAGACGTGATCCTTGTATTTTTTTTGGCATGCACAAAAAAATTCGGCAAAAAATTGGAAGTGTACAAGATTTTGTGACCATTTGAAAAAAGTGTCCCAATTTTAGACACTTTAATTGCTACTGGCAGCAAACCTGTAAAATCTCAAATGCTCTTTAAAGGAGTGTGAGTTCTCAAGGTTTGATGAGGGATAGGCGGCCAATATAAGGGCCAAGTACCAGCACCCATCGCACATCATGTGCTTACACCCCCACTAGGCCCCCCCGATTGCCGGAACCCTAATGCCGCCGGTCAGGTTCTCCGACGATGCTCCGACGATGTTGCCCCGGTGAAGAAAAATACGGCACCAGCTCATGCCCGAGCCCAACATGTGCTACCTGACTAAGCCTTCACGTGAAGTTTCATCTTCATATTTCTACATGCCAATGCCATTTTTATGGCTTGTAAATTCATACAATGGTCCCTTAAGCCTTCACGTGAAGTTTCATTGCAAGACGATTCGTTTTCTATTTTTCACGATTTTTGAAACTTTTTGCAGTTCGAGATTTTTTTTAATTTTTTCCAAAGGATTTCTGGCACCAAACTTGCTAGACGTGAACCTTGTATTTTTGTTGGCATGCATAAAAAAATTCAGTTAAAAACTTGAAGTGTACAAGATTTTGTGACCATTTGAAAAAAGTGTCCCCATTTCAGACACTTTAATGGCTAATGGCAACAAACCTGTAAAATCTCAAATACTCTTTAAAGGGGAGTGAGTTCTCGATGTTTGATGAGGGATAGGGGGCCAATATAAGGGCCAAGTACCAGCACCCATCGCACATCATGTGCGTACACCCCCCCAACCCCCCCAATCGTCGAAACCCCAATGCCGCCGGTTAGGTTCTTCGATGATGCTCCGATGACGGTGCCCCAGCGAAGAAAAAATATGGCACCAGCACATGCCCGAACCCAGCATGTGCTGTCACAACTCTCGGTCTGATCCGATCTTAGACTGGGAATGAACTTCGTATGCCTAAGTTGACCCACGAAACGAGCGTGCGGGCACTCAGCCGCCCAGAGGTGCGAGATGCGCAAGTCGGGGATTGGCCGGGTCCCCCTTTACGTGCTACCAATCTTGCTGCTGCAACCCTCAGTTCGGTCTGATCTTAGACTAGGAATGAACTCCGTACGCCTAAGCTAACCGATGAAACGAGCTGGCGGGCGGGCGGGTGGGCACTGCGTCGGCCAAAGAGACGGGATGCGCAGGCCGTGGATCGATAGGGTGGTAGGTGGGTTTAGGCACATCTTCATATTTCTACGTGCCAATGCCATTTTTATGGCTTGTAAATTCATACAATGGTCCCTTAAGCCTTCACGTGAAGTTTCATGGCAAGACGACTCATTTTCTATTTTTCACGATTTTCCAAACTTTTTGCGGTTCAGGATTTTTTAAAATTTTTTTGGAAGGATTTTTTCCCCCAAACTAGGTAGACGTGATCCTTGCATTTTTGTTGGCATGCAAAAAAAAATGCAGCTAAAAACTCGAATTGTACAAGATTTTGTGACCATTTGAAAAAAGTGTCCCCATTTCAGATACTTTAATGGCTACTGGCAGCAAACCTGTAAAATCTCAAATGCTCTTTAAGGGGGTGTGAGTTCTCGAGGTTTGCTGAGGATAGGGGGCCAATATAAGGGCCAAGTACCAGCACCCATCGCACATCATGTGCGCACACCCCCCCCGACACGTTCGATCGTCGGAACCCCAATGCCGCCGGTCAAGTTCTCCGATGATGCTCCGACGATGGTGCCCAAGCCCAAGCCCAGCATGTGCTGCCGAAACCCTCAGTTTGGTCTGATCAAAGACTGGGAATGAACTCCGTATGCTTAGACTGGGAATGAAATCCGTATGCCTAAGTCAAACCACGAAACGAGCGTACGAGCGCTCTGCCGGCCAGAGGGTCGGGATACGTAAGTCGGGGATCGATCGGGTCCCCCTTTGTGTGCTACCGATCCTGCTATTGCAACCCTCGATCCGATCCTATCTTAGACTAGGAATAAACTCCGTATGCCTAAGCCAACCGATGAAACGAGCGGGCGGGTACTACATCAACCAGAGAGACGGGATGCGCAAGCCGTGGATTGATAGGGTGGTAGGTGGGTTTAGGCACATCTTCATATTTTTACGTGCCAATGCCATTTTTTTGGCTTGTAAATTTATAGAATGGTCCCTTAAGCCTTCACGTGAAGTTTGATGGCAAGACGACTCGTTTTCTATTTTTCATGATTTTTGAAACTTTTTCCGGTTCGGGATTTTTTTAAATTTTTTCAGAAAAGTTTTTGGCCCCAAACTTGGTAGTCATGATCCTTGTATATTTTTTGGCATGCATAAAAAAATTCAGCTAAAAAATCAAGGTGTACAAGATTTTGTGACCATTTGAAAAAAGTGTCCCCATTTTAGACACTTTAATAGCTACTGGCAGCAAACCTGTAAAATCTCAAATGCTTTTTAAGGGGGTGTGAGTTCTCGAGGTTTGATGAGGATAGGGGGCCAATATAAGGGCCAAGTACCAGCACCCATCGCACATCATGTGCGCACACCCCCCCGGCCCCTCCGATCGCCCGAACCCCAATGCTGTCGGTCAGGTTCTCCAGCGATGCTTCGGCGATGGTGCCCCGACGAAGAAAAATACGGCACCGGCACATGCTCGAGCCTAGCATGTGCTGCCACAACCCTCGGTCCGGTCCGATCATAGACTGGGAATGAACTCCGTATGCCTAAGTCAGCCCACGAAACAAGCGTACGGGCACTCAGCCAGCCAGAGGGGCGGGATGCGCAAGTCGGGGATCGGTCGGGTCCCCTTCTACGTGCTGTCGATCCTGCTGCCGCAACCATTAGTCTGATCTGGGAATGAACTCCGTACGCCTAAGCCAACTGATTAAACGAGTGGGCGGGCGGGATGGTGGGCACTACATCGGCCAGAGAGACGGGATGCGCAGGCCGTGGATCGATAGGGTGGTAGGTGGGTTTAGGCGCATCTTCATATTTTTGCATGCAAATGCCATTTTTATGGCTTGTAAATTCATACAATGGTCCCTTAAGCCTTCACGTGAAGTTTCATGGCAAGACGACTCGTCTTCTATTTTTCATGATTTTTCAAACCTTTTACGGTTCGGGATTTTTGAAAATTTTTTCGGAAGGAGTTTTTTCCCCAAACTTGGTAGACATGATCCTTGTATTTTTGTTGGCATGCACAAAAAAAATTCAGCTAAAAACTTGAAGTGTACAAGATTTTGTGACCATTTGAAAAAAGTGTCCCCATTTCAGATACTTTAATGACTACTGGCAGCAAACCTGTAAAATCTCAAATGCTCTTTAAGGGGGTGTGAGTTCTCGAGGTTTGATGAGGGATAAGGGGTCAATATAAGGGCCAAGTACCAGCACCCATCGTACATCATGTGCGCACACCCCCCCAACCCGTCCGCTCGTCGGAACCCCAATGCCGTCGGTCAGGTTCTCCGACAATGCTCCGGTGATGGTGCCCCGACGAAGAAAAATGTGGCACCAGCACATGCACGAGCCTAGCATGTGCTGTCGCAACCCTCAGTCTAGTCCGATCTTAGACTGGGAATGAACTCCATATGCTTAGACTGGGAATGAACTCTGTATGCCTAAGTCAAACCATGAAATGAGCGTACGGGCGCTCAGCCAGCCAGAGGGCTGGGATGCGCAAGTCGGGGATCAGTCGGGTCCCCCTCTGTGTGCTGTCGATCCTGCTACTGCAACCCTCAGTCTGGTCCAATCTTAGATTGGGAATTAACTCCGTATGACTAAGCCAACCGACAAAACGAGAGGGCAGGCGGGTGGGCGCTACGCCGGCAAGAGAGATGGGATGCGCAAGCCGTGGATCTAGAGGGTGGTAGGTGGGTTTAGGCACATCTTCATATTTTTATGTGCCAATGCCATTTTTATGGCTTGTAAATTCATACAATGGTCCCTTAAGCCTTCACGTGAAGTTTCATGGCAAGACGACTTGTTTTTTATTTTTCATAATTTTTGAAACTTTTTATGGTTCAGATTTTGTAAAATTTTTTCGGAAGGAGTTTTGGCCCCAAACTTGGTAGACGTGATCCTTGTATTTTTGTTGGTATGCACAAAAAAATTCAGCTAAAAACTCGAAGTGTACAAGATTTTGTGACCATTCGAAAAAAGTGTCCCCATTTAAGACACTTTAATGGCTACTGGCAGCAAACCTGTAAAATCTCAAATGCTCAATAAGGGGGTGTGAGTTCTCAAGGTTTGATTAGGAATAGAAGGCCAATATAAGGGCCAACTACCAGCACCCATCACACATCATGTGCGCACACCCCCCCTGCCCCCCCGATCGTCAAAACCCCAATGCCGCCGGTCATGTTCTCCGACGATGCTCCGACGATGCCCGAGCCTAGCATGTGCTACCGCAACCCTCGGTCCGGTCCGATCTTAGACTGGGAATGAACTCCGTATGCCTAAGTCAACCCACGAAACGAGCGTGCGGGCGCTCAGTCGGCCAGAGGGGCGGGATGCGCAAGTCGGGGATCGATTGGGTCCCACTCTGCGTGCTGTCGATCTTGCTGCCATAACCGTCGGTCTGATCTGATCTTAGACTGGGAATGAACTCCATATGCCTAAGCCAACCGACGAAACGAGCGGGCGGGCGGGCACTACGCCGGCCAGAGAGGCGGGATGCGTAAGTCGTGGATCGATAGGGTGGTAGGTGGGTTTAGGCACATCTTCGTGTTTCTGCATGCCAATGCCATTTTTATGGCTTGTAAATTCACACAATGGTCCCTTAAGCCTTCACATGAAGTTTCATGGCAAGACGACTCGTTTTCTATTTTTCACGATTTTTGAAACTTTTTACGGTTCGAGATTTTTTAAAATTTTTTCAGAAGGAGTTTTGGCCCCAAACTTGGTAGATGTGATCCTTGTATTTTTGCTGGCATGCACAAAACAATTCAGCTAAAAACTCGAAGTGTACAAGATTTTGTGACCATTTGAAAAAAGTGTCCCTATTTCAGACACTTTAATGGCTATTGGAAGCAAACCTATAAAATCTCAAATGCTCTTTAAGGGTGTATGAGTTCTCGAGGTTTGATGGGGGATAGGGGGCCAATATAAGGAACAAGTACCAGCACCCATCGCACATCATGTGCGCAAACCCCCCCGGCCCTCTCGATCGTAGGAACCCCAATCCCGCCGGTCAAGTTCTCGATGATGCTCCGGCCATGGTGCCCTGGTGAAGAAAAATGCAATGCCAGCACATGCCCGAGCCCAGTATGTGCTACCGTAACCCTCGGTCTGGTCCGATCTTAGACTAGGAATGAACTCCGTATGCTTAGACTGGGAATAAACTTCGTATGCCTAAGTCAACCGACGAAATGAGCGTACGGCCGCTCAGCCGGCCAGAGGGGCAGGATGTGCAAGCCGGGGATCGATCGGGTCTCACTCTGCATGCTGCCGATCCTGCTGCCATAACCCTCGATCCGGTCTGATCTTAGATTGGGAATGAACTCCGTATGCCTAAGCCAACCGACAAAACGAGAGAGCGGGCGGGCGGGCACTACGCCGGCCAGAGAGACGGGATGCGCAAGTCGTGGATCGATAGGGTGGTAGGTGAGTTTAGGCACATCTTCATGTTTCTGCATGCCAATGCCATTTTTATGGCTTGTAAATTCATACAATGGTCCCTTAAGCCTTCACGAGAAATTTCATGGCAAGACGACTGGTTTTCTATATTTCACGATTTTTGAAACTTTTTACGGTTTGGGATTTTTGAAAATTTTTTCGGATGGAGTTTTGGCCCCAAACTTGGTAGACATGATCCTTGTATTTTTCTTGGCATGCAAAAAAAAATTTAGCTAAAAACTCGAAGTGTACAACATTTTGTGACCATTTGAAAAAAGTGTCCCCATTTCAGACACTTTAATGACTACTGGCAGTAAACCTGTAAAATCCGAAATGCTCTTTAAGGGGGTGTGAGTTCTCGAGGTTTGATGAGGGATAGGGGGCCAATATAAGGGCCAAGTACCAGCATCCTTCGCACATCATGTGCGCACACCCCCCTGGCCCCCCCGACCGTCGAAACCACAATGCCGGCGATCAGGTTCTCCGGCGATGCTGCCCCGACGAAGAAAAATACGGCACCAGCACATGCCCGAGCCCACCATGTGCTGCCGTAACCCTCGGTCCAGTCCGATCTTAGACTCGGAATGAACTCCGTATGCCTAAGTCAACCCACGAAACGAGCGTACGACCGGTCGGAGGGCCAAGATGCGCAAGTCGAGGATTGGCTGGGTCCCCCTCTGCGTGCTGTCGATCCTGCTGCCACAACCCTCGGTCTGGTCTGATCTTAGACTAGGAATGAACTCAGTATGCCTAAGCCAACCGATGAAACGAGCGGACGGGTGGGCGGTCGGGCACTACGTCGGCCAGAGAGACGGGATTCGCAAGCCATGGATTGATAGGGTGGTAGGTGGGTTTAGGCACATCTTCATATTTCTGCATACCAATGCCATTTTTATGGCTTGTAAATTCGTAAAATGGTCCCTTAAGCCTTCAAGTGAAGTTTCATGGCAAGACGACTCGTTTTCTATTTTTCATGATTTTTGAAACTTTTTGCGGTTCGGGATTTTTTAAAATTTTTTCAGAAGGAGTTTCGGCCCCAAACATGGTAGACGTCATCCTTGTATTTTTTTTGGCATGCAAAAAAAAAAAATTCAGCTAAAAACTCGAAGTGTACAAGATTTTGTGACCGTTTGAAAAAAGTGTCCCCATTTCAGACACTTTAACGGCTACTGGCGGCAAACCTGTAAAATCTCAAATGCTCTTTAAGGGGGTGTGAGTTCTCAAGGTTTGATGAGGGATAGGGGGGCAATATAAGGGCCAAGTACTGGTACCCATCGCACATCATCTGCGCACACCCCCCCGGCCCCCCCGATCGTCGAAACCCCAATACCGTCGGTCAGGTTCTCCGGCGATACTCCGGCGATGGTGCCCCGACAGAGAAAAATGTGGCACCAGCACATGCCTGAGCCCAGCATGTGGTGCCGCAACCCTCGGTCTGGTCCGATCTTAGACTGGGAATGAACTCTGCATGCTTAGACTAGGAATGAACTCCGTATGCCTAAGTCAACCCACGAAATGAGCGTGTCGGTGATCAGCCGGCCAGAGGGGCGGGATGCGCAAGTCGGGGATCGGCTGGGTCCCCCTCTGCGTGCTACCGATCTTGCTGCCGTAACCCTCAGTCTGATCCGATCTCATATTGGGAATGAATTCCGTATGCCTAAGCCAACCGACGAAACGAGCGGGCGGGCGGGCACTAAGCCGGCCAAAAAGACGGGATGCGCAAGTCGTGGATCGATAGGGTGGTAGGTGGGTTTAGGCACATCTTCATATTTCTGCATGCCAATGCCATTTTTATGGCTTGTAAATTCATACAATGGTCCCTTAAGCCTTCACGTGAAGTTTCCTGGCAAGACGACTCGTTTTCTAGTTTTCATGATTTTTGAAACTTCTTGCGGTTCGGGATTTTTAAAAATTTTTTCGGATGGAAATTTGGCCCCAAACTTGGTAGACGTGATCTTTGTATTTTTGTTGGCATGCCCAAAACAATTCAGCTAAAAACTCAAATTGTACAAGATTTTGTGACCATTTGAAAAAAGTGTCCCCATTTCAGACACTTTAATGGCTATGGAAGCAAAGCTATAAAATCTTAAATGCTCTTTGAGGGTGTGTGAGTTCTCGAGGTTTGATGAGGGATAGGGGGCCAATATAAGGACCAAGTACCAGCACCCATTGCACATCATGTGTGCAAACCCCCCCGACCCCCCCGATTGCCGGAAACCCAATCCCGTCGGTCATGATCCTTGTGTTTTTCTTGGCATGCAAAAAAAAATTTAGCTAAAAACTCGAAGTGTACAAGATTTTGTGACCATTTGAAAAAAATGTCCCCATTTCAGACACTTTAATGGCTATTGGTAGCAAACCTGTAAAATCTCAAATGCTCTTTAAGGGGGTGTGAATTCCCGAGGTTTGATGAGGGACAGGGGGCCAATATAAGGGCCAAGTACCAGCACTCATTGCACATCATGTGAGCACACGCCCCCTCGGCCCCCTCGATCTCCGAAACTCCAATGCCACCGGTCAGGTTCTCCGACGATTGTTCGACGATAGTGCCCCGATGAAGAAAAATGTGACACCAGCACATGCTCGAGCCCAGCATGTGCTGCCGCAACCCTCGATCTGGTCCGATCTTAAACTGGGAATGAACTCCGTATGCTTAGACTGGGAATGAACTCTGTATGCCTAAGTCAACCGATGAACCGAGCGTGCGAGCGCTCAGCTGACCAGAGGGGAAGGATGCGCAAGCCGGGGATCAACTGGGTCCCCCTCTGCGTGCTGCCAATCCTGCTACCACAACCCTCGGTCCGATCTGATCTTAGACTGGGAATGAACTTCGTATGCCTAAGCCAACCGACGAAACGAGTAGGCGGGTGGGCGGGCGGGCACTACGCCGGCTAGAGAGACGGGATGCACAAGCCGTGGATCGATAGGGTGGTAGTTGGGTTTAGGCACATCTTCATATTTCTACGTGCCAATGCCTTTTTTATGGCTTGTAAATTCATACAATGGTCCCTTAAGCCTTCACGTGAAGTTTCATGGCAAGACGACTCGTTTTCTATTTTTCATGATTTTTGAAACTTTTTGCGGTTTGGGATTTTTTAAAATTTTTTTGGAAGGAGTTTTGGCCCCAAACTTGGTAGACGTGATCCTTGTATTTTTGTTGGCATGCACAACAAAATTCAGCTAAAAACTCGAAGTGTACAAGATTTTGTGACCATTTGAAAAAAGTGTCCCCATTTCAGACACTTTAATGGCTACTGGCCCCAAACCTGTAAAATCTTAAATGCTTTTTAAGGGGGTGTGAGTTCTCGAGGTTTGATGAGGGATAGGGGGCCAATATAAGGGCCAAGTACCAGCACCCATCGCACATCATGTGCGCACACCCCCTCGGCCCCCTCGATCGTCGGAACCCCAATGCCGCCAGTCAAGTTCTCCGACGATGGTGCCCTGGCGAAGAGAAATGCGGCACCAGCACATGCTCGAGCCCAGCATGTGCTGCTGCAACCCTCGGTCCGATCCGATCTTAGACTGGGAATGAACTCCGTATGCTTAGTCAGGGAATGAACTCTGTATGCCTAAGTCAACTCACGAAACGAGCGTGCGGGCGCTCAGTCGACCAGAGGTACAGGATGCACAAGCCGGGGATCGGTCGGGTCCTCCTTTGTGTGCTACTGATCCTACTACCGCAACCCTCAGTCCGGTCTGATCTTGGACTGGGAATGAACTCCGTATGCCTAAGCCAACCGACGAAACGAGCGGGCGGGCAGGTACTACGCCAGCCAGAGAGACAAGATGCGCAAGCCGTGGATTGATAGGGTGGTAGGTGCGTTTAGGTACATCTTCATATTTCTATGTGCCAATGCCATTTTTATGGCTTGTAAATTCATACAAAGGCCCCTTAAGCCTTCACGTGAAGTTTCATGGCAAGACCACTCATTTTCTATTTTTCATGATTTTTGAAACTTTTTGCGGTTCAGGATCTTTTAAAAATTTTTCGGTAGGATTTTTGGCCCCAAACTAGGAAGACGTGATATTTGTATTTTTGTTGACATGCACAAAAAAATTCAGCTAAAAACTCGAAGTGTACAAGATTTTGTGACCATTTGAAAAAATTGTCCCTATTTCAGACACTTTAATGGCTACTGGCAGCAAACCTGTAAAATCTCAAATGCCCTTTAAGGGGGTGTGAGTTCTCAAGGTTTGATGAGGGATAGGGGGCCAATATAAGGGCCAAGTACCAGCACCCATCGCACATCATGTGCGCACACACCCCCCGGCCCCCCGATCACCGGAACCCCAATGCCGTCGGTCAGTTTCTCCGGTGATGCTCCGGCGATGGTGCCCCGACGAAGAAAAATGTGGCACCAGCACATGCCCGAGCCCAGGATGTGCTATCACAGCCCTCAGTCCGGTCCGATCATACACTTCGAATGAACTCCATATGCTTAGACTGGGAATGAACTCCGTATACCAAAGTCAACCCACGAAACGAGCGTGCGGGCGCTCAGCCGGCCAGAGGAGTGGGATGCGTAAGCCGGGGATCGTTGGGTCCCCCTCTACCCTCTGTCTGGTCTGATCTTATACTGGGAATGAACTCCATATGCGTAAGCCAACCGACAAAACAAGCGGGCAGAAGGGCGGGCACTACGCCGGCCAGAGAGACGGGATGCGCAAGCCGTGGATCGATAGGGTGGAGGTGGGTTTAGTCACATCTTCATATTTCTACGTGCCAATGCCATTTTTATGGCTTGTAAATTCATACAATGGTCCCTTAAGCCTTCACGTGAAGTTTCATGGCAAGACGACTCGTTTTCTATTTTTCATGATTTTTGAACCTTTTTGTAGTTCGGGATTTTTTTAAATTTTTTCGGAAGGAGTTTTGGCCCCAAATGGTAGTCGTGATCCTTGTATTTTTTTTGGCATGCACAAAAAAATTCAGCTAAAAACTCGAAGTGTACAAGATTTTGGGACCATTTGAAAAAAGTGTCCCCATTTCAGACACTTTAATGGCTACTGGCGGCAAACCTGTAAAATCTCAAATGCTCTTTAAGGGGGTGTGAGTTCTTTTGGTTTGATGAGGGATAGGAGGCCAATATAAGGGCCAAGTACCACACCCATCACACATCATGTGCGCACACCCCCCGGCACCCCCGATCGTCGGAACCCTAATGCTGCGGGTCAGGTTCTCTGGTGATGCTCCGACGATGGTGCCCCGACGAAGAAGATTGTGGCACCAGCACATGCCCGAGCCCAGCATGTGATGCTGCAACCCTCAGACTGGTTCGATCTTAGACTAGGAATGAACTCCGTATGCCTAAGTCAACCCACGAAACAAGCGTGCGGGCGTTCAGCCGGCCAGAGGAACGGGATGCATAAGCCAGGGATCGACCAGGTCCCCATCTGCATACTGCCGATCCTACTATCGGAAGCGTCAGTCCGGTCCAATCTTAGACTAGGAATGAACTCCGTATGCCTAAGCCAACCAACGAAAAGTGCGGACGGGCGGGCGGGCCGACGGGTACTACGCCGGCCAGCGAGACGGGATGCGCATGCCGTGGATCGATAGGGTGGTAGGTGGGTTTAGGCACATCTTCATATTTCTGCATGCCAATGCCATTTTTATGGCTTGTAAATTCATACAATGGTCCCTTAAGCCTTCACGTGAAGTTTCATGGGAAGATGACTCGTTTTCAATTTTTCACGATTTTTGAAACTTTTTGCTGTTCGAGATTTTTTAAAATTTTTTCGGAAGGAGTTTTGGCCCCAAACTTGGTAGACATGATCCTTGTATTTTTTTTGGCATTCAAAAAAAAATTCAACCAAAAACTCGAAGTGTACAAGATTTTGTGACCATTTGAAAAAAGTGTCCCCATTTTAGACACTTTAATGGCTACTGGCAGCAAACCTATAAAATCTCAAATGCTCTTTAAGGGGGTGTGAGTTCTCGAGGTTTGATGACGGATAGGGGGCCAATATAAGGGCCAAGTACCACACCCATCGCACATCATGTGCGCACAACCCCCGGCCCCCCCAATCGCTGGAACCCCAATGCCGTCCGTCAGGTTTTCGACGATGCTCCGGCGATGGTGCCCCGACGAAAAAAATGCGGCACCACCACATGCTCGAGCCCATCATGTGTTGTCGCAACCCTTGGTCTGGTCTGATCTTAGACTGGGAATCAACTTCGTATACTTAGACTGGGAATGAACTGTGTATGCCTAAGTCAACCCACGAAACGAGCGTATGGGCGCTCAGCCGACCAAAGGGGCAGGTGCGTAAGCTGGGGATTGATCGGGTCCCCCTCTGTGTGCTGCAGATCCTACAATTGTAACCCTCGATCCAGTCTAATCTTAGACTGGGAATGAACTCCGTATGCCTAAGCCAACCGACGAAACGAGTGGGCGGGCGGGCACTACGGCGGCCCGAGAGACGGGATGCGCAAGCCGCGAATCGATAGGGTGGTAGGTGGGTTTAGGCACATCTTTATATTTCTACATGCCAATGCCATTTTTATGGCTTGTAAATTCATACAATGGTCCCTTAAGCCTTCACGTGAAGTTTCATGGCAAGACGACTCATTTTCTATTTCTCACGATTTTTGAAACTTTTTACGGTTTGAGATTTTTTTAAATTTTTTCGGAAAGAGTTTTGGCCCTAAACTTGGTAAAGTGATCCTTGTATTTTTGTTGGCATGCACAAAAAAACTAAGCTAAAAAATTGAAGTGTACAAGATTTTGTGACCATTTGAAAAAAGTGTCCCAATTTCAGACACTTTAATGGCAACTGGCAGCAAACCTGTAAAATTTCAAATGCTCTTTAAGGGGGTGTGAGTTCTTGAGGTTTGATGAAAGATAGGGGGCCAATATTAGGGCCAAGTACCAGCACCAACTGCACATCATGTGCGCACACCCCTCAGCCCCCCCGATCGCCGGAAGCACAATGCCGCCGGTCAGGTTCTTTGGTGATGATCCGGCGATGGTGCCCCGGTGAAGAGAAATGCGGCACTAGCACATGCCCGAGCCCAGCATGTGCTGCCCCAACCCTTGGTTCGGTCTGATCTTAGACTAGGAATGAACTTTATATGCTTAGACTGGGAATGAACTCCGTATGCCTAAGTCAACCCACAAAATGTGGGCGCTCAGTCGGCCAGAGGGGCAGGATGCACAAGATGGGGATCGGCTGGGTCCCACTCTGCGTGCTATCGATCCTGCTGCTGCAACCCTTGGTCCGGTCCAATCTTAGATTGGGAATGAAGTCCGTATGCCTAAGCCGACCAACGAAACGAGCGGACGGGCAGGTGAGCACTACGTCGGCCAGAGAGACGGGATGCGCAAGCCGTAGATCGATAGTGTGGTAGGTGGGTTTAGGCACATCTTCAAATTTCTGCATGCCAATGCCATTTTTATGGCTTGTAAATTCATACAATGGTCCCTTAAGCCTTCACATGGAGTTTCATGGTAAGACGACTCGTTTTCTATTTTTCAAGATTTTTGAAACTTTCTACGGTTCGAGATTTTTTAAAATTTTTTCGGAAGGAGTTTTGGCCCGAAACTTGGTAGACATGATCCTTGTATTTTTTTTGGCATGCACAAAACAATTCAGCCAAAAACTCGAAGTGTACAAGATTTTGTGACCATTTGAAAAAAGTGTCCCCATTTCAAACACTTTAATGGCTACTGGCAGCAAACCGGTAAAATCTCAAATGCTCTTTAAGGGGGTGTGTGTTCTCGAAGTTTGATAAGAGATAGGGGACCAATATAAGAGCCAAGTACCAGCACCCATCGTACATCATGTGCGCACACCCCCCGACCCCCCCAATCGTCGAAACCCTAATGCCGTCGTCAGGCTCTCTGACGATGCTCCGGTGATGGTGCCTCGACGAAGAAAAATGTGGCACCAGCACATGCCCGAGTCCAGCATGTGCTGCTGCAACCCTCAGTCCGGTCCCATCTTAGACTGGGAATGAACTCCATATCATTAGACTGGGAATGAACTCCGTATGCCTAAGTCAAATCATGAAACGAGCGTGCCGGCGCTCAGTCGGCCAGAGGGGCGAGATGCGCAAGTCGGGGATCGGCTGGGTCCCCCTTGCGTGTTGTCGATCCTGCTGCTGCAACTCTCCGATCCGATCTTAGACTGGGAATGAACTTCGTATCCCTAAGCCAACCGATGACACAAGCGGGCGGGCGGGCGGGCACTACGTCGGCCAGAGAGACGGGATGCACAAGCCGTGGATCGATAGAGTGGTACGTGGGTTAAGGTACATCTTCATATTTCTACGTGCCAATACCATTTTTATTTCATGTAAATTCATACAATCGTCCCTTAAGCCGTCACGTGAAGTTTCATGGCAAGACGACTCGTTTTCTACTTTTCACGATTTTTGAAACTTTTTACGGTTCGGGATTTTTTAAAATTTTTTCAGAAGGAGTTTTGGCCCCAAACTTGGTAGACGTGATCCTTTTTATTTTTTTTGGCATGCATAAAAAAATTCAGCTAAGAACTCAAAGTGTACAAGATTTTGTGACCATTTGAAAAAAGTGTCCCCATTTCAGACACTTTAATTGCTACTGGTAGCAAACCTGTAAAATCTCAAATGCTCTTTAAGGGGGTGTGAGTTCTAGAGGTTTGATGAGGGATAGGGGGCCAATATAAGGGCCAAGTACCAGCTCCCATCATACATCATGCGCGCACACCGCCCGGCCCCCCCAATCATCGAAACCTTAATGCCGTCGGTCAGGCTCTCCGGCGATGCTCCGGTGATGGTGCCCCGACAAAGAAAAATGCGGCACCAGCACATGCCCGAGCCTAGCATGTGTTGCTGCAACCCTCAGTCCGGTCTGATCATAGACTGGGAATGAACTCCGTATCATTAAACTGGGAATGAACTCTGTATGCCTAAGTTAAATAACGAAACGAGCGTGCGGGCGCTCCGCCGGCCAGAGGGGCGGGATGCGTAAGCCGGGGATCGACTGGGTCCCCCTTTTCATGTTGTCGATCTTGCTGCCGCAACTCTCCGATCCGATCCTAGACTGGGAATGAACTCCGTATGCCTAAGCCAACTGACGACACAAGCGGGCGGACGGGCGGGCAGGCACTACGTCGGCCAGAGAGACGGGATGCGCAAGCCGTGGATCGATAGGGTGGTAGGTGGGTTTAGGCACATCTTCATATTTCTATGTGCCAATGCCATTTTTATGGCTTGTAAATTCATACAATGATCCCTTAAGCCTTCACGTGAAGTTTCATGGCAAGACAACTCGTTTTCTATTTTTCATGATTTTTGAAACTTTTTACGGTTGGGATTTTTTTAAATTTTTTCGGAAGGAGTTTTGGCCCCAAACTTGGTAGACGTGATCCTTGTATTTTTGTTGGCATGCACAAAAAAATTCAGCTAAGAACTCGAAGTGTACAAGATTTTGTGACCATTTGAAAAAAGTGACTCCATTTCAGACACTTTAATGGCTACTGGCAGCAAACCTGTAAAATCTCAAATGCTCGTTAAGAGGGTGTGAGTTCTCGAGGTTTGATGAGGGATAGGGGGCCAATATAAGGGCTAAGTACCAGCACCCATCGTAGATCGTGTGCGCACACCCCCCGGCACCCCCTATCGTTGGAACCCCAATGCCGTCGGTCAGGTTCTTCGACGATCCTCCAACGATGGTGGCCCAACGAAGAAAAATGCAGCACCAGCACATGCCCGAGTCTAGCATGTGCTATTGCAATCGCCGGTCCGGTCCGATCTTAGACTGGGAATTAACTCCGTATGCTTAGACTGAGAATGAACTCCGTATGCCTAAGTTAACCCACGAAATGAGCGTCCAAGCTCTCAGCTGGCCAGAGAGGCGGGATGCGCAAGCCGGGGATTGACCGGGTCCCCCTCTGCGTGCTGTCGATCCTGGTGTCACAACCCTCGGTGCAGCCCGATCTTAGACAGGGAATGAACTCCGTATGCCTAAGCCAACCGACAAAACGAGCGGGCGGGCGGGCGAGCACTACGCCAGCCAGAGAGACGGGATGCGCAAGCCGTGGATCGATAAGGTGGTAGGTGGGTTTAGGCACATCTTCATATTTCTGCATGCCAATGCCATTTTTATGGCTTGTAAATTCATACAATGGTCGCTTCAGCCTTCACGTGAAGTTTCATGGCAAGATGACTCATTTTCTATTTTTCACGATTTTTGAAACTTTTTGCGGTTCGGGATTTTTTAAAATTTTTTTGAAAGGAGTTTTGGCCCCAAACATGGTAGACGTGATCCTTATATTTTTTTTGGCATGCACAAAAAAATTCAGCTAAGAACTCGAAGTGTACAAGATTTTGTGACCATTTGAAAAAAGTGTGCCCATTTCAGACACTTTAATTGCTACTGGCAGCAAACCTGTAAAATCTCAAATGCTCTTTAAGGGGGTGTGAGTTCTAGAGGTTTGATGAGGGATAGGGGGCCAATATAAGGGCCAAGTACCAGCACCCACCGTACATCATGTGCGCACACCCTCCGACCCCCCCAATCATCGAAACCCTAATGCCGTCGGTCAGGCTCTCTGGCGATGCTCCGGTGATGGTGCCCCGACGAAGAAAAATACGGCACCAGCACATGCCCGAGCCTAGCATGTGTTGCTGCAACCCTCAGTCCGGTCCAATCCTAGACTGGGAATGAACTCCGTATGCCTAAATTAAATCACGAAACGAGCGTGCGGGCGCTTAGCCGACCAGAGGGGCGGGATGCGCAAGCCGAGGATCGACTGGGTCCCCCTTTTCATGCTGTCGATCCTACTACCGCAACTCTCTGATCCGATCTTAGACTGGGAATGAACTTCGTATGCCAAAGCCAACTGATGACACAAGTGGGCGGGCGGGCGGGCGGGCACTAGTCGGCCAGAGAGACGGGATACGCAAGCCGTGGATCGATAGAGTGGTAGGTGGGTTTAGGCACATCTTCATATTTCTACGTGCCAATGCCATTTTTATGGCTTGTAAATTCATACAATGGTCCCTTAAGCCTTCACATGAAGTTTCATGGCAAGACGACTCGTTTTCTATTTTTCACGATTTTTGAAACTTTTTATGGTTGGGATTTTTTAAAATTTTTTCGGAAGGAGTTTTGGCCCTAAACTTGGTAGATGTGATCCTTGTATTTTTTTTGGCATGCACAAAAAAATTCAGCTAAGAACTCGAAGTGTACAAGATTTTGTGACCATTTGAAAAAGTGTCTCCATTTCAGACACTTTAATGGCTACTGGCAGAAAACCTGTAAAATCTCAAATGCTCTTTAAGTGGGTGTGAGTTCTTGAGGTTCGATGAGGGATAGGGGGCCAATATAAGGGCCAAGTACCAGCACCCATCGCACATCATGTGCGCACACCCCTCGATACCCCACATCGCCGAAACCCCAATGCCGTCGGCCAGGTTCTCCGACGATGCTCCGGTGATGGTGGCCCGACGAAGAAAAATACGGCACCAGCACATGCCCGAGTCCAGCATGTGCTGTCGTAATCCCCGGTCCGATCCGATCTTAGACTGGGAATGAACTCCGTATGCCTAAGTTAACCCACGAAACGAGCGTGCGGGCTCTCAGCTGGCCAGAGAGGCAGGATGTGCAAGCCGAGGATTGGTCGGGTCCCCCTCTGCGTGCTGTCGATCCTGCTGTTGCAACCCTCGGTGGGGCCCGATCTTAGACTAGGAATGAACTCCATATGCCTAAGCCAACCGACAAAACGAGCGGGCGAGCGGGCGGGCGGGCAGGCACTACGTCGGCCAGAGAGACGGGATGCGCAAGCCGTGGATCGATAAGGTGGTAGGTGGGTTTAGGCACATCTTCATATTTCTGCATGCCAATGCCATTTTTATGGCTTGTAAATTCATACAATGGTCGCTTAAGCCTTCACGTGAAGTTTCATGGCAAGATGACTCATTTTCTATTTTTCACGATTTTTGAAACTTTTTGCCGTTTGGGATTTTTTAAAATTTTTTCGGAAGGTGTTTTAGCCCCAAACAAGGTAGACGTGATCCTTATATTTTTTTTGGCATGCACAAAAACATTCAGCTAAGAACTTGAAGTGTACAAGATTTTGTGACCATTTGAAAAAAGTGTCCCCATTTCAGACACTTTAATTGCTACTGGCAGCAAACCTGTAAAATCTCCAATGCTCTTTCAGGGGGTGTGAGTTCTAGAGGTTTGATGAGGGATAGGGGGCCAATATAAGGGCCAAGTACCAGCACCCATCGTACATCATGTGCGCACACCCCCCGACCCCCCCAATCATCGAAACCCTAATGCCATCGGTCCGGCTCTCCGGCGATGCTCCGGTGATGGTGCCCCGACGAAGAAAAATACGGCACCAGCACATGCCCGAGCCTAGCATGTGTTGCTGCAACCCTCAATCTGGTCCGATCTTAGATTGGGAATGAACTCCATATCATTAGACTGGGAATGAACTCCGTATTCCTAAGTTAAATCACGAAACGAGCGTGCGAGCGCTCAGCCGGCCAGAGGGGCGGGATGCGCAAGCCGGGGATCGGTTGGGTCCCCCTTTTCATGCTGTCGATCCTGCTGCCGCAACTCTCCAATCCGATCTTAGACTGGGAATGAACTCCGTATGCCAAAGCCAACTGACGACACAAGCGGGCGGGCGGGCGGGCACTACTTTGGCCAGAGAGACGGGATACGCAAGCCGTGGATCGATAGAGTGGTAGCTGGGTTTAGGCACATCTTCATATTTCTACGTGCCATTGCCATTTTTATGGCTTGTAAATTCATACAATGGTCCATTACGCCTTCACATGAAGTTCATGGCAAGACGACTCGTTTTCTATTTTTCACGATTTTTGAAACTTTTTACGGTTGGGATTTTTTAAAATTTTTTCGGAGGGAGTTTTGGCCCTAAACTTGGTAGACGTGATCCTTGTATTTTTGTTGGCATGCACAAAAAAAACCAGTTAAGAACTCGAAGTGTACAAGGTTTTGTGACCATTTGAAAAAAGTGTCTCCATTTTACACACTTTAATGGCTACTGGCAGAAAACTTGTAAAATCTCAAATGCTCTTTAAGAGGGTGTGAGTTCTCGCGGTTTAATGAGGGATAGGGGGCCAATATAAGGGCCAAGTACCAGCACCCATCGCACATCATGTGCGCAAACCCCCTGGCACCCCCGATCGCCGGAACCCCAATGCCGCCGATCAGGTTCTCCGACGATGCTTCGGCGATGGTGGCCCGACGAAGAAAAATACGGCACCAGCACATGCCCGAGTCCAGCATGTGCTGTTGCAATCCCCGGTCCGGTCCGATCTTAGTCTGGGAATGAACTCCGTATGCTTAGACTGGGAATGAACTCCGTATGCCTAAGTTAACCCACGAAACGAGCGTGCGGGCTCTCAGCTGGCCGTAGAGGCGGGATGCGCAAGCCGGGGATTGGCTGGGTCCCCCTTTACGTGCTGTAGATCCTACTGTCGCAACCCTCAGTACGGCCCATTCTTAGACTAGGAATGAACTCCGTATGCCTAAACCAACCGACGAAACGAGCGGGCGGGCGGGCGGGCACGACGTCGGCCAGAGAGACGGGATGCGCAAGCCGTGGATCGATAAGGTGGTAGGTGGGTTTAGGCACATCTTCATATTTCTGCATGCCAATGCCATTTTTATGGCTTGTAAATTCATACAATGGTCGCTTAAGCCTTCACGTGAAGTTTCATGGCAAGATGACTCATTTTCTATTTTTCATGATTTTTGAAACTTTTTGCGGTTCGGGATTTTTTAAAATTTTTTCGGAAGGAGTTTTGGCCCCAAACATGGTAGACGTGATCCATGTATTTTTTTTGGTATGCACAAAAAAATTCAGCTAAGAACTCGAAGTGTACATGATTTTGTGACCATTTGAAAAAAGTGTCCCCATTTCAGACACTTTAATTGCTACTGGCTGCAAACCTGTAAAATCTCAAATGCTTTTTAAGGGGGTGTGAGTTCTCGAGGTTTAATGAGGGATAGGGGGCCAATATAAGGGCCAAGTACCAGCACCCATCGCACATCATGTGTGCACACCCCCCCGGACCCCCAATCGTCGGAACCCCAATGTCGCTGGTCAGGTTCTCCGATGATGCTCCGGTGATGGTGCCTCGATGAAGAAAAATGCAGCACCGGCACATGCTCGATCCCAGTATGTGCTGCCGCAACCCTCGATCCGGTCCAATCTTAGTTTGGGAATGAACTCCATATTCTTAGACTGGGAATGAGCTACGTTTGCCTAAGTCAAGCCACGAAACGAGCGTGTGGGCGCTCAGCTGGCCAGAGGGGCGGGATGCGCAAGCCGAGGATCAGCCGGGTCCCCCTCTACGTGCTGCCAATCCTGCTGCCGCAACCTTCGGTCTGGTCCAATCTTAGACTAAGAATCAACTCCGTATGCGTAAGCCAACCGACGAAACGACCAGACGGGCGGGCGGGCGGGCGGGCACTACACCGGCCAGAGAGACGAGATGCGCAAGTCGTGGATCGATAGGGTGTGAGGTGGGTTTAGGGACATCTTCATATTTCTATGTGCCAATGCCATTTTTATGGCTTGTAAATTCATACAATGGTCCCTTAAGCCTTCACATGAAGTTTCATGGCAAGACGACTCGTTTTCTATTTTTCACGATTTTCAAAACTTTTTGCGGTTCGGGATTTTTTAAAATTTTTTCGAAAGGAATTTTGGCCCAAAACTTGGTAGACGTGATCCTTGTATTTTTACTGGCATGCACAAAAAAAATTCAGTTAAAAACTCGAAGTGTACAAGATTTTGTGACCATTTGAAAAAAGTGTCCCCATTTCAGACACTCTAATGGCTACTGGCAGCAAACCTATAAAATCTCAAATGCTCTTTAAGGGGGTGTGAGTTGTCGAGGTTTGATGAGGGATAGGGGGCCAATATAAGGGCCAAGTACCAGCACCCATCGCACATCATGTTCGCACAGCCCCCCGGCCTCCCCAATCGTCGGAACCCCAATGCCGTCGATCAGGTTCTCCGCGCATGCTCCGACGATGGTGCCCCGACGAAGAAAAATGCGGCACCAGCACATGCCTGAGCCCAACGTGTCCTGTCGCAAGCATCGGTCTGATCCGATCTTAGACTGGGAATGAACTCCATATGCTTAGACTAGGAATGAACTCCTTATGGCTAAGTCAACCCACGAAACGAGCGTGCGGGGGGCGGGATGCACAAGACGGGGATCGGTCGGGTCCCCCTCTACGTGCTGTCAATCCTACTGTCGGAACCCTCAGTTCGGTCTGATCTTAGACTGGGAATAAACTCCTTATGCCTAACCCGACCGATGAAACGAGCGGGCGGGAGGAAGGAAACTACACCGGCCAGAGAGACGGGATGCGCAAGCAGTGGATCGATAGAGTGGTAGGTGGGTTTAGGCATATCTTCATATTTCTGCATGCCAATGCCATTTTTATGGCTTGTAAATTCATACAATGGTCCCTTAAGCCTTCACGTGAAGTTTCATGGCAAGACGACTCGTTTTCTATTTTTCACAATTTTTAAAACTTTTTGCGATTCGGGATTTTTTAAAAATTTTTTGGAGGGAGTTTTAGCCCCAAACTTGTTAGACGTGATCCTTATATTTTTGTTGGCATGCACAAAAAAATTCAGCTAAAAAATCGAAGTGTACAAGATTTTGGGACAATTTGAAAAAAGTGTCCCCATTTCAGATACTTTAATGGCTACTGGCAGCAAACCTGTAAAATCTCAAATGCTCTTTAAGGAGGTGTGAGTTCTTGAGGTTTAATGAGGGATAGGGGGCCAATATAAGGGCCAAGTACCAGCACCCATCGCACATCATGTGCGCACACCCCCCCTAGCGCCCCCGATCGCCGGAACCCCAATGCCGCCGGTCAGGTTCTCTGGCGATGGTGCCCCGACGAGGAAAAATGTGGCACCAGCACATGCCCAAGCCCAGCATGTGCTGCCGCAACCCTTGGTCTGGTCCGATCTTAGACTGAGAATGAAATTCGTATGCTTAGACTGGGAATGAACTCTGTATGCCTAAGTCAACCCATGAAACGAGCGTGCATCCCGAGGATCGTTCGGGTCCCCCTCTACGTGCTATTGATCTTGCTACCGCAACCCTCGGTTCGGCCTGATCTTAGACTGGGAATGAACTCCGTATGCCTAAGCCAACCGATGAAACGAACGGGCGGGCGAGCACTACGTCGGCCAGAGAGATGGGATGCGCAAGCCATGGATCGATAGGGTGGTAGGTGGGTTTAGGCACATCTTCATATTTCTGCATGCCAATGCCATTTTTATGGCTTGTAAATTCATACAATGGTCCCTTAAGCCTTCACGTGAAGTTTGATGGCAAGATGACTCGTTTTCTATTTTTCATGATTTTCGAAACTTTATGCTGTTCGGGATTTCTTAAAATTTTTTCGAAAGGAGTTTTGGCCCCAAGCTTGGAAGACATGATCCTTGTATTTTTGTTGGCATGCAGAAAACAATTCAGCTAAAAACTCGAAGTGTACAAGATTTTGTGACTATTTGAAAAAAGTGCCCCCATTTCAGACACTTTAATGGCTACTGGCAGCAAACTTGTAAAATCTCAAATGCTCTTTAAAGGGGTGTGAGTTCTCAAGTTTTGATGAGGGATAGGGGGCCAATATAAGGGCCAAGTACCAGCACCCATCGCACATCATGTTCGCACACCCCCCGGCCCCCCCAATCGTCGGAACCCTAATACCGTCGGTCAGGTTCTCCGGTGATGCTTCGACGATGGTGCCCCGGAGAAGAAAAAGGCGGCACCAGCACATGCTTGAGCCCAGCGTGTGCTGCCGCAAGCATCGGTCTGATCCGATCTTAGACTGGGAATGAAGTTCGTATGCCTAAGTCAACCCACGAAACGAGCGTGCAGGCGCTCAACCGGCCAGAGGGGCGGGATGCGCAAGCTGGGGATCGGTCGGGTCCACCTCTACGTCTTGTCGATCCTGCTACCACAACCCTTGGTCCGGTCTGATCTTGGACTGGGAATGAACTCCGTATACCTCAGCCAACCAATGAAACAAGCCGGCGGGCGGGCGGGCGATCACTACGCTGGCCTGAGAGACGAGATGCGCAGGCCGTTGATCGATAGGGTGGTAGGTGGGTTTAGGCACATCTTCATATTTCTGTGTGCCAATGCCATTTTTATGGCTTGTAAATTCATACAATGGTCCCCTTAAGCCTTCACGTGAAGTTTCATGGCAAGATGACTCGTTTTCTATTTTTCACGATTTTCAAAACTTTTACGGTTTGAGATTTTTTAAAATTTCTTCGGAAGGAGTTTTGGCCCCAAGCTTGGTAGACGTGATCCTTGTATTTTTTTTGGCATGCACAAAAAAATTTAGCTAAAAACTCGAAGTGTATAAGATTTTGGGACCATTTGAAAAAAGTGTCCCCATTCCAGACACTTTAGTGGCTACTGGCAGCAAACCTGTAAAATCTCAAATGCTCTTTAAGGGGGTGTGAGTTCTCAAGGTTTGATGAGGGATAAGGGGCCAATATAAGGGCCAAGTACCAGCACCCATCTCACATCATGTGCACACACCCCCCCTAGCCCCCTCGATCGCCGGAACCTCAATGCCGCCGGTCAGGTTCTTCGATGATGTTTCGACGATGGTGCCCCGACGAAGAAAAATGCGACACCAGCACATGCTCGAGCCCAGCATGTGCTACCGTAACCCTCAGTTCGGTCCGATCTTAGACTGGGAATGAACTTCGTATGCTTAGACTGGGAATGAACTCCGTATGCCTACGTCAACCCACGAAACGAGCGTGCTGGTGCTCAGCGGGCCAGAGGGACAGGATGGGTAACCCGGGGGTCGGTCGGGTCCCCCTCTCCATGCTGCTGATCCTACTGTCACAACCCTTGGTCCGGTCTGATCTTAGACAAGGAATGAACTCCGTATGCCTAAGCCAACCGACGAAACGAGCGGGCGGGTGGGCACTCCGTCGGCCAGAGAGACGGGATGCGTATGTCGTGGATCGATAGGGTGGTAGGTGGGTTTAGGCATATCTTCATTTTTCTGTGTGCCAATGCCATTTTTATGGCTTGTAAATTCATACAACAATCGCTTATGCCTCCACGTGAAGTTTTGTGGCAAGACGACTCGTTTTCTATTTTTCACGATTTTTAAAACTTTTTGGGGTTCGGGATTTTTTAAAATTTTTTTGGAAGGAGTTTTGGCCCCAAACTTGGTAGACATGATCCTTGAATTTTTTTTGGCGTGCACAAAAAAATTCAGTTAAAAACTCGAAGTGTACAAGATTTTGTGACCATTTGAAAAAGGTGTCCCTATTTCAGACACTTTAATGGCTACTGGCAGCAAACCTGTAAAATCTCAAATGCTCTCTAAGTCAACCCACGAAATGAGCGTACGGGCGCTCAGCCGGCCAAAGGGGTGGGATGCACAAGCCGGGGATCGATCGGGTCCGCCTCTGCGTGTTGCCGATCCTGCTGCCGCAACCCTCGATCAAAGACTGATCTTAGATTGGGAATGAAGTCTGTATGCCTAAGCCAATCGACGAAACGAGCGGGCGAGCACTACGCCTGCCAAAGAGACGGGATGCGTAAGTCGTGGATCGATAGGGTGGTAGGTGGGTTTAGGCACATCTTCATATTTCTATATGCCAATGCCATTTTTATGGCTTGTAAATTCATACAATGGTCCCTTAAGCCTTCACGTGAAGTTTCATGGCAAGACGACTCGTTTTCTATTTTTCACGATTTTTGAAACTTTTTATGTTTCAGGATTTTTAAAAATTTTTTCAGTAGGATTTTTGGCCCCAAACTTGGTAGACGTGATCCTTGTATTTTTTTTGGCATGCACAAAAAAAATCAGCTAAAAACTCGAAGTGTACAAGATTTTGTGACCATTTGAAAAAAGTGTCCCCATTTCAGACACTTTAATGGCTACTGGTAGCAAACTTGTAAAATCTCAAATGCTCTTTAAGGGGGTGTGAGTTCTCAAGGTTTGGTGAAGGATAGGGGGCCAATATAAGGGCCAAGTTCTAGCACCCATCGTACATCATGTGCACACACCCTCCCTGGCCCCCCCGATCGTGTCAATGCCGTCGGTCAGGTTCTCCAGCGATGCTTCGGCGATGGTGCACCGACGAAGAAAAATGTGGCACTAGCACATGCCCGAACCCAGCATGTGCTGCAACAACCCTCAGCCTGGTCCGATCTTAAACTAGGAATGAACTCCGTATGCCTAAGTCAACCCACGAAATGAGCATGCGGGCGCTCAGCCGGCCAGAGGGGTGGGATGCGCAAGCTGGGGTTCAGTCGGGTCCCCCTCTGCATGCTGCCGATCCTGCAGCCGCAACCCTCCATCCGGTCTGATCTTAGACTGGGAATGAACTCCATATACCTAAGCCAGCTGATGAAACGTGCGGGTGGGTGGGTGGGCGGACACTATGCCGGCCAGAGAGACGTGATGCGCAATCCGTGTATCGATAGGGTGGTAGGTGGGTTTAGGCACATCTTCATATTTTTGTGTGCCAATGCCATTTTTATGGCTTGTAAATTCATAAAATGGTCCCTTAAGCCTTCACGTGAAGTTTAATGGCAAGATGACTCGTTTTCTATTTTTCTCAATTTTTGAAACTTTTTACGATTTAGGATTTTTTAAACTTTTTTGGAAAAAGTTTTGGCCCCAAACTTGGTAGACGTGATCCTTCTATTTTTGTTGCCAGGCACAAAAAAATTCAGATAAAAACTCGAAGTGTACACGATTTTGTGACCATTTGAAAAAAGTGTCCCCATTTCAGACACTTTAATGGCTACTGGCAGCAAACCTGTAAAATCTCAAATGCTCTTTAAGGGGTTGTGAGTTCTCGGGTTTGATGAGGGATAGGGGGCCAATATAAGGGCCAAGTACCAGTACCCATAGCACATCATGTGCACACACCCCCCCGGCCCCCTCGATCGTCGGAACCCCAATGCCGTCGGTCAGGTTCTCTGACGATGCTCTGGTGATAGTGCCCCGATGAAGAAAATGCGGTACCAGTACATGCCCGAGCCCAGCATGTGCTACCGCAACCCTCTGTCCGGTCCGATCTTAGATTGGGAATGAACTCCATATGCTTAGACTGGGAATGAACTCTGTATGCCTAAGTCAACCCACGAAATGAGCGTGTGGCCGATCAGCGGGCCAGAGGGGTAGGATGCACAAGCCGGGGATCGACCGGGTCCCCCTCTACGTGTTGCCGATCCTACTGCCGTAACCCTCTGTCCGGTCTGATCTTAGACTGGTTATGAACTCCGTATGCCTAAGCCAACCGACGAAACGAGTGGACGGACGGGCGGGCACTACGCTGACTAGAGAGATGGGATGCGCAAGCCAATGATCGATAGGGTGGTAGGTGGGTTTAAGCACATCTTCATATTTCTGCATGCCAATGCCATTTTTATGGCTTGTAAATTCATACAATGGTCCCTTAAGCCTTCACGTGAAGTTTCATGGCAAGACGACTTGTTTTCTATTTTTCATGATTTTTGAAACTTTTTACGGTTCGAGATTTCTTAAAAATTTTTCGAAACTAGTTTTGGCCCCAAACTTGGTAGACGTGATCCTTGTATTTTTGTTGGCATGCATAAAAAATTTCAGCTAAAAACTCGAAGTGTACAAGATTTTGTGACCATTTGAAAAAAGTGCCCCCATTTTAGACACTTTAATAACTACTGGCAACAAACCTGTAAAATCTCAAATGCTCTTTAAGGGGGTGTCAGTTCTCGAGGTTTGATGAGGGATAAGGGACCAATATAAGGGCCAAGTACCAGCAACCATCGCACATCATGTGCGCACACCCCCCCGGCCCCCCCGATCACCGGAACACCAACGCCATCGATCAAGTTCTCCGGCGAAGAAAAATGCGGCACCAGCATGTGCCCGAGCCTAGCATGTGCTACCGTAACCCTCGGTCTGGTCCGATCTTAGACTGAGAATGAACTCCGTATGGTTAGACTGGGAATGAACTCCGTATGCGTAAGTCAACCCATGAAACGAGCGTGCGGGCTCAACCGGCCAAGGGGCAGGATCCGCAAGTCGGGGATCGACCGGGTCCCCCTCTGCGTGCCGCCGATCCTGCTACCGCAACCCTCATCCGGTTTGGTCTTAGACTGGGAATGAACACCGTATGCCTAAGCCAACCGGTGAAACAAGCAGGCGGGTGGGCGGGCGGGCACTACACCGGCTAGAGAAGCGGGATGCGCAAGCCGTTGATCGATAGGGTGATAGGTGGGTTTCGGCAAATCTTCATATTTCTATGTGCCAATGCCAATTTTATGGCTTGTAAATTCATACAATGGTCCCATAAGCCTTCACCTGAAGTTTCATGGCAAGATGACTCGTTTTCTATTTTTCATGATTTTTGAAACTTTTTACGGTTCGAGATTTTTTAAAATTTTTTCTAAAGGAGTTTTGGCCCCAAAATTGGTAGACCTGATCCCTGTATTTTTGTTGGCATGCACAAAAAAATTCAGCTAAAAAATTGAAGTGTACAAGATTTTGTGACTATTTGAAAAAAGTGTCCCCATTTCAAACACTTTAATAACTACTGGTAGCAAACCTGTAAAATCTCAAATGCTATTTAAGGGGGTGTGAGTTCTCGAGGTTTGATGAGGGATAGGGGGCCAATATAAGGGCCAAGTACCAGCACCCATCGCACATTATGTGTCCACACCCCCCGACCCCCCCGATCGTCGGAACCCCAATGTCGCCGATCAGGTTCTCCGACGATGGTGCCCCGACGAAGAAAAATGCGGCACCCGCACATGACCGAGCCCAGCATGTGCTGTCGCAACCCTCGGTCTAGTTCGATCTTAGACTGGGAATGAACTTCGTATGCTTACACTGGGAATGAACTCCGTATGTCTAAGTCAACCCATAAAACGAGCGTGCGGGCGCTCAGCCGGCCAGAGGGGCGGGATGCGCAAGCCGGGGATCGATCGAGTCCCCCTCTGCGTGCTGTCGATCCTGTTGCTGCAACCCTCAGTCTGGTCCGATCTTAGACAGGGAATGAACTCCGTATGCCTAAGCCAACCGACAAAACAAGCGGGCGGGCGGGCGAGCGGGCACTACGTCGGCTAGAGAGGCGGGATGCGCAAACCGTGGATCGATAGGGTGGTAGGTGGGTTTTGGCACATCTTCATATTTCTGCATGCCAATGCCATTTTTATGGCTTGTAAATTCATACAATGGTCCCTTAAGCCTTCATGTGAAGTTTCATGGCAAGATGACTCGTTTTCTATTTTTCATGATTTTTGAAACTTTTTACGGTTTCGGATTTTTGAAACTTTTTTTGGAAGGAGTTTTGGCCCCAAACTTGGTAGACATGGTCCTTGTATTTTTGTTGGCACACACAAAAAAATTCAGCAAAAAACTCGAAGTGTACAAGATTTTGTGACCATTTGAAAAAAGTGTCCCCATTTCAGACACTTTAATGGCTACTGGCAGCAAACCTGTAAAATCACAAATGCTCTTTAAGGGGGTGTGAGTTCTCGAGGTTTGATGAGGGATAGGGGGCCAATATAAGGGCCAAGTACCAGCACCCATCACACATCATGTGTGCACACCCCCCGGCCCACCCGATCGCTGGAACCCCAATGCCGTCGATCAGGTTCTCCGGCGATGCTCCGACGATGGTGCCCCGGTGAAGAAAATGCTGCAGCAGCACATGCTCGAGCCCAGCATGTGCTGTCGTAACCCTCAATCCGGTCCAATCTTAGACCGGGAATAAACTCCGTATGCTTAGACTGGGAATGAACTTTGTATGCCTGAGTCAACTCATGAAACGAGCGTGCAGGCTCAGCCGGCCAGAGTGGCAGGATGCGCAAGCCGGGGATCGATCGGGTCCCCCTCTGCATGCTGCCGATCTTACTGCCGCAGCCCTCGGTCTGGTCTGATCTTAGATTGGGAATGAACTCCGTATGCCTAAGCCAACCGATGAAACGAGCGGGTGGGTGGGCGAGCGGCCACGACGTCGGTCAGAGAGGCGGGATGCGCAAGCCGTGGCTCGTTAGGGTGGTAGGTGGGTTTAGGCACATCTTCATATTTCTGCCTGCCAATGATAGTTTTATGGCTTGTAAATTCATACAATGGTCCCTTAAGCCTTCACGTGAAGTTTCATGGCAAGACGACTCGTTTTCTATTTTTCATGATTTTCAAAACTTTTTGCGGTTTGAGATTTTTTAAAATTTTTTTGGTAGATGTTTTGGCCCCAAACTTATTAGACGTGATCCTTGTATTTTTGTTGGCATGCACAAAAAAATTCAGCTAAAAACTCGAAGTGTACAAGATTTTGTGACCATTTGAAAAAAGTGTCCCCATTTCAGACACTTTAATGGCTACTGGCAACAACCTGTAAAATCTCAAATGCTCTTTAAGGGGGTGTGAGTTCTCGAGGTTTGATGAGGGATAAGGGGCCAATATAAGGGCCAAGTACCAGCACCCATCGCACATCATGTGCGCACACCCCCCGGCCCCCCCGATCGCCAGAACCCCAATGCCACCGGTCAGGTTCTCCGGTGATGCTCCGGCGATGGTGCCCCGGTGAAGAAAAATGAGGCAGCAGCACATGCCCGACCCAGCATGTGCTGTCGAAAGCCTCGGTCCGGTCCGATCTTAGACTAGGAATGAACTCCGTATCTTAGACTAGGAATGAACTCCGTATGCCTAAGTCAACCCACGAAACGAGCGTACAGGTGCTCAGCCGGCTAAAGGGGCGAGATGCGCAAGCCGGGGATCAGCTGGGTCCCCCTCTGTGTGCTGCCGATCCTGCTGCCAGAACCCTCGATCCGGTCCAATCTTAGACTAGGAATTAACTCCGTATGCCTAAGCCAACCGACGAAACGAGTGGGCAGACGGGCGGGCACTACGCCGGCCAGAGAGACGGGATGCGCAAGCCATGGATCGATAGGGTGGCAAGTGGGTTTAGGTACATCTTCATATTTCTACGTGCCAATGCCATTTTTATGGCTTGTAAATTCATACAATGGTCCCTTAAGCCTTGACGTGAAGTTTCATGGCAAGACGACTCGTTTTCTCTTTTTACGATTTTCGAACCTTTTTACGGTTCGGTATTTTTTAAAATTTTTTTGGAAGGAGTTTTGGCCCCAAACTTGGTAGTCGTGATCCTTGTATTTTTTTTGGCATGCATAAAAAAATTCAGCTAAAAACTTCGAAGTGTACAAGATTTTGTGACCATTTGAAAAAAATGTCCCCATTTAAGACACTTTAATGGCTACTGGCAGCAAACCTGTAAAATCTCAAATGCTCCTTAAGGGGGTGTGAGTTCTCGAGGTATGATGAGGGATAGGGGGCCAATATAAGGGTCAAGTACCAGCACCCATCACACATCATGTGCGCACAACTCCCAGCCCCCCGATCGTCGGAACCCCAATGCTACCGGTTAGGTTCTTCGACGATGCTCCAGCATGGTACCCTGGCAAAGAAAATAGCGGCACCAGCACATTCCCGAGCCCAGCATGTATTGCCATAACCCTCGATTCAATCCGATCTTAGACTGGGAATGAACTCAACATTCTTAGACTGGGAATGAACTCCGTATGCCTAAGTCAACCCACGAAACGAGCGTGCGGGCGCTCAGCCGACCAGAGGGGCGGGATGCTCAAGCCGAGGATCGATCGGGTCCCCCTCTACGTGCTACCGATCCTGCTGCCGCAACCCTCAGTCCTGTCTGATCTTAGGCTGGGAATGAACTCCATATGCCTAAGCCAACCGATGAAATGAGCGAGAGGGCGGGCGGGCGGGCACTACGCCGGCCAAAGAGATGGGATGCGCAAGCCGTGGATTGATACGGTGGTAGGTGGGTTTAGGCACATCTTCATATTTCTGCATGCCAATACCATTTTTATGGCTTGTAAATTCATACAATGGTCCCTTAAGCCTTCACGTGAAGTTTCATGGCAAGACGACTCGTTTTCTATTTTTCACGATTTTTGAAACTTTTTGAGGTTCAGGATTTTTTAAAATTTTTCCAAAAGGAGTTTTGGCCCCAAACTTGGTAGACGTGATCCTTGTATTTTTATTCATATGCACAAAAAAATTCAGCCAAAAACACGAAGTGTACAATATTTTGTGACCATTTGAAAAAAGTGTCCCCATTCCAGACACTTTAATGGCTACTGGCAGCAAACCTGTAAAATATCAAATGCTCTTTAAGGGGGTGTGAGTTCTTGAGGTTTGATGAGGGATAGGTTGCCAATATAAGGGCCAAGTACCAGCACCCATCGCACATCATGTGCGCACACCCCCCCGGCCCCCCGCGATCGCTGGAACCCCAATGCCGCCGGTTAGGTTCTCCGACGATGCTCCGGCAATGGTGCCCCGGTGAAGAAAAATGTGGCTCCAGTACATGCGCGAGCCCAGCATGTGCTGCCGCAACCCTCAGTCTGGTCTGATCTTAGACTGGGAATGAACTTCGTATGCCTAAGCCAACCGACAAAACGAACGGGTGGACGGGCACAACGCCAGCCAGGGAGACGAGATGCGCAAGCCGTGGATCGATAGGGTGGTATGTGGGTTTAGGCACATCTTCATATTTCTACGTGCCAATGCCATTTTTATGGCTTGTAAATTCATACAATGGTCCCTTAAGCCTTCACGTGAAGTTTCATGCCAAGACGACTCGTTTTCTATTTTTCACGATTTTTGAAACTTTTTATGTTTCAGGATTTTTTAAAATTTTTTCAGTAGGATTTTTGGCCCCAAACTTGGTAGACGTGATCCTTGTATTTTTATTGGCATGAAAAACGAAATTCAGCCAAAAATTCGAAGTGTACAAGATCTTGTGACCATTTGAAAAAAGTGTCCCCATTTCAGACATTTTAATGGCTACTGGCAGCAAACCTGTAAAATCTGAATGCTCTTTAAGGGGGTGTGAGTTCTCGAGGTTTGATGAGGGATAGGTTGCCAATATAAAGGCAAAGTACCAGCACCCATCGCACATCATGTGCGCACACCCCCCCTGCCCCCCCGATCACCGAAACCCTAATGCCGTCAGTCAGGTTCTCCGACGATGCTCCAGCAATGGTGCCCTGGCGAAGAAAAATGCTGCTCCAGCACATGCGCGAGCCCAGCATGTGCTGCCGCAACCCCCGGTCCAGTTTGATCTTAGACTGGGAACGAACTTCGTATGCCTAAGCCAACCGACAAAACGAGGGGGCGGGCGGGCACTACGCCGGCCAGGGAGACGGGAAGCGCAAGCCGTGGATCGATAGGGTGGTTTGTGGGTTTAGGCACATCTTCATATTTCTGTGTGCCAATGCCATTTTTATGGCTTCTAAATTCATACAATGGTCCCTTAAGCCCTCACGTGAAGTTTCATGGCAAGACGACACGTTGTCTATTTTTCACGATTTTCAAAACTTTTTGCGTTTCGGGATTTTTTAAAATTTTTTCAGAAGGAGTTTTGACCCCAAACTTGGTAGACGTGATCCTTGTATTTTTGATGGCATGCAAAAAAAAAAATCAGCTAAAAACTCGAAGTGTACAATATTTTTTGACCATTTGAAAAAAGTGTCCCCATTTCAGACACTTTAACGACTACTGGCAGCAAACTTGTAAAACCTCAAATGCTCTTTAAGGGGGTGTGAGTTCCTGAGGTTTGATGAGGGATAGGGGGCCAATTGAAGGGCCAAGTACCAGCACCCATCGCACATCATGTGCGCACACCCCCCCGGCCCCCCCGATCGTCAGAACCCCAATGCTACCGTTCAGGTTCTCCGACGATCCTCTGATGAAGAAAAATGGGGCACCAGCACATGCCCGAGCCCAGCATGTGCTACCGTAACCCTCAGCCCAGTCCTATCTTAGATTGGGAATGAACTTCGTATGCTTAGACTGGGAATGAACTCCGTATGCCTAAGTCAACCCACGAAACAAGCGTGTGGGCGCTCAACCGGCCAGAGGGTGGGATGCGCAAGACGGGGATCGGTCGGGTCCTCTCTACGTGCTGCCGATCCTGCTGCCACAACCGTCGGTCTGATCCGATCTTAGACTGGGAATGAACTCTGTACGCCTAAGCTAATCGATGAAACAAGCGGGCGGGTGGGCGGGCGGGCATTACGTCGGCCAGAGAGATGGGATGCGCAAGCCGTGGATCGATATGGTGGTAGGTGGGTTTGGGCACATCTTCATATTTCTATGTTCCAATGCCATTTTTATGGCTTGTAAATTCATACAATGGTCTCTTAAGCCTTCACGTGAAGTTTAATGGCAAGACGACTCGTTTTCTATTTTTCATGATTTTTGAAACTTTTTGCGGTTTGGGATTTTTTAAAATTTTTTCGGAAGGAGTTTTCACCCCAAACTTATTAGATGTGATCCTTGTATTTTTGTTGGTATGCACAAAACAAATCAGCTAAAAACTCAAAGTGTACAAGATTTTGTGACCACTTGAAAAAAGTGTCCCCATTTCACACTTTAATGGCTACTGACAGCAAACCTATAAAATCTCAAATACTCTTTAAGGGGTGTGAGTTCTCGAGGTTTGATGAGGGATAGGGGGCCAATATAAGGGCCAAGTACCAGCACCCATTGCACATCATGTACGCACACCCCCCGGTCCCCCCGATCGTCGGAACCCCAATGCCACCGGTCAGGTTCTCCGACGATGCTCCGACGATGGTGCCCCGATGGAGAAAAATGTGGCACCAGCACATGCCCAAGCCCAGCATGTGCTGTCGAAACCCTCGGTCCGATTCGATCTTAGACTGGGAATGAACTGCGTATGCTTAGACTGGGAATGAACTCCGTATGCCTAAGTCAACCCATGAAACGAGCGTGCAGGCTCAGCCGGCCAGAGGGGCGGAATGCGCAAGCTGGAGATCGACCGGGTCCCGCTCTGCATCTTGCCGATCCTACTGTCGCAACCCTTGGTCTGGTCTGATCTTAGATTGGGAATGAACTCCGTATGCCTAAGCCAACCGATGAAACGAGCGGGCGGGTGGGCGAGCGGGCACGACGCTGATTAGAGAGGCGGGATGCGGAAGCCGTGGCTCGATAGGGTGGTAGGTGGGTTTAGGCACATCTTCATATTTCTGCCTACCAATGCCATTTTTATGGCTTGTAAATTCATACAATGGTCCCTTAAGCCTTCACGTGAAGTTTCATGGCAAGACGACTCGTTTTCTATTTTTCACGATTTTCAAAACTTTTTACGGTTCGAGATTTTTTAAAATTTTTTCGATAGAAGTTTTGAACCCAAACTTATTAGACGTGATCCTTGTATTTTTGTTGGCATGCACAAAAAAATTCAGCTAAAAACTCGAAGTGTACAAGATTTTGTGACCATTTGAAAAAAGTGTCCCCATTTTAGACACTTTAATGGCTACTGGCAGCAAACCTGTAAAATCTCAAACGCTCTTTAATGGGGTGTGAGTTCTCGAGGTTTGATGAGGGATAGGGGGCCAATATAAGGGCCAAGTACCAGCACCCATCGCACATCATGTTCGCACACCCCCCTGACCCCCCCGATCGTTTGAACCCCAATGCCACCGGTCAGGTTCTCTGGTGATGCTCCGGCGATGGTGCCCCGACGAAGAAAAATGAGGCAGTAGCACATGCCCGAGCCCAACATGTGCTGCCAAAACCCTCGGTCCAGTCCGATCTTAGACTAGGAATAAACTCTGTATGCTTAGACTAGGAATGAACTCCGTATGCCTAAGTCAACCCAATGAAACGAGCGTGCGGGCGCTCAGTCGGCTAGAGGGGCGAGATGCGCAAGCCGGGGATCGGCCGAGTCCCCCTCTGCATGCTGTCGATCCTGCTGCCAGAACCCTTGGTCTGGTCCAATCTTAGACTGGGAATTAACTCCGTATGCCTAAGCCAACCGACGAAACGAGTGGGCAGGCAAGCGGGCGGGCGGGCACTATGCCTGCCAAAGAGACGGGATGCGCAAGTCATGGATCGATAGGGTGGTAGGTGGGTTTAGGCACATCTTCATATTTCTATGTGCCAAAGCCATTTTTATGGCTTGTAAATTCATACAATGGTCCCTTAAGCCTTCATGTGAAGTTTCATGGCAAGACGACTCGTTTTTTATTTTTCACGTTTTTCAAAAATTTTTATGGTTTGGGATTTTTTAAAATTTTTTTGGAAGGATTTTTGGCCCCAAACTTGGTAGACGTGATCCTTGTATTTTTGTTGGCATGCACAAAAAAATTCAGCTAAAAACACGAAGTGTACAAGATTTTGTGACCATTTGATAAAAGTGTCCCATTTCAGACACTTTAATGGCTACTGGCAGCAAATCTGTAAAATCTCAAATGCTCTTTAAGGGGGTGTGAGTTCTCGAGGTTTGATGAGGGATAGGGGGCCAATATAAGGGTCAAGTACCAGCACCCATCGCACATCATGTGTGCACACCCCGCCGGCCCCCTCGATCGTCGGAACCCCAATGCCGCTGGTCAAGTTCTCCAACGATGCTCCGACGATGGTGCCCCGACATAGAAAAATGAGACACCAGCAGATGCCCGAGCCTAGCATGTGCTGCCGTAACCCTCGGTCTAGTCCGTTCTTAGATTGAGAATGAACTCTGTATGTTTAGACTGGGAATGAACTCCATGTGCCTAAGTCAACCCACGAAATGAGCGTGCGGGTGCCCAGTCGGCCAGAGGGGCGGGATGCGCAAGCCGGAGATCGGTCAGGTCCCCCTCTGCATGCTGTCGATCCTGCTGCCGCAACCTTCACTCCAATCCGATCTGAGACTGGGAATGAACTCCGTATGCCTAAGCCAACTGACGAAATGAGCGGGCGGGCGGGCGGGCACTACGTCGGCTAGAGAGACGGGATGCACAAGCTGTGGATCGACAGGGTGGTAGGTGGGTTTAGGCACATCTTCATATTTCTACGTGCCAATGCCATTTTTATGGCTTGTAAATTCATACAATGGTCCCTTAAGCCTTCACGTGAAGTTTCATGGCAAGACGACTTGTTTTCTATTTTTCATGATTTCTGAAACGTTTTGTGGTTTGGGATTTTTCAAGATTTTTTCGAAAGGAGTTTTGTCCCCAAACTTAGTAGACGTGATCGTTCTATTTTTGTTGGCATGCACAAAAACAATACAGCTAAAAACTCGATGTGTACAAGATTTTGTGACCATTTGAAAAAGGTGTCCCCATTTCAGACATTTTAATGGCTACTGGCAGCAAACCTGTAAAATCTCAAATGCTTTTTAAAGGGGTGTGAGTTCTAGAGGTTTGATGAGGGATAGGGGGCCAGTATAAGGGCCAAGTACCAGCACCCATCGCACATCATGTCCGCACAACCCGCCCGGCCCCCCGATCGCCGGAACCCTAATGCCGCCGGTCAGGTTCTCCGGCGAGGCTCCGACGATGGTGCCGCGATGAAGAAAAATACGCCACCAGCACATGCTCGAGCCCAGCATGTTCTGCCACAACCCTCAGTCCGGTCCGATCTTAGACTGGGAATGAACTCCGTATGCCTAAGTCAACCCACGAAATGAGCTTGCGGGCGCTCAGCCGGCCAGAGGGTGGGACGCGTAAGCCGGGGATCGACCGGGTCCCCTTCCCCATGCTGCCGATCCTGCTACTGTAACCCTTGGTCTGGCCTGATCTTAGGCTGGGAATGAACTCTGTATGCCTAAGCCAACCGACGAAACGAGCGGGCGAGCGGGCAGGCGGGCACTACGCCGCCCAGAGAGACGAGATGCGCAAGCGGTGGATCGATAGGGTGGTAGGTGGGTTTAGGCACATCTTCATATTTCTACGTGCCAATGCCATTTTTATGGCTTGTAAATTCTTACAATGGTCCCTTAAGCCTTCACGTGAAGTTTCATGGCAAGACAACTTGTTTTCTATTTTTCAAGATTTTTTCGAAAGGAGTTTTGTCCCCAAACTTGGTAGACGTGATCCTTCTATTTTTGTTGGCATGCAAAAAAAAATTCAGCTAAAAACTCGATGTGTACAAGATTTTGTGACCATTTGAAAAAAGTGTCCCCATTTTAGACACTTTAATGGCTACTGGCAGCAAACTTGTAAAATCTCAAATGCTTTTTAAGGGGGTGTGAGTTTTAGAGGTTTGATGAAGGATAGGGGGCCAATATAAGGGCCAAATACCAGCACCCATCGCACATCATGTGCGCACAACCCACCTAGCCCCCCGATCGTCTGAACCCCAATGCCGCCGGTCAGGTTCTTCGACGAGCCTCCGACGATGGTGCCCCGATGAAGAAAAATACGACACCAGCACATGCTCGAGCCCTGCATGTGCTGCCGCAACCCTCAGTCCGGTCCGATCTTAGACTGGGAATGAACTCCGTATGCCTAAGTCTACCCATGAAACGAGCATGCGGGCGCTCAGTCGGCCAGAGGGGTGGGACGCGCAAGCCGGGGATTGACCGGGTCCCCCTCCGCATGCTACCAATCCTGCTGCCACAACCCTCGATCCGACCTGATCTTAGGTTGGGAATGAACTGTGTATGCCTAAGCCAACCGACGAAACGAACGGGCAGACGGACAGGCGGGCACTACGCCGCCCAGAGAGATGAGATGCGCAAGCGGTGGATCGATAGGGTGGTAGGTGGGTTTAGGCACATCTTCATATTTTTGCATGCCAATGCCATTTTTATGGCCTGTGAATTCATACAATGCTCCCTTAAGCCTTCACGTGAAGTTTCATGGCAAGATGACTCGTTTTCTATTTTTCATGATTTTTGAAACTTTTTACGGTTTGGGATATTTTAAAATTTTTTTGGAAGGATTTTTGGCCCCAAATTTGGAAGACGTGATCCTTATATTTTTTTTGGCATGCAAAAAAAAATTCAGCTAAAAACTCAAAGTGTACAAGTTTTTGTGAGCATTTGAAAAAAGTGTCCCCATTTTAGACACTTTAATGGCTACTAGCAGCAAACCTGTAAAATCTCACATGCTCTTTAAGGAGGTGTGAGTTCTCAAGGTTTGATGAGGGATAGGGGGCCAATATAAGGTCCAAGTACCAGCACCCATCACACATATGTGCGCACACCCCCCCAGCCCCCCCGATCGTCGGAACCCCAATGCCGTCGGTCAGGTTCTTCGGTGATGCTCTGGCGATGGTGTCCCGGTGAAGAAAAAAGTGGCACCAGCACATGTCTGAGCCCAGCATGTGCTGCCGCAACCCTCGCTCTGGTCCGATCTTAGACTGGGAATGAACTCCGTATGCCTAGACAGGAAATGAACTTCGTATGCCAAGTTAACCCATGAAACGAGCGTGCGAGCGCTCAGCCGACCAGAGGGGCGGGTTGCGCAAGCTGGGGATCGACCGGGTCCCCCTTTGTGTGTTGCAGATCCTGTTGCCGCAACCTTTGGTCCAGTCCGATCTTAGACTGGGAATGAACTCCATATGCCTAAGCCAACCGATGAAACGAGCGGACGGACGGGCGGGCACTACGTCGGCTAGAGAGACGGGATGCGCAAGTCGTGGATCGATAGGCTGGTAGGTGGGTTTAGGCACATCTTCATATTTCTACGCGCCAATGCCATTTTTATGGCTTGTAAATTCATACAATGGTCCCTTAAGCCTTCACGTGAAGTTTCATGGCAAGACGACTCGTTTTCTATTTTTCATGATTTTTGAAACTTTTTACGGTTCAAGATTTTTTTAAATTTTTTCGGAAGGAGTTTTACCCCCAAACTTGGTAAACGTGATCCTTGTATTTTTTTTGGCATCCACAAACAAATTCAGCTAAAAACTTGAAGTGTACAACATTTTGTGACCATTTGAAAAAAGTGTCCCTATTTCAGACACTTTAATAGCTACTGGCAGCAAACCTGTAAAATGTCACTTTAAGGGGGTGTGAGTTCTCGAGGTCTGATGAGGGATAGGAGGCCAATATAAGGGCAAGTAACAGCACCCATCGGACATCATGTGCGCACACTCCCCCCGACCCCCCCAATCATCGGAGCCCCAACGCCGTCCGTCAGGTTCTCCGGTGATGGTGCCCTGACGAAGAAAAATACGGCACCAGAACATGCTCGAGCCTAGCATGTGCTACCGTAACCCTTGATCCGGTCCGATCTTAGATTGGGAATGGACTTCGTATGCTTAGACTGGGAACGAACTCTGTATGCCTAACTCAACCCATGAAACGAACGTGCGGGCGCTCAGCAGGCCAGAGGGGCGGGATGCGCAAGCCGGGGATCGATCGGGTCAGGCTCAACGTGCTGCCGATCCTATTGTTGCAATCCTCAATCCGGTCAGATCTTAGACTGGGAATGAACTCCGTATGCCTAAGCCGATCGATGAAAAAAACGGGCAGGCGAGCGGGCACTACGCCGGCCAGAGAAACGGGATGCGCAAGCCGTGGATCGATAGGGTGGTCGGTGGGTTTAGGCACATCTTCATATTTCTGCATGCCAATGTCATTTTTATGGCTTGTAAATTCATACAATGGTCCCTTAAGCCTTCACGTGAAGTTTCATGGCAAGACGACTCGTTTTCTATTTTTCACGATTTTTGAAACTTTTTAAGGTTCGGGATTTTTTAAAATTTTTTTGGAAGGCATTTTGGCCTCTAACTTGGTAGACATGATCCTTGTACTTTTGTTGGCTTGCACAAAAAAATTCAGCTAAAAACTCGAAGTGTACAAGATTTTGTGACCATTTCAAAAAAGTGTCCTCATTTCAGAAACTTTAATGGCTATTGGCAGCAAACCTGTAAAATCTCAAATGCTCTTTAAGGGAGTGTGAGTTCTCGAGGTTTGATGAGGGATAGGAGGCCAATATAAGGGCCAAGTACCAGCACCCATCGCACATCTTGTCCGGACACCCCTCGGCCCCCCCGATCATCGGAACCCCAAAGTTACCGGTCGGGTTCTTCGACGATGGTGCCCCGACGAAGAAAAATGCGGCACCAGCACATGCCCGAGCCCAGCATGTGCTGCTACAACCCTCGGTCTGGTCCGATCTTAGACTGGGAATGAACTCTGTATGCTTAGACTGGGAATGAACTCCGTATGCCTAAGTCAACCCACGAAATGAGCGTGCGGGCGCTCAGCCGGCCACAGGGGCGGGATGCGTAAATCGGGGATCGATCGGGTCCCCTTCTGCGTGCTGCCAATCCTACTATGGAACCCTCGTTCTGATCCGATCTTAGACTGGGAATGAACTCCGTACGCCTAAGCCAACCAATGAAATGAACGGGTGGGTGGGCGGGCGGGCACTACGCCAGCCAGAGAGACGGGATGCGCAAGCCGTGGATCGATAGGGTGGTAGGTGGGTTTGGGCACATCTTCATATTTCTGCATGCCAATGCCATTTTTATGGCTAGAAAATTCATACAATGGTCCCTTAAGCATTGACGTGAAGTTTCATGGCAAGACGACTCGTTTTCTATTTTTCATGATTTTTAAAACTTTCTGCGGTTCGGAATTTTTTAAAATTTTTTTGGAAGGATTTTTGGCCCCAAACTTGGTAAACGTGATCCTTGTATTTTTGTTGGCATGCACAAAAAAATTCAGCTAAAAACTCAAAGTGTACAAGATTTTGTGACCATTTGAAAAAAGTGTCCTCATTTCAGAAACTTTAATGGCTACTGGCAGCAAACCTGCAAAATCTCAAATGCTCTTTAAAGGGGTGTGAGTTCTCGAGATTTGATGAGGGATAGGGGGCCAATATAAGGGCCAAGTAGCAGCACCCATCGCACATCTTGTCCGCACACCCCCCGGCCCCCCCGATCATAGGAACCCCAAAGCCGTCGGTCGGGTTCTCCGGTGATGGTGCCCCGACGAAGAAAAATACGGCACCAGCACATGCCCGAGCCCAGCATGTGCTGCCACAACCTTCGGTCCGGTCTGTTCTTAGACTGGGAATGAACTCTGTATGCTTAGACTGGGAATGAACTCCGTATGCCTAAGTCAACCCACGAAACGAGCTTGCGGGCGCTCAGTCGCCCAGAGGGATGGGATGCGTAAATCGGGGATCGATCGGGTCCCCTTCTGCATGCTGCCGATCCTACTATGGAACCCTTGGTCCGATCTGGTATTACACTAGGAATGAACTCCGTATGCCTAAGCCAATCGATGAAACGAGCGGGCGGGCGGGCGGGCGGGCACTACGTCGGCCATAGAGACGGGATGTGCAAGCTGTGGATCGATAGGGTGGTAGGTGGGTTTGGGTACATCTTCATATTTCTGCATGCCAATGCCATTTTTATGGCTTGTAAAATCATACAATGGTCCCTTAAGCCTTCACGTGAAGTTTCATGGCAAGATGACTCATTTTCTATTTTTCATGATTTTCGAAACTTTTTGCGGTTCAGAATTTTTTTAAATTTTTTTGGAAGGATTTTTGGTCCCAAACTTGGTAGACGTGATCCTTGTATTTTTGTTGGCATGCACAAAAAGATTCAGCTAAAAACTCGAAGTGTACAAGATTTTGTGACAATTTGAAAAAAGTGTCCCCATTTCAGACACTTTAATGGCTACTGGCAGCAAACCTGTAAAATCTCAAATGCTTTTTAAGGGGGTGTGAGTTTTTGAGGTTTGATGAGGGATAGGGGGCCAATATAAGGGCTAAGTACCAGCACCCATCACACATCATGTGCGCACACCCCCTGGCCCCCCCGATCGCTGAAACCCCGATAACACCGATCAGAGGGGTTGGATGCGTAAAACGAGGATCGACGAGGTCCCCCTCTGCGTGCTGCCGATCTTGCTACTACAACCCTTAGTCCGATCTGATCTTAGACTGGGAATGAAATTCGTATGCCTAAGCCAACCGACGAAACGAGCGGGCGGGCGGGCGGGTGGGCGGGATTGCACTCCGTCGGCCAGTGAGACGGGATGTGCAAGCCGTGGATCGATAGGGTGGTAGGTGGGTTTAGGCACATCATCATATTTCTATGTGCCAATGCCATTTTTATGGCTTGTATATTCATACAATGGTCCCTTAAGCCTTCACGTAAAGTTTCATGGCAAGACGACTCGTTTTCTATTTTTCATGATTTTTGAAACATTTTACGGTTCGGGATTTTTTAAAATTTTTTTGGAAGGAGTTTTGGCCCCAAACTTGGTAGACGTGGTCCTTGCATTTTTGTTGGCATGCACAAAAAAATTCTGCTAAAAACTCGAAATGTACAAGATTATGTCACCATTTGAAAAAAGTGTCCCCATTTCAGACACTTTAATGGCTACTGGCAGTAAACTTGTAAAATCTCAAATGCTTTTTAAGAGGGTGTGAGTTCTTGAGGTTTGATGAGGGATAGGGGGGCAATATAAGGGCCAAGTACCAGCATCCATCGCACATCATGTGCGCACACCCTCCCGGCCCCCCCGATCGCCGGAACCCCAATAACGCTAGCCAGAGGGGCGGGATGCGCAAGCCGGGGATTGGCCAGGTCCCCCTCTGTGTGCTGCCGATCCTACTACCGTAACCCCTTGTCCAGTCCCCATTTCAGACACTTTAATGGCTACTGGTAGCAAACTCGTAAAATATTTTCGAATTTTTGAAACTTTTTGCGGTTTGGGATTTTTTAAAATATTTTCGGAAGGATTTTTGGCCCCAAACTTGGTAGACGTGATCCTTGTATTTTTGTTGGCATGCACAAAAAAATTCAGCTAAAAACTCACAGTGATCAAGATTTTGTGACCATTTGAAAAAACTGTCCCCATTTAAGAGGGTGTGAGTTCTCGAGGTTTGATGAGGGATAGGGGCCAATATAAGGGCCAAGTACCAACACCCGTCACACATCATGTGCGCACTCCCCTCCGCCCCCCCCGATCACCGAAACCCCAATAACGCCAGCCAGAGGGGCGGGATACGCAAGCCGAGGATTGGTCGGGTCCCCTCTACGTGCTGCCGATCCTGCTACCGCAACCCTCAGTCTGGTCTGATCTTAGACTGGGAATGAGCTCCGTATGCCTAAGCCAACCGACGAAATGAGTGGGCGGGCGGGTGGACGGGCGTGCACTACGTCGGCTAGAGAGACAGGATGCGCAAGCAGTGGATCGATAGGGTGGTAGGTGGGTTTAGGCACAGCTTTTTATTTCTACGTGCCAATGCCATTTTTATGGCTTGTAAATTCATACAATGGTCACTTAAGCCTTCACATGAAGTTTCATGGGAAGACGACTCGTTTTATATTTTTCACAATTTTTGAAACATTTTGCTGTTTGAGATTTTTTAAAATTTTTTTGGAAGGAGTTTTGACCCCAAACTTGGTAGACATAATCCTTGTATTTTTGTTGGCATGCACAAAAAAATTCAGCTAAAAACTCGAAGTGTACAAGATTATGTGACCATTTGAAAAACATGTCCCCATTTCAGACACTTTAATGGCTACTGGCAGCAAACTTGTAAAATCTCAAATGCTCTTTAAGGGTGTGTGAGTTCTCGAGGTTTGATGAGGGATAAGGGGCCAATATAAGGGCCAAGTACCAGCACCCATCACACATCATGTGCGCACACCCTCCCGGCCCGCCCAATCGCCGGAACCCCAGTAACGTCGGTCAGGTTCTCCAGCGATGCTCCGGTGATGGTGCCCCGGCGAAGAAAAATACGGCACCAGCACATGCTCGAGCCTGGCATGTGCTGTCACAACCCTCAGTCCGATCCGATCTTAGACTGGGAATGAACTCTGTATGCCTAAGTCAACCCACGAAACAAGCGTGTGGTCGCTCAGCCGGCTAGAGGGGCGAGATGCGTAAGCCGGGGATCAGTTGGGTCCCCCTCTGCCTGTTGCCGATCCTTCTGCCACAATCCTTGGTTTGATCCGATCTTAGACTGGGAATGAACTAGGTATGCCTAAGCCAACCGACAAAACGAGCAAGCGGGCGATCGGGCGGGCTCTATGTCGGCCAGAGAGGCGGGATGCGCAAGCCGTGGATCGATAGGGTGGTAGCTGGGTATAGGCTCATCTTCATATTTCTGAGTACCAATGCCATTTTTATGGCTTGTAAATTCATAAAATGGTCCCTTAAGCCTTCACGTGAAGTTTCATGGCAAGACGACTCATTTTCTATTTTTTACGATATTTGAAACTTTTTACGAATTAGGATTTTTTAAAATTTTTTCGAAAGGTGTATTGGCCCCAAACTTGGTAGACATGATCCTTGTATTTTTGTTGGCATGCAAAAAAAAATACAGCTAAAAACTCGAAGTGTACAAGTTTTTGTGATCATTTGAAAAAGGTGTCCCCATTTCAAACACTTTAATGGCTACTGGCAGCAAACCTGTAAAATCTCAAATGCTCTTTAAGGAGGTGTGTGTTCTCGAGGTTTGATGAGGCATAGGGGGCCAATATAAGGGCCAAGTACCAGCACCTATCGCACATCAAGTGCGCACACCCCCCGGCCCCTCCGATCGCCGGAACCCCAATGCCGCCGGTCCGGTTGTACGACGATGCTCCGACGATAGTGTCCCGACAAAGAAAAATGCAGCACCAGCACATACCCGAGCCCAGCATGTGCTGCCGCAACCCTCGGTCCGGTCCGATCTTAGACTGGGAACGAACTCCGTATGCCTAAGCCAATCGACGAAACTAGAGGGCGAACGGGCGGGCACTACGCCGACCAGAGAGACGGGATGCACAAGCCGTGGATCGATAGGGTGGTAGGTGGGTTTAGGCACATCTTCATATTTCTGCGTGCCAATGCCATTTTTATGGCTTGTAAATTCATACAATGGTCCCTTAAGCCCTCACGTGAAGTTTCATGGCAAGACGACTCATTTTCTATTTTTCACGACTTTTGAAACTTTTTGCGGTTCGAGATTTTTTAAACTTTTTTGGAAGGAGTTTTGACCCCAAACTTCGTAGACGTGATCCTTGTATTTTCATTGGCATGCACAAAAAAATTCAGATAAAAACTCAAAGTGTACAAGATTTTGTGACCAATTGAAAAAAGTGTCCCCATTTCAGACACTTTAATGGCTACTGGCAGCAAACCTGTAAAATCTCAAATGCTCTTTAAGGGGGTGTGAGTTCTCGAGGTTTGATGAGGGATAGGGAGCCAATATAAGGGCCAAGTACCAGCACCCATCGCACATCATGTGTGCACACCCCCCAGCCCCCCCGATCGTCGGAACCCCAATGCCGCCGGTTAGGTTCTCCAACGATGCTCCGGTGATAGTGCCCCGACGAAGTAAAATGCGACACCAGCAATGCCCGAGCCCAGCATGTGCTGCCGCAACCCTCGGTCTGATCCGATCTTAGATTGGGAATGAACTCCGTATGCTTAGACTGGGAATGAACTTCGTATGCCTAAGTTAACCCACGAAACGAGCGTACGGGTGCTCAGCCGGCTACAGGGGCAGGATGCGCAAGCCAGGGATTCGTCGGGTCCCCCTCTACGTGCTGCCCATCTTGCTGTCGCAACCCTCAGTCCGGTCCAATCTTAGACTAGAATAAACTCCGTATGCCTAAGCCAACCGACGAAACGAGCGGGCGGGCGGACGGGCACTACGCCGGCCAGAGAGACGGGATGCGTAAGCCGCGGATCGATAGGGTGGTAGGTGGGATTTGGCACATCTTCATATTTCTGCATGCCAATGCCATTTTTATGGCTTGTAAATTCATACAATGGTCCCATAAGCCTTCACGTGAGGTTTCATGGCAAGACGACTCGTTTTCTATTTTTCATAATTTTCAAAACTTTTTACGGTTTGTGATTTTTTAAAATTTTTTCGGAAGGAGTTTTGGCCCCAAACTTGGTAGACGTAATCCTTGTATTTTTTTGGCATGCACAAAAAAATTCAGCTAAAAACTCGAAGTGTACAAGATTTTGTGACCATTTGAAAAAAGTGTCCCTATTTCAGACACTTTAACGGCTACTGGCAGCAAACCTGTAAAATCTCAAATGCTCTTTAAGGGGGTGTAAGTTCTTGAGGTTTGATGAGGGATAAGGGGCCAAAATAAGGGCCAAGTACCAGCACCCATCACACATCATGTGGGCACACCCCCCCGACCCCCCCGATCGTCGGAACCCTAATGCCGCCGGTCAGGTTCTCCAATGATGCTCCGGTGATCATGCCCCTGTGAAGAAAAATACGACACCAGCACATGCCCAAGCCCAGCCTGTGCTACCGCAACCCTCGGTCCAATCCGATCTTTGACTGGGAATGAACTCCGTATGCTTAGACTGGGAATGAACTCCGTATGCCTAAGTCAACCCACAAAACGAGCGTGCGGGCACTCAGCCAGCCAGAGGGGTGGGATGCGAAAGCCAGCGATGGTGCCCAGGTGAAGAAAAATGTGGCACCAGCACATGCCCGAGCCCAGCATGTGCTGTCGCAAACCTCGGTCCGATCTGATCTGAGACTGGGAATGAACTCCATATGCTTAGACTGGAAATGAACTCTGTATGCCTAAGTCAACCCACGAAAATGAGCGTGCGGGTGTTAAGCCGGCCAGAGGGGCAGGATACGCAAGTCGGGGATTGGCCGCATCCCCTTCTGGGTGCTGCCAATCCTGCTGCCACAACCGTCAGTTCGATCTGACCTTAGACTGGGAATGAACTCTGTATGCCTAAACCAAGCAACGAAATGAGCGGGCGGGCGGGTGGCCACTACGTCGGTCAGAGAGACGGGTTGCGTAAGCCGTGGATCGATAGGGTCGTAGGTGGATTTAGTCACATCTTCATATTTCTTCATGCCAATGCCATTTTTATGGCTTGTAAATTGATACAATGGTCCCTTAAGCCTTCACGTGAAGTTTCATGGCAAGACGACTCGTTTTCTATTTTTCATGATTTTTGAAACTTTTTATGGTTCGGAATTTTTTAAAATTTTTTCGAAAGGATTTTTGGCCCCAAACTTGGTACATGATCCTTGTATTTTTGTTGGCATGCACAAAAAAATTCAACTAAAAACTCAAAGTGTACAAGATTTTATGACCATTAGAAAAAAGTGTCCCCATTTCAGACACTTTAATGGCTACTGGCAGCAAACCTGTAAAATCTCAAATACTCTTTAAGGGGGTGTGAGTTCTCGAGGTTTGATGAGGGATAGGGAGCCAATATAAGGGCCAAGTACCAGCACCCATCGCACATCATGTGCGCACACCCCCCCGGCCCCCCGAACGTCGGAACCCCAATGTTGCCGGTAAGGTTGTCCGACGATGGTGCCCTGATGAGGAAAAATACAGCACCGACACATGCCCGATTCCAGCAAGTGCTGCCACAACCCTTGGTCTGGTTCGATCTTAGACTGGGAATGAACTCCGTATGGTTAGACTGGGAATGAACTTTGTATGCCTAAGTCAACCCACGAAACAAGCGTGTGGGCGCTCAGCCGGCCAGAAGGGCGGGATGTGTAAGTCGGGGATCGGCTGGGTCCCCCTCTGCGTGCTGCTGATCCTACTACCACAACCCTCGGTCTGGTCTGATCTTATATTGGGAATGAACTCCATATGCCTAAGCCAAACGACGAAACAAGAGGGCGGGCGGGCGGGCACTATGCCGGCCAGAGAGACGGGATGCGCAAGCCGAGGATTGATATGGTAGTAGGTGGGTTTAGGCACATCTTCATATTTCTACATGCCAATGCCATTTTTATGGCTTGTAAATTCATATAATGGTCCCTTAAGCCTTCAAGTGAAGTTTCATGGCAGGACGACTCGTTTTCTATTTTTCATGATTTTTGAAACTTTTTGCGGTTCGAGATCTTTTAAAATTTTTTCGGAAGGAGTTTTGGCCCAAAACTTGGTAGACGTGATCCTTGTATTTTGGTTGGCTTGCACAAAAAAATTCAGCTAAAAACTCGAAGTGTACAAGATTTTGTGACCATTCGAAAAAAGTGCCCCCATGTTAGACACTTTAGTAACTATTGGCAGGAAACCTGTAAAATCTCAAATGCTCTTTAAGGGGGTGCTAGTTCTCGAGGTTTGATGAGGGATAAAGGGGCCAATATAAGGGCCAAGTACCAGCACCCATCGCACATCATGTGCGCACACCCCCCGGTCGTCGGAACCCCAATACCGCCAGACAGGTTCTCCGACGACGGTGCCCCGACGAAGAAAAATACGACACCAGCGCATGCCCGAGCCCAGCATGTGCTGTCGCAACCCTCGATCCGGTCCGATCTTAGACTGGGACTGAACTCCGTATGCTTAGACTGGGAATGAACTCTGTATGCCTAAGTCAACTTACGAAATGAGCGTGTGGGCACTCAGTCGGCCAAAGGGGCAGGATGCGCAAGCCAGGGATCGGTCGGGTCCCCCTCTGCATGCTGCTGATCCTACTACTGCAACCCTCGATCTGGTCTGATCTTAGACTGGGAATGAACTTCGTATGTCTAAGCTAACCGATGAAACGAGCGGGCGGGCAGGAGGGCAGGCGGGCACTACAACTGCCAGAGAGACGGGATGCGCAAGCCGTGGATCGATAGGGTGATTGGTGGGTTTAGGCACATCTTCATATTTCTGTGTGCCAATGCCATTTTTATGGCTTGTAAATTCATACAATGGTCCCTTAAGCCTTCACGTGAAGTTTCATGGCAAGACGACTCGTTTTCTATTTTTCATGATTTTTGAAACTTTTTACGGTTTGAGATTTTTAAAAAAAATTTTGAAAGGATTTTTGGGCCCAAACTTGGTAGACGTGATGCTTGTAATTTTGTTGGCATGCACAAAAGAATTCAGCTAAAAACTCGAAGTGTACAAGATTTTGTGACCATTTGAAAAAAGTGTCCCCATTTCAGACACTTTAGTGGCTACTGGCAACAAACCTGTAAAATCTCAAATGCTCTTTAAGGGGTGCGAGTTCTTGAGGTTTGATGAGGGATAGGGGGCCAATATAAAGGACAAGTACCAGCACCCATCACAAATCATGTGCGCACACCCGATCGTTAGAACCCAATGCTGCCGGTCAGGTTCTCCGGTGATACTCCGATGATGGTACCCCGGTGAAGAAAATTGCAGCACCAGCCCCTGCCCGAGCCCAGTATGTGCCACTACAGTACCCTGTCCGTTTTGATCTTAGACAGGGAATGAACTTTGTATGCCTAAGTCAACCCACGAAACGAGAGTGCGAGCGCTCAACCGGCCAGAGGGGCGAGATGCGCAAGCCAGGGATCGGTCTGGTCCCCCTCTGCGTGCTGTCGATCCTGCTGCTACAACCCTCGGTCCGATCTGATCTTAGACTGGAATGAACTCCATATGCCTAAGCCAACTGACGAAACGAGCGGGCGGGCTGGCACTACGCCTACCAGAGAAACGGGATGCGCAAGCCGTGGATCGAGAGGGTGGTAGGTGGGTTTAGGCACATCTTCCTATTTCTCTATGCCAATGCCATTTTTATGGCTTGCAAATTCATACAATGGTCCCTTAAGCCTTGACGTGAAGTTTCATGGCAAGACGACTCGTTTTCTATTTTTCACGATTTTCAAAACTTTTTGCGGTTCGAGATTTTTTAAAATTTTTTCGGAAGGAATTTTGGCCCCAAAGTTGTTAGACGTGATCCTTGTATTCTTGTTGGCATGCACAAAAAAATTCAGCTAAAAACTCGAAGTGTACAAGATTTTGTGACCATTTGAAAAAAGTGTCCCCATTTCAGACAATTTAATGCCTACTGGCAGCAACCCTGTAAAATCTCAAATGCTCTTTAAGGGGGTGTGAGTTCTCAAGGTTTGATGAAGGATAGGGGGCCAACATAAGGGCCAAGTACCAGCACCCATCGCACATCATGTGCGCACACCCCCCCGGCCCCCCCGATCGCCGAAACCCCAATGTCGTCGGTCAGGTTCTCTGGCGATGCTCCAATGATGGTGCCCCGACGAAGAAAAATTCGACACCAGTACATGCTCGAGCCCAGCATGTGTGGCCGCAACCCTCGGTCTGGTCCGATCTTAGACTGGGAATGAACTCCGTATGCTTAGACTGGGAACGAACTCTGTATGCCTAAGTCAACCCATGAAACGAGTGTGCGAGCGCTCAGTCGGCCAGAGGGGTGGGATGCTCAACCCGGGGATCGGTCGGGTCCCCCTCTGTGTGTTGTCAATCTTGCTGCCGTAACGCTCGATCTGATCCAATCTTAGAATGGGAATAAACTCCGTATGCCTAAGCCAACTGACGAAACGAGCGGGTGGGCGGGCAAGCACTACGCCGGCCAGAGAGACGAGATGCACAAGCCGTGGATCGATAGGGTGGTAGGTGGGTTTAGGCACATCTTAATATTTCTATGTGTCAATGTCATTTTTATGGCTTGTAAATTCATACAATGGTCCCTTAAGCCTTCACGTGAAGTTTCATGGCAAGACGACTCGTTTTCTATTTTTCACGATTTTTGAAACTTTTTACGGTTTGGGATTTTTTTAAATTTTTTCGGAAGGAATTTTGGCCCCAAAGTTGTTAGACGTGATCCTTGTATTCTTGTTCGCATGCAAAAAAAAAATTCAGCTAAAAACTCGAAGTGTACAAGATTTTGTGACCATTTGAAAAAAGTGTCCCCATTTCAGACACTTTAATGCCTACTGGCAGCAAACCTGTAAAATCTCAAATGCTCTTTAAGGGGGTGTGAGTTCTTGAAGTTTGATGAGGGATAGGGGACCAATATAAGGGCCAAGTACCAGCACCCATCTCACATCATGTGCGCACACCCCCCGGCCTTCCCGATCGTCGGAACCCCAATGTCGTCGGTCAGGTTCTCCGGCGATGCTCCAATGATGGTGCCCCGACGAAGAAAAATTCAACACCAGTACATGCTCTAGCCCAGCATGTGTGGCCGCAACCCTCGGTCTGGTCTGATCTTAGACTGGGAATGAACTCCGTATGCTTAGACTGGGAACGAACTCTGTATGCCTAAGTCAACCCATGAAACGAGTGTGCGGGCGCTCAGCCGGCCGAGGGGTGGGATGCTCAACCCGGGGATCGGTCGGGTCCCCCTCTGTGTGCTGTCAATCTTGCTGCCGTAACCCTCGATCTGATCCAATCTTAGACTGGAAATAAACTCCGTATGCCTAAGCCAACTGAGGAAACGAGCGGGTGGGCGGGCAAGCACTACGCCGGCCAGAGAGACGAGATGCACAAGCCGTGGATCGATAGGGTGGTAGGTGGGTTTAGGCACATCTTCATATTTCTGTGTGCCAATGTCATTTTTATGGCTTGTAAATTCATACAATGGTCCCTTAAGCCTTCACGTGAAGTTTCATGGCAAGATGACTCGTTTTCTTTTTTTTAAGATTTTTGAAACTTTTTGCGGTTTGGGATTTTTTTAAATTTTTTCGGAAGGAATTTGGCCCCAAAGTTGTTAGACGTGATCCTTGTATTCTTGTTGGCATGCAAAAAAAAAAATTCAGCTAAAAACTCGAAGTGTACAAGATTTTGTGACCATTTGAAAAAAGTGTCCCCATTTCAGACACTTTAATGCCTACTGGCAGCAAACCTGTAAAATCTCAAATGCTCTTTAAGGGAGTGTGAGTTCTTGAAGTTTGATGAGGGATAGGGGGCCAATATAAGGGCCAAGTACCAGCACCCATCTCACATCATGTGCGCACACCCCCCAGCCTTCCCGATCGTCAGAACCCCAATGCCTTCGGTCAGGTTCTTCGGCGATGCTCCAACGATGGTGCCCCAACGAAGAAAAATTTGACACCAGTACATGCTCGAGCCCAGCATGTGTGGCCGCAACCCTCGGTATGGTCCGATCTTAGACTGGGATGAACTCCGTATGCTTAGACTGGGAACGAACTCTGTATGCCTAAGTCAACCCATGAAACGAGTGTACGGGCGCTCAGCCGGCCAGAGGGGTGGGATGCTCAACCCGGGGATCGGTCGGGTCCCCCTCTGTGTGCTATCAATCTTGCTACCGTAACCCTCGATCTGATCCAATCTTAGACTGGGAATAAACTCTGTATGCCTAAGCCAACTGACGAAACGAGCAGGTGGGCGGGCAAGCACTACGCCGGCCAGAGGGACGAGATGCACAAGCCGTGGATCGATAGGGTGGTAGGTGGGTTTAGGCACATCTTCATATTTCTGTGTGCCAATGTCATTTTTATGGCTTGTAAATTCATACAATGGTCCCTTAAGCCTTCACGTGACGTTTCATGGCAAGACGACTCGTTTTCTATTTTTCACGATTTTTGAAACTTTTTGCGGTTTGGGATTTTTTTAAATTTTTTCAGAAGGAGTTTCGGCCCCAAACATGGTGGACGTGATCCTTGTATTTTTGTTGGCGTGCACAAAAAAATTCACCTAAAAACTCGAAGTGCACAAGATTTTATGACCATTAGAAAAAAGTGTCCCCATTTCAGACACTTTAATGGCTACTGGCAGCAAACCTGTAAAATCTCAAATGCTCTTTAAGGGGGTGTGAGTTCTTGAGGTTTGATGAGGGATAGGGGGCCAATATAAGGGCCAAGTACCAGCACCCATATCACATCATGTGCGCACACCCCCCGGCCTTCCCGATTGTCGGAACCCCAATGTTGTCGATCAGGTTCTCCGGTGATGCTCCAGCGATGGTTCACCAGTGAAGAAAAATGCGGTACCAGCACATGCCTGAGCCCAATATGTGCTGGCACAACCCTCGGTCTGATCTAATCTTAGACTGGGAACGAACTCCGTATGCTTAGACTGGGAATGAACTCTGTATACCTAAGTCAACCAAAGAAATGAACGTGCGGGCGCTCAGCCGGCCAGAGGGGTGGGTTATGCAAATCGAGGATCGACCAGGTCCCCCTCTACGTGCTGCCAATCTTGCTACTGCAACCCTCGGCTGGTCCTATCTTAGACTAGGAATGAACTCCGTATGCCTAAGCCAACCGATGAAACGAGCGGGCGGGCGGGCAGGTACTACGCCGGCTAGAGAGACGAGATGCGCAAATCGTGGATCGATAGGGTGGTAGGTGGGTTTAGGCACATCTTCTTATTTTTACCTGCCAATTCCAATTTTTATGGCTTGTAAATTCATACAATGGTCCCTTAAGCTTTCACGTAAAGTTTCATGGCAAGATGACTCATTTTCTATTTTTCATGATTTTTGAAACTTTTTGTGGTTTGGGATTTTTTAAAATTTTTTCAAAAGGAGTTTTGGCCCCAAACTTGGTAGACGTGATCCTTCTATTTTTGTTGGCTTGCAGAAAAAAATTCAGCTAAAAACTCGAAGCGTACAAGATTTTGTGACCGTTTGAAGAAAGTGTCCCCATTTCAAACACTTTAATGGCTACTGGCAGCAAACCTGTAAAATCTCAAATGCTCTTTAAGGGGGTGTGAGTTCTTGAGGTTTGATGAGGGATAGGGGGCCAACATAAGGGCCAAGTACCAGCACCCATCGCACATCATGTGCGTACACCCCTCCCGGCCCTCTGATTGTCAGAACCTCAATGTCGTCGATCAGGTTCTCCGGCGATGCTCCGACGATGGTGCGCCGGTGAAGAAAAAGGCGACACCAGCACAAGCCTGAGCCCAGCATGTGCTGCCACAACCCTCGGTCCAGTCCGATCTTAGATTGGGAATGAACTCCGTATGCTTAGACTGGGAATGAACTCTGTATGCCTAAGTCAACCAACGAAACGAGCGTGCGGGCGCTCAGCAGGCCAGAGGGGCGGGATGCGTAAACCGGGGATCGACTGGGTCCCCCTCTATGTGCTACCGATCCTACTACCGTAACCCTCAGTCTGGTCTGATCTTACACTAGGAATGAACTCCGTATGCCTAAGCCAACCGACGAAACTAGCGGGCAGGCGGGCTGGCGCTACGCCGGCTAGAGAGACGAGATGCGCAAGCCGTGGATCGATAGGATGGTAGGTGGGTTTAGGCACATCTTCATATTTCTCCATGCCAATGCCATTTTTATGGCTTGTAAATTCATACAATGGTCCCTTAAGCTTTCACGTGAAGTTTCATGGCAAGATGACTCGTTTTCTATTTTTTACGATTTTTGAAACTTTTTGCGGTTCGGGATTTTTTAAAATTTTTTCAGAAGGATTTTTGGCCCCAAACTTGGTAGACGTGATCCCTGTATTTTTGTTGGCATACACAAAAAAATTCAGCCAAAAACTCGAAGTGTACAAGATTTTGTGACCATTTGAAAAAAGTGTCCCAATTTCAGACACTTTAATGGCTACTGGAAGCAAACCTGTAAAATCTCAAATGCTCTTTAAGGGGGTGTGAGTTCTTGAGGTTTGATGAGGGATAGGGGGCCAATATAAGGGCCAAGTACCAACACCCATGGAACATTATGTGTGGATACCCCCCCGGCCCCCCCGATCATCGGAACCCCAATGCCGTCGGTCGGGTTCTCCGATGATGCTCCGACGATGGTGCCCCGACAAAGAAAAATGCGGCACCAGCACATGCCCGAGCCCAGCATGTGCTGTCGTAACCCTCGGTCCGGTCCGATCTTAGACTGGGAATGAACTCCGTATGCCTAAGTCAACCCATGAAACGAGCGTGCGGGCGCTCAGCCGGCTAGAGGGGCGGGATGCGCAAGCCGAGGATCGATCGAGTCCCCCTCTACGTGCTGTCGAACCTGCTGCCGCAACCCTTGGTCTAGTCCAATCTTAGACTGGGAATGAACTCCGTATGGCTAAGCCAATCGACGAAACGAGTGGGCTGGCGGGCGGGCACTACGCTGGCCAGAGAGACGGGATGCGCAAGCCGTGGATCGATAGGGTGGTAGGTGTGTTTAGGCACATCTTCACATTTCTGCATGCCAATGCCATTTTTATGGCTTGTAAATTCATACAATGGTCCCTTAAGCCTTCACGGAAAGTTTCATGGCAAGACGACTCATTTTTTATTTTTCATGATTTTTGAAACTTTTTACAGTTCGGGATTTTTTAAAATTTTTTTGGAAGGGTTTTTTGCCCCAAACTTGGTAGACGTGATCCTTGTATTTTTTTTTGCAGGCACAAAAAAATTCAGCTAAAAAATCAAAGTGTACAAGATTTTGTGACCATTTGAAAAAAGTGTCCTCATTTTAGACACTTTAATGGCTACTGGTAGCAAACCTGTAAAATCTCAAATGCTCTTTAAGGTGGTGCGAGTTCTTGAGGTTTGATGAGGGATAAGGGGCCAATATAAGGGCCAAGTACCAGCACCCATCACACATCATGTGCGCACACCCCCCGGCCCCCCCGATCGTCGGAACCTTAATGCCTTCGGTCAGGTTCTCCGAAGATGCTCCGACGATGGTGCCCCGACGAAGAAAAATGTGGCACCAACAATGCCCGAGCCCAGCATGTGCTGCCGTAACCCTCGGTCCGGTCCGATCTTAGACTGGGATTGAACTCCGTATGCCTAAGCCAACCGACGAAACGAGCGAGCGGGCGGGCGGGCACTACGTCGGTTAGAGAGACGGGATGCGCGAGCCGTGGATAGATAGGGTGGTTGGTGGGTTTAGGCACATCTTCATATTTCTACGTGCCAGTTCCATTTTTATGGCTTGTAAATTCATACAATGGTCCCTTAAGCCTTCACGTGAAGTTTAATGGAAAGACGACTCGTTTTCTAATTTTCATGATTTTTGAAACTTTTTGAAGTTTAGGATTTTTTAAAATTTTTTCAAAAAGCGTTCTTCCCCAAACTTGGTAGACGTGATCCTTTTACATTTTTTGGCAGGAACAAAAAAATTCGGCTAAAAACTCGAAGTGTACAAGATTTTGTGACGATTTGAAAAAAGTGTCCCCATTTCAGACACTTTAATGGCTACTGGCAGCAAACCTGTAAAATCTCAAGTGGTCTTTAAAGGGGTGTGAGTTCTTGAGGTTTGATGAGGGATAGGGGCCAATATAAGGGCTAAGTACCAGAACCCATAGCACATCATGTGCGCACACCCGCCCTCGGCGCCCCCGATCGCCAGAACCATAATGCCGCCAGTCAGGTTCTCCGGCGATGCTCTAGCGATGGTGCCCCGGTGAAGAAAAATGCGACACCAGCACATGCTCGAGCCCAGCATGTGCTGTAGCAACCCTCGGTCCAGTCTGATCTTAGATTGGGAATGAACTTCGTATGCCCATGCGAACCGACAAAACGAATGGGCGAACGGGCGGGCGGGCACTACGCCGGCCAGAGAGACGGGATGCGTAAGCCGTGGATCGATAGGGTGGTAGGTGGGTTTAGGCACATCTTCATATTTCTACGTGCCAATTCCATTTTTATGGCATTTAAATTCATACAATGGTCCCTTAAGCCTTCACGTGAAGTTTTGTGGCAAGATGACTCATTTTCTATTTTTCACGATTTTTGAAACTTTTTGCTGTTCGGAATTTTTTTAAAATTTTTTCGGAAGGAGTTTTAGCCCCAAACTTGGTAGACATGATCCTTGTATTTTTTTTGGCATGCAAAAAAAAATTCAGCTAAAAGCTCGAAATGTACAAGATTTTGTGACCATTTGAAAAAAGTGTCCCCATTTCAGACACTTTAATGGCTACTGGCAGCAAACCTGTAAAATCTCAAATGCTCTTTAAAGGGGTGTAAGTTCTCGAGGTTTGATGATGGATAGGGGGCCAATATAAGGGCTAAGTACCAGAACCCGTAGCACATCATGTGCGCACACCCGCCCTCAGCGCCCCCGATCGCCAGAACCATAATGCCGCCAGTCAGGTTTTCCGACGATGCTCTAGCGATGGTGCCCCGGTGAAGAAAAACGTGACACCAGCACATGCTCGAGCCCAGCATGTGCTGTAGCAACCCTCGGTCCAGTCTGATCTTAGATTGGGAATGAACTTCGTATGCCTAAGCGAACCGACAAAACGAATGTGCGAACGGGCGGGCGGGCACTACGCCGACCAGAGAGACGGGATGCGTAAGCCGTGGATCGATAGAGTGGTAGGTGGGTTTAGGCACATCTTCATATTTCTACGTGCCAATGCCATTTTTATGGCATTTAAATTCATACAATGGTCCCTTAAGCCTTCACGTGAAGTTTTATGGCAAGACGACTCATTTTCTATTTTTCACGATTTTTGAAACTTTTTGCTGTTTGGGATTTTTTTAAAATTTTTTCGAAAGGAGTTTTGGCCCCAAACTTGGTAGACATGATCCTTGTATTTTTTTTGGCATGCACAAAAAAATTCAGCTAAAAGCTCGAAATGTACAAGATTTTGTGACCATTTGAAAAAAAGTGTCCCCATTTCAGACACTTTAATGGCTACTGACAGCAAACCTGTAAAATCTCAAATGCTCTTTAAAGGGGTGTGAGTTCTCGAGGTTTGATGAGGGATAGGGGGCCAATATAAGGGCTAAGTACCATCACCCATCGCACATCATGTGCACAAACCCGCCACCGGTCCCCCCGATCGCCAGAACCCCAATGCCGCCAGTCAGGTGCTCCGACGATGGTGCCCCGACGAAGAAAAATACGGCACCAGCACATGCTCGAGCCCAGCATGTGCTGCAGCAACCCTCTGTCCGATCGATCAGAGACTGGGAATGAACTCTGTACGCCTAAACCAACCGACGAAACGAGCGGGCGGGCGGGCACTACGTCTGCCAAAGAGACGGGATGTGCAAGCCGTGGATCGATAGGATGGTAGGTGGGTTTAGGCACATCTTCATATTTCTCCATTCCAATGCCATTTTTATGGCTTTTAAATTCATACAATGGTCCCTTAAGCTTTCACGTGAAGTTTCATGGCAAGATGACTCGTTTTCTATTTTTTACGATTTTTGAAACTTTTTGCGGTTCGGGATTTTTTAAAATTTTTTCAGAAGGATTTTTGGCCCCAAACTTGGTAGACATGATCCTTGTATTTTTGTTGGCATGCACAAAAAAATTCAGCTAAAAAATTGAAGTGTACAAGATTTTGTGACCATTTGAAAAAAGTGTCCCAATTTCAGACACTTTAATGGCTACTGGAAGCAAACCTGTAAAATCTCAAATGCTCTTTAAGGGGGTGTGAGTTCTTGAGGTTTGATGAGGGATAGGGGGCCAATATAAGGGCCAAGTACCAACACACATCGAACATCATGTGTGGATACCCCCCCGGCCCCCCCGATCATCGGAACACCAATGCCGTCGGTCGGGTTCTCCGATGATGCTCCGACGATGGTGCCCCGACAAAGAAAAATACGGCACCAGCACATGCCCGAGCCCAGCATGTGCTGTCGTAACCCTCGGTCCGGTCCAATCTTAGACTGGGAATGAACTCCGTATGCCTAAGTCAACCCATGAAACGAGCGTGCGGGCGCTCAGCCGGCTAGAGGGGCGGGATGCGCAAGTCGAGGATCGATCGAGTCCCCCTCTACGTGCTGTCGAACCTGCTGCCGCAACCCTTGGTCTAGTCCAATCTTAGACTGGGAATGAACTCCGTATGGCTAAGCCAATCGACGAAACGAGTGGGCTGACGGGCGGGCACTACGCTGGCCAGAGAGACGGGATGCGCAAGCCGTGGATCGATAGGGTGGTAGGTGTGTTTAGGCACATCTTCACATTTCTGCATGCCAATGCCATTTTTATGGCTTGTATATTCATACAATGGTCCCTTAAGCCTTCACGTAAAGTTTCATGGCAAGACGACTCATTTTCTATTTTTCATGATTTTTGAAACTTTTTACAGTTCGGGATTTTTTAAAATTTTTTTGGAAGGGTTTTTTGCCCCAAACTTGGTAGACGTGATCCTTGTATTTTTTTTTGCATGCACAAAAAAATTCAGCTAAAAAATCAAAGTGTACAAGATTTTGTGACCATTTGAAAAAAGTGTCCTCATTTTAGACACTTTAATGGCTACTGGTAGCAAACCTGTAAAATCTCAAATGCTCTTTAAGGTGGTGCGAGTTCTTGAGGTTTGATGAGGGATAAGGGGCCAATATAAGGGCCAAGTACCAGCACCCATCACACATCATGTGCGCACACCCCCCGGCCCCCCCGATCGTCGGAACCCTAATGCCTTCGGTCAGGTTCTCCGAAGATGCTCCGACGATGGTGCCCCGACGAAGAAAAATGTGGCACCAACAATGCCCGAGCCCAGCATGTGCTGCCGTAACCCTCGGTCCGGTCCGATCTTAGACTGGGATTGAACTCCGTATGCCTAAGCCAACCGACGAAACGAGCGAGCGGGCGGGCGGGCACTACGTCGGTTAGAGAGACGGGATGCGCGAGCCGTGGATAGATAGGGTGGTTGGTGGGTTTAGGCACATCTTCATATTTCTACGTGCCAGTTCCATTTTTATGGCTTGTAAATTCATACAATGGTCCCTTAAGCCTTCACGTGAAGTTTAATGGAAAGACGACTCGTTTTCTAATTTTCATGATTTTTGAAACTTTTTGCAGTTTAGGATTTTTTAAAATTTTTTCAAAAAGCGTTCTTCCCCAAACTTGGTAGACGTGATCCTTTTACATTTTTTGGCATGAACAAAAAAATTCGGCTAAAAACTCGAAGTGTACAAGATTTTGTGACGATTTGAAAAAAATGTCCCCATTTCAGACACTTTAATGGCTACTGGCAGCAAACCTGTAAAATCTCAAGTGGTCTTTAAAGGGGTGTGAGTTCTTGAGGTTTGATGAGGGATAGGGGCCAATATAAGGGCTAAGTACCAGAACCCATAGCACATCATGTGCGCACACCCGCCCTCGACGCCCCCGATCGCCAGAACCATAATGCCGCCAGTCAGGTTCTCCGGCGATGCTCGAGCCCAGCATGTGCTGCAGCAACCCTCTGTCCGATCGATCAGAGACTGGGAATGAACTCTGTATGCCTAAACCAACCGACGAAACGAGCGGGCGGGCGGGCACTACGTCTGCCAAAGAGACGGGATGTGCAAGCCGTGGATCGATAGGATGGTAGGTAGGTTTAGGCACATCTTCATATTTCTGTGTGCCAATGCCATTTTTATGGCTTGTAAATTCATACAATAGTCCTTTAGGCCTTCACGTGAAGTTTCATGGCAAGACGACTTGTTTTCTATTTTTCATGATTTTTGAAACTTTTTGTGGTTCGGGATTTTTTAAAATTTTTTTGGAAGGAGTTTTGGCCCTGAACTTGGTTGACGTGATCCTTTTATTTTTATTGGCATCCACAAAACAAATCAGCTAAAAACTCGAATTGTACAAGATTTTGTGACCATTTGAAAAAAGTGTCCCCATTTTAGACACTTTAATGGCTACTGACAGCAAACCTGTAAAATCTCAAATGCTCTACAAGGGGGTGTGAGTTCTCAAGGTTTGATGGGGGATAGGGGGCCAATATAAGGGCCAAGTACCAGCACCGATCGCACATCATGTGCGCACACCCCCCGGCCCCCCGATCGACGGAACCCCTATGCCGTCAGTCAGGTTCTCCGACGATGGTGCCCCGATGAAGTAAAATGCGGCACCAGCACATGCCCGAGCCCAGCATGTGCTGCTGCAACCCTCGATCCGATTCAATCTTAGACTGGGAATGAACTTCGTATGCTTAGACTGGGAATGAACTCCGTATGCCTAAATCAACCCACGAAACGAGCGTACGGGCGCTCAGCCGGCCATAGGGGCGGGATGCGTAAGTTAGGGATCGATCGGGTCCCCCTCTGCATGCTGCCGATCCTACTACCGCAACCCTCGGTCTGGTCTAATCTTAGACTGGGAATGAACTATGCATGCCTAAGCCAACTGAAGAAACGAACGGGCGGGCGGGCGGGCGGGCAGGTGGGCACTATGCCGCCCAGAGAGACAGGATACACAAGCCGTGGATCGATAGGGTGGTAGGTGGGTTTAGGCACATCTTCATATTTCTGCATGCCAATGCCATTTTTATGGCATATAAATTCATACAATGGTCCCTTAAGCCTTCACGTGAAGTTTCATGGCAAGACGACTCGTTTTCTATTTTTCACGATTTTTGAAACTTTTTGCGGTTCGGGATTTTTGAAATTTTTTTCGCACGGAGTTTTGGAACCAAACTTAGTAGATGTGATCCTTGTATTTTTGTTGGCATGCACAAAAATATTCAGCTAAAAACTCGAAGTGTACAAGATTTTGTGACCATTTGAAAAAAGTGTCCCCATTTCAGACACTTTAATGGCTATTGGCAGCAAACCTGTAAAATCTCAAATGCTCTTTAAAGGGGTGTGAGTTCTCGAGGTTTGATGAGGGATAGGGGGCCAATATAAGGGCCAAGTACTAGTGCCAATTGCACATCATGTGCGCACACCCCCTGCCCCCCCAATCACCGGAACCCTAATACCATCGGTCAGGTTCTCCGGCGATGCTCTGGCGATGGTGCCCCGACGAAGAAAAATGTGGCACCAGTAAATGCCCGAGCCCAGCATTTGCTACTGCAACCCTTGGTCTGATCCGATCCTAGACTGGGAATGAACTCCGTATGCCTAAGCCAACCGACGAAACGAGCGGGCGGGCGAGCACTACGCTGGCCAGAGAGACGGGATGCGCAAGTCGTGGATCAATAGGGTGGTAGGTGGGTTTAGGCACATCTTCATATTTCTGCATGCCAATGCCGTTTTTATGGCTTGTAAATTCATACAATGGTCCCTTAAGCCTTCACGTGAAGTTTCTTGGCAAGACAACTCGTTTTTTATTTTTCACGATTTTTGAAAATTTTTGCGGTTCAAGATTTTTTAAAATTTTTTTGGAAGGATTTTTGGCCCCAAACTTTGTAGATGCGATCCTTTTATTTTTCTTGGCATGCAAAAAAAAAAAAAGTTAAAAACTCGAAGTGTACAAGATTTTGTGACCATTTGAAAAAAGTGTCCCCATTTCAGACACTTTAATGGCTACTGGCAGCAAACCTATAAAATCTCAAATGCTCTTTAAGGGGGTGTGAGTTCTCAAGGTTTGATGAGGGATAGGGGGCCAATATAAGGGCCAAGTACCAGCACCCATCGTACATCATGTGCGCACACCCCCCCCGGCCCCCCGATCGTCGAAACCCCAATGCCGTCGGTCAGGTTCTCTGGCGATGCTCCGGCGATGGTGCCCTGGCGAAGAAAAATGCGGCAGCAGCACATTCCCAAGCCCAGTATGTGCTGCTGCAAGCCTCAGTCCGGTCCAATCTTGGACTGGGAATGAACTCCGTATGCCTAAGTCAACCCACGAAACGAGCGTGCAGGCGCTCAGCCGGCCAGAGGGGCGAGATGCGCAAGCAGGGGATCGGCCGGGTCCCCCTCTGCGTGCTGCCGATCCTACTGCCGTAACCCTCGGTCTGGTCCAATCTTAGACTAGGAATGAACTCCGTAAGCCTAAGCTAACCGACGAAATGAGCGGACGGACCGGCCAGAGAGACGGGATGCGCAAGCCGTGGATCGATAGGATTGTAGGTGGGTTTAGGCACATCTTCATATTTCTGCTTATCAATGCAATTTTTATGGCTTGTAAATTCATACAATGGTCCCTTAAGCCTTCACGTGAAGTTTCATGGCAAGACGACTCGTTTTCTATTTTTCATGATTTTTGAAACTTTTTATGGTTTGGGATTTTTTAAAATATTTTCGGAAGGATTTTTGACCCCAAACTTGGTAGATGTGATCCTTGTATTTTTTTTCGCATGCTTAAAAAAATTCAGCTAAAAACTCATAGTGTACAAGATTTTGTGACCATTTGAAAAAAATGTCCCCATTTAAGACACTTTAATGGCTATTGGCAGCAAACTTGTAAAATCTCAAATGCTCTTTAAGGGGTGTGAGTTCTCGAGGTTTGATGAGGGATAGGGGGCCAATATAAGTGCAAAGTACCAGCACCCATCGCACATCATGTGCGCACACCCCCCGGCCCCCCCGATCGCAGGAACTCCAATGCCGCCGGTCAGGTTCTCTGACAATGCTCCGATGATGGTGCCTCGATGAAGAAAAATGCAGCACCAGCACATGCCCGAGCCCAACTTGTGCTGTCGTAACCCTCGGTCTGGTCCAATCTTAGACTGGGAATGAACTCCGTATGCTTAGACTGGGAAGGAACTCCATATGCCTAAGTCAACCCACGACACGAGCGTGCGGGCGCGCAGCCGGCCAGAGTGGTGGGTTGCGCAAGCCAGGGATCGATCGGGTCCCCCTCTACGTGCTGCTGATCCTGTTGCCGTAACCTTCAGTTTGGTCTGATCTGAGTCTGGGAATGAACTCTGGATGCCTAAGCCAACCAACAAAATGAGCGGGCGGGCGGGCGGGCGGGCGGGCGGGCACTACGTCGGCCAGAGAGACGGGATGCGCAAGCCATGGATCGATAGGGTGGTAGGTGGGTTTAGGCACATCTTCATATTACTGCATGCCAATGAAATTTTTATGGCTTTTAAATTCATACAATGGTCCCTTAAGCCTTCACGTGAAGTTTCATGGCAAGACGACTCGTTTTCTATTTTTCATGATTTTTGAAACTTTTTTAGGTTTGGGATTTTTTAAAATTTTTTCGGAAGGAGTTTTGGCCCCAAACTTGGTAGATATGATCCTTGTATTTTTGTTGGCATGTGCAAAAAAATTCAGCTAAAAACTCAAAGTGTAAAAGATTTTGTGACCATTTGAAAAAAGTGTCCCCATTTTAGACACTTTAATGGCCACTGGCAGCAAACCTGTAAAATCTCAAATGCTCTTTAAGGGGGTGTGAGTTCTCGAGGTTTGATGAGGGGTAGGGGGCCAATATAAGGGCCGAGTACCAGCACCCATCCCACATCATGTGTGCACACCCCCCCGGCCCCCCGATCGTCAGAACCCCAATGCCGTCGATCAGGTTCTTCGATGATGCTCCGACGATGGTGCCCCGACGAAGAAAAATACGGCACCAGCACATGCCCGAGCCCAGCATGTGCTACCGAAACCCTTGGTCTGGTCTGATCTTAGACTAGGAATGAACTCCGTATGCCTAATCCAACCGATGAAATGAGCAAGCGGGAGGGCGGGCGGGCACTATGCTGGCCAGAGAGACGGGCTGCGCAAGCCGTGGATCGATAGGGTGGTAGGTGGGTTTAGGCACATCTTCATATTTCTGCATGCCAATGCCATTTTTATGGCTTGTAAATTCATACAATGCTCCCTTAAGCCTTCACGTGAAGTTTCTTGGCAAGACGACTCGTTTTCTATTTTTCAAGATTTTTGAAAGTTTTTACGGTTCAAGATTTTTTAAAATTTTTTCGGAAGGAGGTTTTGCCCCAAACTTGGTAGACGTGATCCTTGTATTTTTGTTGGCATGCAAAAAAAAATTCAGCTTAAAACTCGAAGTGTACAAGATTTTGTGACCATGTGAAAAAAATGTCCCCATTTTAGACACTTTAATGGCTACTGGCAGCAAACCTATAAAATCTTAAATGCTCTTTAAGGGGGTGTGAGTTCTTGAGGTTTGATGAGGGATAGGGGGCCAATATAAGGGCCAAGTACCAGCACCCATCGCACATCATGTGCGCGCACACCCCCCGACCCCCCCGATCACCGGAACCCCAATGCCGTTGATCAGGTTCTCCAATGATGCTCCGGCGATGGTGCCCCGACGAAGAGAAATGCGGCCCCAGCACATTCCTGAGCCCAGCATGTGCTGCCGTAACCCTCGATCCAGTTCGATCTTAGACTGGGAATGAACTCTGTATGCTTAGACTGGGAATGAACTCCGTATGCCTAAGTCAACCCACGAAACAAGCGTGCGGGCGCTCAGTCGACCAGAGGGGCGAGATGCGCAATCCGGGGATCGGTCGGGTCCCCCTCTGCGTGCTACCAATCTTACTACCGCAACCCTTGGTCCGATCTGGTCTTAGACTGGGAATGAACTCCGTATGCCTAAGCCAACCGACGAAACGAGCGGGCGGGCGGGCAGGCACTATGCCGGCCAGAGAGACAGGATGCGCAAGCCGTGGATCAATTGGGTGGTAGGTGGGTTTAGGCACATCTTCATATTTCTGCATGCCAATGCAATTTTTATGGCTTGTAAATTCATACAATGGTCGGTTAAGCCTTCACATGAAGTTTCATGAAAAGACGACTCGTTTTCTATTTTTCACGATTTTCAAAACTTTTTATGGTTCGGGATTTTTTAAAATTTTTTCGGAAGGATTTTTGGACCCAAACTTGGTAGACATGATCCTTGTATTTTTTTTGGCATGCATAAAAAAATTCAGCTAGAAACTCGAAGTGTACAAGATTTTGTGACCATTTGAAAAAGTGTCCCCATTTCAGACACTTTAATGGCTATTGGCAGCAAACCTGTAAAATCTTAAATGCTCTTTAAGGTGGTGTGAGTTCTCGAGGTCTGATGAGGGATAGGGGGCCAATATAAGGGCCAAGTACCAGCACCCATCGTACATCATGTGCGCGCACACCCCCCGGCCCCCCCGATCGCCGGAACCCCAATGCCACCGGTCAGGTTCTCCGGTGATGCTCCGGCGATGGTGCCCCGACGAAGAAAAATGTGGCCCCAGCACATTCCTGAGCCCAGCATGTGCTGCCGTAACCCTCGATCCAGTTCGATCTTAGACTGGGAATGAACTTCGTATGCCTAAGTCAACCCACGAAACGAGCGTGCGGGCGCTCAGCCAACCAAAGGGGCGGGATGCGCAAGCCGGGGATCGGCCGGGTCCCCCTCTACGTGCTGCCGATCCCCTCGGTCTGGTTCGATATTAGACCAGGAATGAACTTCGTATGCCTAAGTCAACCCACGAAACGAACGTGCGGGCGCTCAGCTGGCCAAAGGGACGGGATACGCAAGCTGGGGATCGACCGGGTCCCCTTCTGCATGCTACCGCAACCCTCAGTCCGATCTGATCTTAGACTGGGAATGAACTCCGTATGCCTAAGCCAACCGATAAAATGAGTGGGCGGACGGGCGGGCGAGCTCTACGCCGGCCAGAGAGGCGGGATGTGCAAGCCGTGGATCGATAGGGTAGTAGATGGTTTAGGCAAATCTTCATATTTCTACGTGCCAATGCCATTTTTATGGCTTGTAAATTCATAAATGGTCCCTTAAGCCTTCACGTGAAGTTTCTTGGCAAGACAACTCGTTTTCTATTTTTCATGATTTTTGAAACTTTTTACGGTTCAGGATTTTTTAAAATTTTTTCGAAAGGAGTTTTGGCCCCAAACTTGGTAGACGTGATCCTTGTATTTTTGTTGGATGCACAAAAAAATTCAGCTAATAACTCGAAGTGTACAAGATTTTGTGACCATTTGAAAAAAGTGTCCCCATTTCAAACACTTTAATGGCTACTGCCAGCAAACCTGTAAAATCTCAAATGCTCTTTAAAGGGATGTGAGTTCTCGAGGTTTGATGAGGGATAAGGGGCCAATATAAGGGCCAAGCACCAGCACCCACCACACATCATGTGCGCACACCTCCCAAGCCCTCCCGACCATCGGAACCCCAATGTCGTCGGTCAGGTTCTTCGGTGATGCTCCAGCGATGGTGCCCCGTCGAAGAAAAATGCAGCACCAGCACATGCTCGAGCCCAGCATGTGCTGCCGCAACCCTCGATCCGGTCTGATCTTAGACTGGGAATGAACTCCGTATGCCTAAGTCAACCCACGAAACGAGCGTGCGGGCACTCAGCCGGTCGAGGGCCGAGATGCACAAGCCGGGGATTAGTCAAGTCCCCCTTTGCGTGCTGCCGATCCTACCGCTGTAACCCTCGGTCCGATCCAATCTTAGACTAGGAATGAACTCCGTATGCCTAAGCCAACCGACGAAACGAGCAGGCGGGCATGCGGGCACTACACCGGCCAGATAGGCAGGATGCGCAAGCCGTGGATTGATAGGGTGGTTGGTTGGTTTAGGCACATCTTCATATTTTTGTGTGCCAATGCCACTTTTATGGCTTGTAAATTCATACAATGGTCCCTTAAGCCTTTGTGTGAAGTTTCATGGCAAGATGACTCGTTTTCTATTTTTTAGGATTTTTGAAACTTTTTGAGGTTTGGGATTTTTTAAAAATTTTTTCGGAAGGATTTTTGGCCGCAAACTTGGTAGACATGATCCTTGCACTTTTGTTGGCATGCACAAAAAAATTCAGCTAAAACCTTGAAGTGTACAAGATTTTGTGACCATTTGAAAAAAGTGTCCCCATTTTAGACACTTTAATTGCTACTGGCAGCAAACCTGAAAAATCTCAAATGCTCTTTAAGGGGGTGTGAGTTCTCGAGGTTTGATGAGGGATAGGGGGCCAATATAAGGGCCAAGCACCAGCACCCATCGCACATCATCTTCGCACACCCCCATGGCCCCCCCGACTGTCGGAACCCGAATGCTGCCGGTCAGGTTCTCCGACGATGCTCCGCAATGGTGCCCCGACGAAGAAAAATACGGCACCAACACATGCCCGAGCCCAGCATGTGCTGCCGTAACCCTTGGTCCGGTCCGATCTTAGACTGGGAATGAACTCCGTATGCCTAAGTCACCCCACGAAACGAGCGTGCGGGCGCTCAGCTGGTTAGAGGGGCGGGACGTGCAAGCCAGGGATCGGCCGGGTCCCCCTCTGCGTGCTGCCGATCCTACTACTGCAATCCTCGGTCCGATCTGATCTTAGACTGGGAATGAACCCCGTATGCCTAAGCCAACTGATGAAACAAGCGCGCAGGCGGGCGGGCACTATGTCGGTTAGAGAGACGGGATGCGTAAGCCGTGGATCGATAGGGTGGTAGGCGGGTTTAGGCACATCTTCATATTTTTGTGTGCCAATGCCATTTTTATGGCTTGTAAATTCATACAATGGTCCCTTAAGCCTTCTTGTGAAGTTTCATGGCAAGACGACTCGTTTTCTATTTTTCATGATTTTTGAAACTTTTTGCGATTCAAGATTTTTTAAAATCTTTTCGGAAGGAGTTTTTGCCCCAAACTTGGTAGACGTGATCCTTGCATTTTTGTTGGCATGCAAAAAAAAAATTCAGCTAAAAACTCGAAGTGTACAAGATTTTGTGACCATTTGAAAAAAGTGTCCCCATTTAAGACACTTTAATGGCTACTGGCAGCAAACCTGTAAAATCTCAAATGCTCTTTAAGGGGGTGTGAGTTCTCGAGGTTTAATGGGGGATAGGGGGCCAAAATAAGGGTCAAGAACCAGCACCCATCACACATCATGTGCGCACACCCCCCCGGCCCCCCCGATCGTCGGAACCGTAATGCCGTCGATCAAGTTCTTCGGCGATGCTCCTAGGATGGTGCCCCGATGAAGAAAAATACGGCACCAGCACATGCCCGAGCCCAGCATGTGCTGTCGTAATCCTCGATCCGATCCGATCTTAGACTGGGAATGAACTCCCTATGCTTAGACTGGGAATGAACACTGTATGCCTAAGTCAACCCACGAAATGAGCATGCGGGCGCTCAGTCGGCCAGAGGGGCTGGATGCGTAAGTCGGGGATCGATCGAGTCCTTCTCTATGTGCTGCCGATCTTGCTGCTACAACCCTCGGTTTGGTCCGATCCTAGACTGGGAATGAACTCCGTATGCCTAAGCCAACCGACGAAATGAGCGGGCGGGCGGGCACTAAGTCGGCCAGAGAGGCGGGATGCATAAGCCGTGGATCGATAAGGTGGTAGGTGGGTTTAGGCACATCTTCATATTTCTGCTTGCCAATGCCATTTTTATGGCTTGTAAATTCATACAATGGTCCCTTAAGCCTTCGTGTGAAGTTTCATGGCAAGACAACTCGTTTTCTATTTTTCACGATTTTTGAAACATTTTGCGGTTCGGGATTTCTTAAAATCTTTTCGGAAGGAGTTTTCGCCGCAAACTTGGTAGACGTGATCCTTGTATTTTTTTTGGCATGCATAAAAAAATTCAGCTAAAAACTCGAAGTGTACAAGATTTTGTGACCATTTGAAAAAAGTGTCCCCATTTCAGACACTTTAATGGCTAATGGCAGCAAACCTGTAAAATCTCAAATACTCTTTATGGGGGTTTGAGTTCTCGAGGTTTGATGAGGGATAGAGGGCCAATATAAGGGCCAAGCACCAGCACCCATCACACATCATGTGCGCGCACCCCCCCGGCCTCCCCGATCATCGGAACCCCAATGCCATCGGTCAGGTTCTCCGGTGATGGCGCCCCGGCGTAGAAAAATATGGCACCAGCACATGCCCGAGCCCAGCATGTGCTACCGCAACCTTGGATCCTGTCTGATCTTAGATTGGGAATGAACTCTGTATGCTTAGACTGGGAATGAACTCTGTATGCCTAAGTCAACCCACGAAACTAGCATGCGGGTGCCCAATCGGCTAGAGGGGTGGGATGCGCAAGCCGGGGATCGGTCAGGTCCCCTTCTGCATGCTGCCAATCCTGCTACCGCAACCCTCAATCCAATCCAATCTTAGACTGGGAATGAACTTCGTATGCCTACGCCAACCGATGAAACGAGCGGGCGGGCAGGCGGGCACTACGTCGGCCAGAGAGGCGGGAAGCGCAAGCCGTGGATCGATAGGGTGGTAGGTGGGTTTAGGCACATCTTCATATTTCTGTGTGCCAATGCCATTCTTATGGCTTGTAAATTCATACAGTGGTCCCTTAAGCCTTCGTCTGAAGTTTCATGGCAAGACGACTCGTTTTGTATTTTTCACGATTTTGGAAACTTTTTACGGTTCGAGATTTTTTAAAATTTTTTCAGAAGGAGTTTTGGCCCCAAACTTGGTAGACATGATCCTTGTATTTTTGTTGGCATGCAAAAAAAAATTCAGCTAAAAACTCAAAGTGTACAAGATTTTATGACCATTTGAAAAAAGTGTCCCCATTTTAGACACTTTAATGGCTACTGGCAGCAAACCTGTAAAATCTCAATTGCTCTTTAAGGCGGTGTGAGTTCTCGAGGTTAGATGAGGGATAGGGGCCCAATATAAGGGCCAAGCACCAGCACCCATCACACATCATGTGCGCAAGCCCCCCCGGTCCCCCCGATCATCGGAACCCCAATGCGGCCGGTCAGGTTCTCCGACGATGCTCCGACGATGGTGCCCCAACGAAGAAAAATACGGCACCAGCACATGGTCGAGCTCAGCATGTGCTGTCGTAACCCTCGGTCTGGTCTAATCTTAGACTGGGAATGAACTCTGTATGCTTAGATTGGGAATGAACTCCGTACACCTAAATCAACCCACGAAATGAGCATGCGGTCACTCAGCCAGCCAGAGGGGCGGGACGCGCAAGCCGGGTGTCATGGACTAAGCTTTCTCTCAACAAGCAATAGACCGGATGGCACTTGAATGGGTGCTCCCAACCAAGTCAGCCTTCAATAGATCGATATCTGAACAAATAACCCTAAGCTATGGTTAGTCACAAGCATTCACAATAAGGCACAACATATCGAGATCAATCTCAAGCGCACACACAATGAGGCATATTCGCATCAAGAAAAAGAAAAACACATCGAGGCAACAATCGGGACATTAAATCAGGATGAGTTTTATTATAAATGGGACTCATACGTTAGGACCTCCCACCATCACCAGGGCCAGGGGGCAGCCCTTGGTAGGTGGCCTAAGCTCGCATAGCAATTGGTAAGACAGCCCAACACTACGCTGCCAGCTCACTCCCATAAAGAGCCTTAGAGATTTTAGAGCTATTCTACCAGTAACCATTACAATGTTTGAAATGGGGACACTTTTCCTAGCACAAGGGATCTACCCGGCCATGGCCCTATACATGGGTGGCTCATGGCAACCTAAGTCCCAGTCATGGCCCTATACAAGGTTGGCTCATGACATCCTCCCCCCACCTATTCTATCGACGTCCTCGTCGACTTGCTGGCTTGAAATTCTTCAATCTTCCTTTGAAATCTCTGAAGGTTGTGTTTTCTCTTAGAGATGGTTTCTTCTAGTCCTAATCCCTCCCACTTCACTAAGTACTCCCAAACTAGTCTTCAAGATATCTTGGTTTCCCTGTCAGCTAAGATCTCTTCGACTCGATGCTCTGAGGGTGACTTTATGGTGATGGCGGCTCTGGTTGGCTCCTTTCGGCTAGCATCTGTAGGATCTGCATGGAAAGGTTTTAGGTTACTCACATGAAATACTGGGTGCACCTTCATCCACTTTGGTGGGTCAATTTTGTAAGAAGCATTCCCCACCTTGGAAAGGACCCTTACTAGACCTTCATATTTGCGCACCAGTCTACGATCACTCTTTTTCAGGAACCTGGTTTGTTCAAGAACTAGTCGGATAAGAACCAAATCACCAGCTTGAAATTGTTGAGCTCTATGACCCTTGTCTGCCCATTTTTTCATCCGCTTTGATGCTTTCTCCAGGTAGGCTTGTGCAATCTCTGTGTTTTGTTTCCATTCTTTGCTGAGATTGAAGGCTCTCAGATTCTTTCTTCCATATTGTTCCAAGAAAGTGTGGGATAGCCTTGGTAATTGTCCGATGACCACCTCAAATGGGCTCTTGTTGGTGGAAGAGCTTTTGTTGGAATTAAAGCAGAGTTGAGCCATATCCAATAATGAAGGCCAGTCTTTCTGATTAGCTTGAACAAAATGCTCAAGTATTCCTCTAATAATTCGTTGAACCGTTCCATTTAACCATCAGTTTGGGGGTGGTAGCTTGAGGAAATGTTAAGTTGGGACCTCAATATCTTGAAAAGTTCTCTCCAGAAGGACCCCATGAATCTCAGATCTCGATCACTGACAATGTTTTGAGGGAGGCCCCAGTATTAGACCACATGTTTGAATAATAGTCGAGCTGTGTCTTCCACTGTGCAATACTTGTGAGCGGGATTGAATGTGGCATACTTAGAGAACCGATCAATTACCACCAAAATTGCTCCAAGGTCACCAACCTTGGGTAGGCTCGAAATGAAATCGATGGAGATGGTTTCCTAAGGTCTGGTGGGTACTGGTAGTGGTTCAAGCATGCCTGCAGGTTTTCTCCTTTCAACCTTGTCTTGTTGGCAAATGAGGCAAGTCTTCGTATAGTCCATCACATCTTGTCGCATGTGAGGCCAATAGTATCCCTGTTTCAATAACGCCAAAGTGCTTTGCCAACCCGGGTGTCCCACCCATGGTGTGTCATAACATTCACTCATTAGCATTTGTCTCAGACCTTCTGCTCTTGGCACAAATACTTGAGGCCCCTTGGTCATTTTCTTGCCAGAAGTACTTGGACTTCTCTTCTTCTACTAACTTCAAGATGGCACAAGCTTGTGGGTCCTTTCCTAAGTGATCTCCAATCAACTTGTGAATATCTGTAGTGGCTCTACTAGCCACCAGTAGGGCAATTCTTCTAAGGGCCGCTAGATCTGCTCGCCTGCTCAATGCATCGGCCACTTGATTGGTCTTTCCAGCGGTGTGCTCAAAATAAAAGTCGAATTTCGCTAAAAATTCTTGCCACCTAGCTTGTTTTGCCTTAAGCCTTGGCTGGGTGAAAAAATGGCTAACGGTCGTATTGTTTGTCTTCATGACAAAGTGTGAACCCAACAAGTAATGTCGCCAAGCCCTCAAGCAGTGAACCACCGCGAGGAGTTTTTTTTTCTGGGCCGTATATTTCTTTTTAGCTTCACTTAGCTTCCTACTTTCAAATGCTACAGGGTGATGTTGTTGCAAAAGCACTCCTCCAATAGCAAAATCAGATGCATCCGTCTGAACTTCGAAGGGCTTTTCAATATCAGAGAGAGCTAAAATGGGATCCTTCATAATAGCATCCTTCAATCCCTCGAAGGCCTCTTGGCACTCACTCATCCAACACCATTTACGCTCTTTCTTCAATAGCTCCGTGAGGGCTATGGTCTTGCGAGAGTACCCTTCCACAAACCTTCTATAGTAGTTGGCTAGTAACAAAAATGAGCGGAGCTCACTAACATTCTTTGATGTTGTCCATTCCTTGATGGCCCTAGCCTTTTCCATGTACATTCGAATATGGCCACGTTTGACAATGTGATCGAGAAAATGGATTCGGGTCTGAGCAAATGGACACTTCTCTTTTTTTACGTATAACTGGTGGTCATGTAATCTTTGAAGTACCTGGTGCAGGTGCTCTTGATGCTCTTCCAAAGTGGAGCTATATACCACTATATCGTCTAAATAAATGACTACAAATTTGTCTAAGTAATCATGGAACACCTGATTCATCAATGTACAAAATGTGGCAGGAGCATTGGTCAGTCCAAAAGGCATAACAAGAAATTCAAATGCACCATACCGTGTCACACAAATGGTCTTTGGCTCATCTCCCTCAACGATTCGGACCTGATGGTAGCCAGATCTCAGGTCCAATTTGGAGAAGTACTTAGCTCGGCTCAATTGATCAAACAAGTCTACTATAAGGGGAATGGGATATTTGTTTCTTACGGTGACTTTGTTCAGGGCCTCGTAGTCAACACATAATCGCAAACTTCCATCGTGCTTCTTCTGAAATAGCACTGGTGCTCCGAAAGGAGCCTTTGATGGTTTTATGAACCTGGCTTGTAGCAGCTCATCTAACTACTTTCTTAGTTCGGCCAACTCTGGCAGGGCCATGCGGTAGAGTGCTCTAGCAGGGGGTTTCACTCCTCGGAGGAGCTCGATTTCATGGTCCACTACTCGTCGAGAGGGTAGAACTTTAGGCAAGATCTCTGGCATTACCTCTTCGAATTCTTCCAACACTTTTTCCACACCATCAGGTATTGGTTCTACTTTCGACCCTTCTTTGTAAATTGACACCACCACAAAGGAGGGTTCCCCTCTCTTTATCCCTTTCTTGAACTGTAAAGCTAAAATCATTTTCTTCCCACTCTTTGGTAAGATGTTGGCTGGCACCACGCATGGGTGTTCTCCTAAGAACAACAAGCAGCTAGCGATGGGGATAGGAATGACCTGAGCCAACATCATGAAGTCCAATACAAGGACAACATCAAAGTCATCCATGGGGGAAACTGTAAAGTCTACCTTCCCCTCCCATGGCCCCAATCGGGTTGTCACACTTTTGGAGCTTCCACTGATCGCAAAGGCTGGCGAATTGACCGCCTTCATTCATCCACAGTCTTTACTAATCTGAAGACCACACCTTTTTGCTTCTTCTAGTGTGATGAAAGTGTCAGTTGCACCCGTATCCACCATGGCCTTGGTGGCTTTCTTATTGATCATCAAGTTCACATACATCAAGCCTCTACTCTGCTCTTTTTTTATAGTGTTCAATTGGGTGCGGAAGGCATTGAGGAACCTTATTGAACCCATCTTGGTTGGCTCTTCTTTAGCTTCTTCAACGCTCTCTGGTACTTTTACGGACTCTTGAGATGAGGTCCTTAAGGCATTAAGGGCTCCCCTGTGCGGGCATTCAGCCACCTGATGTAGCCCCTTGCAAAGAAAGTAAGCTAGCGGTTGCCTAGGCTTGAAAATCCCTGCGTTGCTTGTCTTGGGCTAGGTGCTATCTCGACCAAAGGACCTCCTGTCTGATCCCCCACTGAAGGGTTGGTCCAACCTAGTCATCTTTCCTCCACTCCCAAAGTTAAAGCTACTGCCAGCTAATGGAGGATTTTTTCATTTTAAGGAGCCATCATTGTAATCGTGAAGACATTCAACTACAGCCATGGCTGTGGCCACATCTTACACTTTCTGCCTTTGTAGTTCTATCCTTGCCCAAGGCTTGAGGCCCTCAAGAAAATAGAACATCTTATCCTTTTCGATTTGCACCAACTCTCGAAGTCTCCTTCGAGCCATATACTCCACATTCTCAGGGAAAAATTGGTTTTTCAATTCTCACTTTAGATCCGTCCAAGTCTTAATCGGGCACTCGTCATCGACAAACTTGGAGTGCCACCATAGCTTGGCATCCCTTGTGAGGTACATTGACGCCATTGTCACCTTATCTTCCTTTGAATTTGTGTGTACAGCTTGGAAGTATTGCTCTATGTCAAACAAGAAATTTTCAAGTTCCTTAGCATCCCTTGCCCTCTCATAGCATCGAGGCTCCGGCACCTTGGGCCTTTGTCCCTTTTCCATTGAGCTTGAACCCAATCTGGCCACAACCATTTGTAAGATGCTCATCTGTGCTTTGAGCTCCTCAAACTCCTTTTGGAGAATGTTCAAGGCATCTCTAGCCTCTTCGCTCATATTCTGGAGAGTGTCGGACAACTCCCGTTGGGTTGTCTCGATCTCCCTTACTTGGTCTTTCATCACCATATGAGTTTTCATTATGGCCACCGCGGCCTCAAGTTCCCCAATTCTCTGTTGATGATCCAGTCCACCATTTGTGGCCATCTCATCCATTTTTCTAGCACTTCTCAACCGTGCTCTGATACCATGTGTCACGGACTAACCTTTCTCTCAACAAGCAATAGACCGTGTGGCACTTGAATGGGTGCTCCCAACCAAGTTAGCCTTCAATAGATCGATATCTGAACAAATAACCATAAGCTATGGTTAGTCACAAGCATTCACAATAAGGCACAACATACCGAGATCAATCTCAAGCACACACACAAGGAGGCATATTCGCATCAAGAAAAAGAAAAACACATCAAGGTAATAATTGGGACATTCAATCGGGATGAGTTTTATTATAAACGGGACCCATACATCGAGACCTCCCACCGTCACCAGGGCCAGGGGGCAGCCCTTGGTGGGTGGCCTAAGCTCGCATAGCAACCGGTGAGACAGCCCAACACTATGCTATCGGCTCACCCCCTTAAAGAGCCTTAGAGATTTTAGAGCTATGCTACTAGTAACCATTACAATGTTTGAAATGGGGACACTTTTCCTAGCACAAGGGATCTACCTGGCCATGGCCCTATACATGGGTGGCTCATGGCAACCTAAGTCTCAGTCATGGCCCTATACAAGGTTGGCTCATGACACTAAGGATCGATCGGGTCCCCCTCTGCGTGCTATCGATCCTACTATCGTAACCCTCGGTTCGGTCTGATCTTAGAGTAGGAATGAACTCTTAGGCCTAAGCCAACCGACGAAATGAGCGGGCGGGCGAGAGGGCGGGCACTATGCCGACCAGAGAGATGGGATGCGTAAGCTGTGGATCAATAGGGTGGTAGGTGGGTTTAGGCACATCTTCATATTTCTACGTGCCAATGCCATTTTTATGGCTTCTAAATTCATACAATGGTCCCTTAAGCCTTCACATCAAGTTTCATGGCAAGACGACTCGCTTTCTATTTTTCACGATTTTTAAAACTTTTTACGGTTTGGGATTTTTTAAAATTTTTTCAGAAGCATTTTTGGCCCCAAACTTGGTAGACGTGATCTTTGTATTTTTGTAGGCATGCACAAAAAAATTCAGCTAAAAACTCGAAGTGTACAAGATTTTGTGACCATTTGAAAAAAGTGTCCCCATTTCAGACACTTTAATGGCTACTGGCAGCAAACCTGTAAGATCTCAAATGCTCTTTAAGGGGGTGTGAGTTCTCAAGGTTTGATGAGGGATAGGGGGCCAATATAAGGGCCAAGTACCAGCACCCATCGCACATCATGTGCGCACATCCCCCCAGCCCCCCCGATCGTCGGAACCCCAATACCGTCGGTCAAGTTCTCCGGCAATGCTCCGGTGATGGTACCCCGACGAAGAAAAATGTGGCACCACCACATGCCCTAGCCCAGTATATGCTGCCACAACCCTCAGTCCGGTAAGATCTTAGACTGGGAATAAACTCCGTATGCCTAATTCAACCCACGAGTGTGCGAGCACTCAGCCGACCAGAGGGGCAGCATGCGCAAGCCGAGGATCGACCGGGTCCCTCTCTGCGTGCTGCCGATCCTGTTGCTACAACCCTCAGTTTGGTCTGATCTTAGATTGGGAATGAACTCAATATGCCTAAGCCAACCGACGAAACGAGCTGGCGGGCGAGCGGGCGAGCATTATGCCGGCTAGAGAGATGGGAGCGCAAGCCGTGTATCGATAGGGTAGTAGGTGGGTTTAGGCACATCTTCATATTTCTACCTGCCAATCCCATTTTTATGGCTTGTAAATTCATACAATGGTCCCTTAAGCCTTCACGTGAAGTTTCATGGCAAGACGACTCGCTTTCTATTTTTAACGATTTTTGAAACTTTTTACGGTTTGGGATTTTTTAAAATTTTTTCGGAAGGATTTTTGGCCCCAAACTTAGTAGACGTGATCCTTGTATTTTTGTAGGCATGCACAAAAAGATTCAGCTAAAAACGCGAAGTGTACAAGATTTTGTGACCATTTGAAAAAAGTGTCCCCATTTCAGACATTTTAATGGCTACTGGCAGCAAACTTGTAAAAACTCAAATGCTCTTTAAAGGGGTGTGAGTTCTCAAGGTTTGATGAGGGATAGGGGCCAATATAAGGGCCAAGTACCAGCACCCATCGTACATCATGTGCGCACACCCCCCAGCCCTTCCGATCGTCGAAACCCCAATGCCGTCGGTCAGGTTCTCTGGCGATGCTCCGACGATGGTGCCCCGGCGAAGAAAAAAGTCACACCAGCACATGCCCTAGCCCAGCATGTGCTGCCACAACCCTCGGTCCACTAAGATCTTAGACTGGGAATGAACTCCGTATGCCTAAGTCAACTTACGAGCGCGCGGGCACTCAGTCGGCCAGAGGGGCAGGATGCGCAAGCCGGGGATCGATCGGGTCCCCCTTTGCGTGCAGCCAATCCTGCTGCCGCAACCCTCAGTTCAGTCCGATCTTAGATTGGGAATGAACTCCATAGGCCTAAGCCAACTGACAAAAAGAGCGGGCGGGCGGGCGGGCACTACGCCGGCCAGAGAGACGAGATGCGCAAGTCGTGGATCGATAGAGACGGGATGCGCAAGTCGTGGATCGATAGCGTGGTAGGTGGGTTTAGGCACATCTTCATATTTCTACGTGCCAATGCCATTTTTATGGCTTGTAAATTCATACAATGATCCCTTAAGCCTTCACGTGAAGTTTCATGGCAAGACGACTTGTTTTCTATTTTTCATGATTTTTGAAACTTTTTATGATTCGAGATTTTTGAAAATTTTTTCGGAAGGAGTTTTGGCCCCAAACTTGGTAGACATGATTCCTGTATTTTTGCTGGCATGCGCAAAAAAAGTCAGGTAAAAACTCAAAGTGTACAAGATTTTGTGATCATTTGAAAAAAGTGTCCCCATTTCAGACACTTTAATGGCTACTGGCAGCAAACCTGTAAAATCTCAAATGCTCTTTAAGGGGGTGTGAGTTCTCGAGGTTTGATGAGGGATAGGGGGCCAATATAAGGGCCAAGTACCAGCACCCATTGCACATCTTGTGCGCACACCCCTCGGCCCCCGATCGTCGGAACACCAATGCCGCCGGTCAGGTTCTCCGGCGATACACCGACGATAGTGCCCCGACGAAGAAAAATGTGGCAACAGCACATGCCCGAGCCCAGTATGTGCTGCCGCAACCCTCGGTTCAATCCGATCTTAGACTGGGAATGAACTCCGTATGCCTAAGTCAACCCACAGTACGAGCTTGCGGGCACTCAGCCGGCCAGAGGGGTGTGATACGCAATCCGGGGATCGATTGGGTCCCCCTCTGCGTGCTGCTGATCCTGCTGTCGCAACCTTCGATCTGGTCCGATCTTAGACTGGGAATGAACTCTGTATGCCTAAGCTAATCGACGAAACGAGTGGGCGGGCACTACGTCGTTTAGAGAGACGGGATGCACAAGCCGTGGATCGATATGGTAGTAGGTGGGTTTAGGCACATCTTCATATTTCTGCATGCCAATGCCATTTTTATGGCATGTAAATACATATAATGGTCTCTTAAGCCTTCACGTGAAGTTTCATGGCAAGACGACTCATTTTCTATTTTTCACGATTTTTGAAAACTTTTTGCGATTCGGGATTTTTTAAAATTTCTTTGGAAGGAGTTTTGGCCCGAAACTTGGTAGACGTGATCCTTGTATTTTTTTTGGCATGCACAAAAAAATTCAGCAAGAAACTCGAAGTGTACAAGATTTTGTGACCATTTGAAAAAAATGTCCCCATTTCAAACACTTTAATGGCTACTGGCAGCAAACCTGTAAAATCTCAAATGCTCTTTAAAGGGGTGTAAGTTCTTGAGGTTTGATGAGGGATAGGGGGCCAATAAAAGGGCCAAGTTCCAGTACCCATCGCACATCATGTACGCACACCCCCCGGCCCCTCGATCGTCGGAACCCCAATGCCGCCAGTCAGGTTCTCCGGTGATGCTCCGACGATGGTGCCCCGGCGAAGAAAAATGTGGCACCAGCACATGCCCGAGCCCAGCATGTGCTGCCGGAACCCTTGGTCCAATCCGATCTTAGACTAGGAATGAACTTCGTATGCTTAGACTGAGAATGAACTACGTATGCCTAAGTCAACTCACGAAACAAGCATGCAGGTGCTCAGTCGGCCAGAGGGGCGGGATGCGCAAGTCAGGGATCGATCGGGTGCCCCTCTGCGTGCTGCTGATCCTGCGGCCGCAAACTTCAGTTCGGTCAGATCTTAGACTGGGAATGAACTCCGTAACCCTAAGCCAACCGACGAAACGAGCAGGCGGGCAGGCGGGCGGGCACTACGCCGGCCGGAGAGACAGGATGCGCAAGTCGTGGATTGATAGGGTGGTAGGTGGGTTTGGGTACATCTTCATATTTCTGCATGCCAATGCCATTTTTATGGCCTGTAAATTCATACAATGGTCCCTTAAGCCTTCACGTGAAATTTCATGGCAAGACGACTCGTTTTCTATTTTTAATGATTTTCAAAACGTTTTGCGCTTCCGGATTTTTTAAAATTTTTTTGGAAGGAGTTTTGGTCCCAAACTTTTTAGACGTGATCCTTGTATTTTTTTTGGCATGCATAAAAAAATTCAGCTAAAAACTCGAAGTGTACAAGATTTTGTGACCATTTGAAAAAAGTGGCCCCATTTCAGACACTTTAATAGCTACTGGCAGCAAACCTGTAAAATCTCAAAAGCTCTTTAAGGGGGTGTGAGTTCTCAAGGTTTGATGAGGGATAGGAGGCCAATATAAGGGCCAAGTACCAGCACCCATCGCACATCATGTGTGCAGAACCCCCACGGCCCCCCGATCGTCGGAACCCCAATCCCGCCGGTCAGGTTCTCCGGTGATGCTCCGACGATGGTGCCCTGACGAAGAAAAATACGGCACCAGCACCAGAGGGGCGGGATGCGCAAGCTAGGGATCGGTTGGGTCTCCCTCTGTCTGCTGTCGATCCTGCTGCCACAACCCTCAGTCCGGTCCAATCTTAGACTGGGAATGAACTCTGTATGCCTAAGCCAACCGACGAAAAAAGCGGGCGGGCGGGCGGGCACTACGTCGGCCAGAGAGACGGGATGCGCAAGCCGTGGATCGATAGGGTGGTAGGTGGGTTTAGGCACATCTTCATATTTCTACGTGCCAAACCAATTTTTATGGCTTGTAAATTCATATAATGGTCCCTTAAGCCCTCACGTCAAGTTTCATGGCAAGACGACTCGTTTTCTATTTTTCATGATTTTTGAAACTTTTTGCGTTTCGAGATTTTTTAAAATTTTTTTGGAAGGAGTTTTGGCCCCAAACTTGGTAGATGTGATCCTTGTATTTTTGTTGGCATGCACAAAAACATTATGCTAAAAACTCGAAGGGTACAACATTTTGTGACCATTTGAAAAAAGTGTCCCGATTTTAAACACTTTAGTGGCTAATGGCAGCAAACCTGTAAAATCTCAAATGCTCTTTAAGGGGGTGTGAGTTCTCGAGGTTTGACGAAGGATAGGGGACCAATATAAGGGCCAAGTACCAGCACCCATCGACATCATGTGCGCACACCCCCCCGGCCCCCCCGATCGTCAGAAACTCAAGGCCTCCGGTCAGGTTCTCCGACGATGCACCGGCGATGGTGCCCCGACAAAGAAAAATGTAGCACCAGCACATGCCCGAGCCCAGCATTTGCCGCCGCAACCCTCGGTATGGTCCAATCTTAGACTGGGAATGAACTCCGTATGCCTAAGTTAACCCACGATACAAGCGTGCGGGCGCTCAGCCGGCCAGAGGAGCAAGCCGTGGATCGATAGGGTGGTAGGTGGGTTTAGGCACATCTTCATATTTCTGCATGCCAATGCCATTTTTATGGCTTGTAAATTCATACAATGCTCCCTTAAGCCTTCACATGAAGTTGCATGGCAAGACGACTCGTTTTCTATTTTTCATGATTTTCAAAACTTTTTACGGTTCAGGATTTTTTCAAATTTTTTTGGAAGGAGTTTTGGCCCCAAACTTGGTAGACGTGATCCTTGTATTTTTGTTGGCATGCACAAAAAAAAATCAGCTAAAAACTCAAAGTGTACATGATTTTGTGACCATTTGAAAAAGTGTCCCCATTCCAGACACTTTAATGGCTACTGGCAGCAAACCTGTAAAATCTGAAATGCCCTTTAAGTAGGTGTGAGTTCCCGAGGTTTGATGAGGGATAGGGGGCCAATATAAGGGCCAAGTACCAGCACCCATCGCAGATCATATGCGTACACCCGCCCGTCGGCCCCCCCGATCGTCGGAACCCTAATGCCGCCGGTCAGGTTCTCCGATGATGCTCCGACGATGGTGCCCCGATGACGAAAAATGCGGCACCAGCACATGCTCGAGCCTAGCATGTGCTGTCACAACCCTTGGTTTGGTCCGATCTTAGACTGGGAATGAACTCCATATGCTTAAACTGGGAATGAACTCCATATGCGTAAGTCAACCCACGAAACAAGCGTGCGGGCGCTCAGCCGGCCAGAGGGGCGGGATGCGTAAGCCGGGGATCAATCGGGTCCCACTCTGCGTGCTGTCAAGCCTATTGCCCGTAACCCTTGGTCTGGTCTGATCATAGACTACGAATGAACTCCGTATGCTAAGCCAACCGACGAAACGAGCGGGCGGGCGGGAGGGCGGGCACTACGCCGACCAAAGAGACGGGATGCGCAAGCCGTGGATCGATAGGGTGGTAGGTGGGTTTAGGCACATCCTCATATTTCTGCATGCCAATGCCATTTTTTTGGCTTGTAAATTCATACAATGGTCCCTTAAGCCTTCACGTGAAGTTTCATGGCAAGACGACTTGTTTTCTATTTTTCATGATTTTCGAAACTTTTTGCGGTTCGAGATTTTTTAAAATTTTTTCAGAAGGAGTTTTGGCCCCAAACTTGTTAGACGTGATCCTTGTATTTTTTTGGGCATGCGCAAAAAAAATCAGCTAAAAACTCAAAGTGTACAAGATTTTGTGACCATTTGAAAAAAGTGTCCCCATTTCAGACACTTTAATGGCTATTGGCAGCAAACCTGTAAAATCTCAAATGCTCTTTAAGGGGGTGTGAGTTCTTGAGGTTTGATGAGGGATAGGGGGCCAATATAAGGACCAAGTACCAACACCCATCGCACATCATGTGTGCACACCCCCCCGGCCACCCTAATCGCCGTAACCCTAATGCTACCGGTCAAGTTCTTCGACGATGCCCCGACAATGGTGCCCCGGGGAAGAAAAATACGGCACCAGCACATGCTCGAGCCCAGCATGTGCTACCACAACCCTCGATCTAGTCCGATCTTAGATTGGGAATGAACTCCGTATGCTTAGACTGGGAATGAACTCCGTATGCCAAAGTCAACCCACGAAACGAGCATGCGGGGGCTCAGCCGGCCAATGGGGCAGGATGCACAAGCCAGGTATCGGTCAGGTCCCTCTCTAAGTGCTTCTGATCTGGTTGCCGCAACCCTTACTCTGGTCCGATCTTAGACTAGGAATGAACTCCATATGCCTAAGCTAACCGACAAAACGAGCGGACGGGCGAGCAGGTGGGCACTACGCCTGCCAGAGAGACGGGATGCGCAAGCCGTGGATCGATAGGGTGGTAGGTGGGATTAGGCACATCTTCATATTTCTGCATGGCAATGCCATTTTTATGGCTTGTAAATTCATACAATGGTCCCTTAAGCCTTCACGTGAAGTTTCATGGCAAGACGACCCATTTTCATTTTTTCACGATTTTTGAAACTTTTTGCGGTTCAAATTTTTTAAAATTTTTTCAGAAGGATTTTTGGCCCAAAACTTGGTAGACGTGATCCTTGTATTTTTGTTGGCATGCACAAAACAATTCAACTAAAAACTCGAAGGGTACAAGATTTTGTGACCATTTGAAAAAAGTGTCCCCATTTCAGACACTTTAATGGCTACTGGCAGCAAACCTATAAAATCTCAAATGCTTTTTAAGGGGGTGTGAGTTCTCAAGGTTTGATGAGGGATAGGGGGCCAATATAAGGGCCAAGTACCAGCACCCATCGCACATCATGTGCGCACACCCTCCCGCCGGCCCCCCCGATCGTCGGAACCCCAATGCCGCCGGTCAGGTTCTCCGGCGATGCTCGGATGATGGTGCCCCGGTGATGAAAAATGCAGCACCAGCACATGCTTGAGCCCAGTAAGTGCTGCCGTAACCTTCAATCCGGTCCAATCTTAGACTGGGAATGAACTCCGTATGCTTAAACTGGGAATGAACTCCGTATGCCTAAGTTAACCCGTAAAATGAGCGTGCGGGCGCTCAGTCGGCCAGAGCGGCAGGATGCACAAGCCGAGGATCGATCCGATCCCCCTCTACGTGTTGCCGATCCTGCTGCCGTAACCCTCAGTCTGGTCCGATCTAATACTAGGAATGAACTCCGTATACCTAAGCCAAACGACGAAACGAGCGAGCGGGCGGTCGGGCACTACGTTGGCCAAAGAGACGGGATGCGCAAGCCATGGATCGATAGGGTGGCAGGCGGGTTTAGCCATATCTTCATATTTCTAGGTGCCAATGCCATTTTATGGCTTGCAAATTCATACAATGGTCCCTTAAGCCTTCACGTGAAGTTTCATGGCAAGATGACTCGTTTTCTATTTTTCACGATTTTGAAAACTTTTTGCAGTTCGGGATTTTTTAAAATTTTTTCAGAAGGAGTTTTGGCCCCAAACTTGGTAGACGTGATCCTTGTATTTTTTCTGGTATGCATAAAAATATTCAGCTAAAAACTAAAAGTCTACAAGATTTTGTGACCATTTGAAAAAAGTATCCCCATTTCAGACACTTTAATGGCTACTGACAGCAAACCTATAAAATCTCAAATGCTCTTTAAGGGGGTGTGAGTTCTTGAATTTTGATGAGGGATAGGGGGCCAATATAAGCACCAAGTACCAGCACCCATCGCACATCATGTGCGCACACCCTCCCGAAACCCCCAATCGTCAGAACCCCAATGCCGTCGGTCAGGTTCTCCAGCGATGCTCCGGTGAAGGTGCCCCAACGAAGAAAAATGCCCGAACCCAGTATGTGCTCCTGTAACCCTCGGTCCGGTCTGATCTTAGACTGGGAATAAACTCCGTATGCTTGAATTAACCCACGAAACGAGCGTGTGGGCGCTCAGCCGGCCAGAGGGGCGGGATGCGCAAGCCGGGGATCGGTCAGGTCCCCCTCTATGTGCTACCGATCCTGCTACTGCAACCCTCAGTCTAGTTCGATCTTAGACTGGGAATGAACTCCGTATGCTTAGGCCAACCGACGAAATGATCGGTCGGGCACTACGTCGGCCAGAGAGACGAGTTACGCAAGCCGTGGATCGATAGTGTGGTGGGCGAGTTTAGCCATATCTTCATATTTCTACATGCCAATGCCATTTTATGGCTTGAAAATTCATACAATGGTCCGTTAAGCCTTGACGTGAAGTTTCATGGCAAGACGACTCGTTTTCTATTTTTCACAATTTTCAAAACTTTTTGCAGTTCGGGATTTTTTAAAATTTTTTCGGAAGGATTTTTGAACCTAAACTTGGTAGACATGATCCTTGTATTTTTGTTGGCATGCACAAAAAAATTCAGCTAAAAAATCGAAGTGTACAAGACTCTACGACCATTTGAAAAAAGTGTCCCCATTTCAGACACTTTAATGGCTACTGGCAGCAAACCTGTAAAATCTCAAATGCTCTTTAAGGAGGTGTGAGTTCTCGAGGTTTGATGAGGGATAGGGGGATAATATAAGGGCCAAGTACCAGCACCCATCGCACATCATGTGCGCACACCCTCCCCGGCCCCCCCGATCGCTGGAACCCCAATGCCGTCGGTCAGGTTCTCCGACGATGGTGCACCGGTGAAGAAAAATGTGACACCAGCACATGTCTAAGCCCAGCATGTGCTACCGTAACCCTAGATCTGGTCTGATCTTAGACTGGGAATGAACTCCATATGCTTAGACTGGGAATGAACTCCGTATGCCTAAGTCAACACACGAACCGAGCGTGCGGGCGCTCAGCCGGCCATAAGGGCGGGATGCGCAAGCCGAGGATCGACCGGGTCCTCCTCTGTGTTCTGTCGATCTTGCTACCGCAACCCTCGGCTCGATCTGATCTTAGACTGGGAATGAGCTCCGTATGCCTAAGCCAACCGACGAAACGAGCGGGCGGGCGGGCGGGCTGGCGGGCACGTACTACGCCGGCTAGAGAGACGAGATGCACAAGTCACGGATCGATAGAGTGGTAGGTGGGTTTAGGCACATCTTCATATTTCTACGTGCCAATGCCATTTTTATGGCTTGTAAATTCATAGAATGGTCCCTTAAGCCTTCACGTGAAGTTTCATGGCAAAACGACTCCTTTTTCTATTTTTCACGATTTTGGAAACTTTTTGCGGTTCGGGATTTTTTAAAATTTTTTCAGAAGGAGTTTTGGCCCCAAACATGGTAGACGTGATCCTTGTATTTTTTTTGGCATGCACAAAAAAATTCAGCTAAAAACTCGAGTTGTACAAGATTTTGTGACCATTTGAAAAAAGTGTCCCCATTTTAGACACTTTAATGGCTACTGGCAGCAAACCTGCAAAATCTTGAATGCTCTTTCAGGGGGTATGAGTTCTCATGGTTTGATGAGGGATAGGCGGCCAATATAAGGGCCAAGCACCAGCACCCATCGCACATCATGTGCGTACACCCCCTCCGGCCCCCCCGATCGTCGGAACCCCAATGCCGCCGGTTAGGTTCTCCGGTGATGCTCCGGCGATGATGCCCCGACGAAGAAAAATGCGGCACCAGCACATGCCTGAGCCCAGTATGTGCTCCCGCAACCCTCGGTTCGGTCCGATCTTAGACTGGGAATGAACTCCATATGCTTAGACTGGGAATGAACTGCAGAAGCTTAAGTCAACCCACGAAATGAGCGTGTGGGCGCTCAACCGGCCAGTGGGGCGGGATGCGCAAGCCGGGGATCGATCGGGTCCCCATCTTTGCGCTGTTGATCTTGCTACTGCAACCATCGACTTGATCCGATCTTAGATTGGGAATGAGGTCCGTATGCCTATGCCAACCGACAAAACGAGCAGGCAGGCGGGCACTATGCCGGCCAGAGAGATGGGATGCGCAAGCCGTGGATCGATAGGGTGGTAGGTGGGTTTAGGCACATCTTCATATTTCTGTGTGCCAAAGCCATTTTTATGGCTTGAAAATTCGTACAATGGTCCCTTAAGCCTTCATGTGAAGTTTCACGGCAAGACGACTCGTTTTCTATTTTTCACGATTTTTGAAACTTTTTACGGTTTGGGATTTTTTAAAATTTTTTGAGAAGGATTTTTGGCCCCAAACTTGGTAGACGTGATCCTTGTATTGTTGTTGGCATGGACAAAAAAATTCAGCTAAAAACTCGAAGTGTACAAGATTTTGTGAATATTTGAAAAAAGTGTCCCCATTTCAGACACTTTGTCGGGTACTGGCAGCAAACCTGTAAAATCTCAAATGCTCTTTAAGGGGGTGTGAGTTCTCGAGGTTTGATGAGAGATAGGGGGCCAATATAAGGGCCAAGTACCAGCATCCATCGCACATCATTTGCGCACACCCCCCCGATCGCCGGAACCCCAATGCCGCAGGTCAGGTTCTCCGATGATGCTTCGGCGATAGTGCCCTGACGAAGAAAAATGTGGCACCAGCAGATGCCCGAGCCCAGCATGTGCTGCCGTAACCCTCAGTCCGTTTCGATCTTAGATTGGGAATGAACTCCGTATGCCTAAGCCAAAGGAAGAAACGAGCGGGCGGGCGGGAACTACGCCGGCCAGAGAGATGAGATGCGCAAGCCGTGGATCGATAGGATGGTAGGTGGGTTTAGGCACATCTTCATATTTCTATGTGCCAATGCCATTTTTATGGCTTGTAAATTCATACAATCGTCCCTTAAGCCTTCACGTGAAGTTTAATGGCAAGATGACCCATTTTCATTTTTTCACGATTTTTGAAACTTTTTGCGGTTTGAATTTTTTAAAATTTTTTCAGAAGGATTTTTGGCCCCAAACTTGGCAGACGTGATCCTTGTATTTTTTTTGGCATGCACAAAACAATTCAGCTAAAAACTCGAAGTGTACAAGATTTTGTGACCATTTGAAAAAAATGTCCCTATTTCAGACACTTTAATGGCTACTGGTAGCAATCCTGTAAAATCTCAAATGCTCTTTAAGGGGGTGAAAGTTCTCAAGGTTTGATGAGGGATAGGGGGCCAATATATGGGCCAAGTACCAGCACCCATCACACATCATGTGCGCACACCCCCCGGCCCCCCCGATCGTCGGAACCCCAATGCCGCCGGTCAGGTTCTCCGACGATGCTCTGGCGATGGTGCCCCGATGATGAAAAATGCGACACCAGCACATGCCTGAGCCCAGCATGTGCTGCCATAACCCTTGATCCGATCCGATCTTAGACTGGGAATGAACTCCTTATGCCTAACCCAACCGACGAAACGAGCGGGCGGGCGGGTGGGCGGGCACTACACCGGCCAGAGAGACGGGATGCGCAAGCCGTGGATCGATAGGGTGGTAGGTGGGTTTAGGCACATCTTCATATTTCTACATGGCAATGCCATATTTATGGCTTGTACGTTCATACAATGGTCCCTTAAGCCTTCACGTAAAGTTTCATGCCAAGAAGACTCGTTTTCTATTTTTCACGATTTTCAAAACTTTTGTGGTTCGGGATTTTTTAAAATTTTTTTGAAAAGAGTTTTGTCCCCAAACATTGTAGACGTGATCCTTGTATTTTTGTTGGCATGCACAAAAAAAATCAGCTAAACACTTGAAGTGTACAAGATTTTGTGACCATTCAAAAAACGTGTCCCCATTTCAGACACTTTAATGGCTACTGGCAGCAAACCTGTAAAATCTCAAATGCCCTTTAAGTGGGTGTGACTTCTCGAGGATTGATGAGGGATAGGGGGCCAATATAAAGGCCAAGTAATGGCACCAATTGCACATCATGCACACACACCCCCACGGCCCCCCCGATCGTCGAAACCCCAATGCCGCCGGTCAGGTTCTCCGGTGATGCTCCGACGATGGTGCCCTGGCGAAGAAAAATGCGACACCAGCACATGCTCGAGCCTAGCATGTGCTGCCGTAACCATTGGTCCGATCCGATCTTAGACTGGGAATGGACTCCGTATGCCTAAGCCAACCGACGAAATGAGCGGGTGGAGGGGCGGGCAGGCACTACGTTGGCCAGAGAGACGGGATGCGCAAGCGATGGATCGATAGGGTGGTAGGTGTGTTTAGGCACATCTTCATATTTCTACTTGCCAATGCCATTTTAATGGCTTGTAAATTTATAAAATGGTCCCCTAAGCCTTCACGTAAAGTTTCATGGCAAGACGAATCACTTTCTATTTTTCATGATTTTTAAACTTTTTATGGTTTGGGATTTTTTAAAATTTTTTCGAAGGAGTTTTGTCCCCAAACAAGGTAGACGTGATCCTTGTATTTTTGTTGGCATGCTAAAAAAAAATCAGCTAAAAACTCGAAGTGTACAAGATTTTGTGACCATTTGAAAAAAGTGTCCCCGTTTTGGACACTTTACTGGTTACCGGCAGCAAACCTGTAAAATCTCAAATGCTCTTTAAGGGGGTGTGAGTTCTCGAGGTTTGATGAGGGATAGGGGGCCAAGTACAAGCACCCATCACACATCATGTGCGCACACCCCCCCGGCCCCCCCGATTGTCGAAACCCCAATACCGTCGGTCTGGTTCTCCGATGATGCTCCGACGATCGTGCCCCGGTGAAGAAAAATGCGGCACCAGCACATGCCCGAGCCTAGCATTTGCTGCCGCAACCTTCGGTCTAGTCCGATCTTAGACTAGGAATGAACTCCGTATGCTTAGACTGGGAATAAACTCCGTATGCCTAAGTCAACCCACGAAACGTGCGTGCAGGCACTACGCCAGCCAGAGACACGGGATGCGCAAGCCGTCGATTGATAGGGTTGTAGGTGGGTTTAGGCACATCTTCATATTTTTGCATGCCAATGCCATTTTTATGGCTTGTAAATTCATACAATGGTCCCTTAAGCCTTCACGTGAAGTTTCGTGGCAAGACAACTCGTTTTTTATTTTTCATGATTTTTGAAACTTTTTATGGTTCGGGATTTTTTAAAATTTTTTCGAAGGATTTTTGGTCCAAAACTTGGTAGACGTGATCCTCGTATTTTTATTGGCATGCACAAAAAAATTTAGCTCAAAACTCGAAGTGTACAAGATTTTGTGACCATTTGAAAAAAATGTCCCCATTTTAGTCACTTTAATGGGTACTGGCAGCAAACCTGTAAAATCTCAAATGCTCTTTAAGGGGGTGTGAGTTCTTGAGGTTTGATGAGGGATAGGGGTCCAATATAAGGGCCAAGTACCAGCACCCATCGTACATCACGTGCGCACACCCCCTGGCCCCCCGATCGTCGAAACACTAATGTCGCCGGTCAAGTTATCCGGTGATGCTCCAGTGATGGTGCCCCGTGGAAGAAAAATACGGCACCAGCACATGCCCGAGCCCAACATGTGCTGTGGCAACCCTCAGTCCGATCCGATCTTAAATTGGGAATGAACTCCGTATGCCTAAGTCAACCCACGAAACCAGGTGCGGGCGCTCAGCCGGCCAAAGGGGCGGGATGCGCATGCCGGGGTTCGGCCGGGTCCCCCTCTGCGTGCTGCGGATCCTACTGCCGCAACCCTCGGTCTTGTCTGATCTTAGACTGGGAATGAACTCTGTATGCCTAAGCCAACCGATGAAACGAGCGGGTGGGTGGGCGGGCGGGCACTATATCGGCCAGAGAGACGGGATGCGCAAGTCGTGTATCGATATGGTGGTAGGTGGGTTTAGGCACATCTTCATATTTCTGCATGCCAATGCCATTTCTATGGCTTGTAAATTCATACAATGGTCCCTTAAGCCTTCACGTGAAGTTTCATTGCAAGACGACTCGTTTTCTATTTTTCAAGATTTTGGAAACTTTTTGCGGTTCGGGATTTTTTAAAATTTTTTCGGAAGGATTTTTGGCCCCAAACTTGGAAGATGTGATCCTTGTATTTTTTTTGGCATGCACAAAAAAATTCAGCCAAAAACTCGATGTGTACAAGACTTTGTCACCATTTGAAAAAAGTGTCCCCATTTCAGACACTTTAATGGCTACTGGCAGCAAACCTGTAAAATCTCGAATGCTCTTTAAGGGGGTGTGAGTTCTCAAGGTTTGATGAGGGATAGGTTGCCAATATAAGGGCCAAGTACCAGCACCCATCGCACATCATGTGCGCACACCCCCCGGCCCCCCGATCGTCGGAACCCCATTGCCGCCTGTTAGGTTCTCCGACGATGCTCCGGCAATGGTGCCCCGACGAAGAAAAATGCGGCTCCAGCACATGTGCGAGCCCAGTATGTGCTGCCGCAACCCTCGGTCCGGTCTGATCTTAAACTTGGAATGAACTCCGTATGCCTAAGCCAATCGACAAAACGAGCAGGCGGGCGGGCGGGCGGGCGGGCGGGCACTACGCCAGCCAGGCAGACGGGATGCGCAAGCCGTGGATCGATAGGGTGATATGTGGGTTTAGGCACATCTTCATATTTCTACGTGCCAATGCCATTTTTATGGCTTGTAAATTCATACAATGGTCGCTTTAAGCATTCACGTGAAGTTTCATGGCAAGACGACTCGTTTTCTATTTTTTATGATTTTCAAAACTTTTTGTGGTTCAGGATTTTTTAAAATTTTTTCGAAAGGAGTTTTGGCCCCAAACTTGGTAGACGTGATCCTTGTATTTTTTTTGGCATGCACAAAAAAAATCAGCTAAAAACTCAAAGTGTACAAGATTTTGTGACCATTTGAAAAAAGTGTCCCCATTTCAGACACTTTAATGACTACTGGCAGCAAACCTATAAAATCTCAAATGCTCTTTAAGGGGGTGTGAGTTCCTGAGGTTTGATGAGGGATAGAGGGCCAATATAAGGGCCAAGTACCAGCACCCATCACACATCATGTGCGCACACCCCCCGGCCCCCCCGATCGCCAGAACCCTAATGCTGCCATTCAGGTTCTCCGGCGATGCTTCGACGAAGAAAAATACGACACCAACACATGCCCGAGCCCAGCATGTACTGCTGTAACCCTCGGTCCGGTCCTATCTTAGATTGGGAATGAACTCCGTATGCTTAGACTGGGAATGAACTCTGTATGCCTAAGTCAACCCACGAAACAAGCGTGCGAGCGCTTAACCGGCCAGAGGGGCGGGATGCGCAAGACTGGGATCAATCGGGACCCCCTCTGCGTGCTGCCGATCCTGCTGCCGCAACCCTCAGTTCGATCCGATCTTACACTGGGAATGAACTCCATATGCCTAAGCCAACCGACGAAACGAGCGGGCGGGTGGGCGGGCGGGCACTACGTCGACCAGAGAGACGGGATGCGTAAGCTGTGGATCGATAGGGTGGTAGGTGGGTTTAGGCATATCTTCATATTTCTACATGCCAATGCCATTTTTATGGCTTGTAAATTAATACAGTGGTCCCTTAAGCCTTCACGTGAAGTTTCATGGCAAGACGACTCGTTTTCTATTTTTCACAAATTGTGAAACATTTTTCGAAAGGAGTTTTGGTCCCAAACATGGTAGACATGATCCCTGTATTTTTGTTGGCATGCACAAAAAAAATCAGCTAAAAACTCGAAGTGTACAAGATTATGTGACCATTTGAACAAAGTGTCCCCATTTTAGACACTTTAATGACTACTGGCAGTAAACTTGTAAAATCTCAAATGCTCTTTAAGGGGGCGTGAGTTCCCGAGATTTGATGAAGGATAGAGGGCCAATATAAGGGCCAAGTACCAGCACCCATCGCACATCATGAGCACGCACACCCCCCGGCCCCCCGATCGCTAGAACCCCAATATTGCCATTCAGGTTCTCCGGCGATGCTCTGACGAAAAAAATGCGGCACCAGCACATGCCCGAGCCCAGCATGTGCTGTCATAACCCTCGGTCCGGTCCTATCCTAGATTGGGAATGAAATCCGTATGCTTAGACTGGGAATGAACTCCGTATGCCTGAGTTAACCCATGAAACAAGCGTACGGGCGCTCAACCGGCCAGAGGGGCGGGATACGCAAGACGGGGATCGGTCGGGACCCCCTCTGTGTGCTACCGATCGTGCTGCCATAACCCTCAGTTCGGTCTGATCTTAGACTGGGAATGAACTCCGTATGCCTAAGCCAACCGACGAAACGAGCGAGCGGGTGGGCACTACATCGGCTACAGAGACGGGATGCGCAAGCCGTGGATCGATAGGGTGGTAGGTGGGTTTAGGCACATCTTCATATTTCTACATGCCAATGCCATTTTTATGGGTTGTAAATTCATACAATCGTCCCTTCAGCCTTCACGTGAAGTTTTAATGGCAAGACGACTCGTTTTTTATTTTTCACAATTTTTGAAACATTTTACGGTTCAAGATTTTTTAAAATTTTTTCGGAAGGATTTTTGGTCCCAAACTTGGTAGACGTGATCCTTGTATTTTTTTTGGCATGTACAAAAATATTCAGCTAAAAACTTGAAGTGTACAAGATTTTGTGACCATTTGAAAAAAGTGTCCCCATTTCAAAAACTTTAATGGCTACTGGCAGCAAACCTGTAAAATCTCAAATGCTCTTTAAGGGGGTGTGAGTTCTCGAGGTTTGATGATGGATAGGGGGCCAATATAGGGCCAAGTACCAGCACCTATCGCACATCATGTGCGCACAACCCACCGGCCACCCCGATCGCCGAAACCCTAATGCCTTCAGTCAAGTTCTCTGGCGATGCTCCGACGATGGTACCTCGACGAAGAACAATGCGGCAACCCTCGGTCCGCTCTAATCTTAGACTGGGAATGAAATACGTTTGCTTAGACTGGGAATGAACTCTGTATGCCTAAGTCAACCCACGAAATGAGCATGCGGGCATTCAGCCAGCCAGAGGGGCGGGATGCGCAAGCCGGGGATCGGTCGGGTCCCCCTCTACGTGCTGCCGATACTGCTGCCACAACCCTCAGTCTGGTCGGATCTTAGACTGGGAATGAACTCTGTATCCCTAAGCCAATTGATGAAACGAGTGGGCGGGCGGGCACTATGTCGGCCAGGGAGAAAGGATGCGCAAGCCGTGGATTGATAGGGTGGTAGGTGGGTTTAGGCACATCTTCATATTTCTACGTGCCAATGCCATTTTTATAGCTTGTAAATTCATACAGTGGTCCCTTAAACTGTCACATGAAGTTTCATGGCAAGACAACTCATTTTTATTTTTTACGATTTTTGAAACATTTTGTGGTTCGGGATTTTTTAAATTTTTTTCGGAATTAGTTTTGGCCCCAAACTTGGTAGATGTGATCCTTGTATTTTTTTTGGCATGCACAAAAAAATTCAGCTAAAAACTTGAAGTGTACAAGATTTTGTCACCATTTGAAAAAAATGTCCCTATTTTAGACACTTTAATGGCTACTGGCAGCAAACCTGTAAAATCTCAAATGCTCTTTAAGGGGGTGTGAGTTCTCAAGCTTTGATGAGGGATAAGGGGCCAATATAAGGGCCAAGTACCAGCACCCATCGCACATCATGTGCACACAACCCCCCGGCCACCGTAACCCTAGCCCAACATGTGCTACCGTAACCCTCGGTCTAGTCCGATCTTAGACTAGGAAAGAACTCCGTATGCTTAGACTGGGAATGAACTTCGTATGCCTAAGTCAACCCACAAAATGAGCGTGCGGGCGCTCAGTCGGCCAAAAAGGTGGCATGCGTAACCTGAGGATCGATCGGGTCCCCCTCTGCGTGCTGCTGATCCTGCTGTCGTAACCCTCGATCTGGTCTATTCTTAGACTGGGAATGAACTTCGTATGCCTAAGCCAACTGACAAAACAAGCGGGCGGCCACTACGTCGGCTAGAGAGACGGGATGCGCAAGCCATGGATCGATAGGGTGGTTGGTGGGTTTAGGCACATCTTCATATTTCTGTGTGCCAATGCCATTTTTATGGCTTGTAAATTCATACAATGGTCCCTTAAGCCTTCACGTGAAGTTTCATGGCAAGACGACTCGTTTTCTATTTTTCGTAATTTTCAAAACCTTTTGTCATTTGGGATTTTTTGAAATTTTTTCGGAAGGAGTTTTGGCCCCAAACTTGGAAGATGTGATCCTTGTATTTTTTTTAGCCTGGACAAAAAAATTCAGCTAAAAACTCGATGTGTATAAGATTTTGTGACCATTTGAAAAAAGTGTCCCCATTTTAGACACTTTAATGGCTACTGACAGCAAACCTGTAAAATCTCAAGTGCTCTTTAAGGGGGTGTGAGTTCTTGAGGTTTGATGAGGGATTAGGGGCCAATATAAGTGCCTAGTGCCAGCACCCATCACACATCATGTGCGCACACCCCCCCGGCCCCCTCGATCATCGGAACCCCAATGCCGTCGGTTAGGTTCTCTGGCGATGCTCCAGCGATGGTGCCCCGACAAAGAAAAATACGACACCAGCGCATGCCCGAGCCCAGCATGTGCTGCCGCAACCCTCGGTCCAGTCCAATCTTAGACTGGGAATGAAGTCCGTATGCTTAGACTGGGAATGAACTATGTATGCCTAAGTCAACCCACGAAACGAGCGTCCAGGCACTCAGTCAGCTAGAGGGGCGGGATGCGCAAGCCAGGGATCAGCCGAGTCCCCCTCTGCCTGCTGCCGATCTTGCTGCTGCAACCCTCGGTCCGGTCTAATCTTACACTAGGAATGAACTCCGTATGCCCAAGCCAACTGACGAAACGAGCAGATGGGCGGGCACTACGCCGTCCAAAGAGACGGGATCACAAGCCGTGGATCGATAGAGTGGTAGGTGGGTTTAGGCACATCTTCATATTTCTGTATGCCAATGCCATTTTTATGGCTTGCAAATTCATACAATGGTCCCTTAAGCCGTCACGTGAAGTTTCATGGCAAGACGACTCGTTTTTATTTTTCACGATTTTTGAAACTTTTTACGGTTTGGGATTTTTTTTAATTTTTTTGAAAGGATTTTTAGCCCCAAACTTGGTAGACATGATCCTTGTATTTTTTTTGGGATTCACAAAAAAATTCAGCTAAAAACTTGAAGTGTACAAGATTTTGTGACCATTTGAAAAAAGTGTCCCCATTTCAGACACTTTAATGGCACTGGCAGCAAACCTGTAAAATCTCAAATGCTCTTTAAGGGGGTTTGAGTTCTCAAGGTTTGATGAGGGATAGGGGGCCAATATAAGGGCCAAGTAGCAGCACCCATCACACATCATGTGCACACAACCCCCCGGCCACCCCGATCGTCGGAACCCCAATGCCGCCGGTCAGGTTCTCTGGCGATGCTCCGGCGATGGTGCCCCAACGAAAAAAAATACGGCAACCCTCGGTCCGGTCCGATCTTAGACTGGGAATGAACTCCATATGCTTAGACAGGAAATGAACTCTATATGCCTAAGTCAACCCACGAAATGAGCATGCGGGCGCTTAGCCGGCCAGAGGGGTGGGATGCGTAACCCGACAATCAATCGGGTCCCCCTCTGCGTGGGGCCACAACCCTCGGTTCGATCCTATCTTAGACTGGGAATGAACTCCGTATGCCTAAGCCAACCGATGAAACAAGCGGGTAGGCGGGAGGGCGGGTGCTACGTCGACCAGAGAGGTGGGATGCGCAAGCCGTGGATCGATAGGGTGGTAGGTGGATTTTGGCACATCTTCAAATTTTGGTGTGCCAATGCCATTTTTAAGGCTTGTAAATTCATACAATGGTCCCTTAAGCCTTTACGTGAAGTTTCTTGGCAAGACGACTCGTTTTCTATTTTTTACGATTTTTGAAACTTTTTTCGGTTTGAGATTTGTTAAAATTTTTTCGGAAGGTGTTTTAGCCCCAAACTTGGTAGACGTGATCCTTGTATTTTTTTTGGCATGCACAAAATCATTCAGCTAAAAACTCGAAGTGTACAAGATTTTGTGACCATTTGAAAAAAGTGTCCCCATTTCAGACTCTTTAATGGCTACTCACAGCAAACCTGTAAAATCTCAAACGCTCTTTAAAGGGGTGTGAGTTCTCGAGGTTTGATGAGGGATAGGGGGCCAATATAAGGGCCAAGTACCAGCACCCATCGCACATCATGTGCGCACACCCCCCCGGTCCCCTGGATCGTCAGAACCCCAATGTCGTCGGTCAGGTTCTCCGACGATGCTTCGACGATGCTACCCCGACGAAGAAAAATACGGCACCAGCACATGCCCGAGCCCAGCATGTGCTGCCGCAACCCTCGGTCCGGTCCGATCTTAGACTGAGAATGAACTCCGTATGCTTAGATTGGGAATGAACTCCGTATGCCTAAGTCAACCCATGAAACAAGCGTGCGGGCGCTCAGCCAGCCAGAGGGGCAGGATGCATAAGTCGAGGATCGATCGGATCCCTCTCTGCGTGCTGCCGATCCTGCTGCCGCAACCCTCAGTTTGATATGATCTTAGACTGGGAATGAACTCCGTATGCCTAAGCCAACTGACGAAACGAGCGGGTGGGCGGGCACTACGCCGACCAGAGTGGCGGGATGCGCAATCCGTGGATCGATAGGGTGGTAGGTGGGTTTGGCACATCTTCATATTTCTGCATGCCAATGCCATTTTTATGGCTTGTAAATTCATACAATGGTCCCTTAAGCCTTCACGTGAAGTTTCATGGCAAGACGACTCGTTTTCTATTTTTCACGATTTTTGAAATTTTTTGCTGTTCGGGATTTTTTAAAATTTTTTCGGAAGGATTTTTAGCCCCAAACTTGGTAGACGTGATCCTTGTATTTTTGTTGGCATGCACAAAAAAATTCAGCTAAAAACTCGAAGTGTATAAGATTTTGTGACCATTTGAAAAAAGTGTCCCCATTTCAGACACTTTAATGGCTACTGGTAGCAAACCTGTAAAATCTCAAATGCTCTTTAAGGGGGTGTGAGTTCTTGAGGTTTGATGAGAGATAGGGGGCCAATATAAGGGCCAAGTACCTGCACCCGTCGCACATCATGTGTGCACAACCCCCCGGCCACCCCGATTGCCGAAACCCCAATGTTGCCGGTCAGGCTCTCTGGCGATGCTCTGGCGATGGTGCCCTGACGAAGAAAAATACGACAAGCCTCGGTCTGGTCTGATCTTAGACTGGGAATGAACTCCCTATGCCTAAGTCAACCCACGAAACGAGCATGCGAGCGCTTAGCCGGCCAGAGGGGTAGGATGCGCAAGCCAGGGATCAGCTGAGTCCCCCTCAACGTGGTGCTGTAACCCTCGATTCGATCCTATTTTATACTGGGAATGAACTCTGTATGCCTAAGCCAACCGATGAAACGAGCGGGCGGGCGCTACGCCAGCCAGAAAGGCGAGATGCACAAGCCGTGGATCGATAGGGTGGTAGGTGGGTTTCGGCACATCTTCAAATTTTTGTGTGGCAATGCCATTTTTATTGCTTGTAAATTCAAACAACGGTCCCTTAAGCCTTCACGTGAAGTTTCTTGGCAAGACGACTCGTTTTCTATTTTTTATGATTTTTTAAACTTTTTACGGTTTGGGACTTTTTAAAATTTTTTCGGAAGGTGTTTTGGCCCCAAACTTGGTAGACGTGATCCTTATAGTTTTGTTGGCATGCACAAAAAAATTCAGCTAAAAACTCGAAGTGTACAAGATTTTATGACCATTTGAAAAAAGTGTCCCTATTTCAGATACTTTAATTGCTACTGGCAGCAAACCTGTAAAATCTCAAATGCTCTTTAAGGGGGTGTGAGCTCTCAAGGTTTGATGAGGGATAGGGGGCCAATATAAGGGCCAAGTACTGGCACCCATCGCACATCATGTGCGCACACCCTCCCCACCCCCCGATCGTCGAAACCCCAATGCCCCCGATCAGGTTTTTCGGCGATGCTCCAGCGATGGTGCCCTGGTGAAGAAAAATGTGGTACCAACACATGCCCGAGCCCAGCATGTGCTACCGCAACCCTCCGTCCAGTCCAATCTTAGACTGGGAATGAACTCTGTTTCTTTAGACTGGGAATGAACTCCGTATGCCTTAGTCAACCCACGAAACAAGCGTACGGGCACTCAGTCGGCCAGAGGGCGGGATGCGTAATTTGAGAATCGACCAGGTCCCCCTTTGCGTGCTATCGATCCTGCTATCGTAACCCTCGGTCCGATTCAGTCTTAGACTGGGAATGAACTCCGTATGCCTAAGCCATCTGATGAAACGAGCAGACGGGTGGGTGGGCGGGCACTACGTCGACCAGAGAGACGGGATGCGCAAGCCGTGGATCGATAGAGTGGTAGGTTGGTTTAGGCACATTTTCATATTTCTACGTGCCAATGCCATTTTTATGGCTTGTAAATTCATGCAATGGTCCCTTAAGCCTTCACGTGAAGTTTCATGGCAAGACGACTCGTTTTCTATTTTTCATGATTTTTGAAACTTTTTACAGTTCGAGATTTTTTAAAATTTTTTCGGAAGGCATTTTGGCCCCAAATTTGGTAGACGTGATCCTTGTAATTTTTGGCATGCACAAAACAATTCAGCTAAAAACTCGAAGTGTACAAGATTTTGTGACCATTTGGAAAAAGTGTCCCCATTTCAAACACTTTAATGGCTACTGGCAGCAAACTTGTAAAATCTCAAATGCTCTTTAAGGGGGTGTGAGTTCTCGAGGTTTGATGAGGGATAGGGGCCAATATAAGGGCCAAGTACCAGCACCCATCGCACATCATGTGTGCACACCCCTCCCGGCCCCCCGATCACCGGAACCCCAATGCCGTCGGTCAGGTTCTCCGATAATGCTCCGACGATGGTGCCTCGACGAATAAAAAATACGGCACTAGCACATGCCCGAGCCCAGCATGTGCTATCGCAACCCTCGACCCGATCCGATCTTAGACTAGGAATGAACTCCGTATGCTTAGACTGGGAATGAACTCCATATGCCTAAGTCAACCCGCTAAATGAGCGCGCGGACGCTCAGCCGGCCAGAGGGCCAGGATACGCAAGCTGGGGATCGATCAGGGCCCCCTCTACGTGCTGCCGATCCTGCTACCGCAACCCTCAGTTCGATCCAATCTTAGACTGGGAATGAACTCCGTATGCCTAAGCCAACCGATGAAACGAGCGGATGGCCGGGCGGGGGGGCGGGCACTACGCCGACCAGAGAGACGGGATGGGCAAGCTGTGGATCGATAGGGTGGTAGGTGGGTTTAGGCACATCTTCATATTTCTACGTGCCAATGCCATTTTTATGGCTTGTAAATTCATACAATTGTCCCTTGAGCCTTCACATGAAGTTTCATGGCAAGACGACTCGTTTTCTATTTTTCATGATTTTCAAAACGTTTTACGGTTCAGGATTTTTTAAAATTTTTTCGAAAGGAGTTTTGTCCCTAAACTTGGTAGACATGATCCTTGTATTTTTGTTGGCATGCACGAAAACATTCAGCTAAAAACTCGAAGTGTACAAGATTTTGTGACCATTTGAAAAAAGTGTCCCCATTTCAGACACTTTAATGGCGACTGGCAGCAAACCAGTAAAATCTCAAATGCTCTTTAAGGGGTGTGAGTTCTTGAGGTTTGATGAGGGATACGGGGCCAATATAAGGGCCAAGTATCAGCACCCATCGCACATCATGTGCGCATACCCCCCGGCCCCCCATCGCCAGAACCCCAATGCCGCCTGTCAGGTTCTCCGGCGATGCTTCGACGATGGTGGCCCAGTGAAGAAAAATGTTGCACCAGCACATGTCTGAGCCCAGCATGTGCTGCCACAACCCTCGGTCCGATCTGATCTTAGATTGGGAATGAACTCCGTATGCTTAGACTAGGAATGAACTCCGTATGCCTAAGTCAACCCACGAAATGAGCGTGCGGGCGCTCAGCCGGCTAGAGGGGCGGGATGCACAAGCAGAGGATCGGCCAAGTCCCCCTCTACGTGCTGCCGATCCTGTTGCTGCAACCCTCGGTCCGGTCCGATCTTAGACTGGGAATGAACTCCGCATGCCTAAGCCAACCGACGAAACGAGTGGACGGGCGGACGGGCACTACACTGGCCAAAGAGACAGGATGCGCAAGCCGTGGATCGATAGGGTGGTAGGTGGGTTTAGGCACATCTTCCCATTTCTGCATGCCAATGCCATTTTTATCGCTTGTAAATTCATACAATGGTCCCTTAAGCCTTCACGTGAAGTTTTATGCGCAAGATGAATCGTTTTCTATTTTTCATGATTTTCAAAACTTTTTGCGGTCCGAGATTTTTTAAAATTTTTTCGGAAGGGTTTTTGGCCCCAAACTTGGTAGACATGATCCTTGTATTTTTATTGGCATGCACAAAAAAATTCAGCTAAAAAATCGAACTGTACCAGATTTTGTGACCATTTGAAAAAAGTGTCTCGATTCCAGACACTTTAATTGCTACTGGCAGCAAACCTGTAAAATCTCAAATGCTGTTTAAGGGGGTGTGAGTTCTTGAGGTTTGATGAGGGATAGGGGGCCAATATAAGGGCCAAGTACCAGCACCCATCGCACATCATGTGCGCACACCCCCCGGCCCCCCCGATCGCTGGAACCCCAACGCCGTCGGTCAGGTTCTCTGGCGATGCTTCGACGATGGTGCCCTGACGAAGAAAAATGCGGCACCAGCACATGCCCAAGCCCAGCATGTGCTACCGCAACCCTCGGTCTGGTCCGATCTTACACTGGGAATGAACTCCATATGCCTAAGCCAACCGACGAAATGAGCGGGCGGGTGGGCATGCGGGCACTACACCGGCCAGAGAGACGGGATGTGCAAGCTGTGGATCGATAAGGTGGTAGGTGGGTTTAGGCACATCTTCATATTTCTGCATGCCAATGCCATTTTTATGTCTTGTAAATTCATACAATCGCCCCTTGAGCCTCCACGTGAAGTTTCTTGGCAAGACGACTCGTTTTTTATTTTTCATGATTTTTGAAACTTTTTTCGATTCGAGATTTTTTAAAATTTTTTCAGAAGGATTTTTGGCCCCAAACATGGTAAACGTGATCCTTGTATTTTTGTTGGCGTGCACAAAACAATTCAGCTAAAAACCCGAGGTGTACAAGATTTTGTGTCCATCTGAAAAAAGTGTCCCCATTTCAGACACTTTAATGGCTACTGGCAGTAAACCTGTAAAATCTCAAATGCTCTTTAAGGGGGTGTGAGTTCTTAGGGTTTGATGAGGGATAGGGGGCCAATATAAGGGCCAAGTACCAGCACCCATCGCACATCATGTGCGCACACCCCCCGGCCCCCCGGATCGCCGAAACCCCAATGCCGCAGGTCAGGTTCTCCGGTGATGGTGCCCCAGTGAAGAAAAATGTGACACCAGTACATGCCCGAGCCCAGCATGTGTTGCCGCAACCCTCGGTCTGGTCTGATCTTAGACTGGGAATGAACTCCGTATGCCTATGTCAACCCACAAAACGAGCGTGTGGGTGCATAGCCGGCCATAGGGGCGGGATGCGCAAATCGGGGATCAACCGGGTCCCCCTCTGCGTGCTGTCGATTTGACTGCCACAACCCTCGGTTCGATCCGATCTTAGACTGGGAATTAACTCCGTATGCCTAAGCCAACCGACGAAATGAGCAGATGGGCGATCGGGCGGGCACTACGTCTGCCAGAGAGACGGGATTGTAATGGCTACTGGCATTTGAAAAAAGTGTACAAGATTTTGTGACGATTTGAAAAAAGTGTCCCCATTTTAGACACTTTAATGGCTACTGGCAGCAAACCTGTAAAATCTCAAATGCTCTTTAAGGGGGTGTGAGTTCTCGAGCTTTAATAAGGGATAGGGGGCCAATATAAGAGCCAAGTACTAGCACCCATCACACATCATGTGCGCACACGCCCCTCGATCGATCAGGTTCTCCGGCGATGGTGCCCCGACGAAGAAAAATTAGGCACCAGCACATGCCCGAGCCTAGCATGTGCTGCCGCAACCCTCGATCCGATCTGATCTTCGACTGGGAATGAACTCCGTATGCTTAGACTAGGAATGAACGCCGTATGCCTAAGGCAACCCACGAAACGAGCGTGCGGGCGCTCAGCGGGCCAGAGGGACGGGATGTGCAAGTCAGGGATCGACCGGGTCCACCTTTGAGTGCTATCGATCCTGTTGCTGTAACCCTCCATCTGAACCAATCTTAGACTGGAAATAAAATCCGTATGCCTAAGCCAACTGACGAAACGAGCAAATGGGTGGGCGGGTGGGCACTACACCGGCTCGAGATTTTTTAAAATTTTTTTGGAAGGCTTTCTGGCCTCAAACTTGGTAGACGTGATTCTTGTATTTTTGTTGGCATGCACAAAAAAATTCAGCTAAAAAATCAAAGTGTACAAGATTTTGTGACCATTTGAAAAAAGTGTCTCCATTTCAGACACTTTAATGGCTACTGGCAGCAAACCTGTAAAATCTCAAATGCTCTTTAAGGGAGTGTGAGTTCTCAAGGTTTGATGAGGGAAAGGGGGCCAATATAAGGGCCAAGTACTAGCACCCATTGCACATCATGTGCGCACACCCCCCGTCCCCTGATCGCTGGAACCCCAATGCCACCGGTCAGGTTCTCCGACGATGGTGCCCCGACGAAGAAAAATGCAGCACCAGCACATGCCCGAGCCCAGCATGTGCTGCCCAACCCTCGGTTCGATTTGATCTTAGACTGGGAATGAACTCCGTATGCTTAGATTGGAAATGAACTCCGTATGCCTAAGTCAACCCACGAAACGAGCGTGCGAGCACTCAGCCGGCCAGAGGGGTGGGATGTGTAAGCCGTGGATCGGTCGAGTCCCCCTCTGCATGTTGCAGATCCTGCTATCGCAACCCTCAGTTCGGTCTGATCTTAGACTGGGAATGAACTCCGTATGCCTAAGCCAATCGACGAAACAAGCGTGCAGGCGGGCGGGCGGGCACTACGTCGGCCAGAGAGACGAGATGCGCAAGCAGTGGATCGATAGGGTGGTAGGTGGGTTTAGGCTCATCTTCATATCTCTGCGTGCCAATGCCATTTTTATGGCTTGGAAATTCATACAATGGTCCCCTAAGCCTTCACGTGAAGTTGCATGGCAAGACAACTCGTTTTCTATTTTTCACGATTTTTAAAACTTTTAGCGGTTCGGGATTTTTTAAAATTTTTTCGAAAGGAGTTTTGGCCCCAAACTTGGTAGACGTGATCCTTGTATTTTTGTTGGCATGCATAAAAACATTCAGCTAAAAACTCGAAGTGTACAAGATTTTGTGACCATTTTTAAAAAGTATCGCCATTTTAGACACTTTAATGGCTACTGGCAGCAAACCTGTAAAATCTCAAATGCTCTTTAAGGGGGTGTGAGTTCTCAAGGTTTGATGAGGGATAGGGGGCCAACATAAGGGCCAAGTACCAGCACCCATTGCACATCATTGGCGCACACCCCCCGGCCCCTCGATCGCCGGAACCCTAATGTTGCTGGTCAGGTTCTCCGGTGATGCTCCGACGATGGTGCCCCAGTGAAGAAAAATGCGGCACCAGCACATGCTCGAGCCCAGTATGTGCTGCCACAACCCTCAGTCCGGTCCGATCTTAGATTGGGAATGAACTCCGTATGCTTAGACTGGGAATAAACTCCGTATGCCTAAGTCAACCCACGAAATGAGCTTATAGGCACTCAGCCGGCCAGACGGGCGGGATGCGCAAGCCGTGGATCGATCGGGTCCCCCTCTACATGCTGCCGATCCTGTTGCCGCAACCCGCAATCCTGTCTGATCTTAGACTGGGAATAAACTTTGATGCTGAAGCCAACCGACAAAACAAGCGGGCAGGCAGGCGGGCACTACGCCGGCCAGAGAGACGGGATGTGCAAGCCGTGTATCGAAAATGTGGTAGGTGGGTTTAGGCACATCTTCATATTTCTACATGCCAATGCCATTTTTATGGCTTGTAAATTCATACAATGGTCCCTTAAGCCTTCACCTGAAGTTTCATGGCAAGATGACTCGTTTTCTATTTTTCACGATTTTTGAAACTTTTTACGGTTCGGGATTTTTTAAAATTGTTTCAAAAGGTGTTTTGGCCCCAAACTTGGTAGACATGATCCTTGTATTTTTTTTGGCATGCATAAAAAAATTCAATTAAAAACTCGAAGTGTTCAAGATTTTGTGACCATTTGAAAAAATTGTCCCCATTTCAGACACTTTAATGGCTACTGGCAGCAAACCTATAAAATCTCAAATGCTCTTTAAGGGGGATTGAGTTCTCGAGCTTTGATGAGGGATAGGGGGCCACTATAAGGGCCAAGTACCAGCACCCATCTTACATCATGTGCGCACACCCCCCGGCCCCCCCGACTGTCGGAACCCCAATGTCGCCGGTCAGGTTCAACGGCGATGCTCCGACGATGGTGCCCCGGTGAAGAAAAATGAGGCACCAGCACATGCCCGAGCCCAGCATGTGCTGTCGCAACCCTCTGTCCAGTCCGATATTAGACTGGAATGAACTCCGTATGCTTAGACTGGGAATGAACTCCATATGCCTAAGTCAACCCACGAAACGAGCGTGCGGGCGCTCAGCCGGCCAGAGGGGCGGGATGCGCAAGCCGGGGATCGATTGGGTCCCCCTCTACGTGCTGCTGATCCTACTGCCACAACCCCTGATCCGTTCTGATCTGAGACTGAGAATGAACTCCGTATGCCTAAGCCAACCGACGAAACGAACGGGCGGGCGGGCACTACGCCGACTAGAGAGACAGAATGCGCAAGCGGTGGATCGATAGGGTGGTAGGTCGGTTTAGGCACATCTTCATATTTCTACGTGCCAATGCCATTTTTATGGCTTGTAAATTAATACAATGGTCCGTTAAGCCTTCATGTGAAGTTTCATGGCAAGACGACTCGTTTTCTATTTTTCACTATTTTTGAAACTATTTGCGGTTCGGGATTTTTTAAAATTTTTTCGGAAGGAGTTTTGGCCCTAAACTTGGTAGACTTGATACTTGTATTTTTGTTGACATGCACAAAACAATTCAGCTAAAAACTCGAAGTGTACAAGATTTTGTGACCATTTGAAAAAAATGTCCCCATTTCAGATACTTTAATGGCTACTGGCAGCAAACCTGTAAAATCTCAAATGCTCTTTAAGGGGGTGTGAGTTCTCAAGGTTTGATGAGGGATAGCGGGCCAATATAAGGGCAAGTACTAGCACCCATCGGACATCATGTGCGTACACACCCCCCCGGCCCCCCGATCGCCGGAACCCCAATGCCGTCGATCAGGTTCTCTGGCGATGCTCCGACGATGGTACCCCGGTGAAGAAAAATGTGGCACCAGCACATGCCTGAGCCCAGGATGTGCTGCCACAACCCTCAGTTTGGTCCGATCTTACACTGGGAATGAACTCCATATGCTTAGACTGGGAATTAACTCCGTATGCCTAAGTCAACCCACGAAACGAGCGTGCGGGCGCTCAGCCGGCCAGAGGGGTGGGATGCGCAGGCCGAGGATCAATCGGGTCCCCCTCTACTTGCTGCCGATCCTGCTACCACAACCCTCTGTCCAGTCTGATCTTATACTGGAAATGAACTCCATATGCCTAAGCCAACCGACGAAAGGAGCAGGCGGACAGGTGGGCGGGCACTACGCTGGCCAGAAAGACGGGATGCGCAAGCCGTGGATCGATAGGGTGGTAGGTGGGTTTAGTCACGTCTTCATATTTCTGCATGCCAATGCCATTTTTATGGCTTGTAAATTCATACAATGGTCCCTTAAGCCTTCACGTGAAGTTTCATGGCAAGACGACTCGTTTTCTATTTTTCACGATTTTTAAAACTTTTTGTAGTTCGGAATTTTTTAAAATTTTTTTGGAAGGAGTTTTGGCCCCAAACTTGGTAGACATGATCCTTGTATTTTTGTTGGCATGCACAAAAAATATCAGCTAAAAACTCGAAGTGTACAAGATTTTGTGACCATTTGAAACAATTGTCCCCATTTCAGACACTTTAATGGCTACAGGCAGCAAACCTGTAAAATCTCAAATGCTCTTTAAGGGGGTGTGAGTTCTCGAGGTTTGATGAGGGATAGGGGGCCAATATAAGGGCCAAGTACCAGCACCCATCGTACATCATGTGCGCACACCCCCCGGCCCCCCCGATCGTCGGAACCCCAATGACTTCGGTCAGGTTCTCCGACGATGCTCCGGTGATGGTGCCCCGTCGAAGAAAAATGCGGCAGCAGCACATGCTCGAGCCTAGCATGTGCTATCGTAACCTTCGGTCTGGTCTGATCTTAGACTGGGAATGAACTCTGTGTGCTTAGACTGGGAATGAACACCGTATGCCTAGGTGAACCCATGAAACGAGCGTACGAGCGCTCAGCCGGTCAGAGGGTTGGGGTGCGCAAGCCGGGGATCGGCCGGGTCCCCCTCTACGTGCTGCTGATCCTTCCACCGCAACCCTCGGTCGGGTCCAATCTTAGACTGGGAATGAACTCCGTATGCTTAAGCCAACCGACGAACTAAACGGGCGGACGGACGGGCGGGCACTACGTTGGCCAGAGAGACGGGATGTGCAAGCCGTGGATTGATAGGATGGTAGGTGTGTTTAGGCACATCTTCATATTTCTGCGTGCCAATGCCATTTTTATGGCTTGTAAATTCATACAATGGTCCCTTAAGCCTTCACATGAAGTTTCATGGTAAGACGACTCGTTTTTTATTTTTCAAGATTTTTGAAACTTTTTACAGTTCGAGATTTTTTAAAATTTTTTTGAAAGGATTTTTGGGCCCAAACATGGTAGACGTGATCCTTGTATTTTTCTTGGCATGCACAAAAAAAATCAGCTAAAAACTCGAAGTGTACAAGATTTTGTGCCCATTTGAAAAAAGTGTCCCCATTTCAGACACTTTAATGGCTACTGGCAGCAAACTTGTAAAATCTCAAATGCTCTTTAAGGGTGTGTGAGTTCACGAGGTTTGATGAGGGATAGGGGGCCAATATAAGGGCCAAGTACCAGCACCCATCGTACATCATGTGCGCACACCCCCCCGGCCGCCCCGATCACTGGAACGCCAATGCCGTCGGTCAGGTTCTCCGGCGATGCTACGGCAATGGTGCCTCGACGGAGAAAAATACGGCACCAGCACATTCCTGAACCTAGCATGTGTTGTAGCAACCCTCGGTCCGATCCGATCTTAGACTGGGAATGAACTCCATATGCTTAGACTGGGAATGAACTCCGTATACCTAAGTCAACCCATGAAACGTGCGTGCGGGCTATCAGCCGGCCAGAGGGGCAGGAAGCGCAAGCCGAGGATCGGTCGGGTCCACCTCTGTGTGCTGCCTATCCTGCTACCGCAACCCTCAATCCGGTCTGATCTTAGACTGGGAATGAACTCCGTATGCCTAAGCCAACCGACGGAACGAGCGGGCGGATGGGCACTACGCCGGCCAGAGAGACGGGATGCGCAAGCTGTGGATAGATAGCGTGGTAGGTGGGTTTAGACAAATCTTCATATTTCTGCTTGCCAATGCCATTTTTATGGCTTGTAAATTCATACAATGGTACCTTAAGGCTTCACGTGCAGTTTCATGGCAAGACGACTCGTCTTCTATTTTTCACGATTTTTAAAACTTTTTACGGTTCAGGATTTTTAAAATTTTTTTTGGAAGAATTTTTGGTCCCAAACTTGGTAGACATGATCCTTGTATTTTTTTGGGAATGCAAAAAAAATTTCAGCTAAAAACTCGAAGTGTACAAGATTTTGTGACCATTTGAAAAAAGTGTCCCCATTTCAGACACTTTAGTGGCTACTGGCAGCAAACCTGTAAAATCTCAAATGCTCTTTAAGGGGGTGTGAGTTCTCGAGGTTTGATGAGGGATAGGGGGCCAATATAAGGGCCAAGTACTAGCACCTGTCGCACACCATGTGCGCACACCCCCCGGCTCCCCCGATCGTCAGAACCCCAATGCCGCCAGTCAGGTTCTCCGGCGATGCTCCGGTGATGGTGCCCCGATGAAGAAAAATGCGGCACCAGCACATGGCCGAGCGCAGCATGTGCTGTCGCAACCCTCCTGGTCCAATCTTAGACTGGGAATTAACTCCGTATGCTTAGATTGGGAATGAACTCAGTATGCCTAAGTCAACCCACGAAACGAGCGTACGGGCACTCAGCCGGCCAGAGGGGTAGGATGTGCAAGCCGGGGATCGGTCGGGTCCCAGTCTGTGTTCTGTTGATCCTGCTTCCACAACCCTTGGTTCGGTCTGATCTTAAACTGGGAATGAACTCCGTATGCCTAAGCCAACCGATGAAAGGAGCAGACGGGCGGGCGGGCACAACGTCGGCCAGAGAGACGGGATGCGTAAGTTGTGGATCGATAGGGTGGTAGGTGGGTTTAGGCACATCTTGATATTTCTGCATGCCAATGCCATTTTTATGGCTTGTAAATTCATACAATGGTCCCTTAAGCCTTCACGTGAAGTTTCATGGCAAGATGACTCGTTTTCTATTTTTTAGGATTTTTGAAACTTTTTGCGGTTCGAGATTTTTTATAATTTTTTCAAAAGAGTTTTGGCCCCAAACTTGGTAGACGTGATCCTTGTATTTTTCTTGGCATGCACAAAATAATTCAGCTAAAAACTCAAAGTGTACAAGATTTTGTGACCATTTGAAAAAAGTGTCCCCATTTCAAACACTTTAATGGCTACTGGCAGCAAACCTGTAAAATCTCAAATGCTCTTTAAGGGGGTGTGAGTTCTCATGGTTTGATGAGGGATAAGGGGCCAATATAAGGGCCAAGTACCAGCACCCATCGTACATCATGCGTGCACACCCCCTAGCCCCCCGATCGCTGGAACCCCAATGCCACCGGTCAAGTTCTCCGATGATGCTCTGACGATGGTGCCCCGACAGAGAAAAATGCGGCACCAGCACATGCCCGAGCCCAGCATGTACTGCCGCAACCCTCGTTCTGGTCCGATCTTAGACTGGGAATGAACTCCGTATACTTAGACTATGAATGAACTCTGTATGCCTAAGTCAACCCACGAAATGAGCGTGCGGGCACTCAGCCGGCTAGAGGGGTGGGATGCGCAAGCCGGGGATCGGCCAGGCCCCCCTCTGCATGCTATCGATCCTGCTGCCACAACCTTCGGTCTGATCCAGTCTTAGACTGGGAATGAACTCTGTATGCCTAAGCCAACCGACGAAAAGAGCGGACGGACGGGCACTACGCCGGCTAGAGAGACGGGATGTGCAAGCCGTGGATCGATAGGGTGGTAGGTGGGTTTAGGCCCATCTTCATATTTCTACGTGCCAATGCCATTTTTATGGCTTGTAAAATAATACAATGGTCCCTTAAGCCTTCATGTGAAGTTTCATTGCAAGACGACTCGTTTTCTATTTTTCACAATTTTCAAAACTTTTTACGGTTCAGGATTTTTTAAAATTTTTTTGAAAGGAGTTTTGGCCCCAAACTTGGTAGACGTGATCCTTGTAATTTTTTTGGCATGCACAAAAAAATTCAGCTAAAAATTCAAAGTGTACAAGATTTTGTGACCATTCGAAAAAAGTGTCCCCATTCCGGACACTTTAATGGCTACTGGCAGCAAACCTGTAAAATCTCAAATGCTCTTTAACTGGGTGTGAGTTCGAGAGGTTTAATGAGGGATAGGGGGCCAATATAAGGGCCAAGTACCAGCACCCATGGCATATCATGTGCGCACACCCCTCCTGGCCTTCCGATCGTCGGAACCCCAAATGGTCAGGTTCTCCGATGATGCTCCGACGATGGTGCCCCGACGAAGAAAAATGCGACACCAACACATGCCCGAGCCCAGCATGTGCTGCTGTAACCCTTGGTTCGATTGAGTGTTCGACTGGGAATGAACTCCGTATGCTTAGACTGGTAATGAACTCCGTATGCCTAAGTCAACCCATGAAACGAGCGTGCAGGCTCTCAGCTGGCCAGAGGGGCGAAATGCGCAAGTCGAGGATCGGTCGGGTCCCCCTCTACGTGCTGTCGATCCTACTGTTGAAACCCTCGGTCCGATCTAATCTTAGATTGGGAATGAACTCCGTATGACTAAGCCAACCGACGAAACGAGCGGACGGGCGGGCCGGCATTATGTCGGCCAGAGAGACGGGATGCGCAAGCCGTGGATCAATAGGGTGGTAGGTGGGTTTAGGCACATCTTCATATTTCTGCATGCCAATGCCATTTTTATGGCTTGTAAATTCATACAATGGTCCCTTAAGCCTTCACGTGAAGTTTCATTGCAAGACGACTCGTTTTCTATTTTTCACGATTTTCAAAACTTTTTGTGGTTCGGGATTTTTTTAAATTCTTTTGAAATGAGTTTTGGCCCCAAACTTGGTAGACGTGGTCCTTGTATTTTTCTTGGCACGCACAAAAAAATTCAGCTAAAAGCTCGAAGTGTACAAGATTTTGTGACCATTTGAAAAAAGTGTCCCCATTTCAGACACGTTAATGGCTACTGGCAACAAACCTGTAAAATCTCAAATGCTCTTTAAGGGGGTGTGGGTTCTCGAGGTTTGATGAGGGATAAGGGGCCAATATAAGGGCCAAGTACCAGCACCCATCGCACATCATGTGCGCACGTCCCCCGGCCCCCCCGATCGTCGGAACCCCAATGCCGCCGGTCCGGTTCTCCGGCGATGCTCCGACAATGGTGCCCCGACGAAGAAAAATGCGGCACCAGCACATGCCTGAGCCCAGCATGTGCTGCCGCAACCCTCGATCCGGTCCGATCTTAGACTAGGAATGAACTTCGTATGCTTAGACTGGGAATGAACTCCGTATGCCTAAGTCAACCCATGGAACGAGCGTGCAGGTGCTCAATCGGCCAGATGGGCGGGATGCGCAAGTCGGCGATCGATCGGGTCCCCCTCTGCGTGCTGCTGATCCTACTACCGCAACCCTCAATCCAGTCGGATCTTAGATTGGGAATGAACTCCGTATGCCTAAGGCAACCGACGTAATGAGCGAGCGGGCGGGCGGGCACTACGCCGGCCAAAGAGACGGGATGCGCAAGCCGTGGATCGATAGGGTAGTAGGTGGGTCTAGGCACGTCTTCATATTTCTACATGCCAATGCCATTTTTATGTCTTGTAAATTCATACAATGGTCCCTTAAGCCTTCACGTGAAGTTTCATGGCAAGACGACTCGTTTTCTATTTTTCATAATTTTTGAAAATTTTTGCGGTTCGTGATTTTTTAAAAATTTTTCGGAAGGAGTTTTGACCCCAAACTTGGTAGACGTGATGGTTGTATTTTTTTTGGCATGCACAAAAAAATTCAGCTAAAAACTAGAAGTGTTCAAGATTTTATGACCATTTGAAAAAAGTGTCCCCATTTCAGACTTTTTAATGGCTACTGGCAGCAAACCTGTAAAATCTCAAATGCTCTTTAAGGGGGTGTGAGTTCTTGAGATTTGATGAGGGATAGGGGACCAATATAAGGGCCAAATACCAGGACCCATCGTACATCATGTTTGCACACCCCCCCGGCCCCCCCGATCACTGGAACCCTAATGCCGCCGGTCAGGTTCTCCGACGATGCTCCGGTGATGGTGCCCCGACGAAGAAAAATACGGCACCAGCACATGCCCAAGACCAGCATGTGCTGCTGCAACCCTCGGTCTGGTCCTACTGGGAATGAACTCCGTATGCCTAAGCCAACCGACGAAACGAGTTGGCACTACACCGGTCAGAGAGACAGGATGCGTAAGCCGTGGATCGATAGGGTGGTAGGTGGGTTTAGGCACATCTTCATATTTCTGCATGCCAGTGCCATTTTTATGGCTTGTAAATTCATACAATGGTCCCTTAAGCCTTCACATGAGGTTTCATGGCAAGACGACTCGTTTTCTATTTTTCATGATTTTTGAAAATTTTTACGGTTCGAGATTTTTTAAAATTCTTTCGGAAGGAGTTTTGGCCCCAAACTTGGTAGATGTGATCCCTGTATTTTTGTTGGCATGTAATAAAACATTCAGCTAAAAACTCGAAGTGTACAAGATTTTGTGACCATTTGAAAAAAGTGTCCCCATTTTAGGCACTTTAATGGCTACTGGAAGCAAACCTGTAAAATCTCAAATGCGCTTTTAGGGGGTGTGAGTTCTCGAGGTTTGATGAGGGATAGGGGGCCAATATGAGGGCCAAGTACGAGCACCCATCACACATTATGTGCGCACAGCCCCCCCCGGCTCCCCCGATCGTCGGAACCCCAATGCCGACGGTCAAGTTCTCCGGCGATGGTGCCCCGACGAAGAAAAATGCGACACCAGCACTTGCTTGAGCCTAGCATGTGCTGCCACAACCCTCGGTCCGATCCAATCTTAGACTGGGAATGAACTCCGTATGCCAAAGACAACCCACGAAATGAGCGTTCAGGCGCTCAACCGGCCAGAGGGGTTGGATACGCAAGCTGGGGAACGGGCAGGTCCCCCTCTGCATGCTGCCGATCCTGCTATCGCAACCCTCGATCCAGTCTGATCTTAGACTAGGAATGAACTCTATATGCCTAAGCCAACTGACGAAATGAGCAGGTGGACGGGCGGGCACTACGACGGCCAGAGAGACAGGATGCGCAAGCCATGGATCGTAGTGTGGTAAGTGGGTTTAGGCACATCTTCATATTTCTACGTGCCAATGCCATTTTTATGACTTATAAATTCATACAATAGTCCCTTAAGCCTTCACGTGAAGTTTAATGGCAAGACGACTCGTTTTCTATTTTTCATGATTTTCGAAACTTTTTACGATTTGGGATTTTTTAAAATTTTTTCGGAAGGCGTGATAATTATTTTTTTGTTTGCAGGCAAAAAAATATTCAGCTAAAAACTTGAAGCGTACTAGATTTTTTAACCATTTGAAAAAAGTGTCTCCATTTCAGAAACTTTAATGGCTACTGACAGCAAACCTGTAAAATCTCAAATGCTCTTTAAGGGGTTGTGAGTTCTCGAGGTTTGATGAGGGATATGGGGCCAATATAAGGGCCAAGTACCAGCACCCATCGTACATCATGTGCGCACACCCCTGGCCCCTCCAATCGTCGGAACCCCAATGCCTTCGATCAGGTTCTCCGGTAATGCTTCGATGATGGTGCCCCGACGAAGAAAAATACGGCACCAAGACATGCCCGAGCCCAGCATGTCCTACCGCAACCCTTGGTTCAGTCTGATCTTAGACTGGGAATGAATTCCGTATGCTTAGACTGGCAATGAACTCCGTATGCCTAAGTCAACCCATGAAACGAGCGTGCGGGCGCTCAACTGGCCAAACGGGCGGGATGCGCAATCCAGGGATCTACCGGATCTCACTCTACGTGCTACCAATCCTGCTGCCACAACCCTCAGTCCGATCTGATCTTAGACTAGGAATGAACTCCGTATGCCTAAGCCAACCGACGAAACTAGCGGGCGGGCGAGTGGGCGTGTACTACACCGACAAGAGAGGCGGGATGCGCAAGCCATGGATCGATAGGGTGGTAGGTGGGTTTAGGCACATCTTCATATTTCTGCATGCCAAAGCCATTTTTATGGCTTGTAAATTCATACAATGGTACCTTAAGCCTTCACGTGAAGTTTCATGGCAAGGCGACTGATTTTCTATTTTTCACAATTTTTGAAACTTTTTACGGTTCAAGATTTTTTAAAATTTTTTCGGGAGGATTTTTGGCCCCAAACTTGGTATACGTGATCCTTGTATTTTTTTTGGCATGCACAAAAAAATTCAGCTAAAAACTCGAAGTTTACAAGATTTTGTGACCATTTGAAAAAAGTGTCCCCATTTTCAGAGACTTTAATGGCTACTGACAGCAAACCTGTAAAATCTCAAATGCTCTTTAAGGGGGTGTGAGTTCTCGAGGTTTGATGAAGGATAGGGGCCAATATAAGGGCCAAGTACCAGCACCCATCGCACATCATGTGCGTACACCCCCCCAACCCCTCTGATCGTCGAAACCCCAATGCCGCTAGTCAGGTTCTCCGGCAATTCTCTGGCGATGCTCCGACGATGGCGCCCTGACGAAGATAAATGCGGCACCAGCACATGCTTGAGCCCAGCATGTGCTGCCGCAACCTTTGGTCCGATCTGATCTTAGACTGAGAATGAACTCCGTATACTTAGACTGGGAATGAACTTTGTATGCCTAAGTCAACCCACAAAATAAGTGTTCGGGCGCTCAGCCTACCAGAGGGGCGGGATGCGTAAGCCAGGGATCGGCTGGGTCCCCCTCTGCGTGTTGCTGATCTTGTTGCCGTAACCCTCAGTTCGGTCCGGTCTTAGACTGGGAATGAACTCCATATGCCTAAGCCAACCGATGAAACGAGTAGGCAGTCGGGCACTACGCCGGCCAGAGAGACGGGATGCGCAAGTCGTGGATCGATAAGGTGGTAGGTGGGTTTAGGCACATCTTCATATTTCTGCATGCCAATGCCATTTTTATGGCTTGTAAATTCATACAATTGTCCCTTAAGCCTCCATGTGAAGTTTCATGGCAAGACGACTCGTTTTCTATTTTTCATGATTTTTACGGTTCAGGATTTTTTAAAATTCTTTCGAAAAGAGTTTTGGCCCCAAACTTGGTAGACGTGATCCTTGTATTTTTGTTGGCATACACAAAAAAAATTCAGCTAAAAACTCAAAGTGTACAAGATTTTGTAACCATTTGAAAAAAGTGTCCCCATTTCAGACACTTTAATGGCTACTGGCAGCAAACCTGTAAAATCTCAAATGCTCTTTAAGAGGGTGTGAGTTCTCGAGGTTTGATGAGGGATAGGGGGCCAATATGAGGGCCATGTACTAGGACCCATCGCACATTATGTCTGCACAGCCCCCCTGGCCCTCCCGATCATCGAAACCCCAATACCGCTAGTCAAGTTCTCCGGCGATGGTGCCCCGGTGAAGAAAAATACGGCACCAGCAGATGCTCAAGCCCAACATGTGCTGCCGCAACACTCGGTCCTATCCGATCTTTGACTGGAAATGAACTCTGTATGCCTAAGTCAACCCACGAAACGAGCGTGCTGGCGCTCAGCCGACCAGAGGGGCGGGATGCGCAAGTCGGGGATCGGCCGGGTCCCCCTCTGGATGCTGTCGATCCTGCTGCCGCAACCCTCGGTCTGGTCTATTCATAGACTGGGAATGAACTCCGTATGCCTAAGCCAACCGACGAAACGAGTTGGCAGGCGGGCGGGCGGGCACTACACCGGCCAGAGAGACAGGATGCGCAAGCCGTGGATCGATAGGGTGGTAGGTGGGTTTAGGCACATCTTCATATTTCTACATGTCAGTGCAATTTTTATGGCTTGTAAATTCATACAATGGTCCCTTAAGCCTTCACGTGAGGTTTCATGGCAAGACGACTCATTTTTTATTTTTCATGATTTTTGAAACTTTTTACGATTCGGGATTTTTTAAAATTTTTTTGGAAGGAGTTTTGGCCCCAAACATGGTAGATGAGATCCTTGTATGTTTGTTGGCATGTACCAAAAAATTCAGCTAAAAACTCAAAGTGTACAAGATTTTGTGACCATTTGAAAAAAGTGTCCCCATTTTAGGCACTTTAATGGCTACTGGAAGCAAACTTGTAAAATCTCAAATGCTCTTTAAGGGGGTGTGAGTTCTCGAGGTTTGATGAGGGATAAGGGGCCAATATGAGGGCCAAGTACCAGCACCCATCACACATTATGTGTGCACAGCCCCCACTGGCTCCCCCGAATGTCGGAACCCCAATGTTGCCGGTCAAGTTCTCCGGCGATGGTGCCCCGACGAAGAAAAATGCGGCACCAGCACATGCTCGAGCCCAGCATGTGCTGCCACAACCCTCGGTCCGGTCGGATGTTAGACTGGGAATGAACTCCGTATGCCGAAGACAACCCATGAAATGAGCGTTCGGGCGCTCAACCGGCCAGAGGGGTTGGATGCGCAAGCCGGGGATCGGGCAGGTCCCCCTCTGCATGCTGTCGATCCTGCTGCCGCAACCCTCGGTCCGGTCCGATCTTAGACTAGGAATGAACTCCGTATGCCTAAGCCAACCGACAAAATGAGCGGGCGGGCGGGCGGGCGGGCACTACGTCGGCTAGAGAGACAGGATGCGCAAGCCATGGATCGATAGTGTGGTAAGTGGGTTTAGGCACATCTTCATATTTCTATGAGCCAATGCCATTTTTATAACTTGTAAATTCATACAATGGTCCCTTAAGCCTTCACGTGAAGTTTCATGGCAAGACGACTCGTTTTCTATTTTTCACGATTTTTGAAACTTTTTGCGGTTCGGGATTGTTTAAAATTTTTTCGGAAGGAGTTTTGGCCCCAAACTTCGTAGATGTGATCCTTGTATTTTTGTTGGCTTGTACAAAAAAATTCAGCTAAAAACTCGAAGTGTACAAGATTTTGTGACCATTTGAAAAAAGTGTCCCCATTCCAGACACTTTAATGGCTACTGGCAGCAAACTTGTAAAATCTCAAATGCTCTTTAGTGGGGTGTGAGTTCTCAAGGTTTGATGAGGGATTGGGGGCCAGTATAAGGGCCAAATACCAGCACCCATCGCACATCATGTGCGCACACCCCCCCGACCCCCCCGATCGTCGGGACCCCAATGCCGCTGGTCAGGTTCTCCGATGATGCTCCGACGATGGTGCTTCGGTAAAGAAAAATGCGACACCAGCACATGCCCGAGGCCAGCATGTGCTGCCGTAACCCTCGGTCCGGTCCTATCTTAGACTGGGAATGAACTCCGTATGCCTAAGCCAACCGATGAAACGAACGGGCGGATGGGCACTACGCCGCCCAGAGAGACGGGATGCGTAAGCCAAGGATCGATAGGGTGGTAGGTGGGTTTAGGTACATGTTCATATTTCTATGTGCCAATGCCATTTTTATGGATTGTAAATTCATACAATGGTCCCTTAAGCCTTCACGTGAAGTTTCATGGCAGGATGACTCGTTTTTTTATTTTTCAAAATTTTTGAAACTTTTTGCTGTTTGAAATTTTTTAAAATTTTCTCGGAAGGACTTTTGGCCCCAAACTTGGTAGACATGATCCTTGTATTTTGTTGGCATGCACAAAAAATTCAGCCAAAAACTCAAAGTGTACGAGATTTTGTGACCATTTCAAAAAAAGTGTCCCCATTTCAGACACTTTAATGGCTACTGGCAGCAAACCTGTAAAATCTCAAATGCCCTTAAAGGGGGTGTGAGTTCTTGAGGTTTGATGAGAGATAGGGGGCCAATATAAGGGCCAAGTACTAGCACCCATTGCATATCATGTGCGTACACCCCCCCGGCCCCCCCGATCGCCGGAACCCCAATGCCGTCAGTTAGGTTCTCCATCGATGCACCGGCGATGGTGGCCCGGTGAAGAAAAATGTGGCACTAGCACATGCCCAAGCCCAGCATGTGGTACGCAACCCTCGATCTGGTCCGATCTTAGACTGGGAAAGAACTCTGTATGCTTAGACTGGGAATTAACTCTGTATGCCAAAGTCAACCCACGAAATGAGTATGCGAGCGCTCAGCTGGCCAGAGGGGTGGGATGCGTAAGCTAGTGATCAGTCAGGTCCCCCTATGCGAGCTACCGATCCTGCTACCGCAACCCTCGATCCATTCGATCTTACACTGGGAATGAACTCCGTATGCTTAAGCCAGCTGACAAAACGAGTTGGTGGGCAGACGGGCGGGCATTACACCGGCCAAAGAGACGGGATGCGCAAGCTGTGGATCGATAGTGTGGTAGGTGGGTTTAGGCACATCTTCATATTTCTACGTGCCAATGCCATTTTTATGGCTTGTAAATTCATACAATGGTCTCTTAAGCCTTCACGTGAAGTTTCATGGCAAGATGACTCATTTTCTATTTTTCATGATTTTTGAAACTTTGTGCAGTTCAGGATTTTTTAAATTTTTTTCGGAAGACGTTTTGGCCCCAAACTTGGTAGACGTGATCCTTTTATTTTTTTTTGGCATGCACAAAAAAATTCAGCTAAAAACTCGAAGTGTACAAGATTTTGTGACGATTTGAAAAAAGTGTCCCCATTTCAGACACTTTAATGGCTACTGGCAGCAAAGCTGTGAAATCTCAAATGCTCTTTAAGGAGGTGTGAGTTCTAGAGGTTTGATGAGGGATAGGGGGCTGAAATAAGGGCCAAGTACCAGCACCCATTGCACATCATGTGCGCACACCCCCCTCGGCCCCCCCGATCGTCAGAACCCCAATGTCGCCCGTCAGGTTCTCCGGTGATGGTGCCCCGACGAAGAAAAATGTGGCACCAGCACTTGCTCGAGCCCAACATGTGCTGCCACAACCCTCGGTCCAGTCCGATCTTAGACTGGGAATGATCTCCGTATGCCAAAGACAACCAACGAAACGAGCGTTCGGGCGGTCAGCCGGCCAGAAGGGTTGGATGCGCAAGCTGGGGATCGGGCAGGTCCCCCTCTGCATGCTGCCGATCCTGCCACCGCAACCCTCGATCCGGTCTGATCTTAGACTAGGAATGAACTCCGTATGCCTAAGCCAACCGATGAAACAATCGAGCGGGCGGGCGGGCACTACGTCTATCAGAGAGACGGATGCGCAAGCCGTGGATCGATAGGGTGGTAGGTGGGTTTAGGCACATCTTCATATTTCTACATGCCAATGCTTTTTTTATGGCTTGTAAATTCATACAATGGTCCCTTAAGCCTTCACGTGAAGTTTCATGGTAAGACGACTCATTTTCTATTTTTCATGATTTTGAAACTTTTTACGGTTCAGGATTTTTTAAAATTTTTTTGGAAAGATTTTTGGCCCCAAACTTGGTAGACGTGATCCTTGTATTTTTGTTGGCATGCACAAAAAAATTCAGCTAAAAACTCGAAGTGTACAAGATTTTGTGACCATTTGAAAAAAGTGTCCCCAATTCAAACACTTTAAAGGCTGCTAGCAGCAAACCTATAAAATCTCAAATGCTCTTTAAGGGGGTGTGAGTTCTCGAGGTTTGATGAGGGATAGGGGGCCAATATCAGGGCAAAGTACCAGCACCCATCGTACATCATCGGCGCACACCCCGCCCGGCCCCCCCGATCGTCAGTACCCCAATGCCGTCGGTCAGGTTCTCCGGTGATACTTCGACGAAGAAAAATACGACACCAGCACAAGCTCGAGCCCAGCATGTGCTACCGCAACCCTCGGTCCGATCCGATCTTAGACTGGCAATGAGCTCCGTATGCCTAAGTCAACCCATGAAATGAGCGTGCGGGCGCTCAGCCGGTCAGAAGGGTGGGATGTGCAAGTCGGGGACCGATCGGGTCCCCCTCTGCATGCTATCGATCCTGCTACCGCAACCCTCGGTCCGGTCTGATCTTAGACTGGGAATGAACTCCGTATGCCTAAGCTAACCGAGGAAATGAGCGGACGGGCAGGCAGGCGAGAACAACATCAGCCAGAGAAACGGGATGCGCAAGTTGTGGATCGATAGGGTGGTAGGTGGGTTTAGGCACATCTTCATATTTCTATGTGCCAATGCCATTTATATGGCCTGTAAATTCATACAATGGTCCCTTAAGACTTCATGTGAAGTTTCATGGCAAGACGACGAGTTTTATATTTTTCACGATTTTCGAAACGTTTTGCAGTTTAGGATTTTTTAAAGTTTTTTCGCAATGAGTTTTGGCCCCAAACCTGGTAGACGTGATCCTTGTATTGTTGTTGGCATGCACAAAAAAATTCAGCTAAAAACTCAAAGTGTACAAGATTTTGTGACCATTTGAAAAAAGTGTCCCCATTTCAGTCACTTTAATGGCTACTGGCAGCAAACCTGTAAAATCTCAAATGCTCTTTAAGGGGGTGTGAGTTTTCAAGGTTTGATGAGGGATTGGGGGCCAGCATAAGGGCCAAGTACCAGCACCCATCGCACATCATGTGCGCACACCCCCCGGCCCCCTGATCGCCGGAACCCTACTACCGCCGGTCAGGTTCTCCGATGATGCTTCGATGATGGTGCCCCGGCGAAGAAAAATACGGTACCAGCACATGCCTGAGGCCAGCATGTGCTACCGTAACCCTTGGTCTGGTCCAATCTTAGACTGGAATGAATTCCGTATGCCTAAGCCAACCGACGACACGAGCGGGCGGGCGGGCGGGCAGGCACTACGCCGGCCAGAGAGATGGGATGCGTAAGCCGTGGATCGATAGGGTGGTAGGTGGGTTTAGGTACATCTTCGTATTTCTGTGTGCCAATGCCATTTTTATGGCTTGTAAATTCATAGAATGGTAACTTAAGCCTTTACGTGAAGTTTCATGGCAAGACGACTTGTTTTCTATTTTTCACAATTTTCAAAACATTTTGCTGTTCGGGATTTTTTAAAATTTTTTCGGAAGGGGTTTTGGCCCCAAACTTGGTATACGTGATCCTTGTATTTTTGTTGGCATGCACAAAAAAATTCTGCTAAAAACTCGAAGTGTACAAGATTTTGTGAACATTTGAAAAAAGTGTCCCCATTTCAGACACTTTAAAGGCTGCTAGCAGCAAACCTGTAAAATCTCAAATGCTCTTTAAGGGGGTGTGAGTTCTCGAGGTTTGATGAGGGATAGGGGGCCAATATAAGGGCCAAGTACCAGCACCCATCGTACATCATGGGTGCACACCCCGCCCGACCCCCCTGATCGACAGTACCCCAATGCCGTCGGTCAGGTTCTCCGACGATGCTTCGACGAAGAAAAATGCGACACCAGCACATGCTCGAGCCCAGCATATGCTGCCGCAACACTTGGTCCGATCTGATCTTAGACTGGGAATGCGCTCCGTATGCCTAAGTCAACCCATGAAACGAGCGTGCGGGCGCCCAGCCGGCCAGAGGGGCGGGATGCACAAGCCGGGGACCGATTGGGTAACCTTCTGCATGCTGCCGTAACCCTCGGTCCGGTCTGATCTTAGACTGGGAATGAACTCCGTATGCCTAAGCTAACCGACGAAACGAACGGACGGCCAGGCGGACGGGAACTACGCTGGCCAGAGAGACGGGATGCAAAAGCTGTGGATCGATAGGGTGGTAGGTGGGTTTAGGCACATCTTCGTATTTCTATGTGCCAATTCCGTTTATATGGCTTGTAAATTCATACAATGGTCCTTTAAGCCTTCAGGTGAAGTTTTATGGCAAGACGAGGAGTTTTATATTTTTCACGATTTTTGAAACTTTTTGCAGTTTAGGATTTTTTAACATTTTTTCGCAACGAGTTTTGGCCCCAAACTTGGTAGACGTGATCCTTGTATTTTTGTTGGCATGCACAAAAAAATTCAGCTAAAAACTTGAAGTGTACAAGATTTTGTGACCATTTGAAAAAAATGTCCCCATTTCAGACACTTTAATGGCTATTGGCAGCAAACCTGTAAAATCTCAAATGCTCTTTAAGGGGGTGTGAGTTCTCAAGGTTTGATGAGGGATTGGGGGCCAGTATAAGGGCCAAGTACCAGCACCCATCGCACATCATGTGCACACACCCCCCCCGGCCGTCCGATCGTCGAAACCTCAATGCCGCCGGTCAGGTTCTCCGACGATGCTCCGACGATGGTGCCCCAATGAAGAAAAATATGACACCAGCACATGCTCGAGGCCAGCATGTGCTACCGTAACCCTCGGTCCGGTCCGATCTTAGACTGGGAATGAATTTCGTATGCCTAAGCCAACCGACGACACGAGCGGGTGGGTGGGCGGGCGGGGACTACGTCGGCCAGAGAGACGGGATTCGTAAGCCGTGGATCGATAGGGTGGTAGGTGGGTTTAGGTACAGCTTCATATTTCTGCGTGCCAATTCCATTCTTATGGCTTGTAAATTCGTACAATGGTCCCTTAAGCCTTCACGTGAAGTTTCATGGCAAGATGACCCGTTTTCTATTTTTCATGATTTTCAAAACTTTTTACGGTTCGAGATTTTTTAAAATTTTTTTGGAAGGATTTTTGGCCCCAAACTTGGTAGATGTGATCCTTTTATTTTTTTTGGCATGCATAAAAAAATTTAGCTAAAAATTTGAAGTGTACAAGGTTTTGTGGCAATTTGAAAAAAGTGTCCCCATTTTAGACACTTTAATGGCTACTGGTAGCAAACCTGTAAAATCTCAAATGCTCTTTAAGGGAGTGTGAGTTCTTAAGGTTTGATGAGGGATAGGGGGCCAATATAAAGGCCAACTACCAGAAGCCATCGCACATCATGTGCGTACACCCCTTCCGGCCCCCTCGATCGTCGGAACCCCAATGCCGCTGGTAAGGTTCTCCGGCGATCTTAGACTAGGAATGAACTCCGTATGCTTAGACTACGAATGAACTCTGCATGCCTAAGTCAACCCATGAAACGAGCGTGCGGGCGCTCAGTCGGCCAGAGGGGTGGGATGCGCAAGCTGGGGATCGGTTGGGTCCCCCTCTGCGTGCTGCCGTTCCTGTTGTTGCGGCCCTCCGTCTACTCCGACCTTAAACTGGGAATGAACTCCGTATGCCTAAGCCAACTGACGAAACGAGCGGGCAAGCGGGCACTACACCGGCCAGAGAGACGGGATGCGCAAGCCGTGGATGATTGGGTGGTAGGTGGGTTTAGGCACATCTTCATATTTCTACTTGCCAATGCCATTTTTATGACTTGTAAATTCGTACAATGGTCCCTTAAGCCTTCATGTGAATTTTAATGGCAAGACGACTCGTTTTCTACTTTTCACGATTTTAAAAACTTTTTACGGTTTGAGATTTTTTAAAATTTTTTCGGAAGGAGTTTTGGCCCCAAACTTGGAAGACATGATCCTTGTATTTTTGTTGGCATGCATAAAAAAATTCAGCTAAAAACTCGAAGTGTACAAGATTTTGTGACCAATTGAAAAAAGTGTCCCCATTTCAGACACTTTAATGGCTACTGGCAGCAAACCTGTAAAATCTCAAATGCTCTTTAAGAGGTGTGAGTTCTCAAGGTTTGATGAGGGATAGGGGGCAATATAAGGGCCAAGTATCAGCACCCATCACACATCATGTGCGCACACCCCTCGGCCCCCTCGATAGCCGGAACCCAATGCCGTTGGTCAGGTTCTTCGATGATGGTACCCCGGCGAAGAAAAATGTGGCACCAGCACATGCCCGAGCCCAGTATGTGCTGCCACAACCTTCGGTTCGGTTTGATCTTAGTCTGGGAATGAACTTCGTATGCTTAGACTGGGAATGAACTCCGTATGCCTAAGTCAAACCACGAAAGGAGCTTCGGGCACTCAGCCAGCCAGAGGGATGGGATGCGCAAGCCGAGAATCGATCGGGTCCCCCTCTGCGTGCTGCCGATCCTGCTACCGCAACCCTCGATCCATTTTGATCTTAGACGGGGAATGAACTCTGTATGCCTAAGCCAACCGACGAAACGAGCGGACGGGCGGGCTGGCGGGCACTACGCCGGCCAGAGAGACGGGATATGCAAGCCGTGGATCGATAGGGTGGTTAGTGGGTTTAGGCACATCTTCAAATTTCTACGAGCCAATGCCATTTTTATGGCTTGTAAATTCATACAATGGTCCCTTAAGCCTTCACGTAAAGTTTCTTGGCAAGATGACTCGTTTTCTATTTTTCACGATTTTTGAAACATTTTGGGGTTCGAGATTTTTTTAAATTTTTTTGAAAGGAGTTTTGGCCCAAAACATGGTGGACGTGATCCTTGTATTTTTGATAGCATGCACAGAGAAATTCAGCTCAAAACTCAAAGTTTACAAGATTTTGTGACCATTTGAAAAAAGTGTCCCCAATTCAAACATTTTAATGGCTACTGGCAGCAAACCTGTAAAATCTCAAATGCTCTTTAATGAGGTGTGAGTTCTCGAGGTTTGATGACGGATAGGGGGCCAATATAAGGGCCAAGTACCAGCACCCATGGCACATCATGTGCGCACACCCCCCGGTTCCCCCGATCATTGGAACCCTAATGTCGTCGGTCAAAATTTTCGGTGATGAAATGGGCAGGCGGGCGGGCACTACGCCGGCCAGAGAGACGGGATATGCAAGCCGTGGATCGATAGGGTGGTTGGTGGGTTTAGGCACATCTTCATATTTCTATAAGTCAATGCCATTTTTATGGCTTGTAAATTCATACAATGGTCCCTTAAGCCTTCACGTGAAGTTTCTTGGCAAGACGACTCGTTTTCTATTTTTCACGATTTTTAAAACTTTTTACGGCTCAGGATTTTTTAAAATTTTTTTGGAAGGATTTTTGACCCCAAACTTGGTAGACATTATCCTTGTATTTTTTTTTGGCATGCACAAAAAAAATTCAGCTAAAAACTCGAAGTGTACAAGATATTGTGACCATTTGAAAAAAGTGTTCCCATTTCAGACACTTTAATGGCTACTGGCAGCAAACCTGTAAAATGTCAAATGCTCTTTAAGGGGGAGTGAGTTCTCGAGGATTGATGAGGGATAGGGGGCCAATATAAGGGCCAAGTACCAGCACCCATCGCACGTCATGTGCGTACAACCACTCTTGGCCCCCTCGATCGCCAAAACCCCAATGCCGCCGGTCAGGTTCTCCGGCGATGCTCAGACGATTGTGCCCTGGTGAAGAAAAATGCGGCACTAGCAAATGCCCGAGCCCAGCATGTGCTGCCGCAACCCTCGGTCCAGTCCAATCTTAGACTGGGAATGAACTCCGTATGCTTAGACTTGGAATGAACTCTGTATGCCTAAGTTAACCCACGAAACGAGCATACGGGTGCTCAGTCAGCCAAAGAGGCGGGATGCGTAAGTCGGGGATTGGTCGAGTCCCCTTCTGCATGCTGTCGATCCTACTATCACAACACTCAGTCCTGTCTGAACTTAGACTAGGAATGAACACCGTATGCCTAAGCCAACTGACGAAACGAGCGAGCGGGCACTACGCCGGCCAGAGAGATGAGATGCGCAAGCCGTGGATCGATAAGGTGGTAGGTGGATTTAGGCACATCTTCATATTTCTGTGTGCCAATGCCATTCTTATGGCTTGTAAATTCATACAATGGTCCCTTAAGCCTCCACGTGAAGTTTACGGCAAGATGACCTGTTTTTTATTTTTCATGATTTTTGAAACTTTTTTCGGTTCGGGATTTTTTTAAATTTTTTCGGAAGGATTTTTGGCCCCAAACATGGTAGACATGATCCTTGTATTTTTGTTGGCTTGCACAAAAAAATTCAGCTAAAAACTTGAAGTGTACAAGATTTTGTGACCATTTGAAAAAAGTGTCCCCATTTCAGACACTTTAATGGCTACTGGCAGCAAACCTGTAAAATCTCAAATGCTCTTTAAGGGGTCTGAGTTCTCGAGGTTTGATGTGGGATAGGGGGCCAATATAAGGGTCGAGTACCAGCACCAATCGCACAGCATGTCCGCATACCCCCCCGACCCCGCGATCACCGGAACCCCAATGTCGTCGGTCAGGTTCTCCAATGATGCTCCGACGATGGTGCCCCGGTGAAGAAAAATGCGACACCAGCACATGCCCGAGCCCAACATTTTCTGTCGGAACCCTCGGTCTGGTTTGATCTTAGACTGGGAATGAACTCCGTATGCTTAGACTGGGAATGAACTCCGTATGCCTAAGTCAACCCATGAAACGAGCGTGCGGGCGCTTATCCGGCCAGAGGGGTGGGATGCGCAAGCCGGGGATCGGTCGGGTCCCCTTCTACGTGCTACCGATCTTATTGCCGTAACCCTCAGTCCGATCTAATCTTAGACTGGGAATGAACTCCGTATGCCTAAGCCAACTGACGAAACGAGCGGGCGGGCGACCGGGCACTACTTCGGCCAGAGAGACGGGATGCACAAGCCGTGGATCGATAGGGTGGCAGGTGGTTTAGGCACATCTTTATATTTCTGTGTGCCAATGCCATTTTTATGGCTTGTAAATTCATACAATGGTCCCTTAGGCTTGCACATGAAGTTTCATGGCAAGACGACTCGTTTTCTATTTTTCACGATTTTTGAAACTTTTTACGTTTCGGGATTTTTTTAAATTTTTTCGGAAGGAGTTTTTACCCCAAACTTGGTAGACGTGATCCTTGTATTTTTTTTGGCATGCACAAAAAAATTCAGCTAAAAACTCGAAGTGTACAAGATTTTGTGACCATTTGAAAAAAGTGTCCCCATTTCAGACACTTTAATGGCTACTGGCAGCAAACCTGTAAAATCTCAAATGCTCTTTAAGGCGGTGTGAGTTCTCGAGGTTTCATGAGGGATAGGGGGCCAATATAAGGGCCAAGTACCAGCAACCATCACACATGATGTGCGCACAACCCCCCTCGGCCCCCCCGATCGTCGAAACCCCAATGCTGTCGGTCAGGTTCTCTGGCGATGCTCCGACGATGGTGCCCCGGTGATGAAAAATGCGGCACCAGCACATGCCTGAGCCCAGCATGTGCTGCCACAACCCTCGGTCCGGTCTGATCTTAGACTGGGAATGAATTCCGTAAGCCTAAGTCAACCCACGAAACGAGCATGCGGGCGCTCAACCGAACAGAGGGGAGGGATGTGCAAGCCGGGATCGATCGGGTCCCCCTCTATGTGCTGCCAATCCTACTATTGAAACCCTCAATCTGGTCTAATCTTAGACTGGGAATGAACTCCATATGCCTAAGCCAACCGATGAAACGAACGGGCGGGTGGGCGGTCGAGCACTACGTCGGCTAGAGAGACGGGATGCGTAAGCCGTGGATCGATAGGGTGGTAAGTGGGTTTAGGCACATCTTCATATTTCTACGTGCCAATGCCATTTTTATGGCTTGTAAACTCAGACAATGGTCCCTTAAGCCTTCACGTGAAGTTTCATGGCAAGACGACTCGTTTTCTATTTTTAACAATTTTCAAAACTTTTTGCGGTTCATGATTTTTTAAAATTTTTTCGGAAGGAGTTTTGGCCCCAAACTTGGTAGACGTGATCCTTGTATTTTGGTTGGCATGCATAAAACAATTCAGCTAAAAACTCAAAGTATACAAGATTTTGTGACCATTTGAAAAAAGTGTCTCCATTTCAGACACTTTAATGGCTACTGGCCGCAAACCTGTAAAATCTCAAATGCTCTTTAAGGGGGGTGTGAGTTCTCGAGGTTTGATGAGGGATAGGGGCCAATATAAGGGCCAAGTACCAGCACCCATCGCACATCATGTGCACACAACCCCCTAGGCCCCCCCGATCGTCGGAACCCTAATGTCGCCGGTCAGGTTCTCCAGCGATGCTCCGACGATGGTGCCCCGATGAAGAAAAATACGGCACCAGGACATGCTCAAGCCCAGCATGTGCTGTCGGAACCCTCGGTTCGGTCTGATCTTAGACTGGGAATGAACTCCGTATGCCTAAGTCAACCTACGAAACGAGCGTGCGAGCGCTCAGCCGGCCAAAGGGGTGAGATGCGCAAGTCAGGGATCGGCCGGGTCCCCCTCTACGTGCTGCCGCAACCCTCAGTCCGATCTGATCTTAGACTGGTAATGAACTCCGTATGCCTAAGCCAACCGATTAAACGAGCGGGCGGGCGGGCACTATGTCGGTAGAGAGATAGGATGCGCAAGCCATGGATCGATAGGGTGGTAGGTGGGTTTATGCACATCTTCATATTTTTGCATACCAATGCCATTTTTATGGCTTGTAAATTCATACAGTGGTCCCTTAAGCCTTCACGTAAAGTTTCATGGCAAGACGACTCATTTTCTATTTTTCACGATTTTCAAAACTTTCTACGGTTTGGGATTTTTGAAAATTTTTTCGGAATGATTTGTGGCCCCAAACTTAGTAGGGGTGATCGTTGTATTTTTATTGGCACGCACAAAAAAATTCAGCTAAAAAATCGAAGTGTACAAGATTTTGTGACCTTTTGAAAAAAGTGTCCCCATTTCAGACACTTTAATGGCTACTGGCAGCAAACCTATAAAATCTCAAACGCTCTTTAAGGGGGTGTGTGTTCTCGAGGTTTGATGAGGGATAGGGGGCCAATATAAGGGCCAAGTACCAGCACCCATCGCACATCATGTGTGCACACCCCCCGGCCCCCCATCGTCGGAACCCTAATGTCACCGGTCAGGTTCTCCGGTGATACTCCGACGATGGTGCCCCGATGAAGAAAAATGCTGCACCAGCACATGCCCGAGCCCAGCTTGTGCTGTCACAACCCTCGATCCGATCCGATCTTAGACTGGGAATGAACTCCGTATGCTTAGATTGGAATGAACTCCGTATGCCTAAGTCAACCCACGAAACAAGCGTACGGGCGCTCAGCCGACCAGAGGGGTGGGATGCGTAAGCCGAGGATCGATCGGGTCTCCCTCTATGTGCTGTCGATCCTGCTATCGCAACCCTCAGTCTGATCCAATCTTAGACTGGGAATTAACTCCTTATGCCTAGGCCAACTGACGGAATGAGCGGACGGGCGGGCGGACGAGCACTACGTCGGCAAGAGAGATGGGATGCGCAAGTCGTGGATCGATAGGGTGGTAGGTGGGTTTTGGTACATCTTCATATTTCTGCGTGCCAATGCCATTTTTATGGCTTGTAAATTCATACAATGGTCCCTTAAGCCTTCACGTGAAGTTTCATGGCAAGATGACTCGTTTTCTATTTTTCACGATTTTTGAAACTTTTTAGAGTTCGGGATTTTACAAAATTTTTTCGGAAGAAGTTTTGGCCCCAAACTTGGTAGAACTGATCCTTGTATTTTTTTTGGCATGCACAAAAAAATTCAGCTAAAAACTCTAAGTGTACAAGATTTTGTGACCATTTGAAAAAAGTGTCCCCATTTCAGACACTTTAGTGGCTACTGGCAGCAAACCTGTAAAATCTCAAATGCTCTTTAAGGGGATGTGAGTTCTCGAGGTTTGATGAGGGATTGGGGGCCAATATAAGGGCCATGTACCAGCACCAATCGCACATCATGTGCGCACACCCCTCCGGCCCCCCGATCTTTGGAACCCCAATGTTGTCGGTCAGGTTCTCTGACGATGCTCCGACGATGGTGCCCCGACGAAGAAAAATGTGGCACCAGCACATGCTCGAGCCCAGCATGTGTTACCGCAACTCTCGGTCCGGTCCGTTCTTAGACTGAGAATGAACTCCGTATGCTTAGACTGGGAATGAACTCCGTATGCCTAAGTCAACCCACGAAACAAGCGTGCAGGCACTCAGTCGGCCAGAGGGGTGGGATGCGCAAGTCGGGGATCGACCGATTCCCCCTCTATGTGCTGCCAATCCTGCTAGCACAACCCTCAATCCCGTCTGATCTTTGACTGGGAATGAACTTCGTATACCTAAGCCAACCAACAAAACGAGTGGGTGGGCGGGCATTACGCCGTCCAGAAAAACGGGATGCGTAGGCCGTCGATCGATAGGGTGGTAGGTGGGTTTAGCCACATCTTCATATTTCTGCATGCCAATGCCATTTTTATGGCTTGTAAATTCATACACTGGTCCCTTAAGCCTTCATGTGAAGTTTCATGGGAAGACGACTCGTTTTCTATTTTTCACGATTTTCAAAACTTTTTGCATTTTCGGATTTTTTAAAATTTTTTCGGAAGAAGTTTTGGCCCCAAACTTGGTAGACATGATCCATGTATTTTTGTAGGCATTGAAAAAAAAATTCAGCTAAAAACTCGAAGTGTACAAGATTTTGTGACCATATGAAAAAAGTGTCCCCATTTCAAACACTTTAATGGCTACTGGCAGCAAACCTATAAAATCTCAAATGCTCTTTAAAGGGGTGTGAGTTCTCGAGCTTTGATGAGGGATAGGGGGCCAATATAAGGGCCAAGAACCAGCACGCATCGCACATCATGAGCGCACACCACCCCTGGCCGCCTCGATCGTCGGAACCCTAATGCTGTCGGTCAGGTTGTCCGGCAATGCTCCGGTGATGGTGTCCCGGTGAAGAAAAATACGGCACCAGCACATGCCCGAGCCCAACATGTGCTACCGCAAACCTCGGTCTGGTCCGATCTTAGACTGGGAATGAACTCCGTATGCCTAAGCCAACCGACGAAACGAGCGGGCTGGCACTACGCCGACCAGAGAGACGGGATGTGCAAGCCGTGAATCGATAGGGTGGTAGGTGGGTTTAGGAACATCTTCATATTTCTACGTGACAATGCCATTTTTATGGCTTGTAAATTCATACAATGGTCCCTTAAGCCTTCACGTGAAGTTTCATGGCAAGACGAATCGTTTTCTATTTTTCATGATTTTTGAAACTTTTTGCGATTCGAGATTTTTTAAAATTTTTTCAAAAGGGGTTTTGGCCCCAAACTTGGTAAACGTGATTCTTGTATTTTTATTGGCATGCACAAAAAAATTCAGCTAAAAACTCGAAGTGTACAAGATTTTGTGACAATTTCAAAAAACTGTCCCCTTTTCAGACACTTTAATGGCTACTGGCAGCAAACCTGTAAAATCTCAAATACTCTTTAAGGGGGTGTGAGTTCTCGAGGTACGATGAGGGATAGGGGGCCAATATAAGGGCCAAGTACCAGCACCCATCAAACATCATGTGTGCACACCCCCCCGGCCCCCCCGATCGCCGGAACCCCAATGCGACCGGTCAGGTTCTCCGGCGATGGTGCCTCGGCGAAGAAAAATACGACACCAGCACATGCCCGAGCCCAGCATGTGCTGCCGTAACCCTCGGTCTGGTCCGATCTTAGACTGGGAATGAACTCCGTATGCTTAGACTGGGAATGAACTACGTATGCCTAAGTCAACCCACGAATCGAGTGTGCGGGCGCTCAATCGGCTAGAGGGGCGGGATGCGCAAGCCGGGGATCGGTCGGGTCCCCCTCTACGTGTTGCGAATCCTGCTACCACAACCCTCGATCCGGTTCGATCTTAGACTTGGAATGAACTCCGTATGCCTAAGCAACCAACAAAATGAGCGGGCGGGCGGGCACTATGCCGGCCAGAGAGACGGGATGCGCAAGCCGTGGATCGATAGGGTGGTAGGTGGGTTAGGTACATCTTCATATTTCTACGTGCCAATGCCATTTTGATGGCTTGTAAATTCATACAATGGTCCCTTAAGCCTTCACGTGAAGTTTCATGGCAAGACGGCTCGTTTTCTATTTTTCATGATTTTTGAAACTTTTTACGGTTCGAGATTTTTTTAAATTTTTTCGAAAGGAGTTTTGGCCCCAAACTTTGTAGACGTGATCCTTGTATTTTTTTTGGTAGGCACGAAAACATTCAGCTAAAAACTCAAAGTGTACAAATTTAGTGACCATTTGAAAAAATTGTCCCCATTTTAGACACTTTAATGGCTACTGGTAGCAAACCTGTAAAATCTCAAATGCTCTTTAAGGGGGTGTGAGTTCTCGAGGTTTGATGAGCGATAAGGGGCCAATATAAGAGCCAAGTACCAGCACCCATCCCACATCATGTGCGCACACCGCCCCAGGCCCCCCGATTGCCGGAACCCTAATGCCACCGTTCAGGTTCACCGGTGATGCTCCTACGATGGTGCCCCAGCGAAGAAAAATGCGGCACCAGGACATGCCCCAGCCCAGCATGTGCTGTTGCAACCCTCGATCCGGTCCGATCTTGGAATGGGAATAAACTTCGTATGCTTAGACTGGGAATGAACTCTGTATGCCTAAGTCAACCCACGAAACGAGTGTGCGGGCGCTCAGCCGGCCAAAGGGGCGGGATGCGCAAGCCGGGGATCGAGCGGGTCCCCCTCTACGTGCTGCTGATCCTGCTGCTGCAACCCTCGGTCCAGTCCCATCTTAGACTGGGAATGAACTCCGTATGCCTAAACCAACCGACGAAACGAGCGGGCACGCAGCCAGTATGCCGACCAGAGAGACAGGACGTGCAAGTCATGGATCGATAGGGTGGTAGGTGGGTTTAGGCACATCTTCATATTTCTACGTGCCAATGCCATTTTTATGGCTTGTAAATTCATACAATGGTCCCTTAAGCCTTTATATGAAGTTTCATGGCAATACGACTCGTTTTCTATTTTTCATGATTTTCAAAACTTTTTGCGATTCGAGATTTTTTAAAATTATTTCGGAACGAGTTTTGGCCCCAAAGTTGGTAGACGTAATCCATGTATTTTTCTAGGAACGCACAAAAAAATTTAAATAAAGGGCCAAGTACCAGCACCCATCGCACATCATGTGCGCACACCCCTCCGACCCCCCCGATCGCCGGAACCCCAATGCCGCCAGTCAGGTTCTCCGATGATACTCCGATGATGGTGCCCTGACGATGAAAAATATGGCACCAGCACATGCTCGAGCCCAGCATGTGCTGTCGCAACCCTCGATCCGGTCCGATCTTATACTGGGAATGAACTTCGTATGCTTAGATTGTGAATGAACTCCGTATGCCTAAGTCAACTCAAGAAACGAGCGTGCAGGAGCTTAGTCGCCAGAGGGGCGGGATACGCAAGCCGAGGAACGATCGGGTCCCCCTCTGCGTGCTGTCGATCCTGCTGCAGCAACCTTCGGTCCAACACTATCTTGGACTGGGAATGAACTCCGTATGCCTAAGTCAACCCATAAAACGAGCGTGCGGGCGCTCAGTCGGCCAGAGGGGCTGGATCCGTAAGCCGGGGATCAGCCGGGTCCCCCTCTACATGCTGCCGATCCTACTGCAGCAACCCTCGATCCGGTCTGATCTTAGATGGGAATGAACTCTGTATGCCTAAGCCAACCGACGAAATGAGCAGGTGGGCGGGCGGGCACTACACCGGCCAGAGAGACGGGATTCGCAAGCCATGGATCGATAGGGTGAAAGGTGGGTTTAGGTACATCTTCATATTTCTACGTGCCAATGCTATTTTTATGGCTTGTAAATTCATATAATGGTCCCTTAAGCCTTCACGTGAAGTTTCATGGCAAGACGACTCGTTTTCTATTTTTCACGATTTTCGAAACTTTTTATGGTTCGAGATTTTTTAAAATTTTTTCGGAAGGAGTTTTGGTCCCAAACTTGGTAGACGTGATCCTTGTATTTTTGTTGGCATGCACAAAAACATTCAGCTAAAAACTCAAAGTGTACAAGATTTTTTGACCCTTTGAAAAAAGTGTCCCCATATCAGACACTTTAGTGGCTACTGGCAGCAAACCTGTAAAATCTCAAATGCTCTTTAAGGGGGTGTGAGTTGTCGAGGATTGTTGAGGGAGAGGGGGCCAATATAAGGGCCAACTACGAGCACCAATCGCACATCATGTGCGCACACCCCCCGGCCCCCCGATCATCGGAACCCCAATGCCACCGGTCAGGTTCTCCGACGATGCTCCGGCGATGGTGCCCCGACGAAGAAAAATGCGGCACCAGGACATGCCGGAGCCCAGTATGTGCTGTCGGAACCCTCATTCCGGTTTGATCTTACACTGGAAATGAACTCCGTATGCTTAGACTGGGATGAACTCCGTATGCCTAAGTCAACCCACGAAACGAGCGTGCGAGCGCTCAACCGGCAAGAGGGGTGGGATGCGTAAGCCGGGGATCAGCCGGGTCCCCCTCTACGTGCTGTCGATCCTGTTATCGCAACCCTCGGTTTGGTCCAAGCTTAGGCTGGAAATGAACTCCGTACGCCTAAGCCAACCGATGAAACGAGCGGGCGGGCGGGCAGGCACTACGTCGGCAAGAGAGACGGGATGCGCAAGTCGTGGATCGATAGGGTGGTAGGTGGATTTAGGCACATCTTCATATTTTTGCATGCCAATGCCATTTTTTTGGCTTGTAAATTCATACAATGGTCCCTTAAGCCTTCACGTGAAGTTTCATGGCAAGACAACTCGTTTTTTATTTTTCACGATTTTCAAAACTTTTTGCGGTTCGGGATTTTTTAAAATTTTTTCGGAAGGAGTTTTGGCCCCAAACTTGGTTGACGTGATCTTTGTATTTTTTTTGGCATGCACAAAAAAATTCAGCTAAAAACACGAAGTGTACAAGATTTTGTAACCATTTGAAAAAAGTGTCCCCATTTCAGACACTTTAATGGCTACTAGCAGCAAACCTGTAAAATCTCAAATGCTCCTTAAGGGGGTGTGAGTTCTCGAGGTTTGATGAGGGATAGGGGGCCAATATAAGGGCCAAGTAGCAGCACCCATTGCACATCATGTGCGCACACCCCCCCCGGCCCCCCCGATCGTCGGAACCCCAATGCTGCAGGTGAAGTTCTCCAACGATGATCCGGCAATGGTGCCCCGACGAAGAAAAATGCAGCACCAGCACATGCTCGAGCCTAGCATGTGCTGCCGCAACCTTCGGTTTGGTTCGATCTTAGACTGTCAATGAACTCCGTATGCTTAGACTGGGAATGAACTCCGTATGCCTAAGTCAACCCACGAAACGAGCGTGCGGGCGCTCAGCCAACCAGAGGGGCTGGATGCGTAAGCCAGGGATCGGTCGAATCCCCCTCTGCATGCTGTTGATCCTACTACAGCAACCCTCGGTCCGGTCTGATCTTAGACTGGGAATGAACTCCGTATGCCTAAGCCAACCAACGAAACGAGCGGGCAGGCGGGCACTACGCCGGCTAGAGAGACGGGATGCGCAAGCCGTGGATCGATAGGGTGGTAGGTGGGTTTAGTCACATCTTAATATTTCTGCCTACCAATTCCATTTTTATGGCTTGTAAATTCATACAATGGTCGCTTAAGCCTTCACGTGAAGTTTCATGGCAAGACGACTCGTTTTCTATTTTTCATAATTTTTGAAACTTTCTACAGTTCGGGATTTTTTAAAATTTTTTCGGAAAGAGTTTTGGCCCCAAACCTGGTAGACGTGATCCTTGTAGTTTTGTTGGCATGCATAAAAACATTCAGCTAAAAACTTATGGTGTACAAGATTTTTTGACCATTTGAAAAAGTGTCCCCATTTCAGACACTTTAATTGCTACTGCAGCAAACCTGTAAAATCTCAAATGCTCTTTAAGGGGGTGAGAGTTCTCGAGGATTGATGAGGGATAGGGGGCCAATATAAGGGCCAACTACCAGCACCCATCGCACATCATGTACGCACACCCCCCCGGCCCCCCTGATCATCGGAACCCTAATGCTGTCGGTCAGGTTCTCCAGCGATGCTTCGACGATGGTGCCCCGACGAAGAAAAATGCGGCACCAGCACATGCCCGAGCCCAGCATGTGCTACCGCAACCCTCGGTCTGGTCTGATCTTAGACTGGGAATGAACTCCGTATGCTTAGACTGGGAATGAACTCCATATGGCTATGTCAACCCACGAAATGGGCGTGCGAGCGCTCAACCTGCAAGAGGGGCGAGATATGCAAGTCAGGGATTGGCCGGGTCCCCCTCTACGTGCTATCGATCCTGCTATCACAACCTTCAGTTCGGTCCGATCATAGACTGGGAATGAACTCCGTATGCCTAAGCCAACCGATGAAACGAGTGGGTGGGCTGGCGGGCAGGCACTACGCTGGCAAGAGAGACGGGATGCGCAAGCCGTGGATCGATAGGGTGGTAGGTGGATTTAGGCACATCTTCATATTTCTGCATGCCAATGCCATTTTTATGGCTTGTAAATTCATACAATGGTCCCTTAAGCCTTCACGTGAAGTTTCATGGCAAGATGACTCGTTTTTTATTTTTCATGATTTTAGAAACTTTTTAAGGTTCGGGATTTTTTAAAATTTTTTTGAAAGGAGTTTTGGCCCCAAACTTGGTTGACGTGATACTTGTATTTTTGTTGGCATGCACAAAAAAATTTAGCTAAAAACACGAAGTGTACAAGATTTTGTGACCATTTGAAAAAAGTGTCCCCATTCTAGACACTTTAATGGCTACGGGCAGCAAACCTATAAAATCCCAAATGCTCTTTAAGGGGGTGTGAGTTGTCGAGGTTTGATGAGGGATAGGGGGCAATATAAGGGCCAAGTACCAGCACCAATCACACATCATATAAGCACACCCCCCCCCGGCCCCCCCGATCGCCAGAACCCCAATGCCTCCGGTCAGGTTCTCCGGCGATGCTCCGGCGATGGTGCCCCGACGAAGAAAAATGCGGCACCAGCACATGCCCAAGCCCAACATGTGCTACCACAACCCTCGGTTCGGTCCGATCTTAGACTGAAATGAACTCCATATGCTTAGACTGGGAATGAATTCCGTAAGCCTAAGTCAACCCACAAAACGAGTGTGCGGGCGCTCAGCCGGCCAAAGGGGCGGGATGCGTAAGCCGAGGATCGGCCGGGTCCCCCTCTGCATGCTGCCAATCCTGCTGCCGCAACACTCGGTCTGGTCTGATCTTAGATTGGGAATGAACTCCGTATGCCTAAGCCAACCGACGAAACGAGCGGGCGGGCGGGCTCTATGCCGACCAGAGAGACGGGATGCGCAAGCCATGGATCGATAGGGTGATAGGTGGGTTTAGGCACATCTTAATATTTCTGCCCACCAATGCCATTTTTATGCCTTGTAAATTCATACAATAGTCCCTTACGCCTTCACGTGAAGTTTCATGGCAAGACGACTCGTTTTCTATTTTTCATGATTTTCAAAAGTTTTTAGGGTTCAGGATTTTTTAAAATTATTTTGGAAGGAGTTTTGGCCCCAAAGTTGGTAGACGTCATCCTTGTATATTTGTAGGCATGCACAAAAAAATTCAAATAAAAACTCGAAGTGTACAACATTTTGTGATCATTTGAAAAAAGTGTCCCCATTTCAGACACTTTAATGGCTACTGGCAGCAAACCTATAAAATCTCAAGCGCCCTTTAAGGGGGTGTGAGTTCTCGAGCTTTGATAGGGGATAGGGGGCCAATATAAGGGCCAAGTACCAGCACCCATCACACATCATGTGCGCACACCCCCCTGGCCCCCCATCACCGGATCCCAATGTCGCCGGTCAGGTTCTTCGGTGATACTCCGACGATGGTGCCCCGACGATGAAAAATGTGGCAGCAGCACATGCCCGAGCCCAGCTTGTGCTACCGTAACCCTCGGTCTGGTCTGATCTTAGACTGGGAATGAACTCCGTATGCTTAGACTGGGAATGAACTCCGTATGCCTAAGTCAACCCACGAAACGAGCGTGCGGGCATTCAGCCAGCCAAAGGGGCGTGATGCCCAAGCCGAGGATCGATCTGGTCCCCCCTTGCGTGCTGTCGATCTTGCTGCAGCAACCCTCGGTCTGGCCTGATCTTAGACTGGGAATGAACTCCGTATGCCTAAGTCAACCCACGAAACGAGCGTGCGGGCGTTCAGCCAGCCAGAGGGGCTGGATGCGCAAGCCAGGGATTGACCGGATCCCCCTCTGCATGCTGCCAATCCTGCTGCAGCAACCCTTGATCTGGTCCTATCTTAGATGGGAATGAACTCCGTTTGCCAAAGCCAACCAACGAAATGAGCAGGCGGGCACTACGCCTGCCAAGAGACGAGATGCGCAAGCCGTGGATCGATAGGGTCTTAGGTGGGTTTAGGCACAACTTCATATTTTTGCATGCCAATGCCATTTTTATGGCTTTTAAATTCATACAATGGTTCCTTAAGCCTTCACGTGAAGTTTCATGGCAAGATGACTCGTTCTCTATTTTTCATGATTTTTTAAACTTTTTACGGTTCGGGATTTTTTAAAATTTTTTCAAAAAGATTTTTGGCCCCAAACTTGGTAAACGTGATCCTTGTATTTTTTTTGGCATGCATAAAAAAATTCAGCTAAAAACTTGAAGTGTACAAGATTTTGTGATGATTTGAAAAAGTGTCCCCATTTCAGACACTTTAATGGCTACTGGCAGCAAACCTGTAAAATCTCAAATGCTCTTTTAAGGGGGAGTGAGTTCTCGAGGTTTGATGAGGGATAGGGGGCCAATATAAGGGCCAAGTACCAGCATCCATCGCACATCATGTGTGCACACCCACCCCGGCCCCCCCGATCGCCGGAACCCCAATGCCGCGGTCAGGTTCTCCAACGATGCTCCGACGATGGTGCCACGATGAAGAAAAATGCGGCACCAGCACATGCCCGACCCAGCATGTGCTGCCGGAACCCTCGGTAAGGTCCGATCTTAGATTGGGAATGAACTCCGTATGCTTAGACTGGGAATGAACTCCGTATGCCTAAGTCAACCCATGAAACGAGCGTGCGGGTGCTCAGCCGACCAGAGGGGTGAGATGCGCAAGCCGGGGTTCGGTCGAGTCCCCCTCTGTGTGCTGCTGATCCTGCTGCTGTAACCCTTGGTCTGGTTTGATCTAAGACTAGGAATGAACTCCGTATGCCTAAGCGAACCAAAGAAACGAGCGGGCAGATGGCCGGGCGGGCACTACGCCGGCCAGAGAGGCGAGATGCGCAAGCCGTGGATCTATAGGGTGGTAGGTGGGTTTAGGCACATCTTCATATTTCTATGTGCCAATGCCATTTTTATGGCATGTAAATTCATAAAATGGTCCCTTAAGCCGTCACGTGCAGTTTCATGGCAAGACGACTCATTTTTTATTTTTCACGATTTTTGAAACTTTTTACGGTTCGAGGTTTTTTAAAATTTTTTCGGAAGGAGTTTTGGTCCCAAACTTGGTAGACGTGATCCTTGTATTTTTATTGACATGCAAAAAAAAATTCAGCTAAAAACTCGAGGTGTACAAGATTTTGTCACCATTTGAAAAAAGTGTCCCCATTTCAGACACTTTAATTGCTACTGGCAGCAAACCTGTAAAATCTCAAATGCTCTTTAAGGGGGTGTGAGTTCTCGAGATTTGATGAGGGATAAGGGGCTAATATAAGGGCCAAGTACCAGCACCCATCGCACATCATGTGCACACACTCCCCCCTCCCCGACCGCCCCGATTTTCGAAACCCCAATGCCGCCGGTCAGGTTCTCCGACGATGCTCCGACGATGGTACCCTGGCAAAAAAAAATGTGGCACCAGCACATGCCCGAGCCCAGCATGTGCTGCCGCAACCCTCGGTCCAGTCCGATCTTAGACTGGGAATGAACTTCGTATGCTTAGACTGGGAATGAACTCCATATGCCTAAGTCAACCCACAAAATGAGCGTGCGGGCGCTCAGCCGGCCAGAGGGGCGGGATGCACAAGCCGGGGATCGGTCCGGTCCCCCTCTGCGTGCTGTCATTCTTACGTCATAACCCTTGGTCCAGTCTGATCTTAGACTGGGAATGAACTCCGTATGCCTAAGTCAACTCATAAAACGAGTGTGCGGGCGCTCAGCCGGCCAGAGGGGCGGGATGCGCAAGTCGGGGATCGATCGGATCCCCCTCTGCGTGCTGTCGATCTTGCTATCGTAACCCTTAATCTGGTCCGATCTTAGACTGGGAATGAACTCCGTATGCCTAAGCCGACCGGCGAAACGAGCGGGCGGGCGGGCGGATGAGCGGGCACTACGCCAGCTAGAGATACAGGATGCACAAGCCATGGATCGATAGGGTGGTAGGTGGGTTTACGAACAACTTCATATTTCTATGCGCCAATGCCATTTTATGGCTTGTAAATTCATACAATGGTCCCTTAAGCCTTCACATGAAGTTTCATGGCAAGACGACTCGTTTTCTATTTTTCACGATTTTTGAAACTTTTTACGATTCGGGATTTTTTAAAATTTTTTTGGAAGGAGTTTTGGCCCCAAACTTGGTAGACGTTGTAGACACCCAATTGGGTCTAGGCCGATTGAGAGAATAGGGATGTATAGAGACCTAAGAAAAGGTTTAGAAGTGTTTTGGGAGTGAGAAAAAATTTTTTGAAAATTTTTGGAGATTTTTTTTCTGGGAATTTTTGAAAAATTCCAGATTCCGGTGAATTTTTCGGCGAAATCTGAATTTTTTGACGAAAATTCTGGCCAACCTTGAAGTTTTCGGCGACCTGCCCAGTTTCCGGCAAAGAATCCCAAACACCGGTGATCTTCCGGTGAACTTCCGACGAACTTCCGGCAAAAAAACCCAGATTTCGGTGACAAAACCCAGAATCTGGTGAATCTTCAACCGGAGTTCTTCGGCCTTTAAGAGAGAAGGGGGAGGAAAAAGGAAGAAGAGAGAGAGAGGGGAGGAGCGTTCTGCCGAAAGACAAAGGGAAGTGCCTTTTATACCCTCTCAAAACGACGTCGTTTTGGCCTTAAGTGACCTAGAGGATCAGCGCATTTTACCGTGACCCGACCCGACCTGAGCATCGACCCACTTCTTGACCCGTGCGTGCCTGCCCCCCTCCAAGCCGAACCGAGCTCCAAGCCCCCCTGAGCCGTTTCTCTTCCTCGAGCCGAGCCGAGCTGAGCTGCGATCCGAGCCGCTCCAGGTTTTTTTTTTTTTGAATTTTTTTATTTTCATTTATTTGCTTATTTGTTTTTTTTTATTTATTAGATTAGGTTTATTTAATATTCTTTTTATCTTTATTTTATTTTTATTTTTGTTTTACTTTTCTTTATTTTTTTATTTTTATTTATTTTTTTATTATTATGTTTTCTTTAAATAAAAATCAAAATTTCCAAAAAAAAATATTTTTAGGGAAAAGTTGAAAGTATCAATTTTCCTTAAAAATAAGTTTAAAAAAAAAGTATTTTTGAGGAAAAGTTGAAAGTATCAATTTTCCTTAGAAATAAATTTCCAAAAAAAATATTTTTAGGGAAAAGTTGAAAGTATCAATTTTCCTTGAAAATCAAAGTTTCCAAAAAAAAAACATTTTTGGGGAAAAGTTGAAAGTATCAATTTTCCTTAGAAATAAATTTCCAGAAAAATATTTTTAAGGAAAAGTTGAAAGTATCAATTTTCCTTGAAAAGCAAAGTTTCAAAAAAAAAAACATTTTTGGGGAAAAGTTGAAAGTATCAATTTTCCCTACACAAGAACAACCATCATTTCCTTCCTTTCTATTTTGATTTTGATTTTGATTTTTCTTTAACTAATCCGACGACGGAGCCTCTGTAAGTGAAACAGTAGTTTTTCTTGCATACTCTTGAGGTGAGGGAATTTTCTCAATTTTCTACTAAAAGTATTAGAGTCAATTGAGAATAATTTCCAATAATTAATTACTTGGTAAAATTTTAAGGCTTTTGGATAACACAAATTTAAGCTGGTACCATCTTTTGATGGGCGTTGTGAGGGTGCTATAACCTTTCTCACACGTAATCGAACTCCCAAACCCTGTTCTGGTTTGTAGACCTGAACCTATTCTTTTAGGGACCCTTAAGCTTAGGTGTTCCCTGAAAGGACAGATTCCTTAGGTGGCCAATCGCACCTAGATAAAAAAAGATTGGTGGCGACTCCCTAAAGTCAATGTCTAGCGATAGATCCTCGGATCTAGACGTTATGACAGCTTGGCGACTCCACTGGGGAATTTGAGAGTCAGACCAGCAAATAATTTATGTTATCCAAAAGCCTAATAAAATTGAACCTTTTTGTATATATGTATTATTGTTCATTCATGTTTATTTACTTTGTTAATTATGTCATTCATGTGCATGTGCATAACATGAGCTCTACACCTGAGCTCCGTCCCTCTAGGAGGGAGTAAAGTACCTATTGCTTTCGTGAGGTCTAATGCCTCTGCAGTGACTAGCGAAATACTCTCACTCAAATTGAACCTTTTTCGCTTGTAGCCTGTAATGGGCGAGGATTAGAGTGCCTTACTAGTCTGTGATGGACAAGGATGTAAGGAACAATTTGAGGACCTTTAGACTTTGACCCTAAAACTGCATATAGTGAACTTTAAGAGTGCCTAACCTATAGATAGAGCCATCACTCTTCCCTGATAGAATTAACCAAAAGCATAGGATTCATCCCTTTTACTTTGTGTGATGTTTAAATTTATTTAGTTATTTATTCTTTTTCTGGGTATACTAACCTTTTTTTCCTTTCGCATTGGTTCATGCGCATATCATAAAGTTGCATAGAGAACATTTGCCTAAAAAACAGTCTTCAACAAATTTTTTCATGGACACCAATGAACGCTTAGTCTGTTCTTCATTAGTATTAGCACCTTGTGGGACACCCAATGAAGTAAAGGCCTAATCAAAAAAGACTCAACTGAAGATGGGAGATTGCTTGCCAATTGGGTATGAGTCTACTCTGTCTCAAGAAACATCTATCCTTCTCAAACAGAACAATTTAGAAGATTTGGTGGATATCTGGAAGAAGATGAGTCCGTTAAAACAAGAGCAGTTTTGTCAGAAACATGGGCATATAGCACACCTTCTAGCAGTGGTTGTTGATGATCAACTAATTAGAGCTACAACACAATTCTGGGATCCTGCATACAGGTGTTTCAACTTTAACGAAGTTGATATGACTCTCACCATAGAAGAATATTCGGTCTTATTGGGTTTGCATCTAAAGACTCCTGACAAGATATATGTCAAAAAACATAAGTCAGGATTTCGTAAAAGTCTGGCTCAACTCATGGGGATAGACAAAGAAGTTGTGGATTCTCATACAAAGAAGAAACAGGAATAGGTTTGCCTATCTTGGAAGTTCTTTCATGAGTTTCTGATGCAACACGTCAATGAAGAACGGGGGTTAGACATATTTGCCTTGGCTATATACGGACTAGTAATCTTTCCAAAGGTTTTGGGACATATTGAGATAGCGGTGGTCGATTTCTTTGAAAGTGTGATCAATGGCTGTAATCCTTCAACGGTAATATTAGCAGAGACTATCAGATCTTTGAGTTATCGTCGTCGAAATGGAGGGCACTTCATAGGATGCATACAGTTATTGGACGTGTGGATGAAAAGTCATTTTGAACAAGAAAATGGCACTTTCTCGAAGATTTACATTTGTAATCATTTTCCAATCAAGGAATTCTGTGAAAGTGGATGGTCAAAGCGGAAGCCTAAACAAGAATGGATAACTTTCTTACAAAAATTAGAAAGTGCCAGGGTGAGATGGTTGGCCCCATGGATGAATCGTGAGCCTATGTTATACCAATGTGGGGATAGTACAGTGGTTCCGCTTCTGGGTTTATGGGGAGTGACGAATTATGCACCACTCCTAGTGAGAAGGCAAATGGGGGGAAAACAGTTCATTCCTATGACTTATGGGCTTCATCAGTTAGATTTCTCTTACAGTGAGCCTAAAGCATTTCAGAGGATGAATGAGATGATCAAAGCATGGAAAAATCCCCAAAGAATGAGTCTTGGACCATTCACTAAAAAAGTCACCCCAGGTTACTTGGTTTGGAGAACAAAGAGAAGACAAGAAATGGTATTCACTTATGAAATCTCTCAACCACCAACAGAAGAAAAACTTAAAGAGACACCATCAGAGTTAGAGCTGGCAACAAAAGAATTTGAGTTTGAAAAGATCAAGTTAAAGAAAGAGATTCAAGAACTTCAAGAAGAAAAAGCCCAGTGGAAAGGTAGAGCCAAAAATTATGAAGTTAAAGTTCACAAGATTGCTAGAGAACGAGATATAGCTACTGAAGATCTAGCAAGGTTACACCAGGAGCATAAGAGGCTATGTGTGAGAGAAAGAGCCAAAGAGATAACCATTACCGAGCTGATTGAGGAAAATACAAGACTGAAGCAAGAGTATGCCGAATTGGAAGAAGAAAGTACGGAAGCACAGGCAGAAATTAACATGCTAAATAGTTATTTTAGCAGGTTAAGTCAAAGGTTGGATGAACAAGGAGACCACATCACTGCATTGGTTAGAGAACATAGAGAATTATCATACCAAGTCTGGTATGGTAAAAGAGAGAACCTAGGAAGGCAAAAATACATTGAGCACTTAACAACCCAAATTCATAAAGGGGTGTGTAAGGCAAGAGAGATGGTGGAAGAGGCAGAGGCATTAAGACAAATGGTGGCCCCAGTAAGAGAACATGGACAGCGTCTCTTGAACTTCATAGAAGAAGCCAAGGCCCAGTATGAATAGATCAAACAATTTTATGGTTATAATTCTAGGATGATAAACTCAATGTAGATCAAAGTTTTTTGGAATAAATGAAATTTTTTAGTTGAATACCATTTTAAGCCAAATGTTTTTTGCGTACATGCATTTTTCATTCATTGCATTCTCATTCATTACACTTAACAAAGTAACCATGTGATGATCATGCAAATTTACTAATTCTGAGATATGGTATTCAAGGTTCCAGGATAGCTCCATCTAGCGAAAACCTTGCCCATCGATTCAACACAAGATTCAGAGCAAGGTAAATAGAGTAGAAAAATTCCCAAAGATTTGAAAAGATAGAAAAAGCCTAGGAGAGGAGTGAAAGTGAGCTAAGGAAGATTCTGGAAGCTCTTAATAACATGAATAAAGGAAAAAGAGTTAAAGAAAGTACAAGCCAGCAAGAAGTGGCTGACCATTTGTACCCTTCAAGTTTTGGCCCACCTCAAGCCCAGTCTGCTCAAGAGGTCCCGCCACAACACTTCGTATATCCAACATATCCTGGAATGCCATCAGCTTTTAACCCAAGCCAGTATAATAGCTATATAAATCCTGTCTTCATTGAAAAGGCAGCAGAACGAATTCATGATCTAGATGATTTAAAACAGAAAGAGAAGGAAAAGATGAGGGTGGAAGCTAAGGAAAGTTCTAAGATTAGCATGCTAGAGCAAAGGCTAAGGGATGTGGAAGGATTTAGCTTTTATGGGTCAGTTGATGCTGCTGGGCTCTGCCTAGTTCCTGATGTAGTTATCCCTCAAGGGGGTATGAGTTCTTGAGGTTTGATGAGGGATAGGGGGCCAATATAAGGGCCAAGTACCAGCACCCATCGCACATCATTTGCACACACAACCCGGCCCCACCGATCGCCAAAACCTAAATGCCGCCGATCAGGTTCTCAAGTGATGCTCTGGCGATGGTGCCCTGACGAAGAAAAATGTGGCACCAGCACATGCCCGAGCCCAGCATGTGCCGTTGCAACCTTCGGTCTGGTCTGATCTTAGACTGGGAATGAACTCCGTATGCTTAGACTGGGAATGAACTCTGTATGCCTAAGTCAACTTACAAAATGAGCTTGCGGGGGCTCAGCCGGCCAGAAGGGCGAGATACGCAAGCTAGGGATCGATCGGGTCTCTCTCTACGTGCTGCCAATCCTCCTACTGCAACCCTCGGTCTGATCCAATCTTAGACTGGGAATGAACTCCGTATGCCTAATCCAACTGACGAAACGAGCGGATAGGCGGGCGGGCACTACGCCAGCCAGAGAGACTGGCTGTTCAAGCCGTGGATCGATAGGGTGGTAGGTGGGTTTAGGCACATCTTCATATTTCTACGTGCCAATGCCATTTTTATGGCTTGTAAATTCATAAAATGGTCCCTTAAGCCTTGACGTGAAGTTTCATGGCAAGACGACTCCTTTTTTATTTTTCACGATTTTCGAAATTTTTACGGTTCGAGATTTTTTTAAAATTTTTTTGGAAGGAGTTTTGGCCCCTAACATGGTAGACGTGATCCTTGTATGTTTGTTGGCATGCACTGGGAATGAACTCTGTATGCTTAGACTGGGAATGAACTATGTATGCTTAGACTGGGAATGAACTCCGTATGCCTAAGTTAACCCACGAAACGAGCATACGGGCGCTCAGCCGACCAGAGGGGCGAGATGTGCAAGCCGGGGATCGTCCGGGTCCCCCTCTGCGTGCTGTCAATCCTACTGCCGCAACCCTTGGTTCGATCTGATCTTAGATTGGGAATGAACTCCGTAGGCCTAAGCCAACCGACGAAACGAGTGGGCGGGCAAGCGGGCACTGCGTCGGCCAGAGAGGCAGGTTGCGCAAGCCGTGGATCGATAGGGTGGTAGGTGGGTTTAGGCACATCTTCATATTTCTGCATGCCAATGCCATTTTTATGGCTTGTAAATTCATACAATGGTCCCTTAAGCCTTCTCGTGAAGTTTCATGGCAAGACGACTCGTTTTTTATTTTTCACGATTTTTGAAACTTTTTACAGTTTAGGATTTTTTAAAATTTTTTCGGAAGGAGTTTTGGAACTGAACTTATTAGACGTGATCCTTGTATTTTTTTTGGCATGCACAAAAAAATTCAGCTAAAAACTTGAAGTGTACAAGATTTTGTGATCGTTTGAAAAAAGAGTCCCCATTTTAGACACTTTAATGGCTACTGGCAGCAAACCTGTAAAATCTCAAATGCTCTTTAAGGGGGTGTGAGTTCTCGAGGTTTGATGAGGGATAGGGGGCCAATATAAGGGCCAAGTACCAGCACCCATCGCACGTCATGTGCGCATACCCCCCGGCCCCCTCAATCGTCGGAACCCTAATGCCGCCGGTCAGGTTCTCCAGCGAAGCTCCGGTGATGGTGCCCCGGTGAAGAAAAATGCGGCAGCAGCAGATGCCCGGGCCCAGCATGCACTCTCGTAACCCTCAGTCTGGTCCGATCTTAGACTGGGAATGAACTCCGTATGCTTAGACTGGGAATGAACTCCGTATGCATGAGTCAACCCATGAAACGAGCGTACGGGCGCTTATCCGGCCAGAGGGGCGGGATGAGCAAGCCGAGGATTGGTCGAGTCCCCTTCTGCGTGTGCCGATCTTGTTGGCACAACCCTCAGTTCGGTCTGATCTTAGACTGGGAATGAACTCCGCATGCCTAAGCTAACCGACGAAACGAACGGGCGGGCGGACGGGCGGGCAGGCACTACGTCGGCTAGAGAGACAGGATGCGCAAGCCGTGGATCGATAGGGTGGTTGGTGGGTTTAGACACATCTTCATATTTCTGTGTGCCAATGGCATTTTTATGGCTTGTAAATTCAGACAATGGTCCCTTAAGCTTTCACATGAAGTTTCATGGCAAGACGACTCGTTTTCTATTTTTCACGATTTCCGAAACCTTTTGCGGTTCGGGATTTTTTAAAATTTTTTCATAAGGAATTTGGCCCCAAACTTGGTAGATGTGATCCTTGTATTTTTTTTGGCATGCACAAAAATATTCAGCGAAAAACTCGAAGTGTACAAGATTTTGTGACCATTTGAAAAAAGTGTCCCCATTTCAAACACTTTAATGGCTACTGGCAGCAAACTGTAAAATCTCAAGTGCTCTTTAAGGGGGTGTGAGTTCTTGAGGTTTGATGAGGGATAGGGGGCCAATATAAGGGCCAAGTACCAGCACCCATCGCACATCATGTGCGCACACCCCCCGGCCCCCCCGATCGTCGAAACCCTAATGCCGTCGGTCAGGTTCTCCGACGATGCTTCGGTGATGGTGCCCTGACGAAGAAAAAAATGGCACCAACACATGCCCAAGCCCAGCATCTGCTGCCGTAACCCTCGATCAAGTTCGATCTTAGACTGGGAATGAACTCTGTATGAATAAGCCAACCGACGAAACGAGCGGGCGGGCGGGCGGCCAGCCAATACTCCGGCCAGAGAGACGGGATGCGCAAGCCATGGATCGATAGGGTGGTAGGTGGGTTTAGGCACATCTTCATATTTCTGCATGCCAATGCCATTTTTATGGCTTGTAAATTCATACAATGGTCCCTTAAGCCTTCACGTGAAGCTTCATGGCAAGACGACTCGTTTTCTATTTTTCACGATTTTTAAAACTTTTTGCTGTTTGGGATTTTTTAAAATTTCTTCGGAAGGATTTTTGGCCCCAAACTTGGTAGGCGTGATCCTTGTATTATTTTTGTCATGCACAAAAAAATTCAGCTAAAAACTCGAAGTGTACAAGATTTTGTGAGCATTTAAAAAAAGTGTCCCCATTTCAGACACTTTAATGGCTACTGGTAGTAAACCTGTAAAATCTCAAATGCTCTTTAAAGGGTGTGAGTTCTTGAGGTTTGATGAGGGATAGGGGTCAATATAAGGGCCAAGTACTAGCACCCATCGTACATCATGTGTGCATACCCCCCGGCCCCCCCGATCACCGGAACCCAAATGTCGCCGGTCAGGTTCTCCGACGATGCTCCGATGATGGTGCCCCAGCGAAGAAAAATATGGCACCAGCACATGCCCGAGCCCAGCATGTGCTACCATAACCCTCGCTCTGGACCGATCTTAGACTGGGAATTAACTCCCTATGCTTAGACTGGGAATGAACTCTGTATGCCTAAGTCAACCCACAAAACGAGCGTGCGGGCGCTCAGCCGGCCAGAGGGGCGGGATGCACAAGCCGAGGATCGGTTGGGTCCCCCTCTACGTGCTGCCTGGTCTGATCTTAGACTGGGAATGAACTACGTATGCCTAAGCCAACCGATGAAACGAGCGGGCGGGCGGGCGGGCACTACGCTGGCCAGAGAGACGGGATGCGCAAGCTGTGGATCGATAGGGTGGTAGGTGCGTTTAGGCACATCTTCACATTTCTGCATGCCAATGCCATTTTTATGGCTTGTAAATTCGTACAATGGTCCCTTAAGCCTTCACGTAAAGTTTCATGGCAAGACGACTCGTTTTCTATTTTCCATGATTTTTGAAACTTTTTACGGTTCGAGATTTTTTAAAATTTTTTTGGAAGGGTTTTGCCCCAAACTTGATACACATGATCCTTGTATTTTTGTTGGCATGCACAAAAAAATTCAGCTAAAAACCTGAAGTGTACAAGATTTTGTGACCATTTGAAAAAAGTGTCCCCATTTCAGACACTTTAGTGGCTACTGGAAGCAAACCTGTAAAATCTTAAATGCTCTTTAAGGGGGTGTGAGTTCTTAAGGTTTGATGAGGGATAGCGGGCCAATATAAGGGCCAAGTACCAGCACCCATCGTACATCATGTGCGCACACCCCCTGGCCCCCCGATCGCCGAAACGCCAATGCCGCCGGTCAGGTTCCCCAATGATTCTCCCGCGATGGTGCCCCGACCAAGAAAAATGTTGCACCAGCACAAGCCCGAGCCTAGCATGTGCTGCCGTAACCCTCGATCTGGTCCGATCTTGACTGGGAATGAACTCCGTATGCCTAAGCCAACCGACGAAATGAGTAGGAGGGCGGGCGGGCGCTATGCCGGCTAGAGAGACGGGATGTGCAAGCCGTGGATCGATAGGGTGGTAGGTGGGTTTAGGCACATCTTCATATTTCAGTATGCCAATGCCCATTTTATGGCTTGTAAATTCATATAATGGTCCCTTAAGCCTTTACGTGAAGTTTCCTGGCAAGACGACTCGTTTTCTATTTTTCATGATTTTTGAATCTTTTTAAGGTTTGGAATTTTTTAAAATTTTTTTGGAATAATTTTTGGCCCCAAACATGGTAGACGTGATCCTTGTATTTTTGTTGGCATGCACAAAAAAATTCAACTAAAAACTCGAAGTGTACAAGATTTTGTGACCATTTGGAAAAAGTGTCCCCATTACAGACACTTTAATGGCTACTGGTAGCAAACCTGTAAAATGCCAAATGCTCTTTAAGGGGGTGTGAGTTCTTGAGGTTTGATGAGGGATAGGGGACCAATATAAGGGCCAAGTACCAGCACCCATTGTACATCATGTGCGCACACCCCCCGGCCCCCCCGATCACCGGAACCCCAATGCCGCCGGTCAGGTTTTCCGGCGATGCTTCGGCGAAGAAAAATGTGGCACCAGCACATGTCCAAGCCCAGCATTGCTGTCGTAACCCTCGATCCGGTCCGATCTTAGATTGGGAATGAACTCCTTATGCTTAGATAGGGAATGAACGCCTATGCCTAAGTTAACCCACGAAACGAGCGTACGTGTGCTCAGTCGGCCAGAGCGGCGAGATGCGTAAGCTGGGGATAGACTGAGTCCCCCTCTACGTGTTGCCGATCCTGCTGTTGCAACCCTCGGTTTGGTCTGATCTTAGACTGGGAATGAACTCCGTATGCCGAAGCCGACCGACGAAACGAACGGGCGGGTGGACGGGTGGGTACTATACCGGCCAGAAAGACGGGATGCGCAAGCCGTGGATCGATAGGGTGGTAGGTGGGTTTAGGGACATCTTCATATTTCTATGTGCCAATGCCATTTTTATGTCTTGTAAATTCATACAATGGTCCCTTAAGCCTTCACGTGAAGTTTCATGGCAAGACGACTCGTTTTCTATTTTTCATAATTTTTGAAACTTTTTGCGGTTCCAGATTTTTTAAAATTTTTTCGGAAGGAGTTTTGGCCCCAAACTTGGTAGACGTGATCCTTGTATTTTTTTTGGCATGCTCAAAAAAATTCAGCTAAAAGCTCGATGTGTACAAGATTTTGTGACCATTTGAAAAAGTGTCCCCATTTCAGACACTTTAATTGCTACTGGCAGCAAACCTGTAAAATCTCAAATGCTCTTTAAGGGGGTGTGAGTTCTTGAGGTTTGATGAGGGATAGGGGGCCAAGATAAGGGCCAAGTACCAGCACCCATCACACATCATGTGTGCACACCCCCCCGATCGTCGGAACACCAATGCCGCCGGTCAGGTTCTCCGGTGACGCTCCGATGATGGTGCCCCGGTGAAGAAAAATGCGGCGCCAGCACATGCCCAAGCCCAGCATGTGTTGGAGCAACCCTCGTTCCGATCCAATCTTAGACTTGGAATTAACTCCGTATGCTTAGACTGGGAATGAACTCCGTACGCCTAAGTCAACCCACGAAACTAGCATGCATCCCGGGGATCGACCGGGTCCCCCTCTGCATGCTGTCGATCTTGCTGCCGCAACCCTCAGTCCGGTCACCATATGCCTAAGCCAATCGAGGAAACGAGCGGGCGGGCGGGCACCACGCCGTCCAGAGAGACGGGATGCGCAAGCCATGGATCAATAGGGTGGTAGGTGGGTTTAGGCACATCTTCATATTTCTATGTGCCAATGCCATTTTTATGGCTTGTAAATTCAAACAATGGTCCCTTAAGCCTTCACGTGAAGTTTCATGGCAAGACAACTCGTTTTCTATTTCTCATTATTTTTGAAACTTTTTGTAGTTCGGGATTTTTTAAAATTTTTTTGAAAGGAATTTTGGCCCCAAGCTTGGTGGACGTGATCCTTGTATTTTTTTTGGCATGCATAAAAAAATTCAGCTAAAAACTCGAAGTGTACAAGATTTTGTGACCATTTGAAAAAAGTGTCCCCATTTTAGACACTTTAATGGCTACTGGTAGCAAACCTGTAAAATCTCAAATGCTCTTTAAGGGGGTGTGAGTTCTCGAGGTTTGATGAGGGATAGGGGGCCAATATAAGGGCCAAGTACCAGCACCCATCGCACATCATGTGCGACACCCCCTGGCCCCCCCGATCGCCGGAACCTCAATGCCGCCGGTCAGGTTCTCCGGTGATTCTCCGGCGATGGCGCCCCGACGAAGAAAAATACGGTAGCAGCACATGCCCGAGCCCAACATGTGCTGCCCTAACCCTCGATTTAGTCCAATCTTAGACTGGGAATGAACTCCATATGCTTTGACTGGGAATAAACTCCGTATGCCTAAGTTAACCTGCGAAACGAGCCTGTGGGCGTTAAATGGGCCAGTCGGGTGAGATGCGCAAGCCGGGGATCGACCAGGTCCCCCTCTGCGTGCTGCCAATCCTGCTGTCGTAATCCTCAGTCTGGTCCAATCTTAGACTGGGAATGAACTCCATATGCCTAAGCCAACCGACGAAACAAGCGGTCGAGCGGGCAGGCGGGCACTACGCCGGCCAGAGACGGGATGCACAAGCCGTGGATTGATAGGTGCTTGGTGGGTTTAGGCACATCTTCATATTTCTGCATGCCAATGCCATTTTTATGGCTTGTAAATTCATACAATGGTCCCTTAAGCCTTCACGTGAAGTTTCATGGCAAGACAACTCATTTTCTATTTTTCACGATTTTCAAAACTTTTTGCGGTTCGAGATATTTTAAAATTATGTCGGAAGGAGTTTTGGCCCCAAACTTGGTACACGTGATCCTAGTATTTTTGTTGACATGCACAAAAAAATTGAGCTAAAAACTCTAAGGGTACAAGATTTTGTGACCATTTAAAAAAAGTGTCCCCATTTTAGACACTTTAATGGCTACTGGCAACAAACCTGTAAAATCTCAAATGATCTTTAAGAGGGTGTGAGTTCTTGAGATTTGATGAGGGATAGGGGGCCAATATAAGGGCCAAGTACCAGCACCCATCGGACATCATGTGCTAACACCCCCTCCGGCCCCCCGATCGTCGGAACCTTAATGCCATCGGTCAGGTTCTCCGGTGATGCTCCGGTGATGGTGCCCCCGTGAAGAAAAATGCGTGCAGGTGCTCAGTCGGCCAGAGGGGCGGGATACACATACCGGGGATCGATCGGGTCCTCCTCTACGTGTTGCCGATCCTACTGCTGCAACCTTCGATCCGATCCAATCTTAGACTGGGAATGAACTCCGTATGCCTAAGCTAAACGATGAAATGAACGGGCGGGCAGGCATTACGTCGGCCAGAGAGACGGGATACGCAAGCCGTGGATTGATAGGGTGGTAGGTCAGTTTAGGCACATCTTATATTTTTACGTGCCAATGCTATTTTTATGGCTTGTAAATTCATACAATGGTCCCTTAAGCATTCACGTGAAGTTTCATGGCAGGACGACTCGTTTTCTATTTTTCACGATTTTCAAAACTTTTTACGGTTCGAGATTTTTTAAAATTTTTTCGAAAGGAGTTTTGGCCCCAGACTTGGTAGACAAGATCCTTGTATTTTTGTTAGCATGCACAAAACAATTCAGCTAAAAACTTAAAGTGTACAAGATTTTGTGACCATTTGAAAAAAGTGTCCCCATTTCAGACACTTTAATGGCTACTGGCAACAAACCTATAAAATCTCAAATGCTCTTTAGAAGGGTGTGAGTTCTCGAGGTTTGATGAGGGATAGGGGGCCAATATAAGGGCCAAGTACCAGCACCCATCGTACATCATGTGCGCATACCCCCCGGCCCCCCCGATCGTCGGAACCCTAATGCCGTTGGTCAGGTTCTCCGGCAATGCTCCGGCGATGGTGCCCTGACGAAGAAAAATATGGCACCAGCCCAGCATGTGCTACCGCAACCCTCGGTCCAATCCGATCTTAGACTGGGAATGAACTTCGTATGCTTATACTGGGAATGAACTCCGTACGCCTAAGTCAACCCACGAAACGAGCGTGCAGGCGCTCAGTCGGTGAAAGGGGCAGAATGCGCATGCCGGGGATTGGCTGGATCTCCCTCTGCGTGCTATCGATCCTGCTGCCGCAACCCTCAGTCTGGTCTGATCTTAGATTGGGAATGAACTCCGTATGCCTAAGCCAACCGACGAAACGAGCGGGCGAGCGGGCACTACGTCGACCAGAGAGATGGGATGCGCGAGCCATGGATCGATAGGGTGGTAGGTGGGTTTAGGCACATCTTCATATTTTTGCATGCCAGTGCCATTTTTATGGCTTGTAAATTCATACAATGGTCCCTTAATCCTTCACGTGAAGTTTCATGGCAAGACGACTCGTTTTCATTTTTCATGATTTTTGAAACTTTTTATGGTTTGAGATTTTTTAAAATTTTTTTGGAAGGAATTTTGGCCCCAAACTTGGTAGACGTGATCCTTGTATTTTTGTTGGCATGCACAAAAATATTCAGCTAAAAACTCCAAGTGTACAAGATTTTGTGACCATTTGACAAAAGTGTCCCCATTTCAGACACTTTAATGGCCACTGGCAGCAAACCTGTAAAATCTCAAATGCTCTTTAAGGGGGTGTGAGTTCTCGAGGTTTGATAAGGGATAGGGGGCCAATATAAGGGCCAAGTACCAGCACCCATCGGACATCATGTGCACACACCCCCCGGCCCCCCCGATCACCGTAACCCCAATGCCGTCGGTCAAGTTCTCCGGTGATGCTCCGGTGATGCTCCGGTGATGGTGCCCCGACGAAGAAAAATGCGACACCAGCGAATGCCCGAGCCCAGCATGTGCTGCCGCAACCCTCGGTTTGGTCCGATCTTAGATTGGGAATGAACTCCGTATGCTTAGACTGGGAATGAACTTTGTATGCCTAAGTCAACCAACGAAACGAGCGTGCGGGCGCTCAACCGCCCAGAGGGGCTGGATGCACAAGCTGGGGATCGACCGGGTCCCCCGCTGCATGCTACCGATCCTACTGCTGCATCCTTCGATCCAGTCTGATCTTAGACTGGGAATGAACTCCATATGCCTAAGCCAACCGACGAAACGAGCGGGCTGGAAGGCGGGCGGGCACTACGCCGGCTAGAGAGACAAGATGTGCAAGCCGTGGATCGATAGAGTGGTAGGTGGGTTTAGGCACATCTTCATATTTCTGTGTGCCAATATCATTTTTATGGCTTGTAAATTGATATGATGGTCTCTTAAGCCTTCACGTGAAGTTTCATGGCAAGACAACTCGTTTTCTATTTTTCACAATTTTTGAAACTTTTTGTGGTTTGAGATTTTTTAAAAGTTTTTTGGAAGGAATTTTGGCCCCAAACTTAGTAGACATCATCCTTGTATTTTTGTTGGCATGCACAAAAAAATTCAGCTAAAAACTCTAAGTGTACAAGATTTTGTGACCATTTGAAAAAAGTGTCCCCATTTTAGACACTTTAATGGCCACTGGCAGCAAACCTGTAAAATCTCAAATGCTCTTTAAAAGGGTGTGAGTTCTCGAGGTTTGATGACGGATAGGGGGCCAATATATGGTCCAAGCACCAGCACCCATCGCACATCTTGTGTGCACCCCCCCCCAGTCCTCCCGATCGCCAGAACCACAATGCTGTCGGTCAGGTTCCCCGATGATGCTCAGACGATGGTGCCCCGGCAAAGAAAAATGCGACACCAGCACATGCCCGAGCCCAACATGTGCTGCCGCAACCCTTGATCTGATCTGATCTTAGCCTGGGAATGAACTCCGCATGCTTAGACTGGGAATGAACTCCATATGCCTAAGTCAACCCATGAAACAAGCGTGCGGGCGCTCAACCGGCCAGAGGGGAAGGATGTGCCAGTTGGGGATCGGTTGGGTCCCCCTCTACGTGCTGCCGATCCTACTACCACAACCCTCGATCTGGTCTGATGGTAGACTGGGAATGAACTCCGTATGCCTAAGCCAACCGACAAAATGAACGGGCGGGCGGGCATTACGTCGGCCAGAGAGACGGGATGCGGAAGCCGTGGCTCGATAGGGTGGTAGGTGGGTTTAGGCACATCTTATATTTCTGCGTGCCAATGCCATTTTTATGGCTTGTAAATTCATACAATGGTCCCTTAAGCATTCACGTGAAGTTTCATGGCAAGACGATTCGTTTTCTATTTTTCACGATTTTCAAAACTTTTTGCAGTTCGGGATTTTTCAAAAATTTTTTGGAAGGAGTTTTGGCCCCAAACTTGGTAGACGTGATCCTCGTATTTTTCTTGGTATGCACAAAAAAATTCAGCTAAAAACTCGAAGTGTACAAGATTTTGTGACCATTTGAAAAAAGTGTCTCCATTTCAGACACTTTAATTGCTACTGCCATAAAACCTGTAAAATCTCAAATGCTCTTTAAGGGGGTGTGAGTTCTCGAGGTTTGATGAGGGATAGGGGGCCAATATAAGGGCCAAGTACCAGCACCCATCGCACATCATGTGTGCACACCCCCCCTGGCACCCCCGATTATCGGAAGCCCAATGCCGTCGGTCAGGTTCTCCGACGATGCTCCGGCGATGGTGCCCCGACGAAGAAAAATACGGCACTAGCACATGCTTGAGCCCAGAATGTGCTGCCGCAACCCTCGGTCCGGTCCGATCTTAGACTGGGAATGAATTTCGTATGCTTAGACTAGGAATGAACTCTGTATGCCTAAGTCAACCCACGAAACGAGCGTGCGGGTGCTCAGTCGGCCAAAGGGGCGGGATGCGCAAGCCGGGGATCGACCGGGTCCCCCTTTGCGTGCTGTTGATCCTACTACCACAACCCTCGGTCCAATCCGATCTTAGACTGGGAATGAGCTCCGTATGCCTAAGTCAACCCACGAAACGAGCGTGCGGGCGCTCAGCCGGCCAGAGGGGTGGGATGCGCAAGCCGAGGATCGATCGGGTTCCCCTTTGCGTGCTGTCGATCCTGTTACCGCAACCCTCGATTCGGTCTGATCTTAGACTGGGAATGAACTCCGTATTGCTAAGCCAACCGGCGAAACGAGCGGGCGGGCGGGAAGGCTGGCGGGCACTGCGTCATCCAGAGAGACGGGATGCGCAAGCCATGAATCGATAGTGTGGTAGGTGGGTTTAGGCACATCTTCATATTTCTGCATGCCAATGCCATTTTTATGGCTTGCAAATTCATACAATGGTCCCTTAAGCCTTCACGTGAAGTTTCATGGCAAGACGACTCGTTTTCTATTTTTCACGATTTTTGAAACTTTTTACGGTTCAAGATTTTTTAAAATTTTTTTCGGAAAGAGTTTTGGCCCCAAACTTGGTATATGTGATCCTTGTTTTTTTTTTGGCATGCATAAAAAAATTCAGATAAAAACTCGAAGTGCACAAGATTTTGTCACCATTTGAAAAAAGTGTCCCCATTTTAGACACTTTAATGGCTACTGCCAGCAAACCTGTAAAATCTCAAATGCTCTTTAAGGGGGTGTGAGTTCTTGAGGTTTGATGAGGGATAGGGGGCCAATATAAGGGCCAAGTATCAGCACCCATCGCACATCATGTGCGCACACCCCCCCAATGCCCCCGATCGTCGGAACCCCAATATCGTCGGTCAGGTTCTCCGACGATGCTTCGGTGATGGTGCCTCAACGAAGAAAAATACGGCACCAGCACATGCTCGAGCCCAGCATGTGCTGCCGCAACCCTCGGTCTGGTCCGATCTTAGACTGGGAATGAACTCCGTGTGCTTAGACTAGGAATGAACTCCGTATGCCTAAGTCAACCCACGAAACGAGCGTACGGGCGCTCAGCCGGCCAGAGGGGCGGGATGCGCAAGTTGGGGATCGGCCAGGTTCCCCTCTACGTGCTGCCGATCCTGCTGCCACAACTCTCGATTTGGTCTGATCTTAGACTGGGAATGAACTCCGTATGCCTAAGCCAACTGACGAAACGAGCGGGCGAGCGGGCACTACGGCGGCCAGAGAGACGGGATGCGCAAGCTTTGGATCAATAGGATGGTAGCTGGGTTTAGGCACATCTTCATATTTCTACATGCCAATGCAATTTTCATGGCTTGCGAATCCATACAATGGTCCCTTAAGCCTTCACTTGAAGTTTCATGGCAAGACGACTCGTTTTCTATTTTTCATAATTTTTGGAACTTTTTGCGGTTCGGGATTTTTTCAAATTTTTTCAGAAGGAGTTTTGGCCCCAAACTTGGTAGACGTGATCCTTCTATTTTTGTGGGCATACACAAAAAAATTCAGCTAAAAACTCGAAGTGTACAAGATTTTGTGACCATTTGAAAAAAGTATCCCCATTTTAGACACTTTAATGGCTACTGGCACCAAACCTGTAAAATCTCAAATTCTCTTTAAGGGGGTGTGAGTTCTCAAGGTTTGATGAGGGATAGGGGGCCAATATAAGGGCCAAGTACCAGCAACCATCTCACATCATGTGCGCACACCCCCTGGCCCCCCCGATCATCGGAACCCCAATGCCGCCGGTCAGGTTCTCCGGCGATGGTGCCTTGATGAAGAAAAATGTGGCACCAGCACATGCCCGAGCCTAGCATGTACTGTCACAACCCTCGATCCGATCCGATCTTAGACTGGGAATGAACTTCGTATGCTTAGACTGGAAATAAACTTCGTATGCCTAAGTTAACCCACGAAACGAGCGTGCGGGCGCTCGATCGGCCAGAGGGGCGGGATGAGCAAGCCGAGGATCGGTCGGGTCCCCTTCTGTGTGCTACCGATCCTGTTGCCGTAACCCTTGGTCTGATCTGATCTTAGACTGGGAATGAACTCCGAATGCCTAAGCCAACTGACGAAACGAGCGAGAGGGCGGGCGGGCGGGCACTACGTCAGCCAGAGAGACGGGATGCGCAAGCCCTGGATCGATAGGGTGGTAGGTGGGTTTAGGCACATCTTCATATTTCTATGTGCCAATGCCATTTTTATGGCTTGTAAATTCATACAATGGTCCCTTAAGCCTTCACGTGAAGTTTCATGGCAAGACGGCCCGTTTTTTATTTTTCATGATTTTTGAAACTTTTTACGGTTCGAGATTTTTTAAAATTTTTTCGGAAGGAGTTTTGGCCCCAAACTTGGTAGACATGATCCTTGTATTTTTTTTGGCTTGGATAAAACAATTCAGCTAAAAACTCGAAGTGTACAAGATTTTGTGACCATTTGAAAAAAGTGTCCCCATTTCAGACACTTTAATGGCTACTGCTAGCAAACCTGTAAAATCTCAAATGCTCTTTAAGGGGGTGCGAGTTCTCGAGGTTTGATGAGGGATAGGGGGCCAATATAAGGGCCAAGTACCAGCACCCATCACACATCATATGCGCACACCCCCCGGCCCCCCCAATCGTCGAAACCCCAATGCCGTCGGTCAGGCTCTCCTGCGAGGCTCCGACGATGGTGCCCCGACGAAGAAAAATGTGGCACCAGCGCATGCCCGTGCCCAGCATGTGCTACTACAACCCTCAGTCCAATCCGATCTTAGACTGGGAATGAACTCTGTATGATTAGACTGGGAATGAACTCCGTATGCCTAAGTCAAATCACGAAACGAGCGTGCGGGCGCTCAACCGGCCAGAGGAGGGGATGCGCAAGCCAGGGATCGACTGGGTCCCCTTTTGCGTGCTGCCGATCCTGTTGCCGCAACCCTCCAATCTGATCTTAGACTGGGAATCAACTCCGTATGGCTAAGCCAACCGACGACACAAGCGGGTGGGCACTACGTCGACCAAAGAGACGGTATGCGCAAGCCGTGGATCGATAGGGTGGTAGGTGGGTTTAGGCACATCTTCATATTTCTACATGCCAATACCATTTTTATGGCTTGTAAATTCATGCAATGGTACCCTAAGCCTTCACGTGAAGTTTCATGGCAAGACGACTCGTTTTCTATTTTTCATGATTTTTGAAACTTTTTGCGGTTCGGGATTTTTTTAAATTTTTTTGGAAGGATTTTTGGCCCCAAACTTGGTAGATGTGATCCTTGTATTTTTTTTGGCATGCACAAAAAAATTCAGCTAAGAACTCAAAGTGTACAAGATTTTGTGATCATTTGAAAAAAGTGTCCGCATTTCAGACACTTTAATGGCTACTGCCAGCAAACTTGTAAAATCTCAAATGCTCTTTAAGAGGGTGTGAGTTCTCGAGGTTTGATGAGGGATATGGGGCCAATATAAGGGCCAAGTACCAGCACCCATCGCACATCATGTGCGCATGGCCCCCGACACCCCCGATCATCGGAACCCCAATGCCGTCAGTTAGGTTCTTCGACGATGCTCCGGCGATGGTGCCCCGACGAAGAAAAATACGACACCAGCACATGCCCGAGCCCAGCATGTGCTGCCGCAACCCTCGGTCTGGTCTGATCTTAGACTGGGAATGAACTCCATATGCTTAGACTGGGAATGAACTCCGTATGCCTAAGTTAACCCACGAAATGAGCGTACGGGCTCTCAGCCGACCAGAGGGGCAAGATGCGCAAGTCGGGGATTGGCCGGGTCCCCCTCTACGTGCTGCCAATCCTGCTGCTGCAACCCTCGGTTTGGTCCAATCTTAGACTAGGAACCAACTCCGTATGCATATGCCAACCGACGAAACGACAGGGTGGGCGGGTACTACACCGGCCAAAGAGACGAGATGCACAAGTCGTGGATCGATAGGGTGTTAGGTGGGTTTAGGGACATCTTCATATTTCTATTGCCAATGCCATTTTTATGGCTTGTAAACTCATACAATGGTCCCTTAAGCCTTCACGTGAAGTTTCGTGGCAAGATGACTCAATTTCTATTTTTCTCGATTTTCAAAACGTTTTACGGTTTGGGATTTTTTAAAATTTTTTCGGAAGGAGTTTTCACCCAAACTTAGTAGACATGATCCTTGTATTTTTTCTGGCATGTACAAAAACATTTAGCTAAAAACTCAAAGTGTACAAGATTTTGTGACCATTTGAAAAAAGTATCCCCATTTTAGACACTTTAATGGCTACTGACCACAAACCTGTAAAATCTCAAATGCTCTTTAAGGGGGTGTGAGTTCTTGAATTATGATGAGGGATAAGGGGCCAATATAAGGGCCAAGTACCAGCACCCATAGCACATCATGTGCGCACACCCCCCCAGAAACCCCCGATCGTCAGAACCTCAATGCCGTCGGTTAGGTTCTTCGGTGATGCTCCGGTGATGGTGCCCTAGCGAAGAAAAATACGGCAGTAGCACATGTCCGAGCCCAATATGTGCTGCTGCAACCCTCGATCCGGTCCGATCTTAGACTGGGAATGAACTCCCTATGCTTAGAATGGGAATGAACTCCGTATGCCTAAGTCAACCCACGAAACGAGCGTGCGGGCGCTCAGCCGGTCGGAGGGGCGGGATGCGCAAGCCGGGGATCGGTCGGGTCCCCCTCCATGTGCTGTCAATCCTACTGTTGCAACCCTTGGTCCGATCCAATCTTAGACTGGGAATGAACTCCGTATGCCTAAGCCAACCGACGAAACGAGCGGGCGGGCGGACGGGCCCTACGCCGGCCAGAAAGACGGGATGCGCAAGTCGTGGATCGATAGGATGGTAGGTGGGTTTAGGCACATCTTCATATTTCTATGTGCCAGCACCATTTTTATGGCTTGTAAATTCATACAATGGTCCCTTAAGCCTTCACGTGAAGTTTCATGGCAAGACGACTCGTTTTCTATTTTTCACGATTTTTGAAACTTTTTGCGGTTCGGGATTTTTTCAAATTTTTTCAGAGGGATTTTTGGCCCCAAACTTGTTAGACGTGATCCTTATATTTTTGTTGGCATGCATAAAAAAATTCAGCTAAAAACTCGAAGTGTACAAGATTTTGTGACCATTTGAAAAAAATGTCCCCATTTCAGACACTTTAATGGCTACTAGTAGCAAACCTGTAAAATCTCAAATGCTCTTTAAGGGGGTGTGAGTTCTCGAGGTTTGGTGAGGGATAGGGGGCCAATATAAGGGCCAAGTACCAACACCCATCGCACATCATGTGCGCACACCCCCCCCCCCGACGCCCCCGATCGCCGAAACCCAAATGCCGTCGGTCAGGTTCTCCGGCGATGCTTCGGCGATGGTACCCCGACGAAGAAAATTGTGGCACTAGCACATGCCTGAGCCCAGCATGTGCTGCCCCAACCCTCGGTCCAGTCTAATCTTAGATTGCGAGTAAACTCTGTATGCTTAGACTGGGAATGAACTCCGTACGCCTAAGTCAACCCACGAAACGAGCGTGCATCCCGAGGATTGGCTAGGTCCCCCTCTGCGTGCTGTCGATCCTACTATCGCAATCCATCGCACATCATGTTCGCACACCCCCCGGCCCCCCCGGCCCCCCCGACCATCGGAACCCCAATGCCATCGGTCAGGTTCTCTGGCGATGCTCCGACGATGGTGCCCTGATGAAGAAAGCACATGCCCGAGCCCAGCGTGTGCTACCTCAACCATCGGTCCGACCGGATCTTAGACTGGGAATGAACTCCATATGCCTAAGTCAACCCACAGAACGAGCGTGCGGGCGCTCAGTCGGCCAAAGGGGCGGGAAGCACAAGCCGGGGATCGGCCAGGTCCCCCTCTGCCTCTTGCCGATTCTGCTACCGCAACCCTTAGTCCGATCTGATCTTAGACTGGGAATTAACTCCGTATGCCTCAGCCAACCGATGAAACGAACGGGCGGGCAGACGGGCGGTCTCTACGTCGGCCAAAGAGACGGGATGCGCAAGCCGTGGATCGATAGGGTGGTAGGTGGGTTTAGGCACATCTTCATATTTCTGTGTGCCAATGCCATTTTTATGGCTTGTAAATTCATACAATGGTCCCTTAAGCCTTCAGGTGAAGTTTCATGGCAAGACGACTCGTTTTCTATTTTTCACGATTTTCAAAACTTTTTACAGTTCGGGATTTGTTAAAATTTTTTCGAAAGGATTTTTGGCTCCAAGCTTGGTAGACGTGATCCTTGTATTTTTGTTGGCATGCAAAAAAAAAATGCAGCTAAAAACTCAAAGTGTACAAGATTTTGTGACCATTTGAAAAAAATGTCCCCATTTCAGACACTTTAACGGCTACTGGCAGCAAACCTATAAAATCTCAAATGCTCTTTCAGGGGGTGTGAGTTCTTGAGGTTTGATGAGGGATAGGGGGCCAATATAAGGGCCAAGTACCAGCACCCATCGCGCATCATGTGCGCACACCCCCCACGGCCCCCCCCGATCGTCGGAACCCCAATGCCGTCGGTCAGGTTCTCCGGCGATGCTCCGACGATGGTGCCCCGGCGAAGAAAAATGTGGCACCAGCACATGCTAGAGCCCGGTATGTGCTGCCGTAACCCTTGGACCAATCCGATCTTAGATTGGGAATGAACTCTGTATGCTTAGACTAGGAATGAACTCCATATGCCTAAGTCAAGCCACGAAACGAGCGTGCGGGCGCTCAGTCGGCCAGAGGGGCGAGACGCGTAAGCTGGGGATTGACCAGGTCCTCCTCTGCGTGCTGCCGATCCTGCTACCACAACCCTCGACTGGGTCCGATCTTAGACTAGGAATGAACCCCGTATGCCTAAGCCAATCGATGAAACGAGCGGGCGGGCGGGCACTACGTCGGCCAGAGAGACAGGATGCACAAGCCGTGGATCGATAGGGTGGTAGGTGGGTTTAGGCACATCTTCATATTTATGCATGAAAATGCCATTTTCGTGGCGTGTAAATTCATACAATGGTCCCTTAAGCCTTCACGTGATGTTTCATGGCAAGACGACTCGTTTTCTATTTTTCATGATTTTTGAAACTTTTTACGATTCAAAATTTTTTAAAATTTTTTCAGAAGGAGTTTTGGCCCCAAACCTCGTAGACATGATCCTTGTATTTTTGTTGGCATGCACAAAAAATTTCAGCTAAAAACTCGAAGTATATGAGATTTTGGGACCATTTAAAAAAAGTGTTCCCATTTCAGACACTTCAATGGCTACTGGCAGCAAACCTGTAAAATCTCAAATGCTCTTTAAGGGAGTGTTACTTTTCGAGGTTTGATGAGGGATAGGGGGCCAATATAAGGGCCAATACCAGCACCCATCGCACGTCATGTGCGCACACCCCCCCTGCCCCCTCGATCGTCGGAACCCCAATGCCGTCAGTCTGGTTCTCCGACGATGGTGCCTCGACGAAGAAAAATACGGCACCAGCACATGCTCAAGCCCAACATGTGCTATCCCAACCCTCGGTCCGATCCGATCTTAGACTGGGAATGAACTCCGCATGCTTAGACTAGGAATGAACTCCGTATGCCTAAGTTAACCCACGATACAAGCGTGCGGGCGCTCAGCCGGCCAGAGGGGCGGGATGCGCAAGCCGGGGATCGACAGGGTCCCACTCTCTGTGCTACCGATCCTGCTGCCCCAACCCTCGGTTCGGTCCAATCTTAGAATGGGAAAGAACTCCATATGCCTAAGCCAACCGACGAAACGAGCGGGTGGGCGGGCGAGCAGGCACTACGCCGGCCAAAGAGACGAGATGCGCAAGCCGTGGATCGATAGGGTGGTAGGTGGGTTTAGGCACATCTTCATATTTCTGCATGCCAATGCCATTTTTATGGGTTGTAAATTCATACAATGGTCCCTTAAGCCTTCACGTGAAGTTTCATGGCAAGACGACTCGTTTTCTATTTTTTACGATTTTCAAAACTTTTTGCGGTTCGGGATTTTTTAAAATTTTTCAGAAGGAGTTTTGGCCCCAAACTTGGTAGACATGATCCTTGTATTTTTGTTGGCATGCATAAAAAAATTCAGCTAAAAGATCGAAGTGTACAAGGTTTTGTGACAATTTGAAAAAAGTGTCCCCATTTTAGACACTTTAATGGCTACTGGCAGCAAACCTATAAAATCTCAAATGCTCTTTAAGAGGGTGTGAGTTCTTGAGGTTTGATGAGGGATAGGGGGCCAATATAAGGGCTAAGTACCAGCAACCATCGCACATCATGTGCGCACACCCCCCGGGCCCCCCGATCATCGAAACCCCAATGTCGTCGGTCAAGTTCTCCGATGATGCTCCGACGATGGTGCCCTAACGAAGAAAAATGTGGTACCAGCACATGCCTGAGCCCAGCATGTGCTACTGTAACCCTCGGTCTGATCTGATCTTAGACTGGGAATGAACTCCGTATACCTAAGTCAACCCACGAAACGAGCGTACGGGCACTCAGCCGCCTAGAGTGGTGGGATGCGCAAGCCGGTGATCGGCTGGGTCCCCCTCTACGTGCTGTTGATCTTGCTGCCGCAAGCTTGGTCTGGTTCAATCTTAGGTTGGGAATAAACTCCATATGCCTAGGCCAACTGACGAAATGAGCACTACGCCGGCCAGAGAGACGGGATACGTAAGCTATAAATAGATAGGGTGGTAGGTGGGTTTAGGCACATCTTCATATTTCTGCTTGCCAATGCCATTTTTATGACTTTTAAATTCATACAATGGCCCCTTAAGCCTTCACATGAAGTTTCATGGCAAGACGACTCGTTTTCTATTTTTCATGATTTTTGAAACTTTTTACGGTTTCGGATTCTTTAAAATTTTTTCGGAAGGAGTTTTGGCCCCAAACTTGGTAGACGTGATCCTTGTTTTTTTTTTGGCATGCACAAAAAAATTTAACTAAAAACTCGAAGTGTACAAGATTTTGCGACCATTTGAAAAAGTGTCCCCATTTCAGACAATTTATTGGCTACTGGCAGAAAACCTGTAAAATCTCAAATGCTCTTTAAAGGGGTGTGAGTTCTCAAGGTTTGATGAGGGATAGGGGGCCAATATATGGGCCAAGTACCAGCACCCATCGCACATCATGTGCGCACACCCCCCCCGGCCCCCTCGATCGTCGGAACCCCAATGTCGTCGGTAAGGTTCTCCGACGATGCTCCGACGACGGTGCCTCGGTGAAGAAAAATGCGGCACCAGCACATGCCCGAGCCCGCCATGTGATGTCGCAACCCTCGGTCCGGTCTGATCTTAGACTGGGAATGAACTTCGCATGCTTAGACTGGGAATGAACTCTGTATGCCTAAGTCAACCCACGAATGGAGCGTACGGGCGCTCAGCCGGCTAGAGGGGCTGGATGCGCAAGCCGGGGATCGACCGTGTCCCCCTCTATGTGCTACAGATCCTGCTGTCGTAACCCTCGGTCTGGTCCAATCTTAGACTGGGAATGAACTCCGTATGCCTAAGCCAACAGACGAAACGAGTGGGCGGGCGGGCGGGCGGGCACTACGCTGGCTAGAGAGACGGGATGCGCAAGCCGTGGATCGATAAAGTGGTAGGTGGGTTTAGGCACATCTTCATATTTCTGTGTGCCAATGCCATTTTTATGGCTTGTAAATTCATACAATGGTCCAATAAGCCTTCACGTGAAGTTTCATGGCGAGATGACTCGTTTTCTATTTTTCAAGATTTTCAAAACTTTTTACAGTTCGGGATTTTTTTAAAATTTTCTGAAGGAGTTTTGGGACCAAACTTGGTAGACGTGATCCTTGTATTTTTGTTGGCATGCACAAAAAAATTTAGCTAAAAACTCGAAGTGTACAAGATTTTATGACCATTTGGAAAAAGTGTCCCCATTTCAGACACTTTAATGGCTACTGGTAGCAAACATGTAAAATCTCAAATGCTCTTTAAGGGGGTGTGAGTTCTCGAGGTTTGATGAGGGATAGGGGTCCAATATAAGGGCCAAGTACCAGCACCCTTCGCACATCATGTGCGCACACCCCCCCGGCCCCTCCGATCGTCGGAACCCCAATGTCATCGGCCAGGTTCTCTGGCGATGCTCTGGTGATGTTGCCCCGACGAAGAAAAATGTGGCACCAGCACATGCTCGAGCCCAGCATGTGCTGCTGCAACCCTCGATCTGGTCCGATCTTAGACTGGGAAAGAACTCCGTATGCTTAGACTGGGAATGAACTCCGTATGCCTAATTCAACCCACGAAACGAGCGTGCGGAAGCTCAGCCGCCCAGAGGGGCGGGATGCGTAACCGGGGATTGGTCGGGTCCCCCTCTACATGTTGTCGATCCTACTATCACAACCCTCGGTTTGGTCCGATGTTAGACTGGAAATGAACTCCGTATGCCTAAGCCAACCGACGAAACGAGCAAGCGGGCGGGCGGGCACTATGCCGGCCAGAGAGACGAGTTGCGCAAGCCGTGGATCGATAGGGTGGTAGGTAGGTTTAGGCACATCTTCATATTTCTACATGCCAATGCCATTTTTATGGCTTTTAAATTCATACAATGGTCCCTTAAGCCTTCACGTGAAGTTTCATGGCAAGACGACTCGTTTTCTATTTTTCATGATTTTTGAAACTTTTTACGGTTCAGGATTTTTTAAAATTTTTTCGAAACTAGTTTTGGTCCCAAACTTGGTAGACATGATCCTTGTATTTTTTTTGGCATGCACAAAAAAATTCAGCTAAAAACTCGAAGTGTACACGATTTTGTGACCATTTGAAAAAAGTGTCCCCATTTCAGACACTTTAATGGCTACCGGCAGCAAACCTGTAAAATCTCAAATGCTCTTTAAGGGGTTATGAGTTCTCGAGGTTTGATGAGGGATAGGGGGCCAATATAAGGGCCAACTACCATCACCCATTGAACATCATGTGTGCACACCCCCCCGGCTCCCCCGATCACCGGAACCTCAATTCCATCGGTAAGGTTCTCCGACGATGCTCCGGTGATGGTGCCTTGGCGAAGAAAAATGCGGCACCAGCACATGCCCGAGCCCAGCATGTGCTGCCACAACCCTCGGTCCGATCCGATCTTAGACTGGGAACACACTCCATATGCTTCGACTGGGAATGAACTCCGTATGCCTAAGTCAACCCACGAAATGAGCGTACAGGCGCTCAGCCGACCAGAGGGGCGGGATGCGTAAGCCGGGGATCGACCAGGTCCCCCTCTGCATGCTACCGATTCTGCTATCATAACCCTCGGTCCGATCTGATCTTAGACTGGGAGTGAACTCCGTATGCCTAAGCCAACCAATGAAACAAGCGGGCAGGCGGACACTACGCCGACCAGAAAGACGGGATGCGTAAGTCGTGGATCGATAGGATGGTAGGTGGGTTTAGCACATCTTCATATTTTTTCGTGCCAATGCCATTTTTATGACTTTTAAATTCATACAATGGTCCCTTAAGCCTTCACAAGAAGTTTCATGGCAAGACGACTCGTTTTCTATTTTTCATGATTTTTGAAACTTTTTGCAGTTCGAGATTTTTTAAAATTTTTTCGGAAGAAGTTTTGGCCCCAAACATGGTAGATGTGATCCTTGTATTTTTTTTGGCATGCACAAAAAATTCAGCTAAAAACTGGAAGTGTACAAGATTTTGTGACCATTTGAAAAAAGTGTCACCATTTCAGACACTTTAATGGCTGCTGGCAGCAAACCTGTAAAATCTCAAATGCTCTTTATGGGGGTGTGAGTTCTTGAGGTTTGATGAGGGATAGGGGGCCAATATAAGGGCCAAGTACCAGCACCCATCGCACATCATGTGCGCACACCCCCCGGCCCCTCCGATCGTCGGAACCCCAATGCCATTGGCCTGGTTCTCCGACGATGCTCTGGCGATGGTGCCCCGACGAAGAAAAATGTGGCACCAGCACATGCTCGAGCCCAGCATGTGCTGTCGCAACCCTCGATCTGGTCTGATATTAGACCAAGAAAGAACTCTGTATGCTTAGACTGGGAATGAACTCCGTATGCCTAAGTCAACCCACGAAACGAGAGTACGGGCGCTCAGCCAGCCATAGAGGCGGGATGCGTAAGCCAGGGATCAGCCGGTTCCCCCTCCACGTGCTGGCGATCCTGCTGCCACAACCCACGTGCTGGCGAATGAACTCCGTACTCCTAAGCCAACCGATGGAACGAGCGGGCGGGCGGGCAGACGGGCGGGCAGGCACTACGCCGGCCAGAGAGACGGGATGCGCAAGTCGTGGATCGATAGAGTGGTAGGTGGGTTTAGGCACATCTTCACATTTTTCTGCATTTGAATGCCATTTTTATGGCTTGTAAATTCATACAATGCTCCCTTAAGCCTTCACGTGAAGTTTCATGGCAAGATGACTCTTTTTCTATTTTTCACGATTTTTGAAACTTTTTATGGTTCGGGATTTTTAAAATTTTTTCGGAAGGAATTTTGGCCCCAAACTTGGTAGACGTGATCCTTGTATTTTGGTTGGCATGCACAAAAAAATTTAGCTAAAAACTCGAAGTGTACAAGATTTTGTGACTATTTGAAAAAAGTGTCCCCATTTCAGACACTTTAATGGCTACTGGCAGCAAACCTATAAAATCTCAAATGCTCTTTAAGGGGGTATGAGTTCTCGAGGTTTGGCGAGGGATAGGGGGCCAATATAAGGGCCAAGTCCCAGCACCCATCGCACATCTTGTGCACACACCCCCAGGCCCCCCCGATCGTCGAAACCCTAATGCCGTCGATCTTAGACTGAGAATGAACTCCGTATGCTTAGACTGGGAATGAACTCCGTACGCGTAAGTCAACCCACAAAATGAGCATTCGGGTGCTCAACCGACCAGAGGGGTGAGATGCGCAAGTCGGGGATCGGTCGGGTCTCCCTCTGCGTGCTACCGATCCTGCTGTCGCAGCCCTCTGTCCTGTCCTATCTTAGACTGGGAATGAACTCCGTATGCCTAAGCCAACTGACGAAATGACCGGGTGGGCGGGCGGGCACTACGTTGGCTAGAGAGACGGGATGTGCAAGCCGTGGATCGATAGGGTGGTAGGTGGGTTTTGGCACATCTTCATATTTCTAAGTGCCAATGCCATTTTTATGGCTTGTAAATTCATACAACGGTCCCTTAAGCCTTCACGTGAAGTTTCATGGCAAGAAGATTTGTTTTTTATTTTTCAAGATTTTTGATCCTTTTTGCGGTTTGAGATTTTTTAAAATTCTTTCGGAAGGAGTTTTGCCCCCAAACTTGGTAGACGTGATCCTTGTATTTTTGTTGGCTTGCACAAAAAAATTTAGCTAAAAACTCAAAGTGTACAAGATTTTGTGACCATTTTGGAAAAGTGTCCCTATTTCAGACACTTTAATGGCTACTGGCAGAAAACCTGTAAAATCTCAAATGCTCTTTAAGGGGGTGTGAGTTCTCGAGGTTTGATGAGGGATAGGGGGCCAATAGAAGGGCCAAGTACCAGCACCCATCGCACATCATGTGCGCTCACCCCCCGGCCCCCCGATCGTTGGAACCCTAATGCCGCTGGTCAGGTTCTCCGTCGATGCTCCGGTGATGGTGCCCCGATGAAGAAAAATGTGGCACCAGCACATGCCCGAGCCCAGCATGTGCTGCTGTAACCCTTATTCTGGTCTGATCTTAGACTAGGAATGAACTTCATATGCTTAGACTGGGAATGAACTTCGTATGCGTAAGTCAACCCACGAAACGAGCCTACGGGCGCTCAGCCGGCCAAAGGGGCGGGAACCTCATGTCGAGGATCGATCGAATCCCCCTCTGTGTGCTCTCGATCCTGCTGTCACAATCTTCAGTTCGGTCGGATCTTAGACTGGGAATGAACTCCGTATGCCTAAGCCAACCGATGAAATGAGTGGGCGAGCGGGCGGGCGGGCTCCAAGCCGGCCAGAGAGATAGCATGCGCAAGCCGTGGATCGATAGCGTGGTAGGTGGGTTTAGGCACATCTTCATATTTCTATGTGCCAATGCCATTTTTATGGCTTGTAAATTCATAGAATGGTCCCTTAAGCCTTCACGTGAAGTTTCATGGCAAGACGACTCATTTTTTATTTTTCACGATTTTGGATCCCTTTTGCGGTTTGAGATTTTTTAAATTTTTTTCGGAAGGATTTTTGGCCCCTAACATGGTAGACATGATCCTTGTATTTTTTTTGGCATGCACAAAAAAATTCAGCTAAAAACTCAAAGTGTACAAGATTTTGTGACCATTTGAAAAAAGTGTCCCCATTTCAGACACTTTAATGGCTACTGGCAGAAAACCTGTAAAATCTCAAATGCTCTTTAAGGGGGTGTGAGTTCTCGAGGTTTGATGAGGGATAGGGGGCCAATATAAGGGCCAAGTACCAGCACCCATCACACATCATGTGCGCACACCCCCCTGGCCCCCCCGATCATCGAAACCCCAATGCTGCCGGTCAGGTTCTCCAGCGATGCTTCGGCGATGGTGCCCTGGCAAAGAAAAGTGTGGCACCAGCACATGCCCGAGCCTAGCATGTGCTGCTGCAACCCTCGGTCCGATGTGATCTTAGACTGGGAATGAACTCCGTATGCCTAAATCAACCGACGAAACGAGCGGGCGGGCGGGCGGGCACCAAGCCGACCAGAGAAACGGGATGCGCAAGCCGTGGATCGATAGGGTGGTAGGTGGGTTTAGGTACATCTTCATATTTCTGTGTCAATGCCATTTTTATGGCTTGTAAATTCATACAATGGTCCCTTAAGCCTTCACGTGAAGTTTCACGGCAAGACGACTCGTTTTCTATTTTTCACGATTTTTGAAACCTTTTGCGGTTCAGGATTTTTTAAAATTTTTTCGGAAGGATTTTTGACCCCAAACTTGGTAGAGGTGATCCTTGTATTTTTGTTGGCATGCACAAAATAATTTAGCTAAAAACGCGAAGTGTACAAGATTTTGTGACCATTTGAAGAAAGTGTTTCCATTTTAGACACTTTAATGGCTACTGGCAGCAAACCTGTAAAATCTCAAATGCTCTTTAAGGGGGTGTGAGTTCTCAAGGTTTGGTGAGGGATAGGGGGCCAATATAAGGGCCAAGTACCAGCACCCATCGCACATCATGTGCGCACACCCCCCCGGCCCCCCGATCGTCGGAACCCCAATACCGTCGGTTAGGTTCTCTGGCGATGCTCCGACGATGGTGCCCCAGCGAAGAAAAATGCGGTACCAGCACATGCCCGAGCCCAGCATGTGCTGTCGTAACCCTCGGTGCGGTCCAATCTTAAACTGGGAATAAACTCCGTATGCTTAGACTGGGAATGAACTCCGTATGCCTAAGTCAACCCACGAAACGAGCGTGCGGGCTCTCGGCCGATCAGAGGGTGGGATGCGCAAGTCGGGGATCGGTCGGGTCCACTTCTGTGTGCCGCTGATCCTGCTGCCGTAACCCTCAGTCCTGTTCGATCTTAGACTGGGAATGAACTCTGTATAGGCGGGCGGGCGGGCGGGCGGGGATTACGCCGGCCAGAGAGACGGGATGCGCAAGCCGTGGATCGATAGGTCGTAGGTGGGTTTAGGCACATCTTCATATTTCTGCATGCCAATGGAATTTTTATGACTTGTAAATTCATACAATGGTCCGTTCAGCCTTCACGTGAAGTTTAATGGCAAGTCGACTCGTTTTTTATTTTTCATGATTTTTAAAACTTTTTACGGTTCAGGATTTTTTAAAATTTTTTCGGAAAAAGTTTTGGCCAAAAAAACTTGTTAGACGTGATCCTTGTATTCTTTTTGGCATGCAAAAAAAAAATTCAGCTAAAAACTCGAATTGTACAAGATTTTGTGACCATTTGAAAAAAGTGTCCCAATTTCAGACGCTTTAATGGCTACTGGCAGCAAACCTGTAAAATCTCAAATGCTCTTTAAGGGGGTGTGCATTCTTGAGGTTTGATGAGGGATAGGGGGCCAATATAAGGGCCAAGTACCAGCACCCATTGCACATCAAGTGCGCACACCCCTTGGCCCCCCGATAGCCAGAACCCCAATGCCACTGATCAGGTTCTCCGACAATGCTCTGGCGATGGTGCCCTGGCAAAGAAAAATACGGCTCCAGCACATGCTCGAGCCTAGCATGTGTTGTCGCAACCCTCGGTCCGGTCCAATCTTAGACTGGGAATGAACTCCGTATGCCTAAGCCAACCGACGAAATGAGCGGGCGGGCGGGCGGGCGGGCACTACGTCGACCAAAGAGACGGGATGCGCAAGCCGTGGATCGATAGGGTGGTAGTGGGTTTAGGTACATCTTCATATTTCTGCATGCCAATGCCATTTTTATGGCTTGTAGTTTCATACAATGGTCCCTTGAGCCTTCACGTGAAGTTTCATGGCAAGACGACTCGTTTTCTATTTTTTGCGATTTTCAAAACTTTTTACGGTTCGGGATATTTTAAAATTTTTTCGGAAGGATTTTTCACCCCAAACTTGGTAGACATGATCCTTGTATTTTTGTTGTCATGCACAAAAAAAAGCAGCTAAAAACTCGAAGTGTACAAGATTTTGTGACCATTTGAAAAAATTATCCCCATTTTAGACACTTTAATGGCTACTGGCAGCAAACCTATAAAATCTCAAATGCTCTTTAAGGGGGTGTGAGTTCTCAAGGTTTGATGAGGGATAGGAGGCCAATATAAGGGCCAAGTACCAGCACCCATCACACATCATGTGCGCACACCCCCCGGCCCCTCCGATCGTCGGAACCCCAATGCCGTCGGTTAGGTTCTCCAGCGATGCTCCGACGATGGTGTCCCGACGAAGAAAAATGCGGCACCAGCACATGCCAAAGCCTAGCATGTGTTGTCGCAACCCTTAGTTCGGTCTGATCTTAGACTGGGAATGAACTCCGTATGCTTAGACTAGGAATGAACTCCGTATGACTAAGTCAACCCATGAAACGAGCGTACGAGCGCTCAACCGGCCAGAGGGGCGGGATGCGCAAGCCGGGGATCGATCGGGTCCCCCTCTGCATCTTGCCGATCCTACTGTCGGAACCCACCATCCGATTCGATCTTAGATTGGGAATGAACTCCGTATGCCTAAGCCAACCGACGAAACGAGCGGGCGGGCGGGGGGGCGGCCACTACGTCAGCCAGAGAGACGGGATGCGCAAGCCGTGGATCGATAGGGTGGTTGGTGGGTTTAGGAACATCTTTATATTTCTATGTGCCAATGCCATTTTTATTTCCTTTAAATTCATACAATGGTCCCTTAAGCCTTCACGTGAAGTTTCGTGGCAAGACGACTCGTTTTCTATTTTTCATGATTTTTGAAACTTTTTATGGTTCGAGATTTTTTAAAATTTTTTCGAAAGGATTTTTGGCCCCAAACTTGGTAGACGTAATCCTTGTATTTTTTTTGGCTTGCACAAAAACATTCAGCTAAACACTCGAAATGTACAAGATTTTGTGACCATTTGAAAAAAGTGTCCCCATTTCAGACACTTTAATGGCTACAGGCAGCAAAACTGTAAAATCTCAAATGCTCTTTAAGGGGGTGTGAGTTCTCGAGGTTTGATGAGGGATAGGGGGCCAATATAAGGGCCAAGTACCAGCACCCATCGCACATCATGTGTGAACACCCCCCGGCCTCACCGATCACCGGAACCCCAATGCCGCCTGTCAGGTTCTCCGACGATCTTCGACAATGGTGCCTCAATGAAAAAACATGTGGCACCAGCACATGCCCGAGCCTAGCATGTGCTGCCGCAACCCTCGGTCCTATCCGATCTTAGACTGGGAATGAATTTCGTATGCCTAAGCCAACCGACGAAACGAGCGGGCGGGCGGGCGGGCGGGCACTTCGCCGGATAGAGAGATGGGATGCGAAGCCCTGGATAAATAGGGTGGTAGGTGGGTTTAGGAACATCTTCATATTTCTGCATGCCAATGCCATTTTTATGGCTTGTAAATTCATACAATGGTCCCTTAAGCCTTCACGTGAAGTTTCATGCCAAGACGATTCATTTTTTATTTTTCACGATTTTTGATCCTTTTTGCGGTTCGGGATTTTTTTAAATTTTTTCGAAAGGAGTTTTGGCCCCAAACTTAGTAAACGTGATCCTTGTATTTTTGTTCGCATGCACAAAAACATTCAGCTAAAAACTCGACGTGTAGAAGATTTTGTGACCATTTGAAAAGAGTGTCCCCTTTTCAGACAATTTAATAGCTACCGACAGAAAACCTATAAAATCTCAAATGCTCTTAAAGGGGGTGTGAGTTCTCGAGATTGGATGAGGGATAGGGGGCCAATATAAGGGCTAAGTACCAGCACCCATTGTACATCATGTGCGCACACCCCCCCGGCCCCCCCGATCGTCGGAACCCCAATGCCGTCGGTAAGGTTCTCCGATGATGCTCCGGTGATGGTGCCCCGATGAAGAAAAATGCGGCACCAGCAAATGCCTGAGCCCAGCATGTGCTGTCACAACCCTCGATCTGGTTCGATCTTAGACTGGAATGAACTCCGTATGCTTAGACTGAGAATGAACTCCGTATGCGTAAGTCAACCCACAAAAAGAGCGTACGGGCGCTCAGTCGGCCAAAGGGGCAGGATGCGTAAGTCGGGGATCGATCGGGTCCCCCTCTACGTGCTACCAATCCTGCTGTTGCAACCCTCAATCTGGTTCAATCTTAGACTGGGAATGAACTCCGTATGCCTCATCCAACCGACGAAACGAGATGGGCGGGCAGGCGGGCGGGCACTACGTCGACCAGAGAAACGGGATGCGCAAGCCATGGATCAATAGGGTGATAGGTGGGTTTAGGCACATCTCCACATTTCTGCTTGCCAATGCCATTTTTATGGCTTGTAAATTCATACAATGGTCCCTTAAGCCTTCACGTGAAGTTTCATGGCAAGATGACTCATTTTTTTTTTCACGATTTTGGATCCTTTTTGCGGTTCAGGATTTTTTAAAATTTTTTTTAAAGGAATTTTGGCCCCAAACATGGTAGACATGATCCTGGTAGTTTTTTTGGTATGCACAAAAAATTCAGCTAAAAACTCAAAGTGTACAAGATTTTGTGGCCATTCGAAAAAAGTGTCCCCATTTCAGACACTTTAATGGCTACTGGCAGCAAACCTGTAAAATCTCAAATGCTCTTTAAGTGGGTGTGACTTCTCGAGGATTGATGAGGGATAGGGGGCCAATATAAAGGTCAAGTAAAAGCACCCATTGCACATCATGCACGCACACCCCCCGGCCCCCCCGATCGCCGGAACCCCAATGCCGTCGGTCAGGTTATCCGGCGATGCTCCAGTGATGGTGCCCCAGTGAAGAAAAATACGGCACCAGCACATGCCCGAGCCCAACATGTGCTGCCACAACCCTCGGTCTGGTCCGATCTTAGACTGGGAATGGACTCCGTATGCCTAAGCCAACCGACGAAACGAGCGGGCGGGAGGGCGGGCGGGCACTACGTTGGCCAGAGAGACGGGATGCCCAAGCCGTGGATTGATAGAGTGGTAGGTGTGTTTAGGCACATCTTCATATTTCTGCATGCCAATGCCATTTTAATGGCTTGTAAATTCATAAAATGGTCCCCTAAGCCTTCACGTAAAGTTTCATGGCAAGACGAATCGTTTTCTATTTTTCATGATTTCCAAAACTTTTTGCGGTTTGGGATTTTTTAAAATTTTTTCGAAAGGTGTTTTGTCCCCAAACATGGTAGATGTGATCCTTGTATTTTTGTTGGCATGCACAAAAAAAATCAGCTAAAAACTCGAAGTGTACAAGATTTTGTGACCATTTGAAAAAAGTGTCCCCATTTTGGACACTTTACTGGCTACCGGCAGCAAACCTGTAAAATCTCAAATGCTCTTTAAGGGGGTGTGAGTTCTCGAGGTTTGATGAGGGATAGGGGGCCAATATAAGGGCCAAGTATAAGCACCCATCACACATCATGTGTGCACACCCCCCGGCCCCCCCGATCGCCGAAACCCCAATACCGTCGGTCAGAGAGACGAGATGCGCAAGCCGTGGATCGATAGGATGGTAGGTGGGTTTAGTCACATCTTCATATTTCTACACGCCAATGCCATTTTTGTGGCTCATAAATTCATACAATGGTCCCTTAGGCCTTCACATGAAGTTTCATGGCAAGACGACTCGTTTTCTATTTTTCACGATTTTCAAAACTTTTTACGGTTTGGGATTTTTTGAAATTTTTTCAAAAACATTTTTATCCCCAAACATTGTAGACGTGATCCTTGTATTTTTGTTGGCATGCACAAAAAAAATCAGCTAAAAACTTGAAGTGTATAAGATTTTGTGGCCATTCGAAAAAAGTGTCCCCATTTCAGACACTTTAATGGCTACTGGCAGCAAACCTGTAAAATCTCAAATGCTCTTTAAGTGGGTGTGACTTCTCAAGGATTGATGAGGGATAGGGGGCCAATATAAAGGCCAAGTAAAAGCACCCATTGCACATCATGCACGCACACCCCCTCGGCCCCCCCGATGGCCAGAACCCCAATGCCGTCGGTCAGGTTCTCCGACGATGCTCCGGTGATGGTGCCCCGACGAAGAAAAATGCGGCACCAGCACATGCTCGAGCCCAGCATGTGCTGCTGCAACCCTCAGTCCAGTCCGATCTTAGACTGGGAATGGACTCCGCTTTCCTAAGCCAACCGACGAAACGAGCGGGCGGGTGGGCGGGCGGGTGGGCGGGCGGGCACTACGTTGGCCAAAGAGACGGGATGCGCAAGCCGTGGATCGATAGGGTGGTAGGTGTGTTTATTCACATCTTCATATTTCTGCATGCCAATGCCATTTTAATGGCTTGTAAATTCATAAAAAAGTCCCCTAAGCCTTCACGTAAAGTTTCATGGCAAGACGAATCGTTTTTTATTTTTAATGATTTTCAAAACTTTTTGCGGTTTGGGATTTTTTAAAATTTTTTTGAAAGGAGTTTTGTCCCCAAACATGGTAGACGTGATCCTTGTATTTTTGTTGGCATGCACAAAAAAATTCAGCTAAAAACTCGAAGTGTACAAGATTTTGTGACCATTTAAAAAATGTGTCCCCTTTTCAGACACTTTAATGGCTACTGGCAGCAAACCTGTAAAATCTAAAATGCTCTTTAAGGGGGTGTGAGTTCTCGAGGTTTGATGAGGGATAGGGGGCCAATATAAAGGCCAAGTACAAGCACCCATCGCACATCATGTGCGCACACCCCCTGGCCCCCCCGATCGCCGGAACCCCAATGCCGTCGGTCAGGTTCTCTGGTCATGCTCCAGCGATGGTGCCCCGACGAAGAAAAATACGGCACCAGCACATGCCCGAGCTCAGCATGTGCTACCGCAACCCTCAGTCCGATCCGATCTTAGACTGGGAATGAACTCCGTATGCCTAAACCAACCGATGAAACGAGCGGGCGGGCACTACGCTGGCTAGAGAAACGGGATGTGCAAGTCGTGGATCGATAGGGTGGTAGGCGGGTTTAGGCCCATCTTCATATATCTTAGTGCCAATGCCATTTTTATGGCTTGTAAATTCATACAATGGTCCCTTAAGGCTTCACGTGAAGTTTCATTGCAAGACGACTTGTTTTCTATTTTTCACGATTTTCAAAACTTTTTACGGTTTGAGATTTTTTAGAATTTTTTTGGAAGGATTTTTGGCCCCAAACTTTTTAGATGTGATCCTTGTATTTTTTTTTGGCATGCACAAAAAAATTCAGCTAAAAACTCGAAGTGTACAAGATTTTGTGACCATTTGAAAAAAGTGTCCCCATTCTAGACACTTTAATTGCTACTAGCAGCAAACCTATAAAATCTCAAATACTCTTTAAGGGGGTGTGAGTTCTTGAGGTTTGATGAGGGATAGGGGGCCAATATAAGGGCCAAGTACCAGCACCCATCGCACATCATGTGCATACACCCCCCGGCCCCCTTGATCGTCGAAACCCTAATGCCGTCGGTCAGGTTCTCCGATGATGGTGCCTTGACGAAGAAAAATGTGGCACCGACACATGCCGAGGATCGGCTGGTCCCCCTCTGCATGCTGCCGATCCTGCTATGGTAACCCTTGGTCTGGTCTGATCTTAGACTGGGAATGAACTTCGTATGCCTAAGCCAACCGACGAAACGAGCGGGTGGGCGGGCTGGCGGGCACTACGCTGCCAGAGAGATGGGATGCACAAGCCATGGATCGATAGGGTGGTAGGTGGGTTTAGGCACATCTTCATATTTCTGCATGCCAATGCCATTTTTATGGCTTGTAAATTCATGCAATGGTCCCTTAAGCCTTCACGTGAAGTTTCATGGCAAGACGACTCGTTTTCTCTTTTTCATGATCTTTGAAATTTTTTACGATTCGAGATTTTTTTAAATTTTTTTGGAAGGTTTTTTGGCCCCAAACTTGGTAGACGTGATCCATGTATTTTTGTTGGCATGCACAAAAAAATTCAGCTAAAAACTCGAAGTGTACAAGATTTTGTGACCATTTGAAAAAAGTGTCCCCATTTCGGACACTTTACTGGCTACCGGCAGCTAACCTTTAAAATCTCAAATGCTCTTTAAGGGGGTGTGAGTTCTCGAGGTTTGATCAGAGATAGGGGGCCAATATAAGGGCCAAGTACCAGCACCCATCACACATCATGTGCGCACACCCCCGGCCCCCTCGATCGCCGGAACCTCAATGCCGTTGGTCAGGCTCTCCAGCAATGGTGCCCCGGTGAAGAAAAATGCAGCACCAACACATGCCCGAGCCCAGCATGTGCTTAGACTGGGAATGAACTCCGTATGCTTATATTGGGAATCAACTCCATATGCTTAGACTGAGAATGAACTCCGTATGCCTACGTCAACCTATGAAACGAGCGTGCGGGCTCTCAGCCGGCCAGAGGGGCGAGATGCATAAGCCGGGGATCGGCCGGGTCCCCCTCTGCGTGCTGCTGATCCTGCTGCTGCAACCCTCAGTCCGGTCCAATCTTAGACTAGGAATGAACTCTGTATGCCTAAGCCAACTGACGAAACGAGCGGGCGGGCGGACGGGCACTACGTCGTCCAGAGAGACGAGATGCGTAAGCCGTGGATCGATAGGGTGGTAGGTGGGTTTAGGCACATCTTTATATTTCTACGTGCCAATGCCATTTTTCTGGATTGTAAATTCATACAATGGTCCCTTAAGCCTTCACATGAAGTTGCATGGCAAGACGACTCGTTTTCTATTTTTCATGATTTTTGAAACTTTTTACAGTTCGGGATTTTTTAAAATTTTTTCGGAAGGAGTTTTGGCCCCAAACTTGGAAGACGTGATCCTTGTATTTTTGTTGGCATGCACAAAAACATTCAGCTAAAAACTAGAAGTGTACAAGATTTTGTGACCATTTGAAAAAAGTATCCCCATTTCAGACACTTTAATGGCTACTGGCAGCAAACCTGTAAAATCTCAAATGCTCTTTAAGGGGGTGTGAGTTCTGGATGTTTGATGAGGGATAGGGGGCCAATATAAGGGCCAAGTACCAGCACCCAACGCACATCATGTGCGCACACCCCCCCGACCCCCCCGATCGTCGGAACCCCAATGCCATCGGTCAGGTTCTTCGACGATGGTGCCCCGGCGAAAAAAAATATGGCACCGACACATGCTCGATTCCACATGTACCGTTGCAACCCTCATTCTGGTCCGATCTTAGACTAGGAATGAACTCCGTATGCTTAGACTGGGAATGAACTTCGTATGCCTAAGTCAACCCACGAAACAAGCGTGCAGGCGCTCAGCCGCCCAAAGGGGTGGGATGTGTAAGTCGGGGATCGGCCGAGTCCCCCTCTGCGTGCTGCCGATCTTGCTGCCACAACCCTCAGTCTGGTGTGATCTTAGACTGGGAATGAACTTCGTATGCCTAAGCCAACCAATGAAACGAGCGGGCGGGCGGGCGGGCACTACATCGGCCAGAGAGACAGGATGCGCAAGCCAAGGATCGATAGGGTGGTAGGTGGGTTTAGGTACATCTTCATATTTCTGCATGCCAATGCCATTTTTATGGCTTGTAAATTCATACAATGGTCCCTTAAGCCTTCACGTGAAGTTTCATGTCAAGACGACTCGTTTTCTATTTTTCATGATTTTTCAAACTTTTTGCGGTTCGGGATTTTTTAAAATTTTTTTAGAAGGAGTTTTGGCCCCAAACTTTGTAGACGTGATCCTTGTATTTATTTTGGCACGCACAAAAAAATTCAGCTAAAAACTCGAAGTGTACAAGATTTTGTGACCATTTGAAAAAAGTGTCCCCATTTTAGACACTTTAATGGCTACTGGCAGCAAACCTGTAAAATCTCAAATGCTCTTTAAGGGGGTGTGAGTTCTCCAGGTTTGATGAGGGATAGGGGGCCAATATAAGGGCCAAGTACCAGCACCCAGTGCACATCATGTGCGTACACCCCCCCGACCCCCCCGATACCCGAAACCCCAATGCCGTCGGTCAGGTTCTTCGACGATGGTGCCCTGACGAAAAAAATGCGGCACCAGCACATGCCCGAGCCTAGCATGTGCTGCTGTAACCCTCGATCTGGTCCGATCTTAGACTGGGAATGAACTCCGTATGCTTAGACTGGGAATGAAGGCCGTATGCCTTAGTCAACCCACGAAACGAGCGTGCGGCCGCTCATCCGGCCAGAGGGGCGGGATGCGCAAGCCGGGGATCGACCAGGTCCCCTTCTGCGTGCTACCAATCTTGCTACCGGAACCCTCGGTTTGGTCTGATCTTAGACTGGGAATGAACTCCGTATGCCTAAGCCAACCGACGAAATGAGCGGACGGGCGGGCGGGCACTACGTTGGCTAGAGAGGCGGGATGTACAAGCCGTGGATCGATAGGGTGGTAGGTGGGTTTAGGCACATCTTCATATTTCTGCATGCCAATGCCATTTTTATAGCTTGTAAATTCATACAATGGTCCCTTAAGCCTTCACTTGAAGTTTCTTGGCAAGACGACTCATTTTCTATTTTTCATGATTTTTGAAAATTTTTACGGTTTGGGATTTTTTTAAATTTTTTCGGAAGGATTTTTGGCCCTGAACTTGGTAGACGTGATCCTTCTATTTTTTTTGGCATGCACAAAAAAATTCAGCTAAAAAATCGAAGTGTACAAGATTTTGTGAGCATTTGAAAAAAGTGTCCCCATTTTAGACACTTTCATGGCTACTGGTAGCAAACCTGTAAAATCTCAAATGCTCTTTAAGGGGGTGTGAGTTTTGGAGGTTTGATAAGGGGTAGGGGGCTAATATAAGGGCCAAGTACCAGCACCCATCGCACATCATGTGTGCACACCCCCCGGCACGCCCGATTGCCGGAACCCCAATGTCGTCGATCAGATTCTCTGGCGATGCTCCGGTGATGGCACCCCGATGAAGAAAAATGCAGCACCAGCAAATGCCCGAGCCCAGCATGTGCTGCCACAACCCTCGGTCCGGTCCGATCTTGGACTGCGAATGAACTCCGTATGCTTAGACTGGGAATGAACTCTATATGCCTAAGTCAACCCACGGAACGAGCATGGGGGTGCTCAGCCGGCCAAAGGGGCAGGATACGCAACCAGGGGATCAGCCGGGTCCCCCGCTTCATGCTGTTGATCTTGCTACCGTAACCCTCGGTCTGGTCTGATCTTAGACTAGGAATTAACTCCGAATGCCTAAGCCAACCAACGAAACGTGCGGGCGGGCGGGCGGGCGGGCACTATGTCGGTCAGAGAGACGGGATGCGCAAGCCGTGGATTGATAGGGTGGTAGGTGGGTTTAGGCACATCTTCATATTTCTACATGCCAATGCCATTTTTATGGCTTGTAAATTCATACAACGGTCCCTTAAGCCGTCACGTGAAGTTTCATGGCAAGACGACTCGTTTTTATTTTTCATGATTTTTTAAACATTTTACGGTTCGGGATTTTTTAAAATTTTTTTGAAATTAGTTTTGGCCCCAAACTTGGTAGACGTGATCCTTGTATTTTTTTTGGCATGCACAAAAAAATTTAACTAAAAACTCGAAGTGTACAAGATTTTGTGACCATTTGAAAAAATTGTCCCCATTTTAGACACTTTAATGGCTACTGGTAGCAAACCTGTAAAATCTCAAATGCTCTTTAAAGGGTGTGAGTTCTTGAGGTTTGATGAGGGATAGGGGGCCAATATAAGGGCCAAGTACCAGCACCCATCGCACATCATGTGCGTACACCCCCCGACCCCCCCGATCATCAGAACCCCAATACCGTCGGTCAGGTTCTCCGACGATGCTCCGGCGATGGTGCCCCGGCGAAGAAAAATACGGCTCCAGCACATGCCCTAGCCCAGTATGCGCTACCGTTACCCTCGGTTTGGTCTGATCTTAGACTGGGAATGAACTCTGTATGCCTAAGTCAGCCCACAGAACAAGCGTCCGGGTGCTTAATAGGCTAGAGGGGCAGGATGCGCAACTCGAGGATCGACCGAGTCCCACTCTGCCTGCTGTCGATCTTGCTACCGCAACCTCGGTCTGGTCCGATCTTACACTGGGAATGAACTCAGTATAAGGGCCAAGTACCAGCACCCAGCGCACATCATGTGCGCACACCCCCCAGCCCCCCCGATCCCCGAAACCCCAATGCCGCCGGTTAGGTTCTCTGGCAATGCTCCGGCGATGGTGCCCCGACGAAGAAAAATGCGGCAACCCTCGGTTCGGTCCGATCTTAGACTGGGAATGAACTCCGTATGCTTAGACTGGGAATGAACTTCGTATGCCTAAGTCAACCCACGGAATGAGCATGTGGGCGATTAGTCGGGCAGAGGGGCGGGATGTGCAAGCCGACGATCAGTCGGGTCCCACTCTGCGTGGTGCCGCAACCCTTAGTTCGGTCCGATCTTATACTGGGAATGAACTCCATATGCCTAAGCTAACCGATGAAATTATCGGGTGGGCGGGAGGGCGGGCGCTACGCCGACCAGAGAGGCGGGATGCGCAAGCCGTGGATCGATAGGGTGGTAGGTGGGTTTCGGCATATCTTCAAATTTTTGTGTGCCATGCCATTTTTAAGGCTTGTAAATTCATACAATGGTCCCTTAAGCCTTCACGTGAAGTTTCTTGGCAAGACGACTCGTTTTCTATTTTTTACGATTTTTGAAACTTTTTGCGGTTCGAGATTTTTTAAACTTTTTTCGGAAGGTGTTTTGGCCCCAAACTTGGTAGACGTGATCCTTGTATTTTTTTTGGCATGCAAAAAAAAATTCAGCTAAAAACTCGAAGTGTACAAGATTTTGTGACCATTTGAAAAAAGTGTCCCCATTTCAGACACTTTAATGGCTACCGGTAGCAAACCTGTAAAATCTCAAATGCTCTTTAAAAGGGTGTGAGTTCTCGAGGTTTGATGAGGGATAGGGGGCCAATATAAGGGTCAAGTACCAGCACCCATCACACATCATGTGCGCACACCCCCCGACCCGTCGGATCGTCGGAACCCTAATGCCGCCGGTGAGGTTCTCCAATGATGCTCCGACGATGGTGCCCCGATAAAGAAAAATGCGCCACCAGCACATGCTCGAGCCCAGTATGTGCTGCTGCAACCCTCGGTCCGATTCGATCTTAGACTGAGAATGAACTCCGTATGCTTAGATTGGGAATGAATTCCGTATGCCTAAGTTAACCCACGAAACAAACGTATGGGCGCTCAGCCGGCCAGAGGGGTAGGATGCACAAGCCAGGGATCGATCGGATCCCTCTCTGCGTGCTGCCGATTCTCCTACCGTAACCCTCAATCTGATCTGATCTTAGACTGGGAATGAACTCCATATGCCTAAGCCAACTGACAAAATGAACGGGCGGGCAGGCGGGCACTACGCCGACCAGAGTGGCGGGATGCGCAAGCCGTGGATCGATAGGGTGGTAGGTGGGTTTGGCACATCTTCATATTTCTGCATGCCAATGCCATTTTTATGGCTTGTAAATTCATACAATGGTCCCTTAAGCCTTCACGTGAAGTTTCATGGCAAGACGGCTCATTTTCTATTTTTCACGATTTTTGAAACTTTTTGCTGTTCGGGATTTTTTAAAATTTTTTCGAAAGGATTTTTGGCCCGAAACTTGGTAGACGTAATCCTTGTATTTTTTTTGGCATGCACAAAAAAATTCAGCTAAAAACTCGAAGTGTACAAGATTTTTGTGACCATTTGAAAAAAGTGTCCCCATTTCAGACACTTTAATGGCTACTGGCAGCAAACCTGTAAAATCTCAAATGCTCTTTAAGGGGGTGTGAGTTCTCGAGGTTTGATGAGGGATAGGTGGCCAATATAAGGGCCAAATATCAGCACCCATCATACATCATGTGCGCACAACCCCCCGGCCACCCCGATCGCCAGAACCCAATACTGTCGATCAGGTTCTCTAGCGATGCTCCGATGATGGTGCCCCGACGAAGAAAAATGCGGTAACCCTCAGTCCGGTTCGATCTTAGACTGGGAATGAACTCCGTATGCTTAGATTGGGAATGAACTCTGTATGCCTAAGTCAACCCACGAAATGAGCATACGGGCACTTAGCCAGCTAGAAGGAGGGGATGTCAAGCCGAGGATCAGTCGGGTCTCCCTCTGCGTAGTGCCGCAACCCTCAGTTTGGTCCTATCTTAGACTGGGAATGAACTCCGTATGCCTAAGCTAACCGACAAAATGAACGGGCGGGCGGGAGGGCGGGCGCTACATCGGCCAGAGGGGCGGGTTGCGCAAGCTGTGGATCGATAGGGTGGTTGGTGGGTTTTGGCATATCTTCAAATTTTTGCGTGCCAATGCCATTTTTAAGGCTTCTAAATTCATACAATGGTCCCTTAAGCCTTCACGTGAAGTTTCTTGGCAAGACGACTCGTTTTCTATTTTTTACGATTTTTGAAACTTTTTGCAGTTCAAGATTTTTTAAAATTTTTTCAGAAGGTGTTTTGGCCCCAAACTTGGTAGACGTGATCCTTGTAGTTTTGTTGGCATGCACCAAAACGTTCAGCTAAAAACTCGAAGTGTACAAGATTTTGTGACCATTTGAAAAAAGTATCCCCATTTCAGACACTTTAATGGCTACTGGCAACAAACCTGTAAAATCTCAAATGCTCTTTAAGGGGGTGTGAGTTCTCAAGGTTTGATGAGGGATAGGGGGCCAATATAAGGGCCAAGTACCAGTACCCATCGCACATCATGTGCGCACACCCCTCGGCCCCTTCGATCGTCGGAACCCCAATGCCGCCGGTCAGGTTCTCCGATGGTGCCCCGATGAAGAAAAATGTGGCACCAGCACATGCCCTAGCCCAGCATGTGCTACCGCAACCCTCGGTCCGGTCAGATCTTAGACTGAGAATGAACTCTGTATGCTTACATTGGGAATGAACTTCGTATGCCTAAGTCAACACACGAAACAAGCATGCGGGCGCTCAGTCGACCAGACGGGCAAGATGCGCAAGCCAGGGATCGATCGGATCCCTCTCTGCATGCTACCGATCCTGCTACCGTAACCCTCGGTCTGGTCTAATCTTAGACTGGGAATGAACTCCGTATGCCTAAGCCAACTGACGAAATGAGCAGGCGGGCGGGCGGGCGGGCACTACGCCGGCCAGAGAGGCGGGATACGCAAGCCGTGGATCGATAAGGTGGTTGGTGGGTTTGGCACATCTTCATATTTCTGCGTGCCAATGCCATTTTATGGCTTGTAAATTCATACAATGGTCCCTTAAGCCTTCACGTGAAGTTTCATGGCAAGACGACTCGTTTTCTATTTTTCACGATATTTGAAACTTTTTACAGTTCGGGATTTTTTAAAACTTTTTCGAAAGGAGTTTTAGCCCCAAAGTTGGTAGACGTGAAAATTGTATTTTTTTTTGGCATGGACAAAAAAATTCAGCTAAAAAGTCGAAGTGTACAAGTTTCTGCGACCATTTGAAAAAAGTGCCCCCATTTCAGACACTTTAATGGCTACTAGTAGCAAACCTGTAAAATCTCAAATGCTCTTTAAGGGGGTGTGAGTTCTCGAGGTTTGATGAGGGATAGGGGGCCAATATAAGGGCCAAGTACTGGCACCCATCGTACATCATCTGCGCACACCCCCCGGCCCCTCAATCGCCGAAACCCCAATGCCCCCGGTCAGGTTCTCCGACGATGCTTGGATGATGGTGCCCCGGTGAAGAAAAATACGGTACCAACACATGCCCGAGCCCAGCATGTGCTACCGCAACCCTCCATCCAATTCGATCTTAGACTGGGAATGAACTTCGTATGCTTAGACTGGGAATGAACTCCGTATGCCTAAGTCAACCCACGAAACGAGCGTGCGGGCACTCAGCCGGCCAGAGGGGCAAGATGCGTAAGTCGGGGATCGATTGGGTCCGCCTTTGCGTGCTACCGATGCTGCTGTTGTAACCCTCAGTCTGGTTCAGTCTTAGACTGGGAATGAACTCCGTATGCCTAAGCCATCTGACGAAATGAGCAAGCGGGTGGGCGGGCGGGCACTACGCCGACCAAAGAGACGGGATGCTTAAGCCGTGGATCGATAGGGTAGTAGGTTGGTTAAGGCACATCTTCATATTTCTATGTGCCAATGCCATTTTTCTGGCTTGTAAATTCATACAATGGTCCCTTAAGCCTTCACGTGAAGTTTCATGGCAAGACGACTCGTTTTCTATTTTTCATGATTTTCAAAACTTTTTACGGTTCGGGATTTTTTAAAATTTTATTGCAAGGCGTTTTGGCCCCAAATTTGGTAGACGTGATCCTTGTATTTTTGTTGGCATGCACAAAATAATTCAGCTAAAAACTCAAAGTGTACAAGATTTTGTGACCATTTGAAAAAAGTGTCCCCATTTCAAACACTTTAATGGCTACTGGCAGCAAACCTGTAAAATCTCAAATGCTCTTTAAGGGGGTGTGATTTCTCGAGGTTTGATGAGGGATAGGGGGCCAATATAAGGGCCAAGTACCAGCACCCATCGTACATCATGTGCGCACACCCCCCCGGCCCCCCCGATCGCCGGAACCCTATACCGCCGGTTAGGTTCTCCGATGATGTTGCCCCGATGAAGAAAAATACGGCACCAGCACATGCCCGAGCCCAGCTTGTGCTACTACAACCCCTGGTCCGATCCGATCTTAGACTGGGAATAAACTCCGTATGCTTAGACTGGGAATAACTCCATATGCCTAAGTCAACCCACGAAAAGATTGTCCGGGCACTCAGCTGACCAGAGGGGCGGGATGCGTAAGTCGAGGATCGATTGGGTCGCCCTCAGCGTGCCATTGATCCTGCTGCCACAACCCTCGATCCGGTCTGATCTTAGACTAGGAATGAACTTCGTATGCCTAAGCCAACCAACGAAACGAGTGGGCGGGCACTACGTCGGCCAGAGAGACGGGATGCATAAGCCATGGATCGATAGGGTGGTAGGTGGGTTTAGGCAGATCTTCATATTTCTATGTGCCAATGCCATTTTTATGGCTTGTAAATTCATACAATGGTCTCTTAAGCCTTCACGTGAAGTTTCATGGCAAGACGACTCGTTTTTTTTTTTTCATTATTTTTGAAAATTTTTGCGGTTTGGGATTTTTTAAAAGTTTTTTGGAAGGTGTTTTGGCCCCAAACTTGGTAGACGTGATCCTTGTATTTTTTTTGGCATGCACAAAAAAATTCAGCTAAAAACTCGAAGTGTACAAGATTTTGTGACCATTTGATAAAAATGTCCCCATTTCAGACACTTTAATGGCTACTGGCAGCAAATCTGTAAAATCTAAAATGCTCTTTAAGGGCGTGTGAGTTCTTGAGGTTTGATGAGGGATAGGAGACCAATATAAGGGCCAAGTACCCCCTGGCACCCCTGATCGCCGAAACCCTAATGCCGCCGATTAGGTTCTACGGCGATGCTACGATGATGGTGCCCCGGTGAAGAAAAATACGACACCAGCACATGCCCGAGCCCAGCATGTGCTGCCGCAATCCTCGGTCTGGTCCGATCTTAGACTGGGAATGAACTCCGTATGCTTAGACTGTGAATGAACTTCGTGTGTGTAAGTCAACCCACGAAACGAGCGTGCGGGTGCTCAGCTGGCCAGAGGGGCGGGATGCGTAAGTTGGAGATCGGTCAGGTCCCCCTCTGCGTGCTGCCGATCCTGCTGCCGCAACCCTCAGTCTGGTCCAATCTTAGATTGGGAATGAACTCCATATGCCTAAGCCAACCGACGAAACGAGCGGGCGGGCGGGTGAGCGGGCAATTCGCCGGCCAGAGAGACGGGATGCGCAAGCCGTGGATCGATAGGGTGGTAGGTGGGTTTAGGCACATCTTCATATTTTTGCATGCCAATGCCATTTTTATGGCTTCTAAATTCATACAATGTTCCCTTAAGCCTTCACGTGAAGTTTGATGGCAAGCCAACTCGTTCTTTTTTATTTTTCATGAATTTCGATACTTTTTGCGGTTCAGGATTTTTTAAAATTTTTTCAGAAGGAGTTTTGGCCCCAAACATGGTAGACCTGATCCTTGTATTTTTGTTGGCATGCACATAAAAATTTTGCCAAAAACTCGAAGTGTACAAGATTTTGTGACCATTTGAAAAAAGTGTCCCCTTTTCAGACACTTTAATAGCTACTGGCAGGAAACCTGCAAAATCTCAAATGCTCTTTAAGGGGGTGTGAGTTCTTGAGGTTTGATGAGGGATAGGGGGCCAATATAAGGGCCAAATACCAGCACCCATCGCACATCATGTGCGCACACCCCACGGCCCCCTGATCATCGGAACCCCTATACCGTCGGTCAGGTTCTCTGGCAGTGGTGCCTCGACGAAGAAAAATGCGGCACCAGCACATGCCCAAGCCCAGCATGTGCTACCGCAACCCTCGGTCCGGTCCGATCTTAGACTGGGAATGAACTCTGTATGCTTAGACTAGGAATGAACTCTGTATGCCTAAGTCAACCCACGAAACAAGCGTGCGGGCGTTCAGCTAGCCAGAGGGGCATGATGTGCAAGCCGAGGATCGACCGGGTCCCCATCTACGTGCTATCGATCCTGCTGCCGCAACCCTCGATCCGGTTCAATCTTAGACTGGGAATGAACTCTGTATGCCTAAGCTGACCAACGAAACGAACGGGTGGGCGGGTGGGCGGGCACTACGCCGGCCAGAGAGACGGGATGCGCAAGTCGTGGATCGATAGGGTGGTAGGTGGGTTTAGGCACATCTTCATATTTCTGCGTGCCAATGCCATTTTTATGTCTTCTAAATTCATACAATGGTCCCTTAAGCCTTCACGTGAAGTTTCATGGCAAGACGACTCGTTTTCTATTTTTCACGATTTTTGAAACTTTTTAAGGTTAGGGATTTTTTAAAATTTTTTTGGAAAGCCTTTTGTCCCCAAACTTCATGATCCTTGTACTTTTGTTGGCATGCACAAAAAAATTCAGCTAAAAACTCAAAGTGTACAAGATTTTGTGACCATTTGAAAAAAGTGTCCTCATTTAAGATACTTTAATGGCTACTGGCAGCAAACCTGTAAAATCTCAAATGCTCTTTAAGGGGGTGTGAGTTCTCGAGGTTTGATGAGGGATAGGGGGCCAATATAAGGGCCAAGAACCAGCACCCGTTGCACATCATGTCCGCACACCCCCCGACCCCCTCGATCGTCGGAACCCCAAAACCGCCAGTCAGGTTCTCCGACGATGGTGCCCCGTTGAAGAAACATGCGGCACCAGCACATGCCTGAGCCCAGGTTGTGCTGCCACAACCCTCGATTCGGTTCGATCTTAGATTGGGAATGAACTCTGTATGCTTACACTGGGAATGAACTTCGTATGCCTAAGTTAACCCACGAAACGAGCTTACGGGCGCTCAGTCGGCCAGAGGGGCGGGATGTCTAAATCGGGGATCGATCGGGTCCCTTTCTGTGTGCTGTTGATCCTACTACGGAAACCCTCAGTCTGATCCGGTCTTAGACTGGGAATGAAATTCGTACGCCTAAGCCAATCGACAAAACGACCGGACGGGCAAGCGAGCACTACACCAGCCAGAGAGACGAGATATGTAGGTCGGTTTAAGTACATCTTCATATTTTTGCATGCCAATGCCATTTTTATGGCTTGTAAATTCATACAATGGTCCCTTAAGCCTTCATGTGAAGTTTCATGGTAAGACGACTCGTTTTCTATTTTTCATAATTTTCAAAATTTTTATGGTTCGAGATTTTTTAAAATTTTTTCGAAAGGGGTTTTGGCCCCAAACTTGGTAGACGTGATCCTTGTATTTTTGTTGGCATGCACAAAAACATTCAGCTAAAAACTCGTAGTGTACAAGATTTTGTGATCATTTGAAAAAAGTGTCCCCATTTTAGACGCTTTAATGGCTACTGGCAGCAAACCTGTAAAATCTCAAATGCTCTTTAAAGGGGTGTGAGTTCTTGAGGTTTGATGAGGGATAGAGGGCCAATATAAGGGCCAAGTACCAGCACCCATCGCACATCATGTGCGCACACCCCCCCGGCCCCCCCGATCATCGGAACCCCAATGTCGTCGGTCAGGTTCTCTGACTATGCTCCGACGATGGTGCCTCAGGGAAGAAAAATGCGACATCAGCACATGCACGAGCCTAGCATGTGCTACCGCAACCCTCGGTCCGGTCCGATCTTAGACTGAGAATGAACTCCGTATGCTTAGACTGAGAATGGACTTCGTATGCCTAAGTCAACCCATAAAACGAGCGTGCGGGCGCTCAACCGGCCAGAGGGACGGGATGCGCAAGCTGGGGATTGACCTGGTCCCCTTCTGTGTGCTACCCATCTTACTGCCACAACCCTCTGTTCGGTCTGATCTTAGACTGGGAATGAACTCCGTATGCCTAAGCCAACCGATGAAACGAGCGGGCGGGCGGGCGAGCCCAGCATGTGCTACCGCAACCCTCAGTCCCGTTCGATCTTAGACTGGGAATGAACTCCGTATGCTTAGATTGGGAATGAACTCCGTATGCCTAAGCCAACCCATGAACTGAGCGTACGGGTGCCTAGCCAGCCAGAGGGGCGGGATGCGCAAGCTGGGGATCGGTTGGGTCCCCCTCTGCGTGTTGCCGATCCTACTACCGTAACCCTCGGTCCGGTCCGATCTTAGACTGGGAATGAACTCCGTATGCCTAAGCCAACTGACGAAACGAGCGGCCGGGCGGGCACTACGTCGCCAAGAGAGACGAGATGCACAAGCCATGGATCGATAGGGTGGTAGGTGGGTTTAGGCACATCTCCATATTTCTGCGTTCCAAGGCCACTTTTATGGCTTGTAAATTTATACAATGGTCCCTTAAGCCTTCACGTGAAGTTTTATGGCAAGACGACTAATTTTCTATTTTTCACGATTTTTGAAACATTTTGCGGTTCGGGATTTTTTAAAATTTTTTTGGAAGGATTTTTGGCCCCAAACTTGGTAGACGTGATCCTTTTATTTTTGTTGGCATGCACAAAAAAATTCAGCTAAAAACTCGAAGTGTACAAGATTTTGTGACCATTTGAAAAAAGTGTCCCAATTTCAGACACTTTAATGGCTACTGGTAGCAAACTTGTAAAACCTCAAATGCTCTTTAAGGGGGTGTGAGTTCTCAAGGTTTGATGAGGGATAGGGGGCCAATATAAGGGCCAAGTACCAGCACCCATCACACATCATGTGCGCACACCCTCCCGGCCCCTCCGATCATCGGAACCCCAATAATGCTGGTCAGGTTCTCCGATGATGCTCCGACAATGGTGCCACGGTGAAGAAAAATGCGGCACCAGAACATGCCCGAGCCCAGCATGTGCTACCGCAACCCTCAATACGGTCTGATCTAAGACTTGGAATGAACTCTGTATGCCTGAGTCAACCCACGAAATGAGCGTGCAGGCGCTCAGCCAGCTAGAGTGGCGAGATGCACAAGCCGAGGATCAGCCAGGTCCGCCGCTGCGTGTTGTCGATCCTTCTGCCGCAACCCTCGGTTTGGTCCAATCTTAGACTGGGAATGAACTAGGTATGCCTAAGCTAACCGACAGAAAGAGCAAGTGGGCGGACGGGCAGGCACTACGTCGGCCAGAGAGGCGGGATGCGCAAGCCGTGGATCGATAGGGTGGTAGCTGGGTACAAGCTCATCTTCATATTTCTGAGTGCCAACACCATTTTTATGGCTTGTAAATTCATACAATGGTCCCTTAAGCCTTCACGTGAACTTTCATGGCAAGACGACTCGTTTTCTATTTTTTACGATTTTTGAAACTTTTTACAGATCGGGATCTTTTAAAATTTTTTCGAAAGGTGTTTTGGCCCCAAACTTGGTAGACGTGATCCTTGTATTAAGGCACATCTTCATATTTCTGTATACCAATGCCATTATTATGGCTTGTAAATTCCTACAATGGTCCCTTAAGCCTTCACGTAAAGTTCATGGAAAGACGACTCGTTTTCTATTTTTCATGATTTTTGAAACTTTTTACGGTTCGGGATCTTTTAAAATTTTTTTGGAAGGAGTTTTGGCCCCAAACTGGGTAGACGTGATCCTTGTATTTTTGTTGGCATGCCCAAAAAATTCAGCTAAAAACTCGAAGTGTACAAGATTTTGTGACCATTTGAAAAAAGTGTCCCCATATTAGACACTTTAATGGCTACTGGCAGCAAACCTGTAAAATCTCAAATGATCTTTAAGGCGGTGTGAGTTCTCGAGGTTTGATGCGGGATAGGAGGCCAATGTAAGGGCCAAGTACTAGTACCCATCGCACATCATGTGCACACACCCCCCCAGCCCTCCCGATCACCGGAACCCTAATGTCGTCGATCAGGTTCTCTGGCGATGCTCTGTCGATGGCACCCCGACGAAAAAAATATGGCACCAGCACATGCCCGAGCCCAGCATGTGCTGCCGTAACCCTCGGTCCGATCTGATCTTAGACGGGGAATGAACTCCGTATGCCTAAGTCAACCCACGAATCGAGCGTGCCGTAGCTCAGCCGGCCAGAGGGGCGGGATGCGCAAGTCGGGATCGGTCGGGTCCCCCTCTGCTTGCTGTCGATCCTACTACCGCAACCCTCAGTCCGATCCGATCTTAGACTGGGACTGAACTTCGTATGCCTAAGCCAACCGACGAAATGAGCAGGCGGGCGGACACTTCACCGGCCAGAGAGACGGGAAGCGCAAGCTATGGATCGATAGGGTGGTAGGTGGGTTTAGGCACATCTTCATATTTCTGTGTGCCAATGCCATTTTTATGGCTTGTAAATTCATACATTGGTCCCTTAAGCCTTCACGTGAAGTTTCATGGCAAGACGACTCGTTTTCTATTTTTCATGATTTTTGAAACTTTTTGCGGTTCAGAATTTTTTAAAATTTTTTCAGAAGGAGTTTTGGGCCAAAACTTGGTAGACGTGATCCTTGTATTTTTGTTGGCATGCACAAAAAAATTCAGCTAAAAACTCGAAGTGTACAAGATTTTGTGACCATTTGAAAAAAGTGTCCCCATTTCAGACACTTTAATGGCTACTCGCAGCAAACCTGTAAAATCTCAAATGTTCTTTAAGGGGGTGTGAGTTCGGAGGTTTGATGAGCGATAGGGGGCCAATATAAACGCCAAGTACCAGCACTCATCGCACATCATGTGCGCACACCCCCCCATTCCCCTCGATCGCCGGAACCCCAATACCGTCGGTCAAGTTCTTCGGCGATGCTCTGGCGATGGTGCCCCGATGAAGAAAAATGCGGCTCCAGCACATGCCCGAGCCTAGCATGTGCTGCCGCAACCCTCGGTCCAATCCGATCTTAGACTGGAATGAACTCCGTATGCCTAAGTCAACCCATGAAACGACCGTGCGGGCGCTCAATTGGCCAAAGGGGTGGCATGCGCAAGCCGGGGATCGACCGGGTCCCCCTTTACGTGCTGTCGATCCTGCTGCCGTAACCCTAGGTCTGGTCTGATCTTAGACAGGGAATCAACTCCGTATGCCTAAGCCAACTGACAAAACGAGCGGGCGGGCGGGCACTACGTCGGCCAGAGAGACGGGATGCGCAAGCCGTGGATCGATAGGGTGGTAGGTGGGTTTAGGCACATCCTCATATTTTTGCATGCCAATGCCATTTTTAGGGCTTGTAAATTCATACAGTGGTCCCTTAAGCCTTCACGTGAAGTTTCATGGCAAGACGACTCATTTTCCATTTTTCATGATTTTTGAAACTTTTTACAGTTCGAGATTTTTTAAAATTTTTTCAAAAGGAGTTTTAGCCCTAAACTTCATAGACGTGATCATTGTATTTTTTTTGGCATGCACAAAAGAAATCAGCTCAAAACTCGAAGTGTACAAGATTTTGTGACCATTTGACAAAGGTGTCCCCATTTTAAACACTTTAATCGCTACTGGCAGCAAACCTGTAAAATCTCAAATGCTCTTTAAGGCGGTGTGAGTTCTCCAGGTTTGATGATGGATAGGGGGCCAATATAAGGGCCAAGTACCAGCACCCATCGCACATCATGTGCGCACACCCCCCCGCCCCCCGATCAACGGAACCCCAATGCCGTCGATCAGGTTCTCTGATGATGCTCCGGCGATATTGCCCCGGTGAAGAAAAATGCGACACCAGCACATGCTCGAGCCCAGCATGTGCTACCGTAACCCTAGGTCTGGTCCGATCTTAGACTGGGAATGAACTCTGTATGCTTAGACTGGGAATGAACTCCGTATGCCTAATTCAACACACGAAACGAGCGCGCGGGCGCTCAACAGGCCAGATGGGTTGGATGCACAAGCCGAGGATCGATCGGGTCCCTCTCTGCGTGCTGTCGATCCTGCTGCCACAACCCTCGGTCCGATCTGATCTTAGACTGGGAATGAACTCCGTATGCCTAAGGCAACCGACGAAATGAACGGGCGGCCGAGTGGGCACTACGTCGGCCAGAGAGACGGGATGCGCAAGCCATGGATCGATATGGTGGTTGGTGGGTTTAGGCACGTCTTCATATTTTTGTGTGCTAATGCCATTTTTATGGCTTGTAAATTCATACAATGGTCCCTTAAGCCTTCACGTTAAGTTTCATGGCAAGATGACTCGTTTTCTGATTTTCATAATTTTTGAAACTTTTTACGGTTCAAGATTTTTTAAAATTTTTTCGAAAGGAGTTTTGGCCTTAAACATGGTAGATGTGATCCTTGTATTTTTGTTGGCATGCACAAAAAGATGCAGCTAAAAACTCAAAGTGTACAAGATTTTGTGACCATTTCAAAAAAGTGTCCCCCTTTAAGACACTTTAATGGTTACTGGCAGCAAACCTGTAAAATCTCAAATGCTCTTTAAGGGGGTGTGTGTTCTTAAGGTTTGATGAGGGATAGGGGGCCAATTTAAGGGCCAAGTATGGGCACCCATCACACATCATGTGCGCACACCCCCCCGATCGCTGGAACCACAATGTCGCCGGTCAGGTTCACCGGTGATGTTTCGATGATGGTGCCCCAACGAAGAAAAATGTGGCACCAGCAGATGCCCGAGCCCAGGATCTGCTGCCGTAACCCTCGGTCTGGTCTGATCTTAGACTGGGAATGAACACGTATGCTTAGATTGGGAATGAACCCCGTATGCCTTAGTCAACCCACGAAACGAGCGTACGGGTGCTCAACCGGCCAGAGGGGTGGGATGTGCAAGCCGAGGATCGATCGGGTCCCCTTCTGCATGCTGCTGATTTTGCTGCCGTAACCCTCGGTTTGATCTGATCTTAGACTGGGAATGAACTCCGTATGCCTAAGCCAACCGACGAAACGAGCGGGCGGACGGGAGGGCACTGCCCGGCCAGAGAGACGGGATGCGCAAGCCGTGGATCGATAGGGTGGTAGGTGAGCTTAGGCACATCTTCATACTTCTGCATTCCAATGCCATTTTTATGGCTTGTAAATTCATACAATGGTCCCTTAAGCCTTCACGTGAAGTTTCATGGCAGGACAACTCGTTTTCTATTTTTCATGATTTTTAAAACTTTTTATGGTTTAGGATTTTTTAAAATTTTTTCGGAGGGAGTTTTGGCCCCAAAACTTTTTAGACGTGATCCTTGTATTTTTGTTGGCTTGCACAAAAAATTCAGCTAAAAACTGTATGTGTACAAGATTTTGTGACCATTTGAAAAAAGTGTCCCCCTTTCAGACACTTTAATGGCTGCTAGCAGCAAACCTGTAAAATCTCAAATGCTCTTTAAGGTGGTGTGAGTTATGAAGGTTTGATAAGGGATAGGGGGCCAATATAAGGGCCAAGTACCAGCACCCATCGCACATCATTTGCGCACACCCCCCGGCCCCCCGATCGTCGGAACCCTAATTCCGCCAGTGAAGTTCTCCGATGATGCTCCGATGATGGTGCCCCGGGGAAGAAAAATACGGCACCAACACATGCCCGAGCCCAGCATGTGCTGCCGTAACCCTCGATCTGGTCTGATCTTAGACTAGGAATGAACTCCGTATCCTTAGACTGGGAATGAACTCCGTATGCCCAAGTCAACCCATGAAACGAGCGTGCGGGCGCTCAGCCTGCTAGAGGGGCGGGATGCTCAAGCCGGGGATCGACCGGGTCCCCCTCTGTGTGCTGCCGATCCTACTGCCACAACCCTCGATCTGGTCTGATCTTAGAATGGGAATGAACTCCATATCCCTAAGCCAACCGACGAAACGAGCGGGCAGGCGGGCACTACGCCGGCCAGAGAGAAGGGATGCGCAAGCCGTGGATCGATAGGGTGGTAGGTGGGTTTTGGCACATCTTCATATTTCTACGTGCCAATGCCATTTTTATGGCTTGTAAATGCATACAATGGTCCCTTAAGCCTTCACGTGAAGTTTTATGGCAAGACGACTCGATTTCTATTTTTCACGATTTTCAAAACTTTTTACAGTTCGGTATTTTTTAAAATCTTTTCGGAAGGAGTTTTGAACCCAAAATAGGTAGACGTGATCCTTGTATTTTTGTTGGCATGCACAAAAAATTCAGTTAAAAACTCGAAGTGTACAAGATTTTGTGACCATTTGAAAACGTGTCCCTATTTCAGACACTTTAATGGCTACTGGCAGCAAACCTGTAAAATCTCAAATGCTCTTTAAGGGGGTGTGAGTTCTCGAGGTTTGATGAGGGATAGGGGCTTAATATAAGGGCCAAGTACCAGCACCCATCGCACATAACGTGTGCACACCCCCCTTGGACCCCCCGATTGCCGGAACCCCAATGCCGCCGGTGAGGTTCTCCGACGATGCTCCGACGATGGTGCCCCGACGAAGAAAAATGCGACACCAGCACATGCCCAAGCCCAGCATGTACTATCGCAACCCTCGGTCTAGTCTGATCTTAGACTAGGAATGAACTCCGTATGCTTAGATTGGGAATGAACTTCGTATGCCTAAGTCAACGCACGAAATGAGCGTGCAGGCGCTCAGTCGGCCAGAGGGGTGGGATGCGCAAGCTGAGGGTCAGCCAGGTCCCCCTTTGTGTGCTACCGATCCTGCTGTCACAACCCTCGGTCCAGTCTGATCTTAGATGGGGAATGAACTCCGTATGCCTAAGTTAACCAACGAAACGAACGTGTGGGCGCTCAGCCAGCTAGAGGGGCACGATGCGCAAGCCGGGTCCCCCTCTGCGTGCTGTCGATCCTGCTATCGCAACCCTCGATCTGGTTTGATCTTAGACTGGGAATGAACTCCGTATGCCTAAGTCAACCGACGAAATGAGCGGGCAGACGGGTGGTCAGGCACTACGCCGGCCAGAGAGACGGGATGCGCAAGCCGTGGATCGATAGGGTGGTAGGTGGGTTTAGGCACATCTTCATATTTCAGCATGCCAATGCCATTTTTATGGCCTGTAAATTCATACAATGGTCCCTTAAGCCTTTACGTGAAGTTTCATGGCAAGATGACTCGTTATCTATTTTTCATGATTTTTGAAACTTTTTACGGTTCGGGATTTTTTAAAATTTTTTCGAAAGGATTTTTGGCCCAAAACTTGGTAGATGTGATCCTTGTATTTTTTTTTTGCATGCATAAAAAAATTCACCTAAAACCTCGAAGTGTACAGGATTTTGTGACTATTTGAAAAAAGTGTCTCCATTTCAAACACTTTTGTGGCTACGGGCAGCAAACCTGTAAAATCTCAAATGCTCTTTAAGGGGGTGTGAGTTCTCAAGGTTTGATGAGGGATAGGGGGCCAATATAAGCGCCAAGTACTAGCACCCATCGCACATCATGTGCGCACACACCCCCTGACCCCCCCGATCGCCGGAACCCTAATGCCATCCTGCGATGGTGCCCCGGCGAAGAAAAATGCAGCACCAGCACATGCTCGAGCCCAGCATGTGCTGCCGCAGCCCTCGGTCCAGTCTGATCTTAGACTGGGAATGAACTCCGTATGCTGAGACTGGGAATGAACTCCGGATGCCTAAATCAAGCCACGAAACGAGCGTGCTGGCGCTCAGTCGGCCAGAGGGGCGAGATGCGCAAGCTGGGATCGGCCAGGTCCCCCTTTGCGTGCTGCCAATCTTGCTACCGCAACCCTGGATCCAATCTGATCTTATACTGGGAATGAACTCCGTATGCCTAAGCCAACCGATGAAACGAGAAGGAGGGCAGGCGGGCGGGCACTACGTCGGCCAGAGAGACGGGATGCGTAAGCCATGGATCGATAGGGTGGTAGGTGGGTTTAGTACATCTTCATATTTCTATATGCCAATTCCATTTTTATGGCTTGTAAATTCATACAATGGTCCTTTAAGCCTTCACGTGAAGTTTCATGGCAAGACGACTCATTTTCTATTTTTCACGATTTTCCAAACTTTGTACGGTTCGGGATTTTTTAAAATTTTTTTGAAAAGAGATTTGGCCCCAAACTTTGTAGGTGTGATCCTTGTATTTTTGTCGGCATGCATAAAACAATTCAGCTAAAAACTCGAAGTGTACAATATTTTGTGACCATTTGAAAAAAGTGTCACCATTTCAGACACCTTAATGGCTACTGGCAGCAAACCTGTAAAATCTCAAATGCTCTTTAAGGGGGTGTGAGTTCTCAAGGTTTTATGATGGATAGCGGCCCAATATAAGGGCCAAGTACCAGCACCCATCACACATCATGTGCGCACACCCCCCGGCACCCTCGATCGTCGGAACCCCAATGCCGTCCGACGATGGCGCCCCAGTGAAGAAAAATACGGCACCAGCACATGCCCGAGCCGAGCATGTGCTGCCGCAACCCTCCGTCGGATCTGATCTTAGACTGGGAATGAACTCCGTATGCCTAAGTTAAGCCACGAAATGAGCGTGCGGGCGCTCAGCCGCCCAGAGGGGCGGGATGCGCAAGCCGAAGATCGATCGGGTCCCCTTCTGTGTGCTACCGATCCTGCCACTGCAACCCTTGGTCTGGGCTGATCTTAGACTGGGAATGAACTTCTTATGCCTAAGCCAACCGACGAAACGAGCGGGCGAGCGGACACTACGCTGACCAGAGAGATGGGATGCACAAGTCGTGGATCGATAGGTTGGTAGGTGGGTTTTGGCACATCTTCATATTTCTGCATGCCAATGCCATTTTTATGGCTTGTAAATGCGCACAATGGTCCCTTAAGCCTTCACATGAAGTTTCATGGCAAGACGACTCGTTTTCTATTTTTCATGATTTTCCAAACTTTTTGCGGTTCGGGATTTTTTAAAATTTTTTTGAAAAGAGTTTTGGCCCCAAACTTTGTAGGCGTGATCCTTGTATTTTTGTCGGCATGCACAAAACAATTCAGCTAAAAACTTGAACTGTACAAGATTTTGTGACCATTTGAAAAAAATGTCCCCATTTCAGACACTTTTATGGCTACTGGCAGCAAACCTGTAAAATCTCAAATGCTCTTTAAGGGGCTGTGAGTTGTCGAGGTTTGATAAGAGATAGGGGGCCAATATAAGGGCCAAGTACCAACACCCATCGCACATCATGTGCGCACACCCCCCTCCGGGCCCCCCGATCGCCGGAACCCCAATGCCACCTGTCAGGTTCTCCGGTGATGCTCCGACGAAGAAAAATGCGGCACCAGCACATCACAAGCCTAGCATGTCCGGCCGTAACCTTCGGTCCGGTTCGATCCTAGACTGGGAATGAACTCTGTATGCCTAAACCAACCGACGAAACGAGCGGACGGGCGGGCAGGCACTACGTCTGCCAGAGAGACGGGATGCACAAGCCATGGATCGATAGGGTGGTAGGTGGGTTTAGGCACATCTTCATATTTCTGCGTGCCAATGCCATTTTTATGGCTTGTAAATTCATACAATGGTCACTTAAGCCTTCACATGAAGCTTCATGGCAGGACGACTCGTTTTCTATTTTTAATGATTTTGGTAAGTTTTTGCGGTCGAGATTTTTTAAAAATTTTTCGGAAGGATTTTTGGGCCCAAACTTGGTAGATGTGATCCTTGTTTTTCTGTTGGCATGCACAAAAAAATTCGATTAAAAACTCGAAGTGTACAAGATTTTGTGACCATTTGAAAAAAGTTCCCCATTTCAGACACTTTAATGGCTACCGGCAGCAAACCTGTAAAATCTCAAATGCTCTTTAAGGGGGTGTGAGTTCTCGAGGTTTGATGAGGGATAGGGGACCAATATAAGGGCCAAGTACCAGCACCCATCGCACATCATGTGCACACACCCACCGGCCCCTTCGATCGTCAAAACCCCAACGCCGCCGGTCAAGTTCTCCGGCGATGCTCCGGTGATGGTGCCCCGACGAAGAAAAATGCGGCACCAGCACATGCCCAGGCCCAGCTTGTGCTGCCGTAACCCTCAGTCCGGTCCGATCTTAGACTGGGAATGAACTCCGTATGCCTAAGTCAACCCACGAAACGAGTGTACGGGCACTCAGCCGGCCAGAGGGACGGGATGCACAAGCCGAGGATCGGTCGGGTCCCCCACTGCATACTCCCGATCCTACTGCCACAACCCTCGATTCAATCCGATCTTAGACTGGGAATGAACTCCGTATGCCTAAGCCAACTGACGAAACGAGCAGGCGGGCGGGAGGGCGGGCACTACACCGACCAGAGAGACGAGATGCGCAAGTCGTGGATCGATAGGGTGGTAGGTGGGTTTATGCACATCTTCATATTTCTGCATGCCAATGCCATTTTTATGCCTTGTAAATTCATACAATGGTCTCTTAAGCCTTCACGTGAAGTTTCATGGCAAGACGACTCGTTTTCTATTTTTCACAATTTTTAAAAATTTTTACGGTTCGAGATTTTTTAAAATTTTTTCGGAAGGAGTTTTGGCACCAAACTTGGTAGGCGTGATCCCTGTACTTTTGTTGGCACGCAAAAAAAATCAGCTAAAAACTCGATGTGTACAAGATTTTGTGACCATTTGAAAAAAGTATCCCCCATTTCAGACACTTTAATGGCTACTGGCAGCAAACCTGAAAAATCTCAAATGCTCTTTAAGGGGGTGTGAGTTCTCGAGGTTTGATGAGGGATTAGGGGCCAATATAGGGGCCAACATAAGGGCCAAGTACCAGCACCCATCACACATCATGTGCGCACACCACCCCGATTGCCGGAACCCCAATGCTGCTGGTCAGGTTCTCTGACGATGCTCTGACGATGGTGCCTTGGCGAAGAAAAATGCAGCACCAGCACATGCCCTAGCCCAGCATGTGCTGCCGTAGCCCTCGCTTCGATCCGATCTTAGACTGGGAATGAACTCCGTATGCTTAGATTGGGAAAGAACTCCGTATGCCTAAGTCAACTCATGAAACGACCGTGCGGGCGCTCAGCCGACCCGAGGGGCGGGATGCACAAGCTAGGGATCCATCGGGTCCCCCTCAGTGTGCTGTCGATACTGCTACCGCAACCCTCATTTTGGTCTGATCTTAGACTGGGAATGAACTCCGCATGCCTAAGCCAACCAACGAAACGAGCGGGCGGGCGGGGGGGAGCACTATGTCGGCCAGAGAGACAGGATGCGCAAGCCGTGGATCGATAGGGTGGTAGGTGGGTTTAGGCACATCTTCATATTTCTGTGTGCCAATGACATTCTTATGGCTTGTAAAATCATAAAATGGTCCCTTAAGCCTTCACGTGAAGTTTCATGGCAAGACGACTCGTTTTCTATTTTTCGTGATTTTTGAAACTTTTTGAGGTTCGAGATTTTGAAAATTTTTTCGGAAGGAGTTTTTACCCCAAACTTGGTAGACGTGATCCTTGTATTTTTGTTGGCATGCACAAAAAAATTCAGCTAAAAACTCGAAGTGTACAAGATTTTGTGACCATTTGAAAAAAGTGTCCACATTTCAGACACTTTAATGGCTATTGGCAGCAAACCTGTAAAATCTCAAATGCTCTTTAAGGGGGTGTGAGTTCTCGAGGTTCGATAAGGGATAAGGGGCCAATATAAGGGCCAAGTACCAGCACCCATCGCACATCATGTGTGCACACCCACCGGCCCCCCCGATCGTTGGAACCCCAATGCCGTCGGTCAGGTTCTCCAGCGATGCTCCGACGATGGTGCCCTGAAGAAGAAAAATACGGCACCAGCACATGCCCGAGCCAGGCATGTGCTGTCGCAACCCTCATTCCGGTCTGATCTTACACTGGGAATGAACTCTGTATGCTTAGACTGGGAATGAACTCTGTATGCCTAAATCAACCCATGAAACGAGCGTGCAGGCGCTTAACCAGCCAGAGGGGCGGGATGCGCAAGCCGGGGATCAGCCAGGTCCCCCTCTGCGTGCTGTCGATCCTACTATCGCATCCCTCGGTCTGGTATGATCTTAGACTTGGAATGAACTCCGTATGCCTAAGCTAACCGACGAAACGAGCGGGCGGGCACTACGTCGGCCAGAGAGGTGGGATGCGCAAGCCGTGGATCGATAGGGTGGTAGGTGGGTTTAGGCACATCTTCATATTTCTGTGTTCCAATGCCATTTTTCTAGCTTGTAAATTCATACAATGGTCCCTTAAGCCTTCACATGAAGTTTCATGGCAAGACGACTCGTTTTTTATTTTTCACGATTTTTGAAACTTTTTGCGGTTTAGGATTTTTTAAAATATTTTTGGAAGGAGTTTTGGCCCCACACTTGGTAGATGTGATCCTTGTAATTTTGTTGGCACACACAAAAAAATTCAGCTAAAAACTCAAAGTGTTCACGATTTTGTGACCATTTGAAAAAAGTGTCCCCATTTCAGACACTTTAATGGCTACTGGCAGCAAACCTGTAAAATCTGAAATGCTCTTTAAGGGGGTGTGAGTTCTCAAGGTTTGACGAGGGATAGGGGGCCAATATAAGGGCCAAGTACCAACACCCATCGCACCTCATGTGCGCACAACCCCCGGCCCTCTCGATCGTCGGAACCTCAATGCTGCCGGTCAGGTTCTTCGACGATGGTGCCCCGACGAAGAAAAATATGGCACCAGCACATGCCCGAGGCCAGCTTGTGTTGTCGCAACCCTCGGTCTGATCCGATCTTAGACTGGGAATGAACTCCATATGCTTAGACTAGGAATGAACTCCGTACGCCTAAGCCAACCCATGAAACGAGCGTGCGGGCACTCAGCCGACCAGAGGGGTGGGATGCGCAAGCCAGGGATCGACCGGGTCCTCCTCTATGTGCTACCGGTCCTGCTGCTTCAACCCTTAGTCTGGTCCGATCTTAGACTGGGAATGAACTCCGTATGCCCAAGCCAATCGATGAAACGAGCGGGCGGGCTGACGAGCGGGCACTACATCGGCCAAAGAGACGAGATGTGCAAGCCGTGGATCGATAGGGTGGTTGGTGGGTTTAAGCACATCTTCATATTTCTACGTGCCAATGCCATTTTTATGGCTTGTAAATTCATACAATGGTCCCTTAAGCCTTTACGTGAAGTTTCTTGCCAATATAAGGGTCAAGTACCAGCACCCATCGCACATCATGTGCGCAGCCTCCCCGCTCAACCCCCCGATCGTCGGAACCCCAATGTCACTGGTCAGGTTTTCCGACGATGGTGCCCCGACGAAGAAAAATGTGGCACCAGCATATGCCCGAACCCAGCATGTGCTGTCGCAACCCTCGATCCAGTCTGATCTTAGACTGGGAATGAACTCCATATGCTTAGATTGGAAATGAACTCCATACACCTAAGTCAACCCATGAAACAAGCGTGCGGGCGCTCAGCTGGCTAGATGGGTAGGATGCACAAGCCGGGGATCGATCGGGTCCCTTTTTACGTGCTACTGATCCTGCTTCCGTAACCTTTGGTCTGGTTTGATCTTAGAATGGGAATGAACTTCGTATGCCAAAGCCAATCGATAAAACGAACGAGCGAGCGGGCGATCGAACGAGCGGGAGGGCACTACGCCGACCAGAGAGACGGGATGCACAAGCCGTGGATTGATAGGGTGGTAGCTGGGTTTAGGCAGATCTTCATATTTCTACATGCCAATGCCATTTTTATGGCCTGTAAATTCATACAATGGTCACTTAAGCCTTTACGTGAAGTTTCATGGCAAGATGACTCTTTTTTCTATTTTTTATGATTTCCAAAACTTTTTGTGGTTCGAGATTTTTTAAAATTTTTTTGAAAGGAGTTTTGGCCCCAAACTTGGTAGATGTGATCCTTGTATTTTTGTTGGCATGCACAAAAAAATTCAGCTAAAAAATCGAAGTGTACAAGATTTTGTTACCATTTGAAAAAAGTATCCCTATTCAAGACACTTTAATGGCTATTGCCAGCAAACCTGTAAAATTTCAAATGCTCTTTAAGGGGGTGTGAGTTGTCAAGGTTTGATGAGGGATAGGGGGCAAATATAAGGGCCAAGTACCAGCACCCATCACACATCATGTGCACACACCCCCCCGGCCCTCCCGATCGTCAGAACCCCAACGTCGCTGGTCAGGTTCTCCGACGATGGTGCCCCGACGAAGAAAAATACGGCACCAGCACATGCCCGAGCCCAGCATTTGCTGCTGTAACCCTCGATCCCATCCGATCTTAGACTGGGAATGAACTCCGTATGCCTAAGTCAACCCAAGAAACGAGCGTGCGGGTGTTCAGCCGACCAGAGGGTCAGGGTGCACAAGCCGGGGATTGGTCGGGGCCCCCACTATGTGCTGTTGATCCTGCTGCCATAACCCTCAGTCTGGTCTGATCTTAGACTGGGAATGAAATTCGTATGCCTAAGCCAGCCAACGAAATGAGCGGGCAGGCGCTACATCGGCCAGAGAGACGGGATGCGCAAGCCGTGGATCGATAGGGTGGTAGGTGGGTTTAGGCACATCTTCATATTTTTGCTTGCCAATGCCATTTTTATGGCTTGTAAATTCATACAATGGTCCCTTAAGCCTTCACGTGAAGTTTCATGGCAAGACGACTCGCTTTCTATTTTTCACGATTTTTGAAACTTTTTACGGTTTGGTATTTTTTAAAATATTTTTAGAAAGAGTTTTGACCCCAAACTTGGTAGACATGATCCTTGTATTTTTGTTGGCATGCACGAAAAAATTCAGCTAAAAACTCGAAGTGTACAAGATTTTGTGACCATTTGAAAAAAGTGTTCCCATTTCAGACACTTTAATGGCTACTAGCAGCAAACCTGTAAAATCTCAAATGCTCTTTAAGGGGTGTGGGTTCTTGAGGTTTGATGAGGGATAGAGGGCCAATATAAGGGCCAACTACCAGCACCCAACGCACATCATGTGCGCACACCCCACCCGGCCCCCCCGATCACCAGAACCCCAATACCACCGGTCAGGTTATCCAGCGATGGTGCCCCGACAAAGAAACATCCGGCACAAGCACATGCCCGAGCCCAGCATGTGTTGTCGCCACCCTCGGTCTGATCTGATCTTAGACTGGTAATGAACTCCGTATGCTTAGACTGGGAATGAACTCCGTATGCCTAAGTCAACCCACGAAACGAGCGTGCGGGCGCTCAGTCGGCCATAGGGGGGGGATGCGCAAGCCAGGGATCGGCCGGGTCCCCTTTTGTGTGCTGCCGTTCCTACTGCCATAACCCTCGGTCCGGTTCAATCTTAGATTGGGAATGAACTCTGTATTCCTAAGCCAACCGATGAAACGAGCAGGCGAGCGGGCGGGCACTACGTCAGCCAGAAAGACGGGATGCGCAAGCTGTGGATCGATAGGGTGGTAGGTGGGTTTAGGCACATCTTCATATTTCTGCATACCAATGCCATTTTTTTGGCCTGTAAATTCATACAATGGTCCCTTAAGCCTTTACGTGAAGTTTCATGGCAAGATGACTCGTTTTCTATTTTTCATGATTTTTAAAACTTTTTGTGGTTCAGGATTTTTTAAAATTTTTTCGAAAGGAGTTTTGGCCCCAAACTTGGTAGACGTGATCCTTGTATTTTTTTTGGCATGCACAAAAAAATTCAGCTAAAAAGTTGAAGTGTTCAAGATTTTGTGATGATTTGAAAAAAGTGTCCTCATTTCAGACACTTTAATGGCTACTGGTAGCAAACCTGTAAAATCTCAAATGTTCTTTAAGGGGGTGTGAGTTCTCGAGGTTTGATGAGGGATAGGGGGCCAATATAAGGGCCAAGTAGCAGCACCCATCACACATCTTGTGCGCACACCCCCCTGGCCCCCCCGACCGCCGGAACCCCAACGCCACTGGTTAGGTTCTTCGGCGATGCTTCGACGATGGTGCCCCGACAAAGAAAAATGTGGCACCAGCACATGCCTGAGCCCAACATGTGCTGCTGCAACCCTCGGTCCCATCCGATCTTAGACTGGGAATGAACTCCGTATGCTTGACTGGGAATGAACTCCGTATGCCTAGGTCAACCCACGAAATGAGCGTGCGGGTGTTCAGCCGGCCAGAGGGTCAGGATGCACAAGTCGAGGATCGATCGGGTCCCCCTCTGTGTGCTGTTGGTCCTGTTGCCGTAACCCTCGGTCCGGTCTAATCTGAGACTGGGAATTAACTCCTTATGCCTAAGCTAACCGATGAAACAAGCGGGCGGGCGGGCAGGCGGGCACTACGCCAGCAAGAGAGATGGGATGCGTAAGCCATGGATCGATAGGGTGGTAGGTGGGTTTAGGTACATCTTCATATTTCTGTGTGCCAATGCCATTTTTATGGCTTGTAAATTCATACAATGGTCCCTTAAGCCTTCACGTGGAGTTTCATGGCAAGACGACTCGCTTTCTATTTCTCACGATTTTCGAAACTTTTTATGGTTCGGGATTTTTTAAAATTTTTTCAAAAGGTGTTTTGGCCCCAAACTTCGTAGACGTGATTCTTGTATTTTTTTTGGCATGCACAAAAAACTTCAGCTAAAAAATCGAAGTGTACAAGATTTTGTGACCATTTGAAAAAAGTGTCCCCATTTCAGACACTTTAATGGCTACTGGCAGCAAACCAGCAAAATCTCAAATGCCCTTTAAGGGGGTGTGAGTTCTTGAGGTTTGATGAGCGATAGGGGGCCAATATAATGGCCAAGTACCAGCACCCATCGTACATCATGTGCGCACACCCCCCGCCCCCCCGATCGTCGGAACCCCAATGCCGCCAGTCAGGTTCTCTAACGATGCTCCGATGATAGTGCCCCGGCGAAGAAAAATGGGGCACCAGCACATGCCCGAGCCCAGCATGTGCTGCCACAACCCTCAGTCCAATCCAAACTTAGACTGGGAATGAACTTCGCATGCTTAGACTGGGAATGAACTCCGTACGCTTAAGTCAACCCATGAATCGAGCGTGCGGGTGCTCAGCCGTCCAGAGGGGCAGGATGCGTAAGCCTGGGATCGGTCGGGTCCCTCTCTGCATGCTGTCGATCCTGCTACCACAACCCTAAGTTCGGTCTGATCTTAGACTGGGAATGAACTCCATATGCCTAGGCCAACCGACGAAATGAGCGGGTGGGGGGGCGGGCGGGCACTATGCCGGCTAGAAAAATGGGATGCGCAAGCCGTGGATCGATAGGGTGGTAGGTGGGTTAGGCACATCTTCATATTTCTGCCTGCCAATGCCTTTTTTATGGCTTGTAAATTCATACAATGGTCCCTTAAGCCTTCACGTGAAGTTTCATGGCAAGACGACTCGTTTTCAATTTTTCACGATTTTTGAAACTTTTTGCAGTTTGAGATTTTTTAAAATTGTTTTGGAAGGATTTTTGGCCCCAAACTTGGTAGACGTGATCCTTGTAATTTTTTTGGCATGCACAAAAAAATTCAGCTAAAAACTCGAAGTGTACAAGATTTAGTGACCATTTGAAAAAAGTGTCCCCATTTCAGACACTTTAATTGCTATTGGTAGCAAACCTGTAAAATCTCAAATGCTCTTTAAGGGGGTGTGAGTTCTCGAGGTTTGATGAGGGATAGGGGGCCAATATAAGGGCCAAGTACCAGCACCCATCGCACATCATGTGCGCACACCCCCTCGGCCCCTTGATTGTCGGAACCCCAATGCCGTCGGACAGGTTCTCCGACGATGGTGCCCCGGCGAAGAAAAATACGGCACCAACACATGCCCGAGCCCAGCATGTGCTGTCGCAACCCTTGGTCCGGTCTGATCTTAGACTGGGAATGAACTCCGTATGCTTAGACTGGGAATGAACTCCGTATGCCTAAGTCAACCCACGAAACGAGCATGCAGGCGCTCAGCTGACCAGAGGGGTGAGATGCACAAGCCGGGGATCGGTCGGGTCCCCCTCTGCGTGCTACCAATCCTGCTACCACCACACTCGATCCATTCTGATCTTAGACTAGGAATGAACTCTGCATGCCTAAGCCAACCGACGAAACGAGCGGGCGGGCGGGCGTGCAGGCACTTCACCGGTCAGAAAGACAGGATGCGCAAGCCGTGGATCGATAGGGTGGTAGGTGGGTTTAGGCACATCCTCATATTTCTGCATGAAAATGTGATTTTTATGGCTTGTAAATTCATACAATGGTCCCTTGAGCCTCCACGTGAAGTTTCATGGCAAGACGACTCGTTTTCTATTTTTCATGATTTTTGAAACTTTTTACGGTTCAGGATTTTTTAAAATTTTTTTGGAAGGAGTTTTGGCCCCAAACTTGGTAGATGTGATCCTTGTATTTTTGTTGGCATGCATAAAAACATTCATCTAAAAACTCGAAGTGTGCAAGATTTTGTGACCATTTGAAAAAAGTGTCCCCATTTCAGACACTTTAATGGCTACTGGCAGCAAACCTCTAAACTCTCAAATGCTCTTTAAGGGGGTGTGTGTTCTCGAGGTTTGATGAGCGATAGGGGGCCAATATAAGAGCCAAGTACTAGCACCCATTGCACATCATATGCGCACACCCCCCGGCCCCCCCGATCGTCGGAAGCCCAATGCCGTCGGTCAGGTTCTCCGACGATGCTCCGACGATGGTGCCCCAGTGAAGAAAAATACGGCACCAGCACATGTCCGAGCCCAGCATGTGCTGCTGCAACCCTCAATCCGGTCTGATCTTAGATTGGGAATGAACTCCATATGCTTAGACTGGGAATGAACTCTGTATGCCTAAGTCAACTCATAAAATGAGCCTGCGGGCACTCAGTCGACCAGAGGGAAGGGATATGCATGCCGAGGATCGGTCAGGTCCCCCTCTACGTGCTACCAATTCTACTGTCACAACCCTAGGTCTAGTCTGATCTTAGACTAGGAATGGACTCCGTATGCCTAAGTCAACCCACGAAACGAGCGTGCAGCTGCTCAGTCAGCCAAAGGGGCGGGATACGCAAGCCAGGGATCAACCAGGTCCCTTTCTATGTGCTGTCGATCCTACTGCCGCAACCCTCAATCCAGTCTGATCTTAGACTGGGAATGAACTCCGTATGCCTAAGCCAACCGACGAAACGAGTGAGCGAAAGGGCGGGCGGACACTACGTCAGCCAGAGAGACGAGATGCGCAAGTCGTGGATGATAGGGTGGTAGGTGGGTTTAGGCACATCTTCATATTTCTGCATGCCAATCCTATTTTTACAGCTTGTAAATTCATACAATGGTCCCTTAAGCCTTCACGTGAAGTTTCACTGCAAGACGACTCATTTTCTATTTTTCACGATTTTTGAAACTTTTTACGGTTCAGGATTTTTTAAAGTTTTTTCGAAAGGAGTTTTGGCCCCAAACTTGGTAGACTTGACCCTTGTATTTCTGTTGGCATGCATAAAAAAATTCAGCTAAAAACTCAAAGTGTATAAGATTTTGTGACCATTTGAAAAAGTGTCCCCATTTCAAACACTTCAGTGGCTACTGGCAGCAAACTTGTAAAATCTCAAATGCTCTTTAAGGGGGTGTGTGTTCTCGAGGTTTGATGAGGGAAAGGGGGCCTATATAAGGGCCAAGTGCAAGCACCCATTTCACATCATGTGCGTACACCCCCCTCGGCCCTCCCGATCATCGGAACCCTAATGCTGCCGGTTAGGTTCTACGACGATGCTCCGACGATGGTGCCCTGGCGAAGAAAAATGCGGTACCAGCACATGCCTGAGCCCGGAATGTGCTGTTGTAACCCTCGGTCCGGTCTGATCTTAGACTAGGAATGAACTCTGTATGCTTAGACTATGAATGAACTCCGTATGCCTAAGTCAACCCACGAAACGAGCGTGCGGGTGCTCGTCAGCAGAGGGGCAGGATGCCAAAGCCGGGGATCAGTCGGGTCCTCCTCTGTGTGTTGCTGATCCTACTATCGTAACCCTCAGTCTGATCTGATCTTATATTGGGAATGAACTCCGTATGCCTAAGCTAACCGACGAAACGAGTGAGCGGGCGGGCACTGTGCCGGCCAGAGAGACGGGATGCGCAAGTCGTGGATCGATAGGGTGGTAGGTGGGATTAGGCACATCTTCACATTTTTGCATGCCAATGCCATTTTTAAGCCTTGTAAATTCATACAATGGTCCCTTAAGCCTTCACGTGAAGTTTCATTGCAAGACAACTCGTTTTCTATTTTTCATGATTTTCAAAACTTTTTGCGGTTCGGGATTTTTTAAAATTTTTTCGAAAGGAGTTTTGGCCCCAAACTTGGTAGAAGTGACCCTTGTATTTTTGTTGGCATGCATAAAAAAATTCAGCTAAAAACTCAAAGTGTACAAGATTTTGTGACCATTTGAAAAAAGTGTCCCCATTTCAGACACTTTATTAGCTACTGGCAGCAAACTTGTAAAATCTCAAATGCTCTTTAAAGAGTGTGTGTTCTCGAGGTTTGATGAGGGAAAGGGGGCCTATATAAGGGCCAAGTACAAGCACCCATTGCACATCATGTGCGCACACCCCCCCGCGGCCCTCCCGATCACCGAAAACCCAATGCCTCCGGTCAGGTTCTCCGGCGATGCTCTGACGATGGTGCCTCGACGAAGAAAAATGCGGCACCAGCACATTCCCGAGCCCAGCATGTACTACCGTAACCCTCGTTCTGGTTTGATCTTAGACTGGGAATGAACTCCTATGCTTAGACTGTGAATGAACTCCGTATGCCTAAGTCCACCCACGAAACGAGCGTGCGGGCGCTCAGTCGGCCAGAGGGGCAGGATGCGCAAGCCGGGGAATGGTCGGGTCCCCCTCTATGTGCTGCCTATCCTATTGTCGTAACCCTTGGTTCGGTCCGATCTTAGACTGGGAATGAACTCCGTATTCCTAAGCCAATCGACGAAACAAGTGGACGGGCGGGCACTATACCGGCCAGAGAGACGGGATACGCAAGCCGTGGATCGATAGGGTGGTAGGTGGGTTTAGGCACATCTTCATATTTTTGCATGCCATTGCCATTTTTAAGGCTTGTAAATTCATACAATTGTCCCTTAAGCCTTCACGTGAAGTTTCATTGCAAGATGACTCGTTTTCTATTTTTCACAATTTTTGAAACTTTTTACGGTTCGGGATTTTTTAAAATTTTTTCGGAAAGAGTTTTGGCCCCAAACTTGGTAGATGTGACCCTTGTATTTTTTTTGGCATGCATAAAAAAATTCTGCTAAAAACTCAAAGTGTACAAGATTTTGTGACCATTTGAAAAAAGTGTCCCCATTTCAGACACTTTAATAGCTACTGGCAGCAAACTTGTAAAATCTCAAATGCTCTTTAAGGGGGTGTGTGTTCTTGAGGTTTGATGAGGGATAGAGGGCCTGTATAAGGGCCAAGTACAAGCACCCATTGCACATCATGTGCGCACACCCCCTCTCGGCCCTCTCGATTACCAGAACCCTAATGCCGCCGGTCAGGTTCTCCGACGATGGTGCCCCGACGAAGAAAAATACGGCAGCAGCACATGCCCGAGCCTAGCATGTGCTATCGTAACCCTCGGTCCGGTCTGACCTTAGACTGGGAATGAACTCTGTATGCTTAGACTGTGAATGAACTCCGTATGCCTAAGTCAAACCACGAAACGAGCGTGTGGGCGCTTTGTCGGCCAGAGGAGCAGGATGCGCAAGCCGGGAATCGACCGGGTCCCCCTCTGTGTGCTAACCATCCTGTTTCCGCAACCCTTGGTTCGGTCTGATCTTAGACTGGGAATGAACTCCATATGCCTAAGCCAACCGACGAAAAGAGCGAACGGGCGGGCACTACGCCGGCCAGAGAGACGGGATGCGCAAGCCGTGGATCGATAGGGTGGTAGGTGGGTTTAGGCACATATTCACATTTCTGCATGGAAATGCCATTTTTATGGCTTGTAAATTCATACAATGATCCCTTCAGCCTTCACATAAAGTTTCATGGCAAGACGACTCCTTTTCTATTTTTTAAGATTTTTGAAACTTTTTACGATTCGAGACTTTTTAAAATTTTTTCGGAAGGAGTTTTGGCCCCAAACTTGGTAGACGTGATCCTTGTATTTTTTTCGGCATGCATAAAAAAATTCAGCTAAAAACTCAAAGTGTACAAGATTTTGTGACCATTTGAAAAAAGTGTCCCCATTTCAGACACTTTAATGGCTACTAGCAGCAAACCTGTAAAATCTCAAATGCTCTTTAAGGAGGTGCGAGTTCTCAAGGTTTGATGAGGGATAGGGGGCCAATATAAGGGCCAAGTACCAGCACCCATCGCACATCATGTGAGCACACCCCCCCCGGCCCCCTCGATTGCCGGAACCCCAATGCCGCTGATCAGGTTCTCCGACGATGATCTAGCGATTGTGCCCCGACGAAGAAAAATACGACACCAGCACATGCCCAAGCCCAGCATGTGCTGCCACAACCCTCGGTCCAGTTCGATCTTAGACTAGGAATGAACTCCGTATGCCTAAGCCAATTGACGAAACGAGTGGGCGGGCGGGCGGGCACTACGTCAACTAAAGAGACGGGATGCGAATGCCGTGGATTGATAGGGTGGTAGGTGGGTTTAGGTTCATCTTCATATTTCTACATGCCAATGCCATTTTTATGGCTTGTAAATTCATACAATGGTCCCTTAAGCTTTCACGTGAAGTTTCATGGCAAGACGACTCGTTTTCTATTTTTCATGATTTTTGAAACTTTTTACGGTTCGTGATTTTTTAAAATTTTTTTGGAAGGAGTTTTGGCCCTAACCTTGGTAGGCGTGATTGTTGTATTTTTGTTGGCAGGCATGAAAAAATTTAGCTAAAAACTCGAAGTGTACAAGATTTTGTGACCATTTGAAAAAAGTGTCCCCCTTTCAGACACTTTAATTGCTATTGGCAGCAAACCTGTAAAATCTCAAATGTTCTTTAAGGGGGTTGAGTTCTCAAGGTTTGATGAGGGATAGGGGGCCAATATAAGGGCCAAGTACCAGCGCCCATCACACATCATGTGTGCACAACCCCCGGGCCCCCGATCACCGGAACCCCAATGCCGTCGGTCAGGTTCTACGACGATGCTCTGGCGATGGTGCCCTGGCGAAGAAAAATGCGGCACCAGCACATGCCCGAGCCCAGCATGTGTTGTCGCAACCCTCGGTCCGGTCCGATCTTAGACTAGGAATGAACTCCGTATGCTTAGACTGGGAATGAACTCCTTATGCCTAAGTCAACCCACGAAACGAGCGTGCGGGCGCTTTATCGGCCAGAGGGGCGAGATGCGCAAGTCGAGGATCGACCGGGTCCCCCTCTGTGTGCTGCCGATCCTGCTGCCGCAACCCTCAGTCCGGTCCGATCTTAGACTGGGAACGAAGTTTGTATGCCTAAGCCAACCGATGAAACGAGCAGGCGGACGGCTGGACGGGCACTACGTCGGCCAGAGAGACGGGATGCGCAAGCCATGGATCGATAGGGTGGTAGGTGGGTTTAGGAACATCTTCATATTTTTGCATGCCGATGCCAATTTTATGGCTTGTAAATTCATACAATGGTCCCTTAAGCCTTCACGTGAAGTTTCATGGCAAGACGACTCGTTTTCTATTTTTCATGATTTTTGAAACTTTTTGCGGTTCGACATTTTTTAAACTTTTTTCGGAAGGAGTTTTGGCCCAAAACTTGGTAGACATGATCCTTGTATTTTGTTGGCATGCACAAAAAAATTCAGCTAAAAACTTGAAGTGTACAAGATTTTGTGACCATTTGAAAAAAGTGTCCCCATTTCAGACACTTTAATGGCTACTAGCAGCAAACCTGTAAAATCTCAAATGCTCTTTAAGAGGGAGTGAGTTCTTAAGGTTTGATGAGGGATAGGGGGCCAATATAAGGGCCATGTACCAGCACCCATCGCACATCATGTGCGCACAACCCCCGGCCCCCCTGATCATCGAAACCCCAATGTCGCCGGTCAGGTTCTCTGGCGTTGGTGCCCAGGCAAAGAAAAATGTGGCACCAGCACATGCCCGAGCCTAGCATGTGCTGTCGCAACCTTTGGTCGAATCCTATCTTAGACTGGGAATGAACTCCGTATACTTAGACTGGGAATGAACTCCGTATGCATAAGTCAACCCACGAAACGAGGGTGCGGGCGCTCAGTCGGCTAGAGGGGCAGGATACGCAAGTTGGGGATCAATCGGGTCCCCCTCTGTGTGCTGTCAATCCTGCTTCCGTAACCCTCGGTCTGGTCCATTCTTAGACCAGGAATGAACTCTGTATGCCTAAGCCAACCGACGAAACAAGCGAGTGGGCGGGCAAGCAGGCGCTACACTGACCAAAGAGACGGGATACGAAAGCCGTAGATCGATAGGGTGGTTGGTGGGTTTATGCACATCTTCATATTTTTGCGTGCCAATGCCATTTTTATGGCTTGTAAATTCATACAATGGTCCCTTAAGCCTTCACGTGAAGTTTCATGGCAAGATGCGTTTTCTATTTTTCATGATTTTTGAAACTTTTTGAGGTTCGGTATTTTTTAAACTTTTTTCAAAAGGAGTTTTAGCCCAAAACAAGGTAGACGTGATCCTTGTATTTTTTTTGGCATGCACAAAAAAATTCAGCTAAAAACTTGAAGTGTACAAGATTTTGTGACCATTTGAAAAAAGTGTCCCCATTTCAAACACTTTAATGGCTACTGGCAGCAAACCTGTAAAATCTCAAATGCTCTTTAAGGGGGTGTGAGTTCTCGAGGTTTGATGAGGGATAGGGGGCCAATATAAGGGCCAAGTACCAGCACCCATCACACATCATGTGTGCACACCCCCCGGCCCCCCCAATGCCGGAACCCCAATATAAGGGCCAAGTATCAGCACCCATCGCACATCATGTGCGCACACCCTCCACCGGCCCCTTCCATCGCCGGAACCCCAATGCTGTCGGTCAGGTTCTCCGGTGATGCTTCGGCAATAGTGCCTCGATGAAGAAAACTACGGCACCAGCACATGCCCAAGCCCAGCATGTGCTGTCGCAACCCTCGGTCCGATTCGATCTTAGATTGGGAATGAACTCCGTATGCTTAGACTGGGAATGAACTCTGTATGCCTAAGTCAACCCATGAAATGAGTGTGCGGGCGTTCAACTGACCAGAGGGGAGGGATGCGCAACCGGGGATCGATCGGGTCCCCATCTGTGTGCTACCGATTCTGCTGCCGCAACCCTCAGTCCGGTCTAATCTTAGACTGAGAATGAACTCTGTATGCCTAAACCAACCGACGAAACGAGCGGGCGGGCAGGCGGGCGGGCGCTACGCCGATCAGAGAGACGGGATGCGCAAGCCGTGGATCGATAGGGTGGCTGGTGGGTTTAGGCACATCTTCATATTTCTATGTGCCAATGCCATTTTTATGCCTTGTAAATTCATACAATGGTCCCTTAAGCCTTCACGTGAAGTTTCATGGCAAGACGACTCGTTTTCTATTTTTCATGATTTTTGAAACCTTTCGTGGTTCGAGATTTTTTTAAATTTTTTTCGAAAGGATTTTTGGCCCCAAACTTGGTAGACGTGATCCTTGTAATTTTGTTGGCATGCACGAAAAAATTCAGCTAAAAACTCGAAGTGTACAAGATTTTGTGACCATTTGAAAAAAGTGTCCCCATTTTATACACTTTAATCGCTACTGGCAGGAAACCTGTAAAATCTCAAATGCTCTTTAAGGGGGTGTGAGTTCTCGAGGTTTGATGAGGGATAGGGAGCCAATATAAGGGCCAAGTACCAGCACCCATCGCACATCCTGTGCACACACCTCCCCCCGGCCCCCCGATCGTCGGAACCCCAATGCAGCCGGTCAGGTTCTCCGGTGATGCTCCGACGATGGCACCCCGACGAAGAAAAATGCAGCACCAGCACATGCCCGAGCCTAGCATTTGCTGCCACAACCCTTGGTCCGGTCCGATCTTAGACTGGGAATGAACTCCGTATGCTTAGACTGGGAATGAACTCTGTATGCCTAAGTCAACCCATAAAACAAGCGTGCAGGCGCTCAGCCGGCCAGAAGGGCGGGATGTGCAAGCTAGGGATCGACCGGGTCCCCCTCTGTGTGCTGCCAATCTTTCTACCGCAACCCTCGGTCCGGTCTGATCTTGGATTGGAAATGAACTCCGTATGCCTAAGCCAATCGATGAAACGAACGGACGGGCAGGCGAGCACTACGTCGGCCGAGAGACGGGATGCGTAAGCCGTGGATCGATAGGGTGGTAGGTGGGTTTAGGCACATCTTCATATTTCTGCATGCCACTGCCATTTTTATGGCTTGTAAATTCATACAATGGTCCCTTAAGCCTTCACTTGAAGTTTAATGGCAAGACGACTCGTTTTCTATTTTTCACTATTTTTAAAACCTTTTGCGGTTCGGGATTTTTAAAAATTTTTTCGAAAGGATTTTTGGCCCCAAACTTGGTAGACGTGATTCTTTCATTTTTTTTGGCATGCACAAAAAAATTCAGCTAAGAATGCGAAGTGTACAAGATTTTGTGACCATTTCAAAAAAGTGTCCCCATTTCAGACACATTAAAGGCTGCTGGCAGCAAACCTGTAAAATCTCAAATACTCTTTAAGGGGGTGTGAGTTCTTGAGGTTTGATGAGGGATAAGGGGCCAATATAAGGGCCAACTACCAGCACCCATCGCACATCATGTGCGCACACCCCCCCGACCCCCCCGATCACCGGAACCCCAATGCCGCCGGTCAGGTTCTCCAGCGATACTTCGACGATGGTGCTCCGACGAGGAAAAAAGCGGCACCAGCACATGCCCGAGCCCAGCATGTGCAGCCACAACCCTCGGTCTGGTCCGATCTTAGACTGGGAATGAACTCTGTACGCTTAGACTGGTAATGAACTGCATATGCCTATGTCAACCTACGAAACAAGCGTGCAGGCGCTCAACCGACCAGAGGGGCGGGATGCACAAGCCGGGGATCGGTTGGGTCCCCCTCTGCGTGCTGCCGATCCTGCTACCGTAACCCTCGGTCTGGTCCAATCTTAGACTGGGAATCAACTCCGTATACCTAAGCCAACCGACGAAACGAGCGGGCTGACAGGCGGGCACTACGCCAGCCAGAGAGATGGGATGCGCAAGCCGTGGATCAATAGGGTGGTAGGTGGGTTTAGGCACACCTTCATATTTCTCCATGCCAATGCCATTTTTATGGCTTGTAATTTCATACAATGGCCCTTAAGCCTTCACGTGAAGTTTCATGGCAAGAGAACTCGTTTTTTTTTCACGATTTTTGAACTTTTTACGGCTCAAGATTTTTTAAAATTTCTTCGAAAGGAGTTTTGGCCTCATACTTGGTAGACGTGATCCTTGTATTTTTGCTGGCATGCACAAAACAATTCAGCTAAAAACTCGAAGTGTACAAGATTTTGTAACCATTTGAAAAAAGTGTCCCCATTTCAGACACTTTAATGGCTACCGGTAGCAAACCTGTAAAATCTCAAATGCTCTTTAAGGGGGTGTGAGTTCTTGAGGTTTGATGAGGGATAGGGGGCCAGTATAAGGGCCAAGTACCAGCACCCATTGCACATCATGTGCGCACACCCTCCGACCCCCCCGATCGCGGGAACCCCAATGCCGCCGGTCAGGTTCTTTGGCGATGCTCCGACAATGGTGCCTCGACGAAGAAAAATGTGGCACCAACACATGCCCGAGCCCAGCATGTGCTGCCGCAACCCTCGGTCTGGTCCGGTCTTAGACTGGGAATGAACTCCATATGCTTAGACTGGGAATGAGCTCCGTATGCCTAAGTCAACCTACGAAACGAGCGTGCGGGCGCTCAGCCGGCCAGAAGGGCGGGATGCGCAAGCCGTGGATTGGTTGGGTCCCCCTCTGCGTATTGCCAATCCTGTTACCACAACCCTCGATCTGATATGATCTTAGACTGGGAATGAACTTCGTATGCCTAAGCCAACCGACGAAACGAGCGGGCGGGCGGGCGGGCACTACACCGGTTAGAGAGACGAGATGCACAAGCCGTGGATCGATAGGGTGGTAGGTGCATTTAGGCACATCTTCATATTTTTACATGCCAATACCATTTTTATGGCTTGTAAAATCATACAATGGTCCCTTAAGCCTTCACGTCATGTTTCATGGCAAGATGACTCGTTTTCTATTTTTCACGATTTTTGAAACTTTTAGCAGTTCGGGATTTTTTAAAATTTTTTCGAAAGTATTTTTGGCCCCAAACTTGGTAGACATGATCCTTATATTTTTGTTGGCTTGCACAAAAAAATTCAGCCAAAAACTCGAAGTGTACAAGATTTTGTGACAATTTGAAAAAAATGTCACCATTTCAGACACTTTAATGGCTACTGCCAGCAAACCTGTAAAATCTCAAATGCTCTTTAAGGGGGTGTGAGTTCTCGAGGTTTGATGAGGGATGGGGGGCCAATATAAGGGCCAAGTACCAGCACCCATCGCACATCATGTGCGCACACCCCCCAGCCCCCCCGATCGCCGGAACCCCAATGCCGTCGGTCAGGTTCTCCAGCGATGCTCCGATGATGGTGCCCCGACAAAGCAAAATGTGGCACCAGCACATGCCCGAGCCCAGCATGTGCTGTCGCAACCCTCGGTCTGGTCCGATCTTAGACTACGAATGAACTCCGTATGTTTAGACTGGGAATGAATTCCGTATGTTTAGACTAGGAATAAACTCTTTATGCCTAAGTCAACCCATGAAACGAGCATACGGGCGCTCAGTCGACCGGAGGGGCGGGATACGCAAGCTGGGGATCGGTCGGGTCCCCCTCTACGTGCTGCCAATCTTGCTGCCACAACCCTCAGTCCGGTTCAATCTTAGATTGGGAATTCACTCCGTATGCCTAAGCCAACCGACGAGACGACCAGGCGGGCGGGCGGGCACTACGCCGGCCAGAGAGACGGGATGCGCAAGCTATGGATCGATAGGGTGGTAGGTGGGTTTAGGCACATCTTCATATTTCTGCATGCCAATGCCATTTTTATGGCTTGTAAATTCATACAATGGTCCCTTAAGCCTTCACGTGAAGTTTCATGGCAAGACGAGTCGTTTTCTATTTTTCACGATTTTTGAAGCTTTTTATGGTTTGGGATTTTTTAAAATTTTTTCGGAAGGAGTTTTGGCCCAAACTTGGTAGATGTGATCCTTGTATTTTTGTTGGCATGCACAAAAAAATTCAGCTAAAAACTCAAAGTGTACAAGATTTTGGGACCATTTGAAAAAAGTGTTCCCATTTCAGACACTTTAATGGCTACTGGCAGCAAACCTGTAAAATCTCAAATGCTCTTTAAGGGGGTGGGAGTTCTCAAGGTTTGATGAGGGATAGAGGCCAATATAAGGGCCAAGTACCAGCACCCATTGCACATCATGTGCGCACACCCACCCCTGGCCCCCCGATCGTCGGAACCCCAATGCCGTCGGTCAGGTTCTTCGACGATGCTCTGACGATGGTGCCCCAGTGAAGAAAAATGCCGCACCAGCACATGCCCGAGCCCAGTATATGCTAATGCAACCCTCGGTCTGATCCGATCTTAGACTGGGAAAGAACTCCGTATGCTTAGACTGGGAATGAGCTCCGTATGCCTAAATCAACCCACGAAACGATCGTACGGGCGCTCAGTCGGCCAGAGGGGCGGGATGCGCAAGTCGGGGATCGGTCGGGTCCCCCTCTGTGTGCTGCCAATCCTGCTGTCGCAACCCTCGGTCCGGTCTGATCTTAGACTGGGAATGAACTCCGCATGCGTAAGCCAACCAACGAAACGACTGGGCAGGTGAGCGGGCACTACGCTGGCCAGAGAGACGGGAAGCACAAGCTGTGGATCGATAGGGTGGTAGGTGGGTTTAGGCACATCTTCATATTTCTACATGCCAATGCCATTTTTATGGCTTGTAAATTCATACAATGGTCCCTTGAGCCTTCACGTGAAGTTTCATGGCAAGACGACTCATTTTCTATTTTTCACGACTTTTGAAACTTTTTACGGTTCGAGATTTTTTAAAATTCTTTCGGAAGGAGTTTTGGCCCAAACTTGGTAGACATGATCCTTGTATTTTTGTTGGCATGCACAAAAAAATTCAGCTAAAAACTCAAAGTGTACAAGATTTTGAGACCATTTGAAAAAAGTATCCCCATTTTAGACACTTTAATGGCTACTGGCAGCAAACCTGTAAAATCTCAAATGCTCTTTAAGGGGGTGGGAGTTCTCAAGGTTTGATGAGGGATAGAGGCCAATATAAGGGCCAAGTACCAGCACCCATCGCACATCATGTGCGCACACCCCCCGGGCCCCCGATTGCCAGAACCTCAATGCGGCCGGTCAGGTTCTTCGACGATGCTCCGACGATGGTGCCCCGGTGAAGAAAAATGCGGCAGTAACACATGCTCGAGCCCAGCATGTGCTGCTGCAACCCTCGGTCTGGTCCGATCTTAGACTGGGAATGAATTTCGTATGCTTAGACTGGGAATGAACTCCGTATGCCTAAGTCAACCCACGAAATGAGCGTGTGTGCACTTAGCCGGCCAGAAGAGCGGGATGCGCAAGTCGGGGATTGGCCGGGTCCCCCTCTGCATGCTGTCGATCCTACTGCCACAGCCCTCAGTCCGGTCCGATCTTAGATTGGGAATGAACTCCGTATGCCTAACCCCACCGACGAAACGAGTGGGCAGGCGGGCGAAAGGGCCCTACGCCGACCAAAGAGACGGGATGCGCAAGCCGTGGATCGATAGGGTGGTAGGTGGGTTTAGGCACATCTTCATATTTCTACGTGTCAATGCCATTTTTGCAGCTTGTAAATTCATACAATGGTCCCTTAAGCCTTCACGTGAAGTTTCATGGCAAGATGACTCGTTTTCTATTTTTCACGATTTTCAAAACTTTTTAAGGTTCAGAATTTTTTAAAATTTTTTCGGAAGGAGTTTTGGCCCCAAACTTGGTAGACGTGATCCTTGTATTTTTGTTGGCATGCATAAGAAAATTAAGCTAAAAACTCGAAGTGTACAAGATTTTGTGGCCTTTTGAAAAAAGTGTCCCCATTTCAGACACTTTAATGGCTCCTGGTAGCAAACCAGTAAAATCTCATATGCTCTTTAAGGGGGTGTGAGTTCTCGAGGTTTGATAAGGGATAGGGGGCCAATATAAGGGCCAAGTACCAGCACCCATCGCACATCATGTGCGCACACCCCCCTCGGCCCCCCCGATCGTCGGAACCCCAATGCCGCCGGTCAGGTTCTTCAACGATGCTCCGACGATGGTGCCCCGGTGAAGTAAAATGTGGCACCAACACATGCCCGAGCCCAGCATGTGCTGCTGCAACCCACGGTCCTGTCTGATCTTAGACTGGCAATGAACTCTCTCTACTTAGGCTGGGAATAAACTCTGTATGCCTAAGTCAACCGACGAAATGACCGTGGGGGCGCTCAGCCAGCCAAAAGGGCAGGTCGTGCAAGCTGGGGATCGGCCGGGTCCGGTCCTACTACCACAACCCTTGGTCCGGTCCAATCTTAGACTAGGAATGAACTCCGTATGCCTAAGCCAACCGATGAAACGAACGAGCGGGCGGGCGGGCGGACACTACGCCGGCCAGAGAGACGGGATACGCAAGCCGTGGATCCATAGGGTGGTAGGTGGGTTTAGGCACATCTTCATATTTCTGCATGCCAATTCCATTTTTATGGCTTGTAAATTCATACAATGGTCCCTTAAGCCTTCATGTGAAGTTTCATGGCAAGACGACTCGTTTTCTATTTTTCACGATTTTCAAAACCTTTTGAGGTTCAGGATTTTTTAAAATTTTTTCGGATGGAGTTTTGGCCCCAAACTTGGTAGACATGATCCTTTTATTTTTGTTGGCATGCATAAAAAAATTCAGCTAAAAAATCGAAGTGTACAAGATTTTGTGACCATTTGAAAAAAATGTCCCCATTTCAGACACTTTAATGGCTACTGGCAACAAACCTGTAAAGTCTCAAATGCTCTTTAAGGGGGTGTGAGTTCTCGAGGTTTGATGAGGGATAGGGAGCCAATATAAGGGCCAAGTACTACCACCCATCGCACATCATGTGCGCACACCCCCTCCGCCCCCCCGATCGTCGGAACCCCAATGCCCCCGGTCAGGTTCTCTGGCAATGCTCGGGTGATGGTGCCCCGACGAAAAAAAATACGGCACATCCCTCTGTCTGGTCCGATCTTAGACTGGGAATGAACTTCGTATGCCTAAGTCAACCCACGAAACGAGCGTGCGGGCGCTCAGCCGGCCATAGGGGCAGGCGGGCACTACGTCGGCCAGAGAGACGGGATGTACAAGTCGTGGATCGATAGGGTGGTAGGTGGGTTTAGGCACATCTTCATATTTCTGCATGCCAATGCCATTTTTATGGCTTGTAAATTCATACAATGGTCCCTTAAGCCTTCACGTGAAGTTTCATGGCAAGACGACTCGTTTTCTATTTTTCAAGATTTTGAAACTTTTTGAGGTTTGGGATTTTTTAAAATTTTTTCGGAAGGAGTTTTGGCCCCAAACTTGGTAGACGTGATCCTTGTATTTTTTTTGCCATGCACAAAACAATTCAGCTAAAACTCGAAGTGTACAAGATTTTGTGACCATGTGAAAAAAGTGTCCCATTTCAGACACTTTAATGGCTACTGGTAGCAAACCTGTAAAATCTCAAATGCTCTTTAAGGGGGTGTGAGTTCTCGAGGTTTGATGATTGATAGGGGGCCAAGATATGGGCCAAGTACCAGCACCCATCACACATCATGTGCGCACACCCCCCCGGCCCCTCCGATCGCTGGAACCCCAATGCCATCGATCAGGTTCTCTGGCGATGCTCTGGCAATGGTGCCCCAGTGTAGAAAAATGCGGCACCAGCACATGCCCAAGCCCAGTATGTGCTACTGCAACCCTCGGTCCGGTCCAATCTTAGACTGGGAATGAACTCCATATGCCTAGACTTGGAATGAACTCCGTATGCCTAAGTCAACCCACGAAACGAGCGTGCGGGCGTTCAGCTGGCCAGAGGGTCGGGATGCGTAAGTCGAGGATCAGTCGAGTTCCCTCTGCGCATTGCCAATCCTGTTGCCGTAACCCTTGGTCCGGTCCGATCTTAGACTGGGTATTAACTCCGTATGGCTTAGTCAACCCACAAAACGAGCGTGCAGGCGCTCAGCCGGCCAGATGGTCGGGATGCGTAAGTCGAGGATCAGTCGGGTCCCCTCTGCGCGCTGCCAATCCTGTTGCCGTAACCCTCGGTCTGGTCCCATCTTAGACTGGGAATGAACTCCGTATGCCTAAGTCAACCCATGAAACGAGCGTGCGGGCTCTCAGCTGGCCAGAAGGTCAGGATGCATAAGTCGAGGATCAGTCGGGTCCCCTCTGCACGCTGCCAATCCTGTTGCCGCAACCCTCAGTTCGGTCTGATCTTAGACTGGGAATTAACTCCGTATAGCTAAGTCAACCCACAAAACGAGCGTGCAGGCGCTCAGCCGGCTAGAGGGGCAGAATGTGCAAGCCGGGGATCGGTCGGGTCCCCCTCTGCGTGCCATCGATCCTGTTACCGTAACCCTCGGTCCGGTCCCATCTTAGACTAGGAATGAACTCTGTATACCTAACCCAACCGACAAAACGAGCGGGCAAGCGGGCGGGCACTATGCCGGCCAGAGAGACGGGATGTGCAAGCCGTGGATCGATAGGGTGGTTGGTGGGTTTAGGCACATCTTTATATTTTTGCGTGCCAATGCCATTTTTATGGCTTGTAAATTCATACAATGGTCCCTTAAGCCTTCACGTGAAGTTTCATGGCAAGACGACTCGTTTTCTATTTTTCAAGATTTTTGAAACTTTTTACGGTTCGGGATTTTTTAAAATTTTTTTGAAAGGAGTTTTTGCCCCAAACATGGTAGACGTGATCCTTGTATTTTTATTGGCATGCACAAAAAAATTCAGCTAAAAACTCGAAGTGTACAAGATTTTGTGACCATTTGAAAAAAATGTCCCCATTTCAGACACTTTACTGGCCACTGGTAGCAAACCTGTAAAATCTCAAATGCTCTTTAAGGGGGTGTGACTTCTCGAGGTTTGATGAGGGATAGGGGGCCAATATAAGGGCCAAGTACCAGCACCCATCACACATCATGTGCGTAGACCCCCCCTCAGCCCCTCGATCGTCGGAACCCCAATGCCGTCGGTCAAGTTCTCCGGCGATGGTGCCCGAGTGAAGAAAAATGCTGCACAAGCACATGCCCGGGCCTAGCATGTGCTGTCGCAACCCTTGGCCCGGTCTGATCTTAGACTGGGAGTGAACTCCATATGCTTAGACTGGAAATGAACTCTGTAGGCCTAAGTTAACCCATGAAACGAGCGAGCGGGCGCTCAACCAGCCAGAGGGGCGGGATGCACAAGCCGGGGATCGGTCAGGTCTCGCACTGTGTATTGCTGATCGTGCTGTTGCAACCCTCGGTGTAGTCCGATCTTAGATTGGGAATGAACTCCGTATGCCTAAGCCAACCGATGAAACGAGTGGGCGGGCGGGCACTACACCGGCCAGAGAGACGGGATGCGCAAGTCGTGGATCGATAGGGTGGTAGGCGGGCTTAGGCACATCTTCATATTTCTGCATGCCAATGCAATTTTTATGGCTTGTAAATTCATACAATGGTCACTTTCAGACACTTCAATGGCTACTAGTAGCATACCTGTAAAATGTCAAATGCTCTTTAAGGCGGTGTGAGTTCTCGAGGTTTGATGAGGGATAGGGGGCCAATATAGGGGCCAAGTACCAGCACCCATCGCACATCATGTGCGCACAACCCATCCTGGCCCCCTGATCGCCGGAACCACAATGCCGTCGATCAGGTTCTCTGACGATGCTCTGATGATGGTGCCTCGACGAAGAAAAATGCGGCACCAGCACATGCCTGAGCCCAGCATGTGCTGTCGTAACCCTCAGTCGGGTTCGATCTTAGACTGGGAATGAACTCCGTATGCTTAGACTAGGAATGAACTCCGTATGCCTATGTCAACCCACGAAATGAGCGTGCGGGCGCTCAATCGGCCAGAGGGCCGAAATGCGTAAACCGAGGATCAGTCGGGTCCCCTCTGCGTGCTGCCAATCCTGTTGTCGCAACCCTCGGTCTGGTCCGATCTTAGACTGGGAATGAACTTCGTATGCCTAAGCCAACTGACAAAACGAGTGGGTGGACGGGCGGGCACTACGTCAGACAGAGAGATGGGATGCGCAAGCCGTAGATCGATAGGGTGGTAGGTGGCTTTAGGCACATCTTCATATTTCTACATCCCAATGCCATTTTTATGGCTTGTAAATTCATACAATGGTCCCTTAAGCCTTCACGTGAAGTTTTAGGACAAGATGACCTATTTTCTATTTTTCATGATTTTTGAAACTTTTTACGGTTTGGGGTTTTTTAAAATTTTTTCGGAAGGATTTTTGGTCCCAAACTTGGTAAACGTGATCCTTGTAATTTTGTTGGCATGCATAAAACAATTCAGCTAATAACTCGAAGTGTACAAGATTTTGTGACCATTTCAAAAAAGTGTTCCCATTTTAGACACTTTAATGGCTACTGGCAGCAAACCTGTAAAACCTCAAATGCTCTTTAAAGGGGTGTGAGTTCTCAAGGTTTGATGAAGGATAGGGGGCCAATATAAGGGCCAACTACCAGCAGCCATCGCATATCATGTGCGCACACCCCCCGGCCCCCCCGATCGTCGGAACCCCAATGCCGCTGATCAGGTTCTCCGGCGATGGTGCCCCGACGAAGAAAAATGTGGCACCAGCACATGCCCAAGCCCAGCATGTGCTGCCGTAACCCTCAGCCTAGTCTGATCTTAGATTGAGAATGAACTCCGTATGCTTAGACTGGGAATGAACTCCGTATGCCTAAGCCAACCGATGAAATGAGCGGGCAAGCGTGCAATTCACCGGCCAGAGAGACGGGATGCGCAAGCTGTGGATCGATAGGGTGGTAGGTGGGTTTAGTCACATCCTCGTATTTCTGCATGCCAATGCCATTTTTATGGCTTGTAAATTCATACAATGGTCCCTTAAGCCTTCATGTGAAGTTTAATGGCAAGACGACTCGTTTTCTATTTTTCACAATTTTGAAAACTTTTTACGGTTCGAGAATTTTTAAAATTTTTTCGGAAGGAGTTTCGGCCCCAAACTTTTAAGACGTGATCCTTGTATTTTTGTTGGCATTCACAAAAAAATTCAGCCAAAAACTCGAAGTGTACAAGATTTTGTGACTATTTGAAAAAAGTGTTTGCATTCCAGACACTTTAATGGCTACTAGCAGCAAACCTGTAAAATCTCAAATGCTCTTTAAGAGGGTCTGAGTTCTCAAGGTTTGATGAGGGATAGGGGGCAATATAAGGGCCAAGTATTAGCACCCATCGCACATCATGTGTGCACACCCCTCAGCCCCCTCGATCGTTGGAACCCCAATGCCGCCGGTCAGGTTCTCCGGTGATGGTGTCCCGGTGAAGAAAAATGTGGCACCTGCACATGTCCGAGCCCAGTATGTGCTACCGTAACCCTCGGTCCAATTCGATCTTAGACTGGGAATGAACTCCATATGCTTAGACTGGGAATGAACTCCGTATGCCTAAGTCAACCAGCCAGAGGGGCGGGATGCACAAGCCGGGAATCGACCGGGTCCCCCTCTGCATGCTGCCTATCGTGCTGCCGTAACCCTCGGTCTATTTCAATCTTAGACTAGGAATGAACTCCGTTTGCTTAAGCCAACCGATGAAATGAGCGTGCGGGCGGGCGGGCGGGCACTACGTCGGCCAGAGAGACGGGATGTGCAAGCCGTGGATCGATAGGGTGGTTGGTGGGTTTAGGCACATCTTCATATTTCTACGAGCCAATGCCATTTTTATGGCTTGTAAATTCATACAATGGTTCCTTAAGCCTTCACGTGAAGGTTCTTGGCAAGACGACTCGTTTCCTATTTTTCACGATTTTCAAAACTTTTTACGGCTCGAGATTTTTTAAAATTTTTTTGGAAGGAGTTTTGACCCCAAACTTGGTAGACGTTATCCTTGTATTTTTGTTGGCATGCACAAAACAATTCAGCTAAAAACTCGAAGTGTACAAGATTTTGTGACCATTTGAAAAAAGTGTTCCCATTTCAGACACTTTAATGGCTACTGGCAGCAAACCTGTAAAATGTCAAATGCTCTTTAAGGGGGTGTGAGTTCTCGAGGATTGATGAGGGATAGGGGGCCAATATAAGGGCCAAGTACCAGCTCCCATCGTACATCATGTGCGCACAAGACCTCCTGGCCCCCCCGATCGTCGGAACCCCAATGCCGCCGGTCAGGTTCTTCGACGATGCTCCGACGATCGTGCCCCAGTGAAGAAAAATACGGCACCAGCACATGTCCGAGCCCAGCATGTGCTGTCGCAACCCTCGGTCTGGTCTTATACTGGGGATGAACTCCATATGCTTAGACTGGGAATGAACTCCGTATGCCTAAGTCAACCCATGAAACGAGCGTGCGGGCGCTCATTCGACCGAGGGGTGGGATGTGCAAGCCGAGAATCGGCCAGGTCCCTCTCTGCGTGCTACCGATCTTGCTATCGTAACCTTCGGTTCGGTCTGATCTTAGACTGGGAATGAACTCCGTATGCCTAAGCCAACCGACGAAATGAGCGGGTGGGCGGGCGGGCACTACGTCGGCCAGGGAGACGGGATCCGCAATCCATGGATCGATAGGGTGGCAGGTGGGTTTAGGCACATCTTCATATTTCTGTGTGCCAATGCCATTTTTATGGCTTGTAAATTCATACAATGGTCCCTTAAGCGTTCACGTGAAGTTTAATGGCAAGACGACTCATTTTCTATTTTTCATGATTTTTGAAACTTTTTATGGTTCGAAATTTTTAAAATTTTTTCGGAAGGGATTTTGGCCCCAAACTTGGTAGACGTGATCCTTGTATTTTTTTTGGCATGCATAAAAAAATTCAGCTAAAAAATCGAATGTAAAGATTTTGTGACCATTTGAAAAAAGTGTCCCCATTTCAGACACTTTACTGGCTACTGGTAGCAAACCTGTAAAATCTCAAATGCTCTTTAAGGGGGTGTGAGTTGTCAAGGTTTGATGAGGGATAGGGGGCCAATATAAAGGCCAAGTACCAGCACCCATGGCACATCATGTGCGCACACCCCCCGGCCCCTCCGATCGTCGAAACCCAAATGCCGCCGGTCAGTTCTCCGGTGAAGATGCCCCGACGAAGAAAAATGTAGCACCAGTACATGCCCGAGCCCAGCATGTGCTGCTGTAACCTTCGCTCTGGTCCAATCTTAGACTGGGAATGAACTCCGTATGCTTAGACTGGGAATCAACTCCGTATGCCTAAGTCAACCCACGAAATGAGCGTACGGGCGTTCAACCGGCCAGAGGGGAGGGATACGCAAGTCGGGGATCGGTTGGGTCCCCCTCTGCGTGCTGTCGATCCTACTGCTGCAACCCTCAGTCCAGTCTGATCTTAGATTGGGAATGAACTCCATATGCCTAAGCCAACCGACGAAACGAGCGAGCGGGTGAGCGGGCGGGCACTACGCCGGCAAAAGAGATGGGATGCGCAAGCCGTGGATCGATAGGGTGGTAGGTGGGTTTAGGCACATCTTCATATTTCTGTGTGCCAATGCCAATTTTTTGGCTTGTAAATTCTTACAATGGTCCCTTAAGCCTACACGTGAAGTTTCATGGCAAGGTGACTCGTTTTCTATTTTTCACGATTTTTGAAACTTTTTAGGGTTCGAGATTTTTTAAAATTTTTCAGAAGGAGTTTTGGCCCCAAACTTGGTTGACGTGATCCTTGTATGTTTTTTGGCTTGCATAAAAAAATTCAGCTAAAAACACGAAGTGTACAAGATTTTATAACCATTTGAAAAAAGTGTCCCCATTTCAGACATTTTAATGGCTATTGGCAGCAAACCTGTAAAATCTCAAATGCTCTTTAAGGAGGTGTGAGTTCTCGAGGTTTGATGAGGGATAGGGGGCCAATATAAGGAACAAGTACCAGCACCCTTGGCACATCATGTGCGCACACCCCCCCGACCCCCCGATCGTCGGAACCCCAATGCTGTCGATCAGGTTTTTCAACGATGCTCCGGCAATGGTGCCCCGACGAAGACAAATGCAGCACCAGCACATGCCCAAGCCCAGCATGTGCTACAGCAACCCTCGGTCTGGTCCAATCTTAGACTGGGAATGAACTCCGTATGCTTAGACTGGGAATGAACTCCGTATGCCTAAGTCAACCCATGAAACGAGCGTGCGGGTGCTCATTCGACCGAGGGGTAGGATGTGCAAGCTGAGAATCGGCCAGGTCCCTCTCTGCGTGCTACCGATCTTGCTATCGTAACCTTCGGTTCGGTCTGATCTTAGACTGGGAATGAACTCCATATGCCTAAGCCAACCGACGAAATGAGCGGGTGGCCGGGCGGGCGGGCACTACGTCGGGCAGAGAGACGGGATGTGCAAGCCGTGGATCGATAGGGTGGTAGGTGGGTTTAGGTACATCTTCATATTTCTATGTGCCAATGCCATTTTTATGGCTTGTAAATTCATACAATGGTCCCTTAAGCCTTCACGTGAAGTTTCATGGTAAGACGACTCGTTTTCTATTTTTCACGATTTTTGAAACTTTTTGTGGTTCAGGATTTTTTAAAATTTTTTCGAAAGCAGTTTTGGCCCCAAACTTGGTAGACGTGATCCTTGTAGTTTTGTTGGCATGCATAAAACAATTCAGCTAAAAACTCGAAGTGTACAAGACTTTTTGACCATTTGAAAAAAGTGTCCCCATTTCAGACACTTTAATGGCTACTGGCAGCAAACCTGTAAAATCTTAAATGCTCTTTAAGGGGGTGTGAGTTCTCGAGGTTTGATGAGGGATAGGGGGCCAATATAAGGGCCAAGTACCAGCACCCATCGCACATCATGTGCGCACACCCCCCGGCCCCTCTGATCGCTGGAACCCCAATGCCGCCGGTCAGGTTCTCTGGCGATGCTCCGACGATGGTGCCCCGGTGAAGAGAAATATGGCACCGACACATGCTCAAGCCCAGGATGTGCTACCGCAACCCTCGGTCCGGTCCGATCTTAGACTGGGAAAGAACTCCGTATGCTTAGACTGGAAATGAACTCCGTATGCCGAAGTCAACCTGCGAAACGAGCGTGCGTGCGCTCAGTCGGCCAGAGGGGTAGGATGCACAAGTCGGGGATCGATCGGGTCCCCCTCTGTTTGCTGCCAATCCTGCTATCGCAACCCTCGGTCTGATCTAATCTTAGACTGGGAATGAACTCCGTATGCTTAGACTGGGAATGAATTCCGTATGCCTAAGTCAACCCATGAAACGAGCGTGCGTGCGCTCAGTCGGCCAGAGGGGCGGGATGCACAAGTCGGGGATCGGCCGGGTCCCCCTCTGCGTCCTGCCGATCCTGCTGCCATAACCCTCAATTCGATCCGATCTTAGACTGCGAATGAACTCCGTACGCCTAAGCCAACCGACGAAACGAGCGGGCGGGCGGGCGGGCACTACATTGGCCAAAGAGACGAGATGCGCAAGCCGTGGATCGATAGGGTGGTAGGTGGGTTTTGGCACATCTTCATATTTCTACTTGCCAATGCGATTTTTGTGCATTGTAAATTCAAACAATGGTCCCTTAAGCCTTCACGTGAACTTTCATGGCAAGACGACTCGTTTTCTATTTTTCATGATTTTTGGAACTTTTTACGGTTTGAGATTTTTTAAAATTTTTTCGGATGGAGTTTTGGCCCCAAACTTGGTAGACATGATCCTTGTATTTTTGTTGGCATTCACAAAATGATTCAGCTAAAAACTTGAAGTGTACAAGATTTTGTGACAATTTGAAAATGTGTCTCCATTTTAGACACTTTAACGGCTACTGGCAGCAAACCTGTAAAATCTCAAATGCTCTTTAAAGGGGTGTGAGTTCTCGAGGTTTGATGAGGGATAGGGGGCCAATATAAGGGCCAAGTACCAGCACCCATTGCACATCATGTGTACACACCCCCCGGCCCCCCCTGATCGTCGAAACCCTAATGTCGCCGGTCAGGTTCTCCAGCGATGCTCCAGCGATGGTGCCCCGACGAAGAAAAATGCAGCTCCAGCACATGCTCGAGCCCAACATGTGCTCCGCAACCCTTGGTCTGGTCCGATCTTAGACTGGGAATGTACTTCATATGCTTAGACTGGGAATGAACTCCATATGCCTAAGTCAACCCACAGAACGAGCGTGCGGGCGCTCAGCCGGCTAGAGGGGCAGGATGAGCAAGTCGGGGATCGACCAGGTCCCCCTCTGCGTGCTGCCGATCCTACTACCATAACCCTTGGTTCGATCTGATCTTCGACTGGGAACGAACAACATATGCCTAAGCCAACCGATGAAACGAGCGAGCGGGCGAGTGGGCACTACGCTGGCCAGAGAGATGGGATGCACAAGTCGTGGACCGATAGGGTGGTTGGTGGGTTTAGGCACATCTTCATATTTCCATGTGCCAATGCCATTTTTATGGCTTGTAAATTAATACAATGGTCCCTTAAGCCTTCACGTGAAGTTTCATGGCCAGACGACTCGTTTTCTATTTTTTATGATTTTTGAAACTTTTTGTGATTCGGGATTTTTTAAAATTTTTTCGGAAGGAGTTTTGGCCCCAAACTTAGTAGACGTGATCCTTGTATTTTGGTTGGCATGCACAAAAAGATTCAGCTAAAAGCTTGAAGTGTACAAGATTTTGTGACCATTTGAAAAGAGTGTCTCCATTTCAGACACTTTAACGGCTACTGGCAGCAAACCTATAAAATCTTAAATGCCCTTTAAGGGGGTGTGAGTTCTCGAGGTTTCATGAGGGATAGGGGGATGATATAAGGGCCAAGTACCAGCATCCATCGCACATCATGTGCGCACACCCCCCCGGCCCCCTCTCGATCGTTGGAACCCCAATGCAGTCGGTTAGGTTCTCCGGTCATGCTCCGACGATGGTGCCCCGGTGAAGAAAAATGCGGCACCAGCACATGCCCGAGCCCAGCATGTTCTGCCGTAACCCTCGGCCCGGTCCGATCTTAGACTGGGAATGAACTCCTTATGCTTAGATTGGGAATGAACTCTGTATGCCTAAGTTAACCCACGAAATGGGCTACTGATCCTACTATCGTAACCCCCTCTGTGTGCTACTGATCCTACTATCGTAACCCTCAATCCTGTCTGATCTAGACTGGGAATGAACTCCGTATGCCTAAGCCAACCGACGAAACGAGCGGGCGGGTGGGCACTACGCCGGCCAGAGAGACGGGATGCGCAAGCCGTGGATCGATATGGTGGTAGGTGGGTTTAGACACATCTACATATTTCTGCATGCCAATGCCATTTTTATTTCTTCTAAATTCATACAATGGTCCCTTAAGCCTTCACGTGAAGGTTCATGGCAAGACGACTCGTTTTCTATTTTTTATGATTTTTGAAACTTTTTACGGTTCGAGATTTTTTAAAATTTTTTCAGAAGCAGTTTTGGCCCAAAACTTGGTAGACGTGATCCTTGTATTTTTTTTCACATTCACAGAACAATTCAGCTAAAAATTTGAAGTGTACAAGATTTTGTGACCATTTGAAAAAAGTGTCCCCATTTCATACACTTTAATGGCTTCTGGCAGCAAACCTCTAAAATCTCAAATGCTCTTTAAGCGGGTGTGAGTTCTCGAGGTTTGATGAGGGATAGGGGGCCAATATAAGGGCCAAGTACCAGCACCCATCGCACATCATGTGCACACACCCCCCCGGCCCCCTGATCGCCAGAACCCCAATGCCGCCGGTCAGGTTCTCCGGTGATACTCCGGCGATGGTGCCCCGATGAAGAAAAATACGGCACTAGCACATGCCCGAGCGTAGCATGTGCTACCGTAACCCTCGGTCTGATCCGATCTTAGACTGGGAATGAACTCCGTATGCCTAAGTCAACCCACGAAACGAGTGTGCGGGCGCTCAGTCGGCTAAGGGGGCGGGATGCGTAAGTCAGGGATCGATCAGGTCCCCCTCTACTTCCTGTCGATCCTGCTGCCGCAACCCTCGGTCTGGTCTTATCTTAGACTGGAAATGAACTCTGTATGCCTAAGCCAACCGATTAAACGAGCGGGCGGGCGGGCAGGCACTACGCTGGCCAGAGGGACGGGATACGCATGCCGTGGATCGATAGGGTGGTAGGTGGGTTTAGGCACATCTTCATATTTTTGTGTGCCAATGCCATTTTTAAGGCTTGTAAATTCATACAATGGTACCTTAAGCCTTCACGTGAAGTTTCATGGCAAGACGACTCATTTTCTATTTTTCATAATTTTTGAAACTTTTTAAAGTTCGAGATTTTTTAAAATTTTTTCGGAAGGTGTTTTGGCCCAAAATTGGTAGACGTGATCCTTGTATTTTTGTTGACATGCACAAAAAAATTCAGCCAAAAACACGAAGTGTACAAGATTTTGTGACCATTTGAAAAAAGTGTCCGCATTTTAGACACTTTAATAGCTACTGGCAGCAAACCTATAAAATCTCAAATGCTCTTTAAGGGGGTGTGAGTACTCGAGGTTTGATGAGGGATAGGGGACCATTATAAGGGCCAAGTACCAGCACCCATGGCAAATCATGTGCGCACACCCCCCGGCCCCCCCGATCGCCGGAACCCCAATGCCGTCGGTGAGGTTCTGCGGTGATGGTAGCCCGACGAAGAGAAATTTGGCACCAACACATGCTCGAGCCTAGCATGTGCTGCCACAACCCTTGGTCCAGTCTGATTTTAGATTGGGAATGAACTTTATATGCTTAGACTGGGAATGAACTCCGTATGCCTAAGTCAACCCACGAAACGAGCGTGCGGGCGCTCAATCGGCCAGAAGGTAGGATGCGCAAGTCGAGGATCGGTTGGGTTCCCCTCTATGTCCTGTCGATCCTGCTACCACAACACTCGGTCTGGTCTGATCTTAGACTGGGAATGAACTCTGTATGCCTAAGCCAACCAGCGAAACGAGCGGACGGGCGGGCGAGCACTACGCCGGCCAGAGAGACGGGATACGGAAGTCGTGGATCGATAGGGTGGTAGGCGGGTTTAGGCACATCTTCATATTTCTGCATGCCAATACCATTTTTATGGCTTGTAATTTCATACAGTGGTCCCTTAAGCCTTCACATGAAGTTTCATGGCAAGACAACTCATTTTCTATTTTTCATGATTTTTGAAACTTTTTTACGGTTTGGGATTTTTTAAATTTTTTTCAGAAGGAGTTTTGGCCCAAAAGTTGGTAGACGTGATCCTTGTATTTTTGTTGGAATGCGCAAAACAATTCAGCTAAAAACTCGAAGTGTACAAGATTTTGTGTCCATTTGAAAAAAGTGTCCTCATTTCAGATACTTTAATGGCTACTAGCAGCAAACCTATAAAATCTCAAATGCTCTTTGAGGGAGTGTGAGTTCTCGAGGTTTGATGAGAAATAGGGGGCCAATATAAGGGCCAAGTACCAGCAGCCATCGCACATCATGTGCGCACACCCCCCTGGCCCCCCATCGTCGGAACCCTAATGCCGTCGGTCAGGTTCTCCGACGATACTCTGACGAAGAAAAATGCGGCACCAGCACATGCCCGAGCCCATCATGTGCTGTCGCAACCCTCGGGCCGATCTGATCTTAGACTGGGAATGAACTCCGTATGCCTAAGTCAAACCACGAAACGAGCGTACGGGCGCTCAACCGACCAGAGGGGTGGGATGCGCAAGCCGGGGATCGACCGGATCCCCCTCTGTGTGCTACCGATTCTGCTATTGTAACCCTCGATCTAGTCTAATCTAGACTGGGAATGAACTCCTTATGCCTAAGCCAACCGACGAAACGAGCGGGCGGGCGGGCGGGCACTAAGCCGGCCAGAGAGACGGGATGCGCAAGCCGTGGATCGATAAGGCGGTAGGTGGGTTTAGGCACATCTTCATATTTCTGCATGCCAATGCCATTTTTATGGCTTCTAAATTCATACATTGGTCCCTTAAGCCTTCACGTGAAGGTTCATGGCAAGACGACTCGTTTTCTATTTTTTATGATTTTTGAAACTTTTTACGGTTAGAGATTTTTTAAAATTTTTTCGGAAGCAGTTTTGGCCCAAAACTTGGTAGACGTGATCCTTGTATTTTTGTTCACATGCACAAAACAATTCAGCTAAAAAATTGAAGTGTACAAGATTTTGTGACCATTTGAAAAAAGTGTCCCCATTTCAGACACTTTAATGGCTACTGGTGGCAAACCTGTAAAATCTCGAATGCTCTTTAAGGGAGTGTGAGTTCTCGAGGTTTGATGAGGTATAGGGGGCCAATATAAGGGCCAAGCACCAGCACCCATCACACATCATGTGCGCACATCCCCCCTGACCCCCCAATCGTCGGAACCCCAATGCCGGCGGTCAGGTTCTCCTGCGATGCTCCAGCGATGGTGCCTCGACGAAGAAAAATGCGGCACCAGCACATGCCCGAGCCCAGCATGTGCTGCCATAACCCTCGGTCACATCCGATCTTACACTGGGAATGAACTCCGTATGCTTAGATTGGGAATGAATTCCTTATGCCTAAGTCAACCCACGAAACGAGCGTGCAGGCGCTCAACCGGCCAGAGGGGCGGGATGCGCAAGCTGAGGATCGAGTGGGTCCTTCTCTGTGTGCTACCGATCCTGCTGCTGTAACCCTCGATCTGGTCGGATCTTAGACTGGGAATGAACTCCGTATGCCTAAGCCAACTGACGAAACGAGCGGGCGGTTAGGCGGGCGGGCGGGCACTACGCCGGCCAGAGAGACGGGATGCGTAAGCCATGGATCGATAGGGTGGTAGGTGGGTTTAGGCACATCTTCATATTTCTACATGCCAATGCCATTTTTATGGCTTGTAAATTCATACAATGGTCCCTTAAGCCTTCACGTGAAGTTTCATGGCAAGATGACTCATTTTCTATTTTTCACGATTTATGAAACTTTTTACGGTTCGGGATTTTTTAAAATTTTTTCGGAAGGAGTTTTGGCTAAAAGCTTGGTAGACGTGATCCTTGTATTTTTTTTTGCATGCACAAAAGAATTCAGCTAAAAACTCGAAGTGTACAAGATTTCGTGACCATTTGAAAAAAGTGTGCCCATTTCGGACACTTTAATGGCTACTGGCAGCAAACCTATAAAATCTCAAATGCTCTTTGAGGGAGTGTGAGTTCTGGAGGTTTGATGAGGGATATGAGGCCAATATAAGGGCCAAGTTCCAGCACCCATCGCACATCACGTGCGCACACCCCCCGGCCCCCCCGATCATTGGAACCCCAATGCCGTCGGTTAGGTTCTCCGATGATGCTCCGACGATGGTGCCCCGACGAAGAAAAATGCGTCACCAGCACATGCCCGAGCCCAGCATGTGCTATCGTAACCCTCGATCCAGTCCGATCTTAGACTAGGAGTGAACTCCGTATGCTTAGACTGAGAATGAATTCTGTATGCCTAAGTCAACCCACGAAATGAGCGTGCGGGCGCTCAGCCGGCCAGAGGGGCGAGATGCGCAAGCCGTGGATCGGTCAAATCCCCCTCTACGTGCTGCCAATCTTGCTGCTGTAACCTTCGGTTTGGTTCGATCTTAGACTGGGAATTAACTCCGTATGCCTAAGCCAACCGATAAAACGACCGGGCGGGCGGGCACTACGTCGGCCCGAGAGACGGGATGCGCAACCGTGAATCGATAGGGTGGTAAGTGGGTTTAGGTACATCTTCATATTTCTGCATGCCAATGCCATTTTTATGGCTTGTAAATTCATGCAATGGTCCGTCAAGCCTTCACGTGAAGTTTCATGGCAAGACGACTCGTTTTTTATTTTTCAAGATTTTCAAAACTTTTTGCGGTTCGGGATTTTTTAAAATTTTTTCGAAAGGAGCTTTGGCCCCAAACTTGGTAGACGTGATCCTTGTATTTTTGTTGGCATGCACAAAAAAATTCAGCTAAAAACTCGAAGTGTACAAGATTTTGTGACCATTTGAAAAAAGTGTCCCCATTTCAGACACTTTAATGGCTACTGGCAGCAAACCAGTAAAATCTCAAATGCTCTTTAAGGGGGTGTGAGTTCCCGACGTTTGATGAGGGATAGGGGGCCAATATAAGGGCCAAGTACCAGCGCACATCGCACATCATGTGCGCACACCCCCCGACTCCCCCAATCGCCGGAACCCCAATGCCGCCGGTTAGGTTCTCTGGCAATTCTTCGACGATGGTGCCCCGATGAAGAAAAATGCGGCTACACCACATGCCTGAGCCCAGAATGTGCTGTCGTAACCCTCGGTCCAGTCCGATCTTAGACTGGGAATGAACTCCGTATGCTTAGACTGGGAATGAACTCCGTATGCTAAGTCAACACACGAAACGAGCGTATGGGCGCTCAGTCGGCCAGAGGGGCAGGATGCGCAAGTCGGGGATTGGTCGGGTCCCCCACTACGTGCTGTCGATCCTGTTGCTACAACCCTCAGTCCGGTCTGATCTTAGACTGGGAATGAACTCCGTATGCCTAAGCCAATTGATGAAACGAGCGGGCGAGTGGGCGGGCGGGCACTACGCCGGCCAGAGAGATGGGATGCGGAAGCCGTGGATCGATAGGGTGGTAGGTGGGTTTAGGCACATCTTGATATTTCTGTGTGCCAATGCCATTTTTATGGCTTGTAAATTCATACAATGGTCCCTTAAGCCTTCACGTGAAGTTTCATCGCAATACGACTCGTTTTCTATTTTTCATGATTTTTGAATTTTTTACAGTTCAGGATTTTTTAAAATTTTTTTGGAAGGTGTTTTGCCCCAAATTTGGTAGACCTGATCCTTGTATTTTTGTTGGCATGCACAAAAAAATTCAGCTAAAAACTCAAAGTGTACAAGATTTTGTGACCGTTTGAGAAAAGTGTCCCCATTTTAGACACTTTAATGGCTACTGGCAGCAAACCTGTAAAATCTCAAATGCTTTTTAAGGGGGTGTGAGTTCTCCAGGTTTGATGAGGGATAGGGGGCCAATATAAGGGCCAAGTACTAGCACCCATCGCACATCACGTGCGCACACCCCCCCCGGCCCCCCCGATCGTCGGAACCCCAATGCCGGCGGTCAGGTTCTCCGACGATGCTCCGGTGATGGTGCCCCGGTGAAGAAAAATACGGCACCAGCACATGCTTGAGCCCAGCATGTGCTACCACAACCCTCGGTCATGTCCGATCTTAGACTGAGAATGAACTCCGTATGCCTAAGTCAACCCACGAAACGAGCGTGCGGGCGCTTAGCCGGCCAGAGGGGCAGGATGCCCAAGTCGGGGATCGGCCGGGTCCTCCTTTGTGTGCTGTTGATCCTGCTACTGCAACCCTCGATCCGGTCCGATCTTAGATTGGGGATGAACTCCGTATGCCTAAGCCAACCGACGAAATGAGAGGGCGGGCAGGCGGGCGGGCACTACGCATGCCAAAGAGACGGGATGCGCAAGCCGTGGATTGATAGGGTGGTAGGTGGGTTTAGGCACATCTTCATATTTCTGCATGCCAATGCCATTTTTATGGCTTGTAAATTCATACAATGGTCCCTTAAGCCTTCACGTGAGTTTCATGGCAAGATGACTCGTTTTCTATTTTTCACGAATTTTGAAATATTTTACGGTTCGAGATTTTTTGAAATTTTTTTCAAAGGATTTTTGCCCCAAACTTGGTAGACGTGATCCTTGTATTTTTGTTGGCATGCACACAAAAATTCAGCCAAAAACTCGAAGTGTACAAGATTTTGTCACCATTTGAAAAAAGTGTCCCCATATCAGACAATGTAATGGCTACTGGCAGCAAACCTGTAAAATCTGAAATGCCTTTTAAGGGGGAGTGAGTTCTCGAGGTTTGATGAGGCATAGGTGGCCAATATAAGGGCCAAGTACCAGCACCCATCACACATCATGTGCGCACGCCCCCCCGGCCCACCGATCGTCGGAACCCCAATGCTGCTGGTCAGGTTCTCCGGCGATAGTGCCCTAGGGAAGAAAAATACGGCACCAGCACATGCCCGAGCCCAGCATGTGCTGCTACAACCCTCGGTCTGATCCGATCTTGGACTGGGAATGAACTTCGTATGCCTAAGTCAACCCACGAAACGAGCGTGCGGGCGCTCAGTCGGCCAGAGGGGTGGGATGCGCAAGCCAGAGATCGACCAGGTCCCCCTCTGCATGCTGCCAATCCTGCTGCCGCAACCCTCAGTCCAGTCCGATCTTAGACTGCGAATGAACTCCGTACGCCTAAGCCAACCGACGAAACGAGCGGGCGGATGGCGGGCAGGCACTACGTCGGCCAGAGAGACGGGATGGTTAAGCCGTGGATCGATAGGGTGGTAGGTGGGTTTAGGCACATCTTCATATTTCTGCATGCCAATGCCATTTTTATGGCTTGTAAATTCATACAATGGTCCCTTAAGCCTTCACGTGAAGTTTCATGGCAAGACGACTCGTTTTCTCTTTTTCATGATTTTTGAAACTTTTTCGGTTCGGGATTTTTTAAAATTTTTTTGAAAGGAGTTTTGCCCCAAACTTGGTAGACGTGATCCTTGTATTTTTTTTGGCTTGCATAAAAGAAATCAGCTAAAAACTCGAAGTGTAGAAGATTTTGTGACCATTTGAAAAAAGTGTTCCCAATTCAGACACTTTAATGGCTACTGGCTGCAAACTTGTAAAATCTCAAATGCTCTTTAAGGGGGTGTGAGTTCTTGAGGTTTGATGAGGGATAGGGGGCCAATATAAGGGCCAAGTACCAGCACCCATTGCACATCATGTGCGCACACCCCCCAGGCCCCCCCGATTGCCGAAACCCTAATGCCGCCGGTCAGGTTCTCCGACGATGCTGCGGCGATGGTAGCCTGACGAAGAAAAATGTGGCACCAGTACATGCCCGAGCACAGCATGTGCTGCCACAACCCTCGGTCCGGTCCGATCTTAGACTGGGAAGGAACTCCATATGCTTAGACTGGGAATGAACTCCGTATGCCTAAGTCAACCCACGAAACAAGCGTGCGGGCGCTCAGTCGGCCAGAGGGGCGGGTTGCGCAAGCCAGGGATCAGCCGGGTCCCCCACTACATGCTGCCAATCCTGCTGCTGCAACCCTTGATCTGGTCTGACCTTAGACTGAGAATGAACTCCGTATGCCTAAGCCAACTGATGAAACGAGCGGATGGGCGGGCGGGCACTACGCTGGCCAAAGAGACGGGATGTGCAAGCCGTGGATCGATAGGGTGGTAGGTGGGTTTAGGCACATCTTCATTTTTCTACATGCCAATGCCATTTTTATGGCTTGTAAATTCATGCAATGGTCCTTTAAGCCTTCACGTGAAGTTTCATGGCAAGACGACTCATTTTCTATTTTTCATGATTTTCAAAACTTTTTGCGGTTCGGGATTTTTAAAAATTTTTTTGGAATGTGTTTTGGCCCCAAACTTGGTAGACGTGATCCTTGTATTTTTTTTGGCATGCCAAAAAACTTCACCTAAAAACTCGAAGTGTACAAGATTTTGTGACCATTTGAAAAACGTGTCCCCATTTCAGACACTTTAATAGCTACTAGCAGCAAACCTGTAAAATCTCAAATGCTCTTTAAGGAGGTGTGAGTCCTCGAGGTTTGATGAGGGATAAGGGGCCAATATAAGGGCCAAGTACCAGCACCCATCGCACATCATGTGCGCACACCCCCCCGGCCCCTCCGATCGTCAGAACCCCAATGCCGTCGGTCAGGTTCTCCGACGATGGTGCCCTGGCGAAGAAAAATGCGGCACCAGCACCTGCCTGAGCCCAGCATGTGCTATCGCAACCCTCGGTCTGGTCCGATCTTAGACTGGGAATGAACTCCATATGCTTAGACTGGGAATGAACTCCATATGCCAAAGTCAACCCATAAAACGAGCGTACGGGCGCTCAGCCGGCCAGAGGGGTGGGATGCACAAGTCGAGGATCGGTCGGGTCCCCCTCTGTGTGCTGCCGATCCTATTACTGCAACCCTCAGTCCGATTCAATCTTAGACTAGGAATGAGCTCCGTATGCCTAAGCCTACCGATGAAATGAGCGGGCGGTCGGGCGAGCACTACTCCGGCCTGAGTGGCAAGATGCACAAGTCATGGATCGATAGGGTGGTAGTTGGGTTTAGGCACATCTTCATATTTCTATGTGCCAATGCCATTTTTATGGCTTGTCAATTCATACAATGGTCCCTTAAGCCTTCACGTGAAGTTTTATGGCAAGATGACTCGTTTTCTATTTTTCATGATTTTCAAAACTTTTTGCGGTTCGGAATTTTTTAAAATTTTTTCGCAAGGATTTTTTGTCCCAAACTTGGTATACGTGATGCTTATATTTTTGTTGGCATGCACAAAAAAATTCAGCTAAAAACTCAAAGTGTACAAGATTTTGTGACCATTTGAAAAAAGTATCCCTATTTTAGACACTTTAATGGCTACTGGCAGCAAACCTGTAAAATCTCAAATGCGCTTTAAGGTGTGTGAGCCCTCAAGGTTTGATGAGGGATAGGGGCCCAATATAAGGGCCAAGTACCAGCACCCATCGCACATCATGTGCGTACACCCCCCGGCCCCCCCGATCGTCGGAACCTTAATGCCGCCGGTCAGGTTCTCCGCCGATGCTCTGGCAATGGTGCCCAGCCAACCAATGAAATAAGCGGGCGGGCACCACACCGGCTAGAGAGACGGGATGCGCAAGCCGTGGATCGATAGGATGGTAGATGGGTTTAGGCACATATTCATATTTCTGCGTGCCAATGCCATTTTTATGGCTTGTAAATTCATACAATGGTCCCTTAAGCCTTCACGTGAAGTTTCATGGCAAGACGACTCATTTTTTATTTTTCACGATTTTTGAAACTTTTTATGGTTCGAGATTTTTTAAAATTTTTTCAGAAGGAGTTTTGAAACCAAACTTGGTAGACATGAACCTTGTATTTTTGTTGGCATGCAGAAAACAATTCAGCTAGAAACTGGAAGTGTACAAGATTTTGTGACGATTTGAAAAAAGTGTCCCCATTTTCAGACACTTTAATAGCTACTGGTAGCAAACCTGTAAAAACTCGACTGCTTTTTAAGGGTGTATGGGTTCTCAAGGTTTGATGAGGGATAGGGGGCCAATATAAGGGCCAAGTACCAGCACCCATCACACATCATGTGCGCACACACCCCTCCCGACCCCCCGATCGTCGGAACCCCAATGCTGTCGGTCAGGTTCTCCGACGATGCTCCAGCGATGGTGCCCCGACGAAGAAAAATGCGGCACCAGCACATGCCCGAGCCCAGTATGTGCTACCGTAACCCTTAATCCGATCCGATCTTAGACTGGGAATGAACTCCGTATGCTTAGACTGGGAATGAACTCCGTATGCCTAAGTCAACCCACGAAACGAGTGTGCGGGCGCTCAGCCGGCCAGAAGGGTGGGATGCGCAAGCTGGGGATCGACCTGGTCCCTCTCTGTGTGCTGTCAATCCTGCTGCCACAACCCTTGGCCCAGTCTAATCATAGACTGGCAATGAACTCTGTATGCCTAAGCCAACCGACGAAACGAGCGGGCAAGCAGACGGGCGGGCACTACGCCGGCCAGAGAGACAGGATGCGCAAGCTGTGGATCGATAGGGTGATTGGTGGGTTTAGGCACATCTTCATATTTGTGCATGCCAATGCCATTTTTATGGCTTGTAAATTCATACAATGGTCCCTTAAGCCTTCACGTGAAGTTTCATGGCAAGACGGCTCGTTTTCTATTTTTCATGATTTTCAAAATTTTTTGCGATTCGAGATTTTTTAAAATTTTTTGGGAAGGCATTTTGGCCCCAAACTTGGTAGACGTGATCATGTATTTTTGTAGGCATGCATAAAAAAATTCAGCTAAAAACTTGAAGTGTACATGATTTTACGACCATTTGAAAAAAGTGTCCCCATTTTAGACACTTTAATGGCTACTGGCAGCAAACCTGTAAAATCTCAAATGCTCTTTAAGGGGGTGTGAGTTCTTGAGGTTTGATGAGGGATAGGAGGCCAATATAAGGGCCAAGTACCAGCAGCCATTGCACATCATGTGCGCACACCCCCCCGGCCTCCTCGATCGCCGAAACCCAAATGCCGCCGGTCAGGTTCTCCAGCGATGCTCCGACGATGGTGCCCCGGCGAAGAAAAATGCGGCACCAGCACTTGCCCGAGCCCAGCATGTGCTGCTGCAACCCTCAGTCCGATCCGATATTAGACTGGGAATGAACTCCGTAAGCTTAGACTTGGAATGAACTTCGTATGCCTACGTCAAACCACAAAATGAGCGTGCAGGCGTTCAACCGACCAGAGGGGCAGGATGCGCAATCCGAAGATCGATCGGGCCCCCCTTTGTGTGCTGCCAATCCTGCTACCGCAACCTTCAGTCTGATCCGATCTTAGACTGGGAATGAACTTCGTATGGCTAAGCCAACAGACGAAACGAGTGGGCGGGTGGGCGGGCACTACGCCGGCCAGAGAGGCGGGATGCGCAAGCCGGGGATCGATAGGGTGGTAGGTGGGTTTAGGCACATCTTCATATTTGTGTGTGCCAATGCCATTTTTATGGCTTGTAAATTCATACAATGGTCCCTTAAGCCTTCACGTGAACTTTCATGGCAAGACAACTCGATTTTTATTTTTCATGATTTTCAAAACTTTTTATGATTCGGGATTTTTTCAAATTTTTTCGGAAGGAGTTTTGGCCCCAAACGTGGTAGACGTGATCCTTGTATTCTTATTGGCATGCACAAAAAAATTCAGCTAGAAACTCGAAGTGTACAAATTTTGTGACCATTTGAAAGAAGTGTCCCCATTTCAGACACTTTAATGGCTACTGGCAGCAAACCTGTAAAATCTCAAATGCTCTTTAAAGGGGTGTGAGTTCTGGAGGTTTGATGAGGGATAGGGGGCCAATATAAGGGCCAAGTACCAGCACCCATCGCACATCATGTGCGCACACCCCCCCGCCCCCCCGATCGTCGAAAACCCAATTTCGCCAGTCAGGTTCTCTAGTGATGCTCGGACGATGGTGCCCCGTCAAAGAAAAATACGGCACCAGCACATGCCTGAGCCCTGAATGTGCTGTCGTAAGCCTCAATCTTGTCCGATCTTAGACTGGGAACGAACCCCATATGCTTAGACTGGGAATGAACTCCGTATGCCTAAGTCAACCCACGAAACAAGCGTACAGGCGCTCAGCTAGCCAGATGGGCAGGATGCGCAAGCCGAGGATCGGCCAGGTCCCCCTCTGCATGCTGTCGATCCTACTACCACAACCCTCAGTTCAGTCTGATCTTAGACTGGGAATGAACTCTGTATGCCTAAGCCAACTGACGAAACGAGCGGGCGGCCAGGCGTGCGGGCACTATGCTGGCCAGAGAGACGGGATGCGCAAGCCGTGAATCGATAGGGTGGTAGGTGGGTTTAGGCACATCTTATATTTCTGTGTGCCAATGCCATTTTTATGGCTTGTAAATTCATACAATGGTCCCTTAAGCCTTCACATGAAGTTTCGTGGCAAGACGACTCATTTTCTATTTTTCATGATTTTTTAAACTTTTTGTGATTCAGGGTTTTTTATAATTTTTTGGGAAGGATTTTTGGCCCCAAACTTGGTAGCCGTGATCCTTATATTTTTGTTAGCATGCACAAAAAAATTCAGCTAAAAACTGGAAGTGTACAAGATTTTGGGACCATTTGAAAAAGGTGCCCCATTTCAGACACTTTAATGGCTACTGCCAGCAAACCTGTAAAATCTCTAATGCTCTTTAAGGGGGTGTGAGTTCTCGAGGTTTGATGAGGGATAGGGGGCCAATATAAGGGCCAAGTACCAGTAGCCATCGCACATCATGTGTGCACACCCCCCCGACCCCCCCGATCGTCAAAACCCCAATGCCGTCGGTCAGGTTCTCCGGTGATGCTCTAGCGATGGTGCCCCGGTGAAGAAAAATGCGGCACCAGCAAATGTCCAAGCCCAGTATGTGCTGCCACAACCCTCGGTCTGGTCCAATCTTAGACTCGGAATGAACTCCGTATGCTTAGACTAGGAATGAACTCCGTATACCTAAGTCAACCCACGAAACGAGCGTGCGGGCGCTCAGCCGGCCAGAGGGGCGGGATGCACAAGCCGGGGATCGATCGGGTGCCCCTCTGCGTGCTGTCGATCTTGCTGCCGCAACCCTCGGTCCGATCTGATCTTAGACTGGGAATGAACTCCGTATGCCTAAGCCAACCGATGAAACGAGCGGGCGGGCGGACAGACGGGCACGATTGCGGGCCACAGAGACGGGAAGCGCAAGCCGTAGATTGATAGGGTGGTAGGTGGGTTTAGGCACATCTTCATATTTCGGCATCCCAATGCCATTTTTATGGCTTGTAAATTCGTACAACGATCCCTTAAGCCTTCACGTGAAGTTTCTTGGCAAGACACTCGTTTTCTATTTTTCATGATTTTTGAAACGTTTTACGGTTCGGGATTTTTTAAAATTTTTTTGGAAGGTGTTTTGGCCCTAAACTTGTTAGACGAAATCCTTGTATTTTTGTTGGCATGCACAAAAAAATTCAGCTAAAAAATTGAAGTGTACAAGATTTTGTGACCATTTGAAAAAAGTGTCCCCATTTCAGACACTTTAATAGCTACTGGCAGCAAACATGTAAAATCTCAAATGCTCTTTAAGGGGGTGTGAGTTCTCAAGGATTGATGAGGGATAGGGGGCCAATATAAGGGCCAAGTACCAGCACCCATCGCACATCATGTGCGCACACACCCCTCCCGACCCCCCGATCGTCGGAACCCCAATGCTGTCGGTCAGGTTCTCCGGCGATGCTCCAGCAATGGTGCCCCGACGAAGAAAAATACGACACCAGCACATGCCCGAGCCCAGCATGTGCTGTCGCAACCCTTGATCGGGTCCGATCTTAACTGGGAATGAACTCTGTATGCTTAGACTGGAAATGAACTCCGTATGCCTAAGTCAACCCACGAAACAAGCGGACGGGCACTCAGTCGGCCAGAAAGACGGGATGTGCAAGCTAAGGATCAGTCGGGTCCCCCTCTATGCACTACCGATCCTGCTACTGCAACCCTCGGTCTGGTCCGATCTTAGATTGGGAATGAACTCCGTATGCCTAAGCCAACCAACGAAACGAGCGAGCGGGCGGGCACTACGCAGACCAGAGAGACGGGATGCGCAAGCCATGGATCGATAGGGTTGTACGTGGTTTAGGCGCATCTTCATATTTCTGAATGCAAATGGTATTTTTATGGCTTGTAAATTCATACAATGGTCCCTTAAGCCTTCACGTGAAGTTTCATGGCAAGATGACTCATTTTTTATTTTTCACGATTTTCAAATTTTTGCGGTTCGAGATTTTTTAAAATTTTTTTGGAAGGAGTTTTGGCCCCAAACTTGGTAGACCTGATCCTTGTATTTTTTTTGGCATGCACAAAAAAAATTAGCTAAAAACTCGAAGTGTACAATATTATGTGTCCATTTGAAAAAAGTTTCCCCATTTCAAACACTTTAATGGCTACTGCCAGCAAACCTGTAAAATCTCAAATGCTCTTTAGGGGGGTGTGAGTTCTTGAGGTTTGATGAGGGATAGGGGGCCAATATAAGGGCCCAGTACCAGCACCCATCGTACATCATGTGCGCACACCCCTCCGGCCCCTTTGATCGCAAGAACCCCAATGCCACCTGTCAGGTTCTCTGGCGATGCTCCGGTGATGTTCCCCCGACGAAGAAAAATGTGGCACCAGCACAAGCCCGAGCCCAGCATGTGCTGCCGTAACCCTCAGTCCGATCTGATCTTAGTCTAGGAATGCCTAAGTCAACCCACGAAACGAGCGTGCGAGCGCTCAGCCGGCCAGAGAGGCGGGATACGCAAGTCGGGGATCGGTCGATCCCTTTTTGCGTGCTGCTGATCCTGCTACCACAACCCTCAGTCTGATCTGATCTTAGACTGGGAATGAACTCCGTATGCCTAAGCCAACTGATGAAACGAGCGGACGGGCGGACAGCCAGCCAGAGGGGCGGGATGTGCAAGCCGGGGATCAACCGGGTCCCCATCTGTGTGCTGTCGATCCTGCTGTCGCAACCCTCAATCCGGTCTGATCTTAGATTGGGAATGAACTCTGTATGCCTAAGCCAACCGACGAAACGAGCGGCTGGACGGGCGGGCAAGCACTACACAGGCTAGAGAGATGGGATGTGCAAGTCGTGGATCGATAGGGTGGTAGGTGGGTTTAGGCACATCTTCATATTTTTGCGTGCCAATGCCAATTTTTTGCTTGTAAATTCATACAATGGTCCCTTAAGCATTCACGTGAAGTTTCACGGCAAGACGACTCGTTTTCTATTTTTCACGATTTTTGAAACCTTTTGCGGTTCGAGATTTTTTAAAATTTTTTCGAAAGGCATTTTGGCGCCAAACTTGGTAGATGCGAACCTCGTATTTTTGTTGGCATGCACAAAAAAATTCAACTAAAAACATGAAGTGTACAAGATTTTGTGACCATTTGAAAAAAGTGTCTGCATTTCAGACACTTTAATGGCTACTTGCAGCAAACCTGTAAAATCTCAAATGCTCTTTAAGGGGGTGTGAGTACTCAAAGTTTGATGAGGGATAGGGGGCCAATATAAAGGCCAAGTACCAGCACCCGTGGCACATCATGTACGCACACCCCTCGGCCCTCCCGATCGTCGGAACCCTAATGCCGTCGGTCGGGTTCTCCAACAATGCTCCGGCGATGGTACCCTGGTGAAGAAAAATTCGACATCAGCACATGCCCGAGCCCAGCATGTGCTACCGCAACGCTCGGTCTGGTTCGATCTTAGATTGGGAATGAACTCCATATGCTTAGACTAGGAATGAACTCCGTTTGCCTAAGTCAACCCACGAAACGAGCGTGCGGGTGCTCAACCGGCCAGAGAGGCAGGATGCGTAAGTCGGGGATCGGCCGGGACCTTGTCTGTGTCCTGTCGATCCTGCTGCTACAACCCTTAGTCCGGTCTGATCTTAGACTAGGAATGAACTCCGTATGCCTAAGCCAACTGATGAAATGAGCGGGCACTACGCCGGCCAGAGAGTTAGGATGTGCAAGCCGTGGATCGATAGGGTGGTAGGTGGGTTTAGGTACGTCTTCATATTTCTACATGCCAACGGCATTTTTATGGCTTGTAAATTCATACAATGGTCCCTTAAGCCTTCACGTGAAGTTTCATGGCAAGACGACTCGTTTTCTATTTTTCATAATTTTCGAAACTTTTTGCGGTTCAGGATTTTTTAAAATTTTTTTGAAAGGAGTTTTGGCCCCAAACTTGGTGGACATGAGCCTTGTATTTTTATTGGCTTACACAAAACAACTCGAAGTGTACAAGATTTTGTGACCATTTGAAGAAAGTGTCCCCGTTTCAGACACTTTAATGGCTACTAGTAGCAAACCTGTAAAATCTCAAATGCTCTTTAAGGGGGTGTGAGTTCTTAAGGTTTTGTGAGGGATAGGGGGCCAATATAAGGGCCAAGTACCAGCACCCATCGCACATCATGTGTGCACACCCCCTGGTCCCCCGGTCGTCGGAACCCCATTGCCGCCGGTCAGGTTCTCCGACGATGCCCCGACGAAAAAAAATACGGCACCAACACATGTCCGAGCCTAGCATGTGCTATCGTAACCCTCTGTCTGATTCGATCTTAGACTGGGAATGAACTCCGTATGCTTAGACTAGGAATGGACTCCGTATGCCTAAGTCAACCCACGGAACGAGCGTGCGAGTGCTCAGCCGGCCAGAGGGATGAGATGCACAAGCCAGGGATCGATCGGGTCCCCCTTTGCGTGCTACCGATCTTGCTGCCATAACCTTCAGTTCGGTCTGATCTTAGACTGGGAATGAACTCTGTATGCCTAAGCCAATCGACGAAACGAGCGGGCAGGCGGGAGGGCACTACGACGGCTAGAGAGACGGGATGCGCAAGCCGTGGATCAATAGGGTGGTAGGTGGGTTTAGGCACATCTTCATATTTCTGCGTGCCAATGCCATTTTTATGGCTTGTAAATTCATACAATGGTCCCTTAAGCCTTCACGTAAAGTTTCATGGCTAGACGACTCATTTTCTCATTTTTACGATTTTTGAAACTATTTGCAGTTCGGGATTTTTTAAAATTTTTTCGGAAGGATTTTTTGCCCAAAACTTGGAAGACGTGATCCTTGTATTTTTTTTAGCATGATCAAAAAAATTCAGCTAAAAACTCGAAGTGTACAACATTTTGTGACCATTTGAAAAAAGTCTCCCCATTTCAGACACTTTAATAGCTACTGACAGCAAACCTATAAAATCTCAAATGCTCTTTAAGGGGGTGTGAGTTCTCAAGGTTTGATGAGGGATAGGGGACCAATATAAGGGCCAGTGCCAGCACCCATCGCACATCATGTGTGCACACCCCCTGACCCCCCCGATCGTCAGAACCCTAATGTCGTCGATCAGGTTCTCCGACGATGCTCCAGCGATGGTGCCCCGACGAAGAAAAATGCTGCACCAGCACATGCTCAGCCCAGCATGTGCTATCGCAACCCTCGGTCTGGTCTGACCTTAGACTGGGAATGAACTCCGTATGGTTAGACTGCGAATGAACTCCGTATGCTTAAGTCAACCCACGAAACAGTGTGTTGGCGCTCAGCCGGCCAGAGGGGCGGGATGCGTAAGCCGGGGATTGGTCGGGTCCCCCTCTGCGTGCTGTCGATCCTGCTGTCGCAACCCTCAATTTGGTCTAATCTTAGACTGGGAATGAACTCCGTATGCCTAAGGCAACCGATGAAACGAGCGGGCGGGCGAACGAGCGGGCACTATGCCGGTATGAGAGACGGGATGCGCAAGCCGTGGATCGATAGGGTTGTAAGTGGGTTTAGGCACATCTTCATATTTCTAAGTGCCAATGCCATTTTTATGGCTTGTAAATTCATACAATGGTCCATTAAGCCTTCAGGTGAAGTTTCATGGCAAGACGACTCGTTTTCTATTTTTCATGATTTTCGAAACTTTTTGCGGTTCAGGATTTTTTAAAATTTTTTCGAAAGGAGTTTTGGCCCCAAACTTGGTAGACGTGATCCCTGTATTTTTGTTGGCATGCAAAAAAAAATTAAGCTAAAACTCGAAGTGTACAAGATTTTGTGACCATTTGAAAAGAGTGTTTGCATTTCAGACACTTTAATGGCTACTGGCAGTAAACATGTAAAATCTCAAATGCTCTTTAAGGGGGTGTGAGTTCTTGAGGTTTGATGAGGGATAGGGGGCCAATATAAGGGCCAAGTACCAGCACCCATCGCACATCATGTTCGCACACCCCCTGGCCCCCCCGATCACCTGAACCCAATGCCGCTGGTTAGGTTCTCTGACGATGGTACCCCGACGAAGAAAAATGTGGCACCAGCACATGCCGGAGCCCAGCATGTGCTGCCACAACCCTCAGTCTGGTCCAATCTTAGAATGGGAATGAACTCCATATGCTTAGACTGGGAATGAACTCCGTATGCCTAAGTCAACCCATGGAACGAATGTGCGGGCGCTCAGCCGACCAGAGGGAAGGGATACGGAAGCTGGGGATCGGTCGGGTCCCCCTCTGCGTGCTACCGATCCTGCTGTCGCAACCCTACGTTCGGTCCAATCTTAGACTAGGAATGAACTCCGTATGCCTAAGCCAACCGATGAAATGAGCGGGCGGGCGGGCACTATGCCGACCAGAGATAAGGGATGCGCAAGCCGTGGACTGATAGTGTGGTAGGTGGGTTTAAGAACAACTTAATATTTCTACATGCCAATGCCATTTTTATGGCTTGTAAATTCATACAATGCTCCCTTAAGCCTTCACGTGAAGTTTCATGGCAAGACGACTCGTTTTCTATTTTTGACGATTTTCAAAACTTTTTACGGTTCAGGATTTTTTAAAATTTTTTCAGAAGGAGTTTTGGCCCTAAACTTGGTAGATGTGATCCTTGTATTTTTTTTGGCATGCACAAAAAAATTCAGCTAAAAACACGAAGTGTACAAGATTTTGTGACCATTTGAAAAAAGTATCCCCATTTCAAACACTCTAATTGCTACCGGCAGCAAACCTATAAAATCTCAAATGCTCTTTAAGGGGGTGTGAGTTCTCGAGGTTTGATGAGGGATAGGGGGCCAATATAAGGGCCAAGTACCAGCACCCATCGCACATCATGTGCGCACACCCCCCGACCCCCTCGATCACCAGAACCCCAATACCGCCGAATAGGTTCTCCGAGGATGATCCGGTGATGTTGCCCCGATGAAGAAAAATGCGGCACCAGCACATGCCCGAGCCCAGCATGTGCTGTCGCAGGCCTCAGTCTGGTCCCATCTTATACTGGGAATGAACTCCGTATGCTTAGACTGGGAATGAATTCCTTATGCCTAAGTCAACCCATGGAATGAGTGTGCGGGCACTCAGCCGGCCAGAGGGGCGGGATGTGCAAGTCGGGGATCGGTCGGGTCCCCCTCTGCATGCTGGCGATCCTGTTGTTGTAACCCTCGGTCTGATCCGATCTTAGACTGAGAATGAACTCCGTATGCCTAAGCCATCTGATGAAACGAGCGGGCGGGCACTACGCCGGTCAGAGAGACGGGATGCGCAAGCCGTGGATCGATAGGGTGGTAGGTGGGTTTCGGCACATCTTCATATTTATGAGTGCCAATGCCATTTTTATGGCTGGTAAATTCATACAATGGTCCCTTAAGCCTTCACGTGAAGTTTCATGGCAAGACGACTCAGTTTCTATTTTTCACGATTTTCAAAACTTTTTACGGTTCGGGATTTTTTAAAATTTTTTCGGAAGGATTTTTGGCCCCAAACTTGGTAGACATGATCCTTGTATTTTTTTTGGCTTGCAAAAAAAATTCAGCTAAAAACTCGAAGTGTAGAAAATTTTGTGACCATTTGAAAAAAGCATCCCCATTTCATACACTTTAATGGCTACTGGCAGCAAACCTGTAAAATCTCAAATGCTCTTTAAGGGGGTGTGAGTTCTCGAGGTTTGATGAGGGATAGGGGGCCAATATAAAGGCCAAGTACCAGCACCCATCGCACATCATGTGCGCACACCCCCCGGCCCTCCCAATCACTAGAACCCCAATGCCGTCGGTCAGGTTCTCTAGCGATGCTCCGACGATGGTGCCCCGACGAAGAAAAATACGACACTAGCACATGCTCGAGCCCAGCATGTGTTGCCGCAACCCTCGGTGCAGTCCAATATTAGACAGGGAATGAACTCCGTATGCTTAGACTAGGAATGAACTCTATATGCCTAAGTCAACCCACGGAACGAGCGTGCGGGCGCTCAACCGACCAGACGGGCAGGATGCGTAAGTCGGGGATCGACCGGGTCCTCTTTTACGTGCTACCGATCCTGCTGCCGTAACCCTCGATCCATCTGATCTTAGACTGGGAATGAACTCCGTATGCTTATACTAGGAATGAACTCCGTATGTCTAAGTCAACCCACGAAACGAGCGTGCGGGCGCTCAACCGGCCAGCGGGTCGGGATGCGCAAGTCAGTAATCAACTAGGTCCCCCTCTGCGTACTACCGATCCTACTGCTGAAACCCTCAGTCTGGTCCAATCTTAGACTAGGAATGAACTCTGTATGCCTAAGCCAACCGACGAAATGAGCGAGCGGGCGGGTGGGCACTACGCCGGCCAGAGAGACGGGATGCGCAAGCCGTGGATCAATAAAGTGGTAAGTGGGTTTAGGCACATCTTCATATTTATGCATGCCAATGCCATTTTTATGGCTTGTAAATTCATACAATGGTCCCTTAAGCCTTCACGTGAAGTTTCATGGCAAGACGACTCCTTTTCTATTTTTTAAGATTTTTGAAACTTTTTGCGGTTCAGGATTTTTTAAAATTTTTTCAGAAGGAGTTTTGGCCCCAAACTTGGTAGATGTGATCCTTGTATTTTTGTTGGCATGCACAAAACAATTCAGCTAAAAACTCGAAGTGTACAAGATTTTGTGACCATTTGAAAAAAGTGTCCCCATTCCAGACACTTTGATGCCTCCTGGCAGCAAACCTATAAAATCTCAAATGCTCTTTAAGGGGGTGTGAGTTCTAGAGGTTTGATGAGGGATAGGAGGCCAATATAAGGGCCAAGTACCAGCACCCATCGCACATCATGTGCGTACACCCCCCCCGGCCCCCCCGATCGTCGAAACCCCAATGTCGTCGGTCAGGTTCTCCGACGATGCTTCGGCGATTGTGCCTCGTCGAAGAAAAATACGACACCAGCATATGCCCGAGCCAAACATGCACTACCGTAACCCTCGGTCTGGTCTGATCTTAGACTGGGAATGAGCTCTGTATGCTTAGACTGGAAATGAACTCCGTATGCCTATGTAAACCCACAAAACGAGCGTGTGGGCGCTTAGTCGGCCAGAAGGGCAGGATGTGCAAGCCGGGGATCGGTCAGGTCCCCCTCTGTGTGCTGCCGATCTTGCTACTGCAACCCTCGGTCTGGTTCGATCTTAGACTGGGAATGAACTCCGTATGCCTAAGCCAGCCGATGAAACAAGTTGGCGGGCGGGCGGGCGGGCACTACGGTCGGCCAGAGAGATGAGATGCGCAAGCTGTGGATCGATAGGGTGGTAGGTGGGTTTAGGCACATCTTTATATTTCTGCATGCCAATGCCATTTTTATGGATTGTAAATTCATGCAATGGTCCCTTAAGCCTTCACGTGAAGTTTCATGGCAAGATAACTCGTTTTCTATTTTTAATGATTTTTGAAACTTTTTGTGGTTTGAGATTTTTTAAAATTTTTTTGGAAGGATTTTTGGCCCCAATCTTGGTAGACGTGATCCCTGTATTTTTTTTGGCATGCACAAAAAAATTCAGCTAAAAACTCAAAGTGTACAAGATTTTGTGACCATTTGAAAAAAGTGTCCCCATTTCAGACACTTTAATGGCTACTGGCAGCAAACCTGTAAAATCTCAAATGCTCTTTAAGGGGGTGTGAGTTCTTGAGGTTTGATGAGGGATAGGGGGCCAATATAAGGGCCAAGTACCAGCACCTATCGCACATCATCTGCGCACACCCCCCCGGCCCCCCCGATCGTCGAAACCCAATGGCGCCGGTCAGGTTCTCTGACGATGGTGCCCCGACGAAGAAAAATACGGCACGAGCACATGCCGGAGCCCAGCATGTGCTGCCGCAACCCTCGGTCCCATCCGATCTTAGATTGGGAATGAACTCTGTATGCTTAGACTGGGAATGAACTCCGTATGCCTCAGTCAACCCACGAAACGAGCGTGCGGGCGCTCAGCCGGCTAGAGGGGCGGGATGCCAAGCCGGGGATCGGTCGGGTCCCCCTCTGCGTGCTACCGATCCTGCTGTCGCAACCCTTGGACCGGTCGGATCTTAGATTGGGAATGAACTCCGTATGCCTAAGCCAACCGATGAAACGAGCGGGCGGGCGAGCGGGCACCACGCCAGCCAGAGAGACAGGATGCGAAAGCTGTAGATCGATCGGGTGGTAGTTGGGTTTAGGCACATCTTCATATTTCTGTGTGCTAATGCCATTTTTATGGCTTGTAAATTCATACAATGGTCCCTTAAGCCTTCACGTGAAGTTTCATGGCAAGGAGACTCGTTTTTTATTTTTCATGATTTTTGAAACATTTTGCGGTTCGGGATTTTTTAAAATTTTTTCAGAAGGAGTTTTGGAAACTTGGTAGACGTGATCCTTGTATTTTTGTTGGCATGCATAAAAAAATTCAGCTAAAAACTCAAAGTGTATAAGATTTTGGGACCATTTGAAAAACGTGTCCCCATTTCAGACACTTTAATGGCTACCGACAGCAAACCTGTAAAATCTCAAATGCTCTTTAAGGGGGTGAGAGTTATTGAGGTTTGATGAGGGATAGGGGGCCAATATAAGGGCCAAGTACCAGCACCCATCGTGCATCATGTGCGCACACCCCCCCCGACCCCCCCGATCATCGGAACCCCAATGCCGCCGATCAGGTTCTCCGACGATGCTCTGACGATGGTGCCCCGACGAAGAAAAATGCGGCACCAGCACATGCCCGAGCCCAGCATGTGTTGTCGCAACCCTTAGTCCGGTCTGATCTTTGACTGGAATGAACTCCGTAAGCTTAGACAGGGAATGAACTCTGTATGCCTAAGTCAACCCATGAAACGAGCGTACGGGCGCTCAGCCGGCCAGAGGGGCGGGATGCGTAAGCCGATGATCGACTGGGTCCCCCTCTACGTGCTGCCAATCCTGCGGCTACAACCCTCGATCCGATCTGATCTTAGACTGGGAATTAACTTCGTATGCCTAAGCCAACCGACGAAACGAACGGGCAGGCGGGCGGTTGGGCACTACACCAGCCAGAGAGACGGGATGCGCAAGCCATCAATCGATAGGGTGGTAGGTGGGTTTAGGCAGATCTTCACATTTTTGTGTGCCGATTCCATTTTTATGGCCTGTAAATTCATACAATGGTCCCTTAAGCCTTCATGTGAAGTTTCATGGCAACACGACTCATTTTTTATTTTTCACGATTCTCGAAACTTTTTACGGTTCGAGATTTTTTAAAATTTTCTCGGAAGGAGTTTTGGCCCCAAACTTGGTAGACGTGATCCTTGTATTTTTGTTGGCATGCACAAAACAATTCAGCTAAAAACTCAAAGTGTACAAGATTTTATGACCATTTGAAAAAAGTGTCCCCATTTCAGACACTTTAATGGCTACCCGCAGCAAACCTGTAAAATCTCAAATGCTCTTTAAGGGGGTGTGAGTTCTCGAGGTTTGATGAGGGATAGGGGGCCAATATAAGGGCCAAGTACCAGCACCCATCGCACATCATGTGCACACACCCCCCATGGCCCTCTCTATCGCCGGAACCCCAATGCCGACGGTCAGGTTCTCCGGCGATGCTCCGGTGATGGTGCCCCGATGAAGAAAAATGTGACACCAGCACATGCTCGAGCCCAGCATGTGCTGCCGCAACCCTCGGTCCGATCCGATCTTAGACTGGGAATGAACTCCGTATGCCTAAGTCAACCCACGAAACGAGCATGCGGGCGCTCAGCCGGCCAAAGGGGCGAGATGCGCAAGCCAGGGATCGGTCGGGTCCCCCTCTGTGTACTACCGATCCTGCTGCCGCAACCCTCGATTCGATTTGATCTTAGACTGGGAATGAACTTCGTATGCCTAAGCCAACTGACGAAACGAACGGGCGGGCAGGCAGGCACTACGCCGGCCAGAGAGACGGGATGCGCAAGCTGTGGATCGATAGGGTGGTTGGTGGGTTTAGGCACATCTTTATATTTCTATGTGCCAATGCCATTTTTATGGCTTGTAAATTCATACAATGGTCCCTTAAGCCTTCACGTGAAGTTTCATGGCAGGACAACTCGTTTTCTATTTTTCACGATTCTCAAAACTTTTTACGGTTCGGGATTTTTTAAAATTTTCTCGGAAGGAGTTTTGGCCCCAAACTTGGTAGATGTGATCCTTGTATTTTTGTTGGCATGCACAAAAAATTCAGCTGAAAACTCGAAGTGTAGAAGATTTTGTGACTATTTGAAAAAAGTGTCCTCATTACAGACACTTTAATGGCTACTGGCAGCAAACCTGTAAAATCTCAAATGCTCTTTGAGGGGTGTGAGTTCTCGAGGTTTGCTGAGGGATGGGGGGGCCAATATAAGGGCCAAGTACCAGCACCCATCGCACATCATGTGCGCACACCCCCTCGGCCCCCCTGATCGCCGGAACCCCAATACCGTCGGACAGGTTCTCCGACGATGGTGCCCCGGCGAAGAAAAATACGACACCAACACATGGGCGAGCCTAGCATGTGCTGCCGTAACCCTCGGTCCGGTCCGATCTTAGACTGGGAATGAACTCCGTATGCTTAGAATGGGAATGAACTTCATATGCCTAAGTCAACCCACAAAACAAGCGTGCGGGCGCTCAGCCGACCAGAGGGATGCACAAGTCGGGGATCGGCCGGGTCCCCTTCTGCGTGCTGCTGATCCTACTGCCGCAACCCTCAGTTCAGTTCGATCTTAGACTGGGAATGAACTCCGTATGCCTAAGCAAAATGACGAAACGAGCATGCGAGCGGGTGGGCGGGTACTACGTCGGCCAGAGAGACGGGATGCGCAAGCCGTGGATCGATAGGGTGGTAGGTGTGTTTAGGCACATCTTCATATTTCTACGTGCCAGTGCCATTTTTATGGCTTGTAAATTCGTACAATGGTCCCTTAATCCTTCAAGTAAAGTTTCATGGCAAGACGACTCGTTTTCTATTTTTCATGATTTTCAAAACTTTTTACGGTTCGAGATTTTTTAAAATTTTTTTGGAAGGAGTTTTGGCCCCAAACATGGTAGACGTGATCCTTGTACTTTTGTTGGCATCCACAAAACAATTCAGCTAAAAACTCGAAGTGTACGAGATTTTTTGACCATTTGAAAAAAGTGTCCCCATTTCAAACACTTTAATGGCTACTGGCAGCAAACCTGTAAAATCTCAAATGCTCTTTAAGGGGGTGTGAGTTCTTGAGGTTTGATGAGGGATAGGGGGCCAATATAAGGGCCAAGTACCAGCACCCATCGCACATCATGTGCGCACAACCCCCCGACCCACCAATTGTCAGAACCCTAATGCCGCCGATCAGGTTCTCCGGCGATGGTGCCCCGACGAAGAAAAATACGGCACCAGCACATGCCCGAGCCCTGCATGTGCTGCCGTAACCCTCGGTTCGGTCTGATCATAGACTGGGAATGAACTCCGTATGCTTAGACTGGGAATGAACTCCGTATGCCTAAGTAAACCCACGAAACGAGCGTGCGGGCGCTCAGTCGACCAGAGGGGCGGGATGCGATAGCCGGGGATCGATCGAGTCCCCCTCTCCGTGCTACCGATCCTGCTGCTGCAACCATCAGTCTGGTCCAATCTTAGACTGGGAATGAACTACGTATGCCTAAGCCAACCGACGAAACAACCGGACGGGCGGACGGGCACTACATCGGCCAGAGAGACGAGATGCGCAAGCCGTGGATCGATAGCATGGTAGGTGGGTTTAGGCACATCTTCATATTTCTGCATGCCAATGCCATTTTTATGGCTTGTAAATTCATACAATGGTCCCTTAGGCCTTCACGTGAAGTTTCATAGCAGGACGACTCGTTTCTATTTTTCATGATTTTTGAAACTTTTTACGGTTTGGGATTTTTTTAAATTCTTTTGGAAGGCGTTTTGGCCCCAACCTTGGTAGATGTGATCCTTGTATTTTTGTTGGCATGCACAAAAAAATTCAGCTAAAAATTCAGAGTGTACAAGATTTTGTGACCATTTGAAAAAAGTGTCCCCATTTCAGACACTTTATTGGCTACTGGCAGCAAACCTGTAAAATTTCAAATGCTCTTTAAGGGTGTGTGAGTTCTCGAGGTTTGATGAGGGATAGGGGGCCAATATAAGGGCCAAGTACCAACACCCATCGCACATCATGTGCGCACACCCCCTGGCCCCCCCGATCATCGGAACCCTAATGCTGTCGATCAGGTTCACCGGTGATGGTGCCCCGACGAAGAAAATTGCAGCACCAGCACATGCCTGAGCCCAGTATGTGCTACGGTAACCCTCAGTCTGATTCGATCTTAGTCTGGGAATGAACTCCGCATGCTTAGACTGGGAATGAACTCCGTATGCCTAAGTCAATCCATGAAACGAGCGTATTGGTGCTCAGCCGGCCAGAGGGGCGGGATGCGCAAGCCGAGGATCGACCGGGTCCCCCTCTACGTGCTACCAATCCTGTTGCCGCAACCCTCGGTCCTGTCCGATCTTAGACTGAGAATGAACTTTGTATGCCTAAGCCAACCGACGAAACAAGCCGGCGGGCGTGCAGGCGGGCACTACGTCGGCCAGAGAGACGGAATGCGCAAGCCGTGGATCAATAGGGTGGATCGATAGGGTGGTAGGTGGGTTTAGGAACATCTTCATATTTCTGCATGCCAATGCCATTTTTATGGCTTGTAAATTCATACACTGGTCCCTTAAGCCTTCACGTGAAGTTTCATGGCAAGACGACTCGTTTTCTATTTTTTATGATTTTTGAAACTTTTTACGGTTTGGGATTTTTTAAAATTTTTTCGGAAGTATTTTTGGCCCCAAACTTGGTAGACATGATCCTTGTATTTTTTTTGGTGTGCACAAAAAAATTTAGCTAAAAACTCGAAGTGTACAAGATTTTGTGACCATTTGAAAAAAGTGTCCCCATTTCTGACACTTTACTGGCTACTGGCAGCAAACCTGTAAAATCTCAATTGCTCTTTAAAGGGGTGTGAGTGCTTCAGCTTTGATGAGGGATAGGGGGCCAATATAAGGGCCAAATACCAGCATCCATCGCACATCATGTGCGCACACCCCCCTGGCGTCCCCGATCGTCGGAAACCCAATGCTGTCGGTCAGGTTCTCTAGCGATGGTGCCCCCGCGAAGAAAAATGCAGCACCAGCACATGCCCAAGCCCAGCATGTGCTGCCGCAACCCTCAGTCCGATCTGATCTTAGACTGGGAATGAACTCTGTATGCTTAGACTGGGAAAGAACTCCGTATGCCTAAGTCAACCCACGAAACGAGCGTGTGGGCGCTCAGCCGGCCAGAAGGGCTGGATGCGTAAGCCGGGGATCGATCGGGTCCCCCTCTGCGTGCTGCCGATCTTGCTATCGTAACCCTCAGTCCGGTCCGATCTTAGACTGGGAATGAACTCAGTCTGCCTAAGCCAACTGACGAAACGAGGGGGCGAACAGGCGGGCGGGCTCTACGCCGGCCAGAGAGACAGGATTCAAGCCATGGATCGATATTGTGGTAGGTAGGTTTAGGCACATGTTCATATTTCTACATGCCAATGCCATTTTTATGGCTTGTAAATTCATACAATGGTCCCTTAAGCCTTCACGTGAAGTTTCATGGCAAGACGACTCGTTTTCTATTTTTCACGATTTTCCAAACTTTTTATGATTCGGGATTTTTTAAAATTTTTTCAGAAGGAGTTTTGGCCCCAAACTTGGTTGACGTGATCATTGTATTTTTTTTGGCATGCACAAAAAAATTCAGCTAAAAACTAGATGTGTACAAGATTTTGTGACCATTTGAAAAAAGTGTTCCCATTTCAGACACTTTACTGGCTACTGGCAGCAAACCTATAAAATCTCAAATGCTCTTTAAAGGGGTATGAGTGCTTGAGCTTTGATGAGGGATAGGGGGCCAATATAAGGGCCAAATACCAGCGCCCATCACACATCATGTGCGCTCACCCCCCGGCATCCCCGATCGCCGGAAACCCAATGCCGCCTGTCAGGTTCTCCGAGGATGGTGCCCCCGCGAAGAAAAATACGGCACCAGCACATGCTTGAGCCCAGCATGTGCTGCCGCAACCCTCGGTCCGGTCTGATCTTAGACTGGGAATGAACTTCGTATGCTTAGACTGGGAATGAACTCTGTATGCTTAGACTGGGAATGAACTCCGTATGCCTAACTCAACCCATGAAACGAGCGTGCGGGTGCTTAGCCGGCCAGAGGGGTAAAATGCACAAGTCGGGGATCGATCGGGTCCCCTTCTGTGTGCTGCCGATCCTGCTGTTGCAACCCTCGGTCCGGTCCGATCTTAGACTGAGAATGAACTCCGTATCCCTAAGCCAACCGACGAAACGAGCGGACGGGTGGGCGGGCACTACATCGGCCAGAGAGACGGGATGCGCAAGCCGTCGATCGATAGGATGGTAGGTGGGTTTAGGCACATCTTCATATTTCTGCTTGCCAATACCATTTTTATGGCTTGTAAATTCATACAATGGTCCCTTAAGCCTTCACGCAAAGTTTCATGGCAAGATGACTCGTTTTCTATTTTTCACAATTTTAGAAACTTTTTGTGGTTCGGGATTTTTTAAAATTTTTTCGGAATGAGTTTTGGCCCCAAACTTGGTAGATGTGATCCTTGTATTTTTTTTGCCATGCATAAAAAAATTCAGCTAAAATCTCGAACTGTACAAGATTTTGTGACCATTTGAAAAAAGTGTCCCCATTTCAGACACTTTAAAGGCTACTGGCAGCAAACCTGTAAAATCTCAAATACTCTTTAAGGGGGTGTGCGTTCTTGAGGTTTGATGAGGGATAGGGGGCCAATATAAGGGCCACGTACCAGCACCCAGCGGACATCATGAGCGTACACCCCCCGGCCTACCGATCACCGAAACCCCAATGTCGTCGATCAGGTTCTCCGGCGATGCTCCGACGATGGTGCCCCGACGAAGAAAAATGTGACACCAGCACATGCATGAGCCCAGCATGTGCTGTCGCAACCCTCGGTCTGGTCCGATCATAGACTGAGAATGAACTCCGTATGCTTAGACTGGGGATGAACTCCGTTTGCCTAAGTCAACCCACAAAACGAACGTGCGGGCGGGCGGGTTTGAAAAAAGTGTCCCCATTTCAGACACTTTAATGGCTATTGGCAGTAAACCTGTAAAATCTAAAATGCTCTTTAAGGGGGTGTGAGTTCTCGAGGTTTGATGAGGGATAGGGGGCCAATATAGGGGCCAAGTACCAGCACCCATCGCACATCATGTGCACACACCCCCCCGCCCCCTGATCGTCGGAACCCGAATTCCACCGGTCAGGTTCCCCGACGATGCTACGGCGATGGTGCCCCGACGATGAAATATGCGGCACCAGTACATGCCCGAGCCCAGCATGTGCTGTTGCAACCCTCGGTCCGGTCCGATCTTAGACTGGGAATGAACTCCGTATGCTTAGACTAGGAATGAACTCTTTATGCCTAAGTCAACCCACGAAAAGAGCGTGCGGGTGCTTAGCCGGTCAGAGGGGCAGGATGCCTAAGTTGGGGATCGGTCGGGTCCCCCTTTACATGCTGCTAATCCTACTGTCGCAACCCTCAGTCCGGTTCAATCTTAGACTGGGGATGAACTCCGTATGCCTAAGCCAACTGACGAAATGAGTGGGTGGGCAGGCGGGCGGGCAGGTACTACGCCGGCCAGAGAGACGGGATGCTTAAGCCGTGGATCGATAGGGTGGTAGGTGGGTTTAGGCACATCGTCATATTTCTGCACGCCAATGCCATTTTTATGGCTTGTCAATTCATACAATGGTCCCTTAAGCCTTCACGTGAAGTTTCATGGCAAGACGACTCGTTTTCTATTTTTCACGATTTTCGAAACATTTTGCGGTTCAAGATTTTTTGAAATTTTTTTGAAAGGAGTTTTGTCCCAAACTTGGTAGACGTGATCCTTGTATTTTTGTTGGCATGCACAAAAAACAATTCAGCTAAAAACTCGAAGTGTACAAGATTTTGTCACCATTTGAAAAAAGTGTCCCCAATTCAGACACTTTAATGGCTGCTGGCTGCAAACCTGTAAAATCTCAAATGCTCTTTAAGGGGGTGTGAGTTCTCGAGGTTTGATGAGGGATAGGGGGCCAATATAAGGGCCAAGTACCAGCACCCATCGCACATCATGTGCGCACACCCCCTAGGCCCCCCCGATTGCCGGAACCTTAATGCCGTCGGTCAGGTTCTCCAGCGATGCTCCGGCGATGGTGGCTCGACGAAGAAAAATGTGGCACCAGCACATGCCCGAGCCCAGCATGTGCTGCTGTAACCCTCGGTCCAGTCCGATCTTAGATTGGGAATGAACTCCGTATGCTTAGACTAGGAATGAACTCCGTATGCCTAAGTCAACCAACGAAACAAGCGTGCGGGCGCTCAGTCGACCAGAGGGGCGGGATGCGTAAATCGGGGATCAATCGGGTCCCCCTCTGCGTGCTGTCGATCCTGTTGCCACAAGCCTTAGTCCGGTCTGATCTTAGACTGAGAATGAACTCCGTATGCCTAAGCCAATCGATGAAACGAGCGGGTTGGCGGACAGGCACTACGCCGGCCGAGAGACGGGATGCGCAAGCCGTGGATCGATAGGGTGGTAGGTGGGTTTAGGCACATCTTCTTTTTTCTACTTGCCAATGCCATTTTTATGGCTTGTAAATTCATACAATGGTCCTTCAAGCCTTCACGTGAAGTTTCATGGCAAGACGACTCGTTTTCTATTTTTTAGGATTTTCAAAACTTTTTACGATTCAGGATTTTTTAAAATTTTTTTGGAAAGTGTTTTGGCCCCAAACTTGGTAGACGTGATCCTTGTATTTTTGTTGGCATGCAAAAACAAATTCACCTAAAAACTCGAAGTGTACAAGATTTTGTGACCATTTGAAAAAAATGTCCCTATTTGAGACACTTTAATGGGTACTGGTAGCAAACTTGTAAAATCTCAAATGTTTTTTAAGGGGTTGTGAGTTCTCGAGGTTTGACGAGGGATAGGGGGCCAATATAAGGGCCAAGTACCAGCACCCATCGCACATCATGTGCGCACACCCCTGCCGGCCCCCCGATCGTCGAAACCCCAATGCCGTCGGTCAGGTTCTCCGGTGATGGTGCCCCGGCGAAGAAAAATGCAGCACCAGTACATGCCCGAGCCCAGCATGTGCTACCACAACCGTCGGTCTGGTTTGATCTTAGACTAGGAATGAACTTCGTATGCTTAGACTGGGAATGAACTCTGTATGCCTAAGTCAACCAACGAAACGAGCGTGCGAGCGCTCAGCCGACCAGAGGGTCAGGATGCGCAAGACAGGGATCGGTCGAGTCCCTCTCTGTGTGCTGCCGATCCTGCTGCCGCATCCCTCGGTCGGATTTGATCTTAGACTGGGAATGAACTCCGCATGCCTAAGGCAACCGATGAAACGAAAGGGTGGACGGGCGGGCGGGCACTACGCCGGCCAGAGAGACGGGATGCGTAAGCCGTGGATCGATAGGGTGGTAGATGGGTTTAGGCACATCTTCATATTTTTGCGTGCCAATACCATTTTTATGGCTTGTAAATTCATACAAAGGTCCCTTAAGCCTTCACGTGAAGTTTCATGGCAAGATGACTCGTTTTCTATTTTTCATGATTTTCAAAACTTTTTGCGGTGCGAGATTTTTTAAAATTTTTTCGGTAGGAGTTTTGGCCCCAAACTTGGTAGACGTGATCCTTGTATTTTTGTTGCCATGCACAAAACAATTCAGCTAAAAACTCGAAGTGAACAAGATTTTCTGACCATTTGAAAAAAGTGTCCCTATTTCAGACACTTTAATGGCTACTGGCAGCAAACCTGTAAAATCTCAAATGCTCTTTAAAGGGGTGCGAGTTCTCGAGGTTTGATGAGGGATAGGGGGCCAATATAAGGGCCAAGTACCAGCACCCATTGCACATCATGTGCACACACCCCTCGACCCCCCCGATCATCGAAACCCCAATGCCGCCAGTCAGGTTCTCTTACGATGCTCCGACGATGGTGCCCCGACGAAGAAAAATACGGCACCAGCACATGCCCGAGCCCAACATGTGCTGCGACAACCCTCGGTCCGGTCTGATCTTAGACTGGGAATGAACTCCGTATGCTTAGGCTGGGAATGAACTCCGTATGCTTAGGTCAACCCACGAAACAAGCGTGTAGGCGCTCAGCCGGCCAGAGGGGCAGGATGCGTAAGCCGGGGATCGACCGGGTCCCTCTTTCCGTGCTGCTGACCTGCTGTCGCAACCCTTGATCCAGTCTGATCTTAGGCTGGGAATGAACTCCGTATGCCTAAGCCAACTGACGAAACAAGCGGGCAGGCGAGCGGGCAGACACTACGTCAGCCAGAGAGACGGGATGCGTAAGCCGTGGATCGATAGGGTGGTAGGTGGGTTTAGGCACATCTTCATATTTTTGCGTGCCAATGCCATTTTTATGGCTTGTAAATTCATACAATGGTCCCTTAAGCCTTCACGTGAAGTTTCATGACAAGATGGCTCGTTTTCTATTTTTCACGATTTTTAAAACTTTTTACGGTGCGAAATTTTTTAAAATTTTTTCGGTAGGAGTTTTGGCCCCAAACTTGGTAGACGTGATCCTTGTATTTTTGTTGGCTTGCACAAGACAATTCAGCTAAAAACTCGAAGTGAACAAGATTTTGTGACCATTTGAAAAAAGTGTCCCCATTTCAAACACTTTAATGGCTACTGGCAGCAAACCTGTAAAATCTCAAATGCTCTTTAAGGGGGTGCGTGTTCTCGAGGTTTGATGAGGGATAGGAGGCCAATATAAGGGCCAAGTACCAGCACCCATTGCACATCATGTGCGCACACCCCCCCGGCCCCCTGATCATCGAAACCCCAATGCCGCCAGTTAGGTTCTCCTACGATGCTCTGGCGATGGTGCCCCAACGAAGAAAAATGCAGCACCAACACATGCCCAAGCCCAGCATGTGCTGTCGCAACCCTCGGTCCGGTCCGATCTTAGACTGGGAATGAACTTCGTATGCTTAGACTGGGAATGAACTCCGTATGCTTAAGTCAACCCACGAAATGAGCGTGCAGGTGCTCAGCCGCCCAGAGGGGCGGGATGCGCAAGTCGGGGATCGGCCGGGTCCCCCTCTGCGTGCTGTTGATCCTACTACCACAACCCTCGGCCTGGTCCGGTCTTAGACTGGGAATGAACTCCGTATGCCTAAGCCAACCAACGAAACGAGCGAGCGGGCGGACGGGCGGGCGCTATGCCGGTCAAAGAGACGGGATGGGCAAGCCGTGGATAGATAGGGTGGTTGGTGGGTTTAGGCACATTTTCATATTTCTGTGTGCCAATTCCATTTTTATGGCTTGTAAATTCATACAATGGTCCCTTAAGCTTATTTTTTCATGTGCTTTCATATTTTCTTTTGTTTTCACTTTTTTTCTTCGTTTTAAAAATTTCTACAAAACATTTTTTCTTTTTATTTTATTTCATATTTTTACCTCTTCATTTTTTATTTTTTCTTTTTTTTTTAATTTTTTTTGCAAAATTCTTTTTATTTCTTCTTTCCATTTTTTTTTCACACTTCCTTAGATTTTTTATTTTTCATAAATCTCTTGTCTTTTCATTTTTATTCTTTTCTTAATTTTTTAACAAATTTCTTTTTATTTTTTATTTCCATTTTTAAATTCTTATAGTTTTTTTTGTTGCATTTTCTTTTTTCGTTTTCATTTTTATTTTGCATTAACTTTTCTCTTTTTTAATTTTTTGCCCTTGAATTTTTATATTGTTTTCTTATTATATCTTATATGTTTTTCAATTTTTTGTATTTTTTCAAATATTTTATTTCTATTTTCTCGTTTCATTTCATTTTTGTCTTTTTTTATTTTTTATTTTTGATTCATTATTTTTTTTTCTTACTTTTTATATTTTATATTTTTTGTTTTGCTTTAATATTTTTTTCTTTTTTATTTCTTTTTTTATTTATATTTTCATAAATTTTTATAATGTTTTGGATTTTTTTATTTTTCTTTTTTTTTTTATTTATCGTTGTTTCTTATTTTCTATTGTATTTTTATAATTTTTCATTAACTCATTTTCCTTTTAAATTTTTCTTTTTTTTTTTACTTATTTTTTCATGTGCTTTCATATTTTCTTTTGTTTTCATGTGTTTTTTTTTTGTTTTAAAATTTTCTACAAAACATTTTTTCTTTTTATTTTATTTCATATTTTTGCCTCTTCATTTTTTTTTCCTGTTTTTCTAATTTTTTTCGTAAAATTTTTTTTATTTCTTCTTTCCATTTTTTTTCACACTTCCTTGGATTTTTTATTTTTCATAAATCTCTTGTCTTTTCATTTTTATTCTTTTCTTAATTTTTTCACAAATTTCTTTTTATTTTTTATTTTCATTTTTAAATTCTTATAGTTTTTTTTGTTGCATTTTCTTTTTTCGTTTTCATTTTTATTTTGCATTAACTTTTCTCTTTTTTAATTTTTTGCCCTTCAATTTTTATATTGTTTTCTTATTATATCTTATATGTCTTTCAATTTTTTGTATTTTTTCAAATATTTTTTTTCTATTTTCTCGTTTCATTTCATTTTTGTCTTTTTTTATTTTTTAGTTTTGATTCATTATTTTTTATTTTCTTACTTTTTATATTTTATATTTTTTGTTTTGCTTTAATATTTTTTTCTTTTTTTATTTTTTATTTCTTTCTTTATTTATATTTTCATAAATTTTTATAATGTTTTGGATGTTTTTATTTTTCTCTTCTTTTCTTATTTGTCGTTGTTTCTTATTTTCTATTATATTTTTATAATTTTTCATTAACTCCTTTTCCTTTTAAATTTTTCTTTTTTTTTTTTTACTTATTTTATCATGTGCTTTCATATTTTCTTTTGTTTTCACTTTTTTTCTTCATTTTAAAAATTTCTACAAAACATTTTTTCTTTTTATTTTATTTCATATTTTCGCCTCTTCATTTTTTTTCTTGTTTTTCCAATTTTTTTCGCAAAATTCTTTTTATTTCTTCTTTCCATTTTTTTTTTTCACACTTCCTTGGATTTTTTATTTTTCCTAAATCTTTTGTCTTTTCATTTTTATTCTTTTCTTAATTTTTTCACAAATTTCTTTTTATTTTTTATTTTCATTTTTAAATTCTTATAGTTTTTTTTGTTGCATTTTCTTTTTTCGTTTTCATTTTCATTTTGCATTAACTTTTCTCATTTTTAATTTTTTGCCCTTGAATTTTTATATTGTTTTCTTATTATATCTTATATGTTTTTCAATTTTTTGTATTTTTTCAAATATTTTTTTTCTATTTTCTCGTTTCATTTCATTTTTGTCTTTTTTTATTTTTTATTTTTTTACTTTATATAGTTTATATTTTTTGTTTTGCTTTAATATTTTTTTCTTTTTTATTTCTTTCTTTATTTATTTTTTCATAAATTTTTATAATGTTTTAGATTTTTTTTTCTTTTTTTTTATTTATCGTTGTTTCTTATTTTCTATTGTATTATTATAATTTTTCATTAACTCCTTTTCCTTTTAAATTTTTCTTTTTTACTTATTTTATCATGTGCTTTCATATTTTCTTTTCGTTTCACTTTTTTTCTTCGTTTTAAAAATTTCTACAAAACATTTTTCCTTTTTATTTTATTTCATATTTTTGCCTCTTTATTTTTTTTTTCTTGTTTTTCCAATTTTTTTCGCAAAATTCTTTTTATTTCTTCTTTCCATTTTTGTTTTCACACTTCCTTGGATTTTTTATTTTTCAAAAATCTTTTGTCTTTTCATTTTTATTCATTTCTTAATTTTTTCACAAATTTCTTTTTATTTTTTATTTTCATTTTTAAATTCTTATAGTTTTTTTTGTTGCATTTTCTTTTTTCGTTTTCATTTTTATTTTGCATTAACTTTTCTCTTTTTTAATTTTTTGCCATTGAATTTTTATATTGTTTTCTTATTATATCTTATATGTTTTTCAATTTTTTGTATTTTTTCAAATATTTTTTTTCTATTTTCTCGTTTCATTTCATTTTTGTCTTTTTTTATTTTTTAGTTTTGATTCATTATTTTTTATTTTCTTACTTTTTATATTTTATATTTTTTGTTTTGCTTTAATATTTTTTCCTTTTTTATTTTTTATTTCTTTCTTTATTTATATTTTCATAAATTTTTATAATGTTTTGCATTTTTTTTCTTTTTTTATTTATCGTTGTTTCTTATTTTCTATTGTATTTTTATAATTTTTCATTAACTCCTTTTCCTTTTAAATTTTTCTTTTTTTTTAATTATTTTTCATGCGCCGTCATATTTTCTTTTGTTTTCACTTTTTTTCTTCGTTTTAAAAATTTCTACAAAACATTTTTTCTTTTTATTTTATTTCATATTTTTGCCTCTTCATTTTTTTTTCTTGTTTTTCTAATTTTTTTCGCAAAATTCTTTCTATTTCTTCTTTCCATTTTTTTTCACACTTCCTTGGATTTTTTATTTTTCATAAATCTCTTGTCTTTTTATTTTTATTCTTTTCTTAATTTTTCACAAATTTCTTTTTATTTTTTATTTTCATTTTTAAATTCTTATAGTTTTTTTTGTTGCATTTTCTTTTTTCGTTTTCTTTTTTATTTTGCATTAACTTTTCTCATTTTTAATTTTTTGCCCTTGAATTTTTATATTGTTTTCTTATTATATCTTATATGTTTTTCAATTTTTTGTATTTTTTCAAATATTTTTTTTCTATTTTCTCGTTCCATTTCATTTTTGTCTTTTTTTATTTTTTATTTTTGATTCATTATTTTTTAATTTCTTACTTTTTATATTTTATATTTTTTGTTTTGCTTTAATATTTTTTCCTTTTTTATTTTTTATTTCTTTCTTTATTTATATTTTCATAAATTTTTATAATGTTTTGGATTTTTTTATTTTTCTTTTCTTTTTTTATTTATCGTTGTTTCTTATTTTCTATTGTATTTTTATAATTTTTCATTAACTCCTTTTCCTTTTAAATTTTTCCTTTTTTTTTTTACTTATTTTTCATGCGCCGTCATATTTTCTTTTGTTTTCACTTTTTTTCTTCGTTTTAAAAATTTCTACAAAACATTTTTTCTTTTTATTTTATTTCATATTTTTGCCTCTTCATTTTTTTTTTCTTGTTTTTCTAATTTTTTTCGCAAAATTCTTTCTATTTCTTCTTTCCATATTTTTTCACACTTCCTTGGATTTTTTATTTTTCATAAATCTCTTGTCTTTTCATTTTTATTCTTTTCTTAATTTTTCACAAATTTCTTTTTATTTTTTATTTTCATTTTAAAATTCTTATAGTTTTTTTTTGTTGCATTTTCTTTTTTCGTTTTCGTTTTTATTTTGCTTTAACTTTTCTCTTTTTTAATTTTTTGCCCTTCAATTTTTATATTGTTTTCTTATTATATCTTATATGTTTTTCAATTTTTTGTATTTTTTCACATATTTTTTTTTCTATTTTCTCGTTTCATTTCATTTTTGTCTTTTTTTATTTTTTATTTTTGATTCATTATTTTTTATTTTATTACTTTATATATTTTATATTTTTTGTTTTGCTTTAATATTTTTTTCTTTTTTTCTTTTTTATTTCTTTCTTTATTTATATTTTCATAAATTTTTATAATGTTTTGGATTTTTTTATTTTTCTTTTCTTTTTTTATTTATCGTTGTTTCTTATTTTCTATTTATTTTTATAATTTTTCATTAACTCCTTTTCCTTTTAAATTTTTCTTTTTTTTTTTACTTATTTTTTTATGTGCTTTCATATTTTCTTTTGTTTTCACTTTTTTTCTTTGTTTTAAAAATTTCTACAAAACATTTTTTTTTTATTTTATTTCATATTTTTGCCTCTTCATTTTTTTTCTTCTTTTTCCAATTTTTTTCGCAAAATTCTTTTTATTTCTTCTTTCCATTTTTTTTCACACTTCCTTGGATTTTTTAATTTTCATAAATCTTTTGTCTTTTCATTTTTATTCTTCTCTTAATTTTTTCACAAATTTCTTTTTATTTTTTATTTTCATTTTTAAATTCTTATAGTTTTTCTTTTTCATTTTTATTTTGCATTAACTTTTCTCTTTTTTAATTTTTTGCCCTTGAACTTTTATATTGTTTTCTTATTATATCTTATATGTTTTTCAATTTTTTGTATTTTTTCAAATATTTTTTTTCTATTTTCTCGTTTCATTTCATTTTTGTCTTTTTTTATTTTTTATTTTTGATTCATTATTTTTGATTTTCTTACTTTTTATATTTTATATTTTTTGTTTTGCTTTAATATTTTTTTCTTTTTTTATTTTTTATTTCTCTCTTTAATTATATTTTCATAAATTTTTATAATGTTTCAAATTTTTTTTTCTTTTCTTTTTTTATTTATCGTTGTTTCTTATTTTCTATTGTATTTTTATAATTTTTCATTAACTCCTTTTCCTTTTAAATTTTTCTTTTTTTTTTTTACTTATTTTTTCATGTGCTTTCATATTTTCTTTTGTTTTCACTTTTAAAAATTTCTACAAAACATTTTTTCTTTTTATTTTTTTTCATATTTTTGCCTCTCCATTTTTTTTTCTTGTTTTTCTAATTTTTTTCGCAAAATTTTTTTTATTTCTTCTTTCCATTTTTTTTCACACTTCCTTCGATTTTTTATTTTTCATAAATCTCTTGTCTTTTCATTTTTATTCTTTTCTTAATTTTTTCACAAATTTCTTTTTATTTTTTATTTTCATTTGTAAATTCTTATAGTTTTTTTTGTTGCATTTTCTTTTTTCGTTTTCATTTTTATTTTGCATTAACATTTCTCTTTTTTTATTTTTTGTCTTTGAATTTTTATATTGTTTTCTTATTATATCCCATATGTTTTTCAATTTTTTGTATTTTTTCAAATATTTTTTTCTATTTTCTCGTTTCGTTTCATTTTTGACTTTTTTTATTTTTTATTTTTGATTCATCATTTTTTATTTTCTTACTTTTTATATTTTTTATTTTTTGTTTTGCTTTAATTTTTTTTATTTTTTATTTCTTTCTTTATGTATATTTTCATAAATTTTGATAATGTTTTGGATTTTTTTTTCTTTTTTTATTTATCGTTGTTTCTTATTTTCTATTGTATTTTTATAATTTTTCATTAACTCCTTTTCCTTTTAAATTTTTTTTTTTACTTATTTTTTCATGTGCTTTCATATTTTCTTTTGTTTTCACTTTTTTTCTTCGTTTTAAAAATTTCTACAAAACATTTTTTCTTTTTATTTTATTTCATTTTTTTGCCCCTTCATTTTTTATTTTTTCTTATTTTTCTATTTTTTTTCGCAAAATTCTTTTTATTCTTGTTTGCATTTTTTTTCACACTTCCTTGGATTTTTTATTTTTCATAAATCTTTTGTCTTTTCATTTTTATTGTTTTCTTAATTTTTTCACAAATTTCTTTTTATTTTTTATTTTCATTTTTAAATTCTTATAGATTTTTTTTTGTTGCATTTTCTTTTTTCGTTTTCATTTTTATTTTGCTTTAACTTTTCTCTTTTTTAATTTTTTGTCTTTGAATTTTTATATTGTTTTCTTATTATATCTTATATGTTTTTCAATTTTTTGTATTTTTCGAAATATTTTTTCTATTTTCTCGTTTCATTTCATTTTTGTCTTTTTTTATTTTTTATTTTTGATTCATTATTTTTTATTTTCTTACTTTTTATATTTTATATTTTTTGTTTTGCTTTAATTATTTTCTTTTTTATTTCTTTCCTTATTTATATTTTCATAAATTTTTATAATGTTTTGGATTTTTTTATTTTTCTTTTCTTTTTTTATTTATCGTTGTTTCTTATTTTCTATTGTATTTTTCTAATTTTTCTTTTTTTTACTTATTTTTTCATGTGCTTTAATATTTTCTTTTGTTTTCACTTTTTTTCTTCGTTTTAAAAATTTCTACAAAACATTTTTTCTTTTTGTTTTATTTCATATTTTTGCCTCTTCATTTTTTATTTTTTCTTTTTTTTCTAATTTGTTTTCGCAAAATTCTTTTTATTTCTTTTTCCATTTTTTTTTTACACTTCCTTGGATTTTTTATTTTTCATAAATCTTTTGTCCTTTCATTTTTATTCTTTTCTTAATTTTTTCACAAATTTCTTTTTATTTTTTATTTTCATTTTTAAATTCTTATAGTTTTTTTGTTGCATTTTCTTTTTTCGTTTTCATTCTTATTTTGCATTAACTTTCTATTTTTTAATTTTTTGTCCTTGAATTTTTATATTGTTTTCTTATTATATCTTATATGTTTTTCAATTTTTTGTATTTTTTCAAATATTTTTTTCTATTTTCTCGTTTCATTTCATTTTTGTCTTTTTTTATTTTTTATTTTTTGTTCATTATTTTTTATTCTCTTACTTTTTATATTTTTTTCTTTTTTTATTTTTTATTTCTTTCTTTATTTATATTTTCATAAATTTTTATAATGTTTTGGATTTTTTTATGTTTTTTTCTTTTTTTATTTATCGTTGTTTCTTATTTTCTATTGTATTTTTATAATTTTTCATTAACTCCTTTTCCTTTTAAATTTTTCTCTTTTTTTTACTTATTTTTTCATGTGCTTTCATATTTTCTTTTGTTTTCATTTTTTTTCTTCGTTTTAAATATTTCTACAAAAACATTTTTTCTTTTTATTTTATTTCATATTTTTGCCTCTTCATTTTTTATTTTTCCTGTTTTTCTATTTTTTTCGCAAAATTATTTTTATTTCTTGTTTCCATTTTTTTTTCACACTTCCTTGGATTTTTTATTTTTCATAAATCTTTTGTCTTTTCATTTTTATTCTTTTCTTAATTTTTTTCACAAATTTCTTTTTATTTTTTATTTTCATTTTTAAATTCTTATAGTTTTTTTTGTTGCATTTTCTTTTTTCGTTTTCATTTTTATTTTGCATTAACTTTTCTCTTTTTTAATTTTTTGTCCTTGAATTTTTTATATTGTTTTCTTATTATATCTTATATGTTTTCCAATTTTTTCTTTTTTTTTCAAATATTTTTTTTTCTATTTTCTCGTTTAATTTCATTTTTGCCTTTTTTATTTTTTATTTTTTATTCATTATTTTTTATTTTCTTACTTTTTATATTTTATATTTTTTGTTTTGCTTTAATATTTTTTTCTTTTTTTATTTCTTTCTTTATTTATATTTTCATAAATTTTTATAATGTTTTGGATTTTTTCTTTTTCTTTTTTTTTGATTTATCGTTGTTTCTTATTTTCTATTGTATTTTTATAATTTTTCATTAACTCCTTTTCCTTTTAATTTTTCTTTTTTTTTACTTATTTTTTCATGTGCTTCATATTTTCTTTTGTTTTCATATTTTTGCCTCTTCATTTTTTATTTTTTTCTTGTTTTTCTAATTTTTTTCGCAAAATTCTTTTTATTTCTTGTTTCCATTTTTTTTTCACACTTCCTTGGATTTTTTATTTTTCATAAATCTTTTGTCTTTTGATTTTATTTTTGTCTTTTGATTCTATTTTGTCGTTTCATTTCATTTTTGTCTTTTTTTATTTTTTATTTTTGATTCATTATTTCTTATTTTCTTACTTTTTATATTTTATATTTTTTGTTTTGCTTTAATATTTTTTTTCTTTTTTTTGTTTTTTATTTCTTTCTTTATTTATATTTTCATAAATTTTTATAATGTTTTGGATTTTTTTATTTTTCTTTTCTTTTTTTATTTATCGTTTTTTTTTCTATTGTATTTTTATAATTTTTCAGTAACTCCTTTTCCTTTTAAATTTCTTTTTTTTTTTTTTTACTTTTTGCGGCTCGGGATTTTTTAAAAATTTTTTTGAAAGGAGTTTTGGCCCCAAACTTGGTAGACGTGATCCTTGTATTTTTTTTGGCATGCATAAAAAAATTCAGCTAAAAGCTTGAGGTGTTCAAGATTTTGTAACCATTTGAAAAAAGTGTCCCCATTTTAGACACTTTAATGGCTATTGGCAACAAATTTGTAAAATCTCAAATCCTCTTTAAGGGGGTGTGAGTTCTCGAGGTTTGATGAGGGATAGGGGGCCAATATAAGGGCTAAGTACCAGCACCCATTGCACATCATGTGCGCACACCCCCCGGCCCCCCCGATCGCCGAAACGCTAATGCCGTCGGTCAGGTTCTCCGGTGATGGTGCCCCGATGAAGAAAAATACGGCACCAGCACATGCTCGAGCCCAGCATGTGCTACCGCAACCCTCGGTTCGGTCCGATCTTAGACTGGGAATGAACTCCATATGCTTAGACTGAGAATGAACTCCGTATGCCTAAGTCAACCCACAAAACGAGCGTGCGGGCACTCAACCGGCCAGAGGTGCGGGATGCGTAAGCCGAGGATCGGTCGGGGACCCCTCTACGTGCTATCGATCCTGCTGTCGTAACCCTCCGTCCGATCTGATCTTAGACTAGGAATGAACTTAGTATGCCTAAGCCAACCAACGAAACGAGCGGGTGGGCGGGCACTACACCGGCCAGAGAGACGGGATGCGCAAGCCGTGGATTGATAGGGTGGTAGGTGGGTTTAGGCACATCTTCATATTTTTACGTGCCAATGCCATTTTTATGACTTGTAAATTCATACAATGCTCCCTTAAGCCTTCATGTGAAGTTTCAGGGCAAGACGACTCTTATTTTATTTTTACGACTTGTAAATTCATACAATAGTCCCTTAAGCCTTCACGTGAAGTTTCATGGCAAGACGACTCATTTTCTATTTTTCATGATTTTTGAAACTTTTTACGGTTCGAGATTTTTTAAAATTTTTTCGGAAGGAGTTTTGGCCCCAAACTTGGTAGACGTGATCCTTGTATTTTTGTTGGTATGCACAAAAAAATTTGGCTAAAAACTCGAAGTGTACAAGATTTTGTGACCATTTGAAAAAAGTGTCCCCATTTCAGATACTTTAATGGCTACTAGCAGCAAACCTGTAAAATCTCAAATGCTCTTTAAGGGGGTGTGAGTTCTCATGGTTTGATGAGGGATAGGGGGCCAATATAAGGGCCAAGTACTAGCACCCATCGCACATCATGTGCGCACACCCCCCCTCGGCCCTCCCGATCGTCGGAACCCCAATACCGCCGATCAAGTTCTCCGACGATGGTGCCCCGACGAAGAAAAATGCGACACCAGCACATGCCCGAGCCCAGCATGTGCTGCCGCAACCTTCAATCTGGTCCGATCTTAGATTGGGAATGAACTCCGTATGCCTAAGTCAACCCACGAAATGAACGTGCGGGCACTCAACCGGCCAGAGGGGCGAGATGCGTAAGCTGGGGATCGATCGGGTCCCCCTCCGCATGCTACCAATCCTGCTGCCATAACCCTCGGTCCGGTCTGATCTTAGACTGGGAATAAACTCTGTATGCCTAAGCCAACCGACGAAACGAACGGGCGGGCACTACGTCGGCCAGAGAGACGGGATGCGCAAGCCGTGGATCGATAGGCTGGTAGGTGGGTTTAGGCACATCTTCATATTTCTGTGTACCAATGCCATTTTTATTTCTTGTAAATTCATACAATGGTCCCTTAAGCCTTCACGTGAAGTTTCAAGGCAAGACGACTCATTTTTTATTTTTCATGATTTTTGAAACTTTTTACGGTTCAAGATGTTTTAAAATTTTTTCGGATGGAGTTTTGGCCCCAAACTTGGTAGACGTGATCCTTGTATTTTTGTTGGCATGCACAAAAACATTCAGCTAAAAACTTGAAGTGTACAAGATTTTTGTGACCATTTGAAAAAAGTGTCCCCATTTTAGACACTTTAATGGCTACTGGCAGCAAACTTGTAAAATCTCAAAAGCTCTTTACGGGGGTACGAGTTCTTGAGGTTTGATGAGGGATAAGGGGCCAATATAAGGGCCAAGTATCAGCACCCATTGGACATCCTGTGCACACACCCCTCTCGGCCCGCCCGATCGTCGGAACCCTAATGTCGCCGGTCAAGTTCTCTGATGATACTCCAACGATGGTGCCCCGGTGAAGAAAAATGCAGCACCAGCACATGCCCGAGCCTAGCATGTTGCTGCTGTAACTCTCGGTCCGGTCCGATCTTGGACTGGGAATGAACTCCGTATGCTTAGACTGGGAATGAACTCCATATGCCTAAGTCAACCCAAGAAATGAGCATGTGGGCGCTCAGCAGGCCAGAGGGGCGGGATGTGCAAGCCGGGGATCGGTCGAGTCCCCCTTTGGGTGCTGTAGATCCTGTTGTCGCAACCCCCGGTCCGGTCCAATCTTAGACTGGGAATGAACTTCGTATGCCTAAGACAACCAACGAGACGATCGAGCGGGCGGGCAGGCAGGCACTACGCCTGCCAGAGAGACGGGATGCGCAAGTCGTGGATCGATAGGGTGGTAGGTTAGTTTAGGCACATCTTTATATTTCTGCATGCCAATGCCATTTTTATGGCTTGTAAATTCATACAATGGTCCCTTAAGCCTTCACATGAAGTTTCATGGCAAGACGACTCGTTTTCTATTTTTCACGATTTTTGAAACTTTTTACGGTTTGAGATTTTTTAAAAATTATTTGGGAAGGATTTTTGGCCCTAAAATTGGTAGACGTGATCCTTGTATTTTTGTTGGCATGCACAAAAAAATTCAACTAAAAAATCGAAGTGTACAAGATTTTGTGACCATTTAAAAAAAATGTCCCCATTTTAGACACTTTAATGGCTACTGGCAGCAAACCTGTAAAATCTCAAATGCTCTTTAAGGGGTTGTGAGTTCTCGAGGTTTGATAAGGGATAGGGGGCCAATATAAGGGCCAAGTACCAGCACCCATTGCACATCATGTGCGCACACCCCCCCGCCCCCCGATCGTCGGAACCCCAATGCCGTCGGTCAGGTTCTTCCGCGATGCTCTGACGATGGTGCCCCGACGAAGAAAAATGCGGCATGCCCGAGCCCAGTATGTGCTGCCGCAACCCTTGATTCGATCTGATCTTAGACTAGGAATGAACTCCGTATGCTTAGATTGGGAATCAACTTTGTATGCCTAAGTCAACCCACGAAACGAACGTGCGGGTGCTCAGCCGGCCAGAGGGGCGGGATGCGCAAGCCGGGGATCGGTTGGGTCCCCCTCTGCATGCTGCTGATCTTGCTGCCACAACCCTCGGTCCGGTCTGATCTTAGACTGGGAATGCACTCCGTATGCCTAAGCCAACCGACGAAACGAGCGAGTGGACGGCCGGCCGAGCACTATGTCGGCCAAAGAGTCGGGATGCGCAAGCCGTGGATCGATAGGGTGGTAGGTGGGTTTAGGCACATCTTCATATTTCTGCATGCCAATGCCATTTTTATGGCTTGTAGATTCATACAATGGTCCCTTAAGCCTTCATGTGAAGTTTTATGGCAAGACGACTTGTTTTCTATTTTTCACGACTTTCAAAACTTTTTGCGGTTCGAGATTTTTTAAATTTTTTTGGAAGGAGTTTTGGCCCCAAACTTGGTAGACGTGATCCTTGTATTTTTGTTGGCATGCACAAAAAAATTCAACTAAAAACTCGAAGTGTACAAGATTTTGTGACCATTTGAAAAAAGTGTCCCCATTTCAGACACTTCAATGGCTACTGGCAGCAAACCTGTAAAATGTCAAATGCTCTTTTAGGGGGTGTGAGTTCTTGAGGTTTGATAAGGGATAGGGCCCAATATAAGGGCCAAGTACCAGCACCCATTGCACATCATGTGCGCGCACCCCTCTGTCCCCTCCGATCGCTAGAACCGTAATGTTGTCGGTCAGGTTCTCCGACGATGCTCCGACGATGGTGCTCGGTGAAGAAAAATGCTGCACCAGCAAATGCCCGAGCCCAGCATGTGCTGTCGCAACCCTCGGTCCGATCCGATCTTAGACTGGGAATGAACTCCGTATGCCTAAGTCAACCCACGAAACAAGCGTGCGGGCGCTCAGCCGGCCAGAGGGGCGGGATGCGTAAGCCGGGGATCGGTCGGGTCTCCCTCTGCGTGCTGTCGATCCTGCTGCCACAACCCTCAATCCGGTCTGATCTTAGACTGGGAATGAACTCCGTATGCCTAAGCCAATCGACGAAACGAGCGGACGGGCACTACGTCGGCCAGAGAGACGGGATGCGCAAGCCGTGGATCGATAGGGTGGTAGGTGGGTTTAGGCACATCTTCATATTTCTACGTGCCAATACCATTTTTATGGCTTGTAAATTCATACAATGGTCCCTTAACCTTCATGTGAAGTTTCATGGCAAGACGACTCGTTTTCTATTTTTCATAATTTTCAAAAATTTTTACGGTTCGGGATTTTTTTAAATTTTTTTGGAAGGAGTTTTGGCCCCAAACATGGTAGATGTGATCCTTGTATTTTTGTTGGCTTGCACCAAAAATTCAGCTAAAAACTCGAAGTGTACAAGATTTTGTGACCATTTGAAAAAAGTGTCCCCATTTCAGACACTTTAATGGCTACTCGCAGCAAACTTGTAAAATCTCAAATGCTCTTTAAGGGGGTGTGAGTTCTTGAGGTTTGATGAGGGACAGGGGGCCAATATAAGGGCCAAGTACATGAACCCATCACACATCCTGTGCGCACACCCCCCCGGCTCCCCCTATCGTCGGAACCCCAATGCGGCCGGTCAGGTTCTCCGGTGATGCTCCGACGATTGCGCCCCGGCGAAGAAAAATACGGCACCAGCACATGCTTGAGCCTAGCATGTGCTGCCGCAACCCTCGGTCCGGTCTGATCTTAGACTGGGAGTGAACTCTGTATGCTTAGACTGGGAATGAACTCCGTATGCCTAAGTCAACCCACGAACCAAGCGTACGGGCGCTCAGTCGGCCAGAGGGGTGGGATGCTCAAGCCGGGGATCGACTGGGTCCCCCTCTACGTGCTACCGATCCTGCTGCCGCAACACTCAGTCTGGTCTGATCTTAGACTGGGAATGAACTCCATATGCTTAAGCCAATCGACGAAACGAGCGGGCGGGCGGGCAGGATGGCATTACATCAGCCAGAGAGACGGGATGCGCCAGTCGTGGATCGATAGGGTAGTAGGTGGGTTTAGGCACATCTTCATATTTTTGTGTGCCAATACCATTTTTATGGCTTGTAAATTCATACAATGGTCCCTTAAGCCTTCACGTGAAGTTTCATGGCAAGATGACTCGTTTTCTATTTTTCATAATTTTTGAAACTTTTTACGGTTCGGGATTTTTTAAAATTTTTTCGGAAAGAGTTTTGGTCCCAAACTTGGTAGACGTGATCATTGTATCTTTTTTTGCATGCACAAAAAAATTCAGCTAAAAAATCAAAGTGTACAAGATTTTGTGAGCATTTGAAAAAAGTGTGCCCATTTCAGACACTTTAATGGCTACTGGCAGCAAACCTGTAAAATCTCAAATGCTCTTTAAGGGGGTGTGAGTTCTCGAGGTTTGATGAGGGATAGGGGGCCAATATAAGGGCCAAGTACCAGCACCCATTGCACATCATGTGTGCACACCCACCCAGCCCCCCCGATCGCCGGAACCCCAATGCCGCTTGTCAAGTTCTCCGACGATGGTGCCCCGACGAAGAAAAATACGGCACCAGCACATGCTCGAGCCCAGCATGTGCTGCTGCAACCCTCGGTCTGATCCGATCTTAGACTGGGAATGAACTCCGTATGCTTAGACTGGGAATGAACTCGTATGCCTAAGTCAACCCACGAAACGAGCGTGTGGGCGCTCAACCGGCCAGAGGGGCGGGATGCGCAAGCCAGGGATCGGCCAGATCCCCCTCTACGTGCTGTCGATCCTGCTACCGTAACCCTCAGTCCGGTCCGATCTTAGGCTGGGAATGAACTCCGTATGCCTAAGCCAACCAACAAAACGAGCGAGCGAGCGCCACGCCGACCAAAGAGATGGGATGCGCAAGTCGTGGATCGATAGGGTGTAGGTGGTTTAGGCACATCTTCATATTTCTACATGCCAATGCCATTTTTATGGCTTGTAAATTCATATAATGGTCCCTTAAGCCTTCATGTGAAGTTTCATGGCAAGACGACTCCTTTTCTATTTTTAACAATTTTTGAAACTTTTTACGGTTTTGGATTTTTTTAAATTTTTTCGGAAGGAGTTTGGACCCAAACTTGGTAGACGTGATCCCTGCATTTTTTTTGGCATGCACAAAAAAATTCAGCTAAAATCTCAAAGTGTACAAGATTTTGTGACCATTTGAAAAAAGTGTTCCCATTTCAGACACTTTAATGGCTACTGGCAGCAAACCTGTAAAATCTCAAATGATCTTTAAGGGGGTGTGAGTTCTGGAGGTTTGATGAGGGATAGGGGCAATATAAGGGCCAAGTACCAGCACTCATTGCACATCATGTGCGCACACCCCCCCTGGCCCCCCGATCGCCGAAACCCCAATGCCACCGGTCAGGTTGTCCAGCGAAGCTCCGGCGAAAGGTGCCCCGGCGAAGAAAAATATGGCACCAGCACATGCGCAAGCCCGGCATGTGCTGTCGCAATCCTCTGTTCGGTCCGGTCTTAGACTGGGAATGAACTCCGTATGCCTAAGTCAACCCACGAAACGAGCATGTGGGTGCTCAATCGGCCAGAGGGGCGGGATGCGCAAGCCGGGGATCGGTCAGGTCCCCCTCTGCCGATTCTGTTGCCGCAACCCTTGGTCCGGTCCGATCTTAGACTGGGAATGAACTCTGTATGCCTAAGCCAACTGACCAAACGAGCGGGCGGGCGGGCGGGCGGGCGCTACGCCTGCTAGAGAGACGAGATGCGCAAGCCGTAGATCGATAGGGTGGTAGGTGGGTTTAGGCACATCTTCATATTTCTCCATGCCAATGCCATTTTTATGGCTTGTAAATTCATACAATGGTCCCTTAAGCCGTCACGTGAAGTTTCATGGCAAGACGACTCGTTTTCTATTTTTCATGATTTTTGATACTTTTTACGGTTCGGGATTTTTTAAAATTTTTTCAGTAGGAGTTTTCACCCCAAACTTTGTAGACGTGATCCTTGTATTTTTTTTGGCATGCACAAAAACATTCAGTTAAAAACTTGAAGTGTAGAAGATTTTGTGACCATTTAAAAAAAGTGTCCCCATTTCAGACACTTTAATGGCTACTGGCAGCAAACTTGTAAAATCTCAAATGCTCTTTAAGGGGGTGTGAGTTCTCGAGGTTTGATGAGGGATAGGGGGCAATATAAGGGCCAAGTACCAGCACCTATCGCACATCATGTGCGCACACCCCCTGGCCCCCTGATCACCGGAACCCCAATGCCGCTGGTCAGGTTCTCCAACGATGCTTCGGCGATGGTGCCCCGACGAAGAAAAATGTGGCACCAGCACATGCCCGAGCCCAACATGTACTACCGCAACCCTTGGTCCGATCCAATCTTAGATCGAGAATGAACTCCGTATGCTTAGACTGGGAATGAACTCCGTATGCCTAAGCCAACCGACGAAACGAGCGGGCGGGTGGGCACTACGCCGGCCAGAGAGACGGGATGCGCAAGCCGTGGATCGATAGGGTGGTAGGTGGATTTAGGCACATCTTTATATTTCTGCGTGCCAATGCCATTTTTGCAGCTTGTAAATTCATACAATGGTCCCTTAAGCCTTCATGTGAAGTTTCATGGGAACACGACTCATTTTCTATTTTTCATGATTTTCAAAACTTTTTGCATTTCGAGATTTTTTAAAAATTTTTTCGAAAGGATTTTTGGCCCAAAACTTGGTAGACGTGATCCTTGTACTTTTTTTTGGCATGCAAAAAAAAATTCAGCTAAAAACTCGAAGTGTACAAGATTTTGTGACCATTTGAAAAAAGTGTCCCCATTTCAGACACTTTAATGGCTACTGGCAACAAACCTGTAAAATCTCAAATGCTCTTTAAGGGGGTGTGAGTTCTTGAGGTTTGATGAGGGATAAGGGGCCAATATAAGGGCCAAGTACCACACCCATCGCACATCTGTGCGCACACCCCCCGACCCCCCCGATCATCGGAACCCTATTGCCGTTGGTCAGGTTCTTCGACGATGCTCCGGTGATGGTGCCCCGACGAAGAAAAATACGGTGCCAGCATATGCCCAAGCCCAGCATGTTGTGCCACAACCCTCGGTCTGGTCTGATCTTAGACTGGGAATGAACTCGGTATGCTTAGACTGGGAATGAACTCCGTATGCCTAAGTCAACCCACGAAACGAGCGTGCGGGCGCTTAGCAGGCCAGAGGGGCGGGAAGCGCAAGCCGGGGATCGGTCGAGTCCCCCTCTGCGTGATGCCGATCCTGCTGCTGCAACCATCTATCCAGTTCGATCTTAGACTAGGAATGAACTCTGTATGCCTAAGCCAACCGATGAAACGAGCAGGTAGGCGGGCGGACGGGCACTACACCGGCCAAAGAGACAGGATGCTCAAGTCGCGGATCGATAGGCTGGTAGGTGGGTTTAGGCACATCTTCATATTTCTGTATGCCAATGCCATTTTCATGGCTTGTAAATTCATACAATGGTCCCTTAAGCCTTCACGTGAAGTTTCATGGCAAGATGACTCGTTTTCTATTTTTCACGATTTTCAAAACTTTTTGCAGTTTGGGATTTTTTAAAATTTTTTTGGAAGGATTTTTGGCCCCAAACTTGGTAGACATGATCCTTGTATTTTTATTGGCACGCACAAAAAAATTCAGCTAAAAACTCAAAGTGTACTAGATTTTGTGACCATTTGAAAAAACTGTCCCCATTTCAGAAACTTTAATGGCTATTGACAGCAAACCTGTAAAATCTCAAATGCTCTTTAAGGGGGTGTGAGTTCTTGAGGTTTGATGAGGGATAGGGGGCCAATATAAGGGCCAAGTACCAGCATCCATCGCACATCATGTGTGCACACCCCCCTCGGCTCCCTCGATCGTCGGAACCCCAATGCCGTCGGTCAGGTTCTCCGGTGATGTTCCGACGATTGTGCCCCGACGAAGAAAAATGTGGCACCAGCACATGCTCGAGCCCAGCATGTGCTGTCGCAACCCTTGGTCTGATTCAATATTAGACTGGGAATGAATTTCGTATGCCTAAGTCAACCCACGAAACGAGCATGCGGGCGTTCAGCTGGCCAGATGGGTGGGATTCGCAAACCTGGGATCGACCGGGTCCCTCTTTGCATGCTGCCCATCCTGCTGTCGCAACCCTCGGTCTGGTCTGATCTTGGACTGGGAATGAACTCCGTATGTCTAAGCCAACCAACGAAACGAGCGGGCGGGCAGATGGGCGGGCACTACGCCGGCCAGAGAGACGGGATACGCAAGCCGTGGATCGATAGGGTGGTAGGTGGGTTTAAGCACATCTTCATATTTCTGTGTGCCAATGCCATTTTTATGGCTTGTAAATTCATACAAAGGTCCCTTAATCCTTCATGTGAAATTTCATGGCAAGATGACTCGTTTTCTATTTTTCACGATTTTTGAAACTTTTTGCGGTTCGGGATTTTTTAAAATTTTTTTGGAAGGAGTTTTGGCCCCAAACTTGTTAGATGTGATCCTTGTATTGTTTTTGGCTTGCACAAAAAAATTCAATTAAAAACTCGAAGTGTACAAGATTTTGTGACCATTTGAAAAAAGTGTCCCCATTTTAGATACTTTAATGGCTACTGGCAGCAAACCAGTAAAATCTCAAATGCTCTTTAAGGGGGTGTGAGTTCTTGAGGTTTGATGAGGGACAGGGGGCCAATATAAGGGCCAAGTACCAGCACCCATCGCACATCATGTACGCACACCCCCCAGGCCCCCCAGATTGTTGGAACCCTAATACCGCTAGTCAAGTTCTCCGGTGATGCTCTGGCGATGGTGCCCCGACGAAGAAAAATGTGACACCAGCACATGCCCGAGCCCAGCATGTGCTACCGCAACACTTGGTCCGATCCAATCTTAGACTGTGAATGAATTTCGTATGCCTAAGTCAACCCATGAAACGAGCATAGGGGTGCTCAGTCGGCCAGAGGGGTGGGATTCGCAAGCCGGGGATCGGTCGGGTCCCTCTCTGCATGCTGCCCATCTTGTTGCCGCAACCCTCGGTCCGGTCTGATCTTGGACTGGGAATGAACTCCGTATGCCTAAGCCAACCGATGAAACGAGCGAGCGGGCGGACGGGCGGGCACTACGTCGGCCAGAGAGACGGGATGCGCAAGCCGTGGATAGATAGGGTGGTAGGTGGGTTTAGGCATATCTTCATATTTCTGCATGCCAATGCCATTTTTATGGCTTGTAAATTCATACAATGGTCCCTTAATCCTGTGTGCACACCCCCCCATTTTTATGCCATCGCACATCATGTGCGCACACCCCCACGGCCCCCCCGATCGTCGAAACCCCAATGTCGTCGGTCAGGTTCTCTGTCGATGCTCCGACGATGGTGCCCCGGTGAAGAAAAATGCAACACCAGCACATGCCCGAGCCCAGTATGTGCTGCCGTAACCCATGGTCCGATCCGATCTTTGACTGGGAATGAACTCCGTATGCTGAGACTAGAAATAAACCCCGTATGCCTAAGTCAACCCACGAAACGAGCGTGCGGGCGCTCAGCCGACCAAAAGGGCGGGATGCATAAGCCGAGGATCGATCGGGTCCCCCTCTGTGTGTTGCTGATCCTGTTGCCATAACCCTCGATCTGATTTGATCTTAGACTGGGAATGAACTCCGTATGCCTAAACCAACCGATGGAATGAGTGGGCGGCCGAGCGGGCACTACGCTGGCCAGAGAGACGGGATGCGCAAGCCGTGGATCGATTTGGTGGTAGGTGGGTTTAGGTACATCTTCATTTTTTTGTGTGCCAATGCCATTTTTATGGCTTGTAAATTCATACAGTGGTCCCTTAAGCCTTCACGTGAAGTTTCATGGCAAGACGACTCATTTTCTATTTTTCACGATTTTCAAAACTTTTTGCGGTTCGGGATTTTTTAAAATTTTTTCGGAAGGAGTTTTGGCCCCAAACTTGGTGGACGTGATCCTTGTATTTTTTTTGGCATGCACAAAAAAATTCAGCTAAAAACTCGAAGTGTACAAGATTTTGTGACCATTTGAAAAAAGTGTCCCCATTTCAGACACTTTAATGGCTACTGGCAGCAAACCTGTAAAATCTCAAATGCTCTTTAAAGGGGTGTGATTTCTCGAGGTTTGATGACGGATAGGGGGCCAATATAAGGGCCAAGTACTAGCACCCATCGCACATCATGTGCGCACACCCGCCCTGGCCCCCCTGATCGTTGAAACCCCAATACCGCCGGTCAGGTTCTCCGACGATGCTCCGGTGATGGTGCCCCGACGAAGAAAAAAGCGGCACCAGCACATGCCCGAACCCAGCATGTGATGACGCAACCCTTGGTTCGGTCCGATCTTAGACTGGGAATGAACTCTGTATGCTTAGACTGGGAATGAATTCAATATGCCCAAGTCAACCCACAAAATAAGCGTGCGGGCATTCAGTCAGCCAGAGGGGCGAGAAGCGCAAGACGGGGATCGGTCGGGTCCCCCTCTACGTGCTGCTGATCCTACTATCGCAACCCTCGGTCCGATCTGATCTTAGACTGGTAATGAACTCCGTATGCCTAAGCCAACCGATGAAACGAACGGGCGGGCAGGCCGGCGGGCACTACACCGGCCAGAGAGACGGGATGCGTAAGCCGTCGATTGATAGAGTGATAGGTGGGTTTAGGCACATCTTCGTATTTCTACATGCCACTACCATTTTTATGGCTTGTAAATTCATACAATGGTCCCTTAAGCCTTCACGTGAAGTTTCATGGCAAGACGACTCGTTTTCTATTTTTCATGATTTTCGAAACTTTTTACGGTTTGGGATTTTTTAAAATTTTTTCGAAAAAATTTTTGGCACTAAACTTGGTAAAACTGATCCTTGTATTTTTGTTGGCATGCGTAAAAACATTCAGCTAAAAACTCGAAGTGTACAAGATTTTGTGACCATTTGAAAAACGTGTCCCCATTTCAGACACTTTAATGGCTAATGGCAGCAAACCTGTAAAATCTCAAATGCTCTTTAAGGGGGAGTGAGTTCTCGAGGTTTGATGAGGGATAGGGGGCCAATATAAGGGCCAAATACCAGCACCCATCGCACATCATGTGCGCACACCCCCTGGCCCCCCCGATCACTGGAACCCCAATGCCGCCGGTTAGGTTCTCTGACGATGCTCCAGCGATGGTGCCCTGACGAAGAAAAATGTGGCACCAACACATGCTCAAGCCTAGCATGTGCTGCCGTAATCCTCGGTCCAGTCTGGTCTTAGACTGGGAATGAACTCTGTATGCTTAGACTGGGAATGAACTCTGTATGCCTAAGTCAACCCATGAAACGAGCGTACGGGCGCTCAGCCGGCCAGAGGGGCAGGATGTGTAACCGGGGATCGATCGGGTCCCCCTCTACGTACTACCGGTCCTGCTGTCGCAACCCTCAGTTCGGTTCAATCTTAGATTGGGAATTCACTCCGTATGCCTAAGCCAACCGACGAAACGAGCGAGCGGGCGGGCGGGCGAGCATTACGTCGGCCAGAGAGACGGGATGCGCAAGCCGTTGATCGATAGGGTGGTAGGTGGGTTTAGGCACATCTTCATATTTCTACATGCCAATGCCATTTTTAGGGCTTGTAAATTCATACAATGGTCCCTTAAGCCTTCCCGTGAAGTTTCATGGCAGGACGACTCGTTTTCTATTTTTCATGATTTTTGAAACTTTTTACGGTTCGGGATTTTTTAAACATTTTTCGGAAGGAGTTTTGGTCCCAAACTTGGTAAGCATGATCCTTGTATTTTTGTTGGCATGCACAAAAAAATTCAGCTAAAAACTTAAAGTGTACAAGATTTTGTGACCATTTGAAAAAAGTGTCCCCATTTTAGACACTTTAATGGCTACCGGCAGCAAACCTGTAAAATCTCAAATGCTCTTTAAGGGGTGTGAGTTCTCGAGGTTCGATGAGGAATAGGGGGCCAATATAAGAGCCAAGTACCAGATCCCATTGCACATCATGTGTGCACACCCCCCGGCCCCCCCAATCACCGGAACCCTAATATAGTCGGTCAGGTTCTCCGGCAATGCTCCGATGATGGTGCCCCGACGAAGAGAAATACGGCACCAGCACATGCCCGAGCCCAGCATGTGCTGCTGCAACCCTCGGTTCGGTCCAATCTTAGACTGGGAATGAACTCCGTATGCTTAGACTGAGAATGAACTCTGTATGCCTAAGTCAACCCACGGAACGAGCGTGCAGGCACTCAGTCGGCCAGAGGGGCGATATGCACAAGCTGACGATCGGTCGGGTCCCACTTTGCATGCTATCGATCTTGCTACCGTAATCCTCAGTCTGGTCCGATCTTAGACTGGGAATGAACTCCGTATGCCTAAGCCAACAGACGAAACGAGCGGGCGGGTGGGCACTACGCCGGTCAGAGAGATGGGATGTACAAGCCGTGGATCGATAGGGTGGTCGGTGGGTTTAGGCACATCTTCATATTTTTGCATGCCAATGCCATTTTTATAGCTTGTAAATTCATACAATGGTCCCTTAAGCCTTCACATGAAGTTTCATGGCAAGACTACTCGTTTTCTATTTTTTACGATTTTTGAAATTTTTTACGGTTCGGGATTTTTTATAACTTTTTCAGAAGGTGTGTTGGCTCCAAACTTGGTAGACATGATCCTTGTATTTTCTTTGCCATGCACAAAACAATTCAGCTAAAAACTCAAAGTGTACAAGATTTTTTGATCATTTGAAAAAAACTGTCCCCATTTCAAACACTTTAATGGCTACTGGCAGCAAACCTGTAAAATCTCAAATCCTCTTTAACATGGTGTGAGTTCTTGAGGTTTAATGAGGGATAGGGGGCCAATATAAGGGCCAAGTACTAGCACCAATCACACATCATGTGCGCACACCCCCCCGGCCCCCCCGATCACCGGAACCCTAATGCCGTCGGTCAGGTTCTTTGGCGATGCTCCGGCGATGGTGCCCTGGCGAAGAACAATGCGGCACCAGCACATGCCCGAGCCCAGCATGTGCTGTCGCAACCCTCGGTCTGGTCTGATCTTAGACTGGGAATGAACTTCGTATGCTTAGAATGGGAATGAACTCCGTATGCCTAAGTCAACCCACGAAACGAGCGTGCGAGCGCTCAGTCGGCCAGAGGGGCAGGATGCGCAACTGGGGATCGATTGGGTCCCCCTCTACATACTGTCAGTCCTGCTGCCGCAACCCTCAGTCCAGTTCCATCTTAGATTGGGAATTCACTCCGTATGCCTAAGCCAACCGACGAAACGAGCGAGCGGGCGGGCGGGCGAGCACTACGTCAGCCAGAGAGACGGGATGCGCAAGCCATGGATCGATAGGGTGGTAGGTGGGTTTAGGCACATCTTCATATTTCTACATGCCAATGCCATTTTTTTGGCTTGTAAATTCATACAATGGTCCCTTAAGCCTTCATGTGAAGTTTCATGGCAGGACGACTCGTTTTCTATTTTTTATGATTTTTGAAACTTTTTACGGTTCGGGATTTTCTAAAAATTTTTCGGAAGGAGTTTTGGTCCCAAACTTAGTAAACGTGATCCTTGTATTTTTGTTGGCATGCACAAAAAAATTCAGCTAAAAACTCAAAGTGTACAAGATTTTGTGACCATTTGAAAAAAGTGTCCCCATTTTAGACACTTTAATGGCTACCGGCAGCAAACCTGTAAAATCTCAAATGCTATTTAAGGGGGAGTAAGTTCTCGAGGTTTGATGAGGGATAGGGGGCCAACATAAGGGCCAAATACCAGCATCCATCGCACATCATGTGCGCACACCCCCCGACCCCTCGATCACTGGAACCCCAATGCCGCCGGTCAGGTTCTCCGACGATGCTCCGGCGATGGTGCCCCGACGAAGAAAAATGTGGCACCAACACATGCCCAAGGATCAGCACCCATCGTACATCCTGTGCGCACAACCCCCCAGCCCCCCAGATCGTCGGAACCCCAATGCCGCAGGTTAGGTTCTCTGGCGATGCTCCGGCGATGGTGCCTCGACAAAGAAAAATACGACACCAGCACTTGCCCGAGCCCAGCATGTGCTGTTGCAACCCTCGGTCCAGTCTGATCTTAGACTGGGAATGAACTACGTATGCTTAGACTGGGAATAAACTCCGTATGCCTAAGTCAACCTGCGAAATGAGCGGACGGGCGCTCAGCCGGCCAGAGGGGCGAGATGCGCAAGTCGGGGATCAGTCGGGTCCCCCTCTGTGTGCTGACAAACCTGCTACCGCAACCCTCAGTCTGGTTCAATCTTAGACTGGGAATTCACTCCGTATGCCTAAGCCAACCGACGAAATAAGTGAGCGGGTGGGCGGGCGAGCACTACATCGACCAGAGAGACGGGATGCGCAAGTTATGGATTGATAGGGTGGTAGGTGGGTTTAGGCACATCTTCATATTTCTAAATGCCAATGACATTTTTATGGCTTGTAAATTCATACAATGGTCCCTTAAGCGTTCACGTGAAGTTTCATGGCAGGACGACTCGTTTTTTATTTTTCACGATTTTTGAAACTTTTTACGGTTTGGGATTTTTTTAAATTTTTTCGGAAGAAGTTTTGGTCCCAAACTTGGTAGACGTGATCCTTGTATTTTTGTTGGCAATGCCAAAAAAATTCAGCTAAAAACTCAAAGTGTACAAGATTTGGTGACCATTTGAAAAAAGTGTCCCCATTTCAGACACTTTAACGACTACTGGCAGCAAACCTGTAAAATCTCAAATGCTCTTTAAGGGGTGTGAGTTCTCGAGGTTTGATGAGGGATAAGGGGCCAATATAAGGGCCAAGTACCAGCACCCATCGCACATCATGTGTCCACACCACCCCCGGCACCCCCCGATCGCTGGAACCCCATGCGGTCGGTTAGGTTCTCCGGCGATGCTCCGATGATGGTGCCCTAACAAAGAAAAATGCGGCACCAGCACATGCCCGAGCCCAGCATGTGCTGCCGCAACCCTCGGTCTGGTCCAATCTTAGACTGGGAATGAACTCCGTATGCTTAGACTGTGAATGAACTCCGTATGCCTAAGTCAACCCACGGAACGAGCGTGCAGGCACTCAGCCGGCCAGAGGGGCGGTATGCACAAGCCGACGATCGATCGGGTCCCACTCTGCATGCTGTCGATCCTACTGCTGTAATCCCTGGTCTGGTCCGATCTTAGACTGGGAATGAATTTCGTATGCCTAAGCCAACCGACGAAACGAACGGGCGGGTGGGTACTACACCGGCCAGAGAGATGGGATGCACAAGCCGTGGATCGATAGGGTGGTCGGTGGGTTTAGGCACATCTTCATATTTCTGCATGCCAATGCCATTTTTATGGCTTGTAAATTCATACAATGGTCCCTTAAGCCTTCACGTGAAGTTTCATGGCGAGACCAGTCGTTTTCTATTTTTCACGATTTTCAAAATTTTTTACGGTTCGGGATTTTTTAAAATTTTTTTGGAAGGAGTTATGGCCCCAAACTTTGTAGACGTGATCCTTGTATTTTTTTTTTGCAGGAACAAAAAAATTCAGCTAAAAACTCCAAGTGTACAAGATTTTGTGACCATTTGAAAAAAGTGTCCCCATTTCAGACACTTTAATGGCTACTGGCAGCAAACCTGTAAAATCTCAAATGCTCTTTAAGGGGGTGTGAGTTTTCGAGGTTTGATGAGGGATAGGGAGCCAATATAAGGGCCAAGTACCAGCACCCATCGCACACCATGTGCACATACCCCCCTCGGCGCCCCCGATCACCGGAACCCTAATACCGCCGTTCAGGTTCTCCGACGATGTTGCCCCGATGAAGAAAAATACGGTACCAGCACATGCCCGAGCCCAGCATGTGCTACCGTAACCGTCGGTTCAGTCCGATCTTAGACTGGGAATGAACTCCATATGCTTAGACTGGGAATGAACTCCGTATGCCTAAGTCAACCCACGAAACGAGTGTGCAGGCGCTCAGCTGGCCAGAGAGGGGAGATGCGCAAGCCGGGGATCGGTCGGGTCCCCATCTGCATGCTGTCGATCCTGCTGCCGCAACCCTTGGTCCGATCCAATCTTAGACTGGGATTGAACTCTGTATGCCTAAGCCAACCGGGCAGACGAGCAGACGGGCACTACGTCGACAGAGAGACGGGATGCGCAAGCCGTGGATCGATAGGGTGGTAGGTGGGTTTAGGCACATCTTCATATTTCTGCATGCCAATTCCATGTAAATTCATACAATGATCTCTTAAGCCTTCACGTGAAGTTTCATGGCAAGACGACTCGTTTTCTATTTTTCACAATTTTCAAAACTTTTTACGGTTCGGGATTTTTTAAAATTTTTTCGAAAGGGATTTTGGCCGTAAACTTGGTAGACGTGATCCTTGTATTTTTGTTGGCATGCACAAAAAAATTCAGCTAAAAACTCAAAGTGTACAAGATTTTGTGACCATTTGAAAAACGTGTCCCCATTTTAGACACTTTAATGGCTACTGGCAGCAAACCTGTAAATCTCAAATGCTCTTTAACTGGGTGTGAGTTCTTGAGGTTTGATGAGGGATAGGGGGCCAAAATAAGGGCCAAGTACCAGCACCCATCACACATCATGTTCGTACACCCCTTCTGGCCCCCCGATCGCTGGAACCCCATTGTCGCTGGTCAGGTTCTCTGGTGATGCTCCGACGATGGTGCCCCGGTGAAGAAAAATACAGCACCAACACATTCCCGAGCCTAGCATGTGCTGTCGCAACCCTTGGTCCGGTTTGATCTTCGACTGGGAATGAACTCCGTATGCTTAGACTGGGAATGAACTCCGTATGCCTAAGTCAACCCACGAAACGAGCATGCAGGTGCTCAGCCGACCAGAAGGGCAGGATGCGTAAGCCGAGGATCGGTCGGGTCCCCCTTTGCAATCTATCAATCCTACTACTGAAACCCTTGATCTGGTCTAATCTTAGATAGGGAATGAACTCTGTATGCCTAAGCCAACCGACGAGACGAGAGGACGGGCGGGCCGGCAGTACGCCAGCCAGAGAGACAGGATGCGCAAGCCGTGCATCGATAGGGTGGTAGGTGGGTTTAGGCACATCTTCATATTTCTATGTGCCAATGCCATTTTTATGGCTTGTAAATTCATACAATGGTCCCTTAAGCCTTCACGTGAAGTTTCATGGCAAGACGACTCCTTTTCTATTTTTCACCATTTTTGAAACATTTTACGGTTTGAGATTTTTTAAAATTTTTTCGGAAGGAATTTTGGCCCCAAACTTGGTAGACGTGATCCTTGTATTTTTGTTGGCATGCACAAACAAATTCAGCTAAAAACTCGAAGTGTACGAGATTTTGTGACCATTTGAAAAAAGTGTCCCTATTTCAGACACTTTAATGGCTACTGGCAGCAAACTTGTAAAATCCCAAATGCTCTTTAAAGGGGTGTGATTTCTCGAGGTTTGATGACGGATAGGGGGCCAATATAAGGGCCAAGTACTAGCACCCATCGCACATCATGTGCGCACACCCGCCCCGACCTCCCCGATCGTCGGAACCCCAATGCCGTCGGTCAGGTTCTTCGACGATGCTCCGGAGATGGTGCCCCGACGAAGAAAAAAGTGACACCAGCTCATGCTCGAACCTAGCATGTACTGCCGTAACCCCTGCTCCGGTCCGATCTTAGACTAGGAATGAACTCTGTATGCTTAGACTGGGAATGAATTCAATATGCCCAAGTCAACCCACAAAATGAGCGTGCAGGCACTCAGTCGGCCAGAGGGGCGAGAAGCGCAAGCCGTGGATCGATAGGGTGGGAAGGTGGGTTTAAGCACATCATCATATTTCTACGAGCCAATGCCATTTTTATGGCTTGTAAATTCATACAATGGTCCTTTAAGCCTTCACGTGAAGTTTCTTCGCAAGACGGCTTGTTTTATATTTTTCACGAATTTAAAAACTTTTTACGGCTCGGGATTTTTTAAAATTTTTTCGGAAGGAGTTTTGACCCCAAACTTGGTAGACATGATCCTTGTATTTTTATTGGCATGCACAAAAGAATTCAGCTAAAAACTCGAAGTGTACAAGATTTTGTGACGATTTGAAAAAAGTGTTACCATTTCAGACACTTTAATGGCTACTGGCAACAAACCGGTAAAATCTCAAATGCTCTTTAAGGGGGTGTGAGTTCTCAAGGTTTGATGAGGGATAGGGGGCAATATAAGGGCCAAGTATCAGTACCCATCGCACATCATGTGCGCACACCCCCCGGCCCCCCCGATCGTCGAAACCCCAATGCCGTCGATCAGGTTCTCCGGTGATGGTGCCCCGGTGAAGAAAAATGTGGTACCAGCACATGCCCGAGCCCAGTATGTGCTGTTGCAACCCTCGGTCCGGTCCGATCTTAGACTGGGAATGAACTCCGTATGCCTAAGTCAACCCACGAAACGAGCGTGCGGGCGTTTAGTCAGCCAGAGAGGCGGGATGTGTAAGTCGGGGATCAGCTGGGTCCCCCTCTGCATGCTACCGATCCTGCTACCATAACCTCGATTGGGTCCAATCTTAGACTGGGAATGAACTCCGTATGCCTAAGCCAATCGACGAAACGATCGGGCGGGCGGGTACTACACCGGCCAGAGAGACGGGATGCGCAAGCCGTGGATCGATAGGGTGGTAGGTGGGTTTAGGCACATCTTCATATTTCTGCATGCCAATGCCATTTCTATGGCTTGTAAATTCATACAATGGTCCCTTAAGCCTTCATGTGAAGTTTCATGGCAAGATGACTCGTTTTCTATTTTTCACTATTTTTGAAACTTTTTATGGTTCGGGATTTTTTAAAATTTTTTCGGAAGGAGTTTTGGCCCCAAACTTGGTAGACGTGATCCTTGTATTTTTGTTGGCATGCACAAAAAAATTCAGCTAAAAACTCGAAGTGTACAAGATTTTGTGACCATTTGAAAAAACTGTCCCCATTTCAAGCACTTTAATGGCTACTGGCAGCAAACCTATAAAATCTCAAATGCTCTTTAAAGGGGCTGAGTTCTCGAGGTTTGATGTGGGATAGGGGGCCAATATAAGGGCCAAGTACCAGCACCCATCGCACATCATGTGCGCACACCCCCCGGCCCCCCGATCGTCGGAACACCAATGCCACCGGTCAAGTTCTCCGGTGATGCTCCGACGATGGTACCCCGGTGAACAAAAATACGGCACCAGCTCATGCCCGAGCCCAGCATGTGCTGCCATAACCCTCGGTCCGGTCCAATCTTAGACTGGGAATGAACTCCGGATGCCTAAGTCAACCCATGAAACAAGCGTGCGGGCGCTCAGTCGGCCAGAGGGAAGGGATACGCAAGCCGAGGATCGGTCGGGTCCCCCTCTGTGTGCTATCAATCCTGCTGTTGCAACCCTAGGTTCGGTCCGATCTTAGACTAATAATGAACTCCGTTTGCCTAAGCCAACCGATGAAACGAGCGGGCGGGCAGACGGGCGGGCACTACGCCGGCTAGAGAGAGGGGATGCGCAAGCCATGGACCGATAGGGTGGTAGGTGGGTTTAGGAACATCTTCATATTTCTACGAGCCAATGCCATTTTTTTGGCTTGTAAATTCATACAATGCTCCGTTAAGCCTTCACGTGAAGTTTCATGGCAAGACGACTCGTTTTCTATTTTTCACGATTTTCAAAAACTTTTTGCGGTTGGGGATTTTTTAAAATTTTTTCAGAAGGATTTTTGGCCCGAAACTTGGTAGATGCGATCCTTGTATTTTTTTTTTGGCATGCATAAAAAAATTCAGCTAAAAACACGAAGTGTACAAGATTTTGTGACCATTTGAAAAAAGTCTCCCCATTTCAGACACTTTAAAGGCTACTGGCAGCAAACCTGTAAAATCTGAAATGCAATTTAAGGGGGTGTGAGTTCTCGAGGTTTGATGAGGAATAGGGGGCCAATATAAGGGCCAAGTACCAGCACCCATCGCACATCATGTGCGCACACCCCCTCGGCCCCCCCGATCATCGGAACCCCAATGCTGTCGGTCAGGTTCTCTGGGGATGCTCCAACGATGGTGCCCTGACGAAGAAAAATTTGGCACCAGCACATGCCCGAGCCCAGCATGTGCTACTGCAACCCTTGGTCCGATCCAATCTTAGACTGGGAATGAACTCCATATGTTTAGGCTGGGAATGAACTCCGTATGCCTAAGTCAACCCACGAAATGAGCGTGCAGGCGCTCAGCCAGCCAGAGGGGCAGGATGCGCAAGTCGGGGATCAGCCGAGTCCCCCTCTGCGTCCTGTCGATCTTGCTGCTGCAACCCATGGTTCGGTCCGATCTTAGACTGGGAATGAACTCCGTATGCCTAAGGCAGCCGATGAAACGAACGGGCGGTGGGGCAGGCACTATGCCGGCCAAAGAGACGGGATGCGCAAGTCGTGGATTGATAGGGTGGTAGGTGGGTTTAGGTGCATATTCATATTTCTACATGCCAATGCCATTTTTATGGCTTGTAAATTCATACAATGGCCCCTTAAGCCTTCACGTGAAGTTTCATGGCAAGACGACTCGTTTTCTATTTTTCACGATTTTTGAAACTTTTTGTGGTTTGGGATTTTTTAAAATTTTTTTGGAAGGACTTTTGGACCCAAACTTGGTGGACGTGATCCTTGTATTTTTACTGGCATGCACAAAAAAATTCAGCTAAAAACTCGAAGTGTACAAGATTTTGTGACCATTTGAAAAAAGTGTCCCCTTTTTGGACACTTTAATGGCTACTGGCAGCAAACCTGTAAAATCTCAAATGCTCTTTAAGTGGGTGTGAGTTCTCAAGGTTTGATGAGGGATAGGGGAACAATATAAGGGCCAAGTACCAGCACCCATTGCACATCATGTGCACACACCCCCCTGGCCCCCCGATCGTCAGAACCCCAATGTCGCCAGTCAGGTTCTTCGACGATGCTCCGACGATGGTGCACCGACGAAGAAAAATGCGACACCAGCACATGCCCGAGCCCAGCATGTGCTACCGCAACCCTCAGTCCAATCCGATCTTAGACTAGGAATGAACTCCGTATGTTTGCCTAAGTCAACCCACGAAACGAGTGTACGGGCGCTCAGCCAGCCAGAGGGGCGGGATGCACAAGCCGGGAATCGATCGGGTCCCCCTTTGCGTCCTGTCGATCCTGCTGCCGCAACCCTCGATCTGGTCTGATCTTAGACTATGAATGAACTCCGTATGCCTAAGCCAACCGACGAAAAGTGTGGGCGTATGGGTGGGTGGGCACTACGCTGGCCAAAGAGAGGGGATGCACAAGCCGTGGATCGATAGGGTGGAAGGTGGGTTTAGGCCCATCTTCATATTTCTGCATGCCAATGGCATTTTTATGGCTTGTAAATTCATACAATGGTCCCTTAAGCCTTCACGTGAAGTTTCATGGCAAGACGACTCGTTTTCTTTTTTTCATGATTTTCGAAACTTTTTGCAGTTCGGGATTTTTTAAAATATTTTCAGAAGGAGTTCTGGCATCAAACTTGGTAGACATGATCCTTGTATTTTTGTTAGCGTGCACAAAAAAATTCAGCTAAAAACTCGAAGTGTAAAAGATTTTGTGACCATTTGAAAAAAGTGTCCCCATTTCAGACACTTTAATGGCTACTGACAGCAAACCTGTAAAATCTAAAATGCTCTTTAAGGGGGTGTGAGTTCTCAAGGATTGATGAGGGAAAGGGGGAAAATATTAGGGCCAAGTACCTGCACCCATCGCACATCATGTGCGCACACCCCCCGGCCCCCCGATCGTCAAAACCCCAATGCCGTCGGTCAAGTTCTCCAACGATGCTCTAGCGATGGTGCCCCGGTGAAGAAAAATGTGGCACCAGTACATGCCCGAGCCCAGCATGTGCTGCCGCCACCCTCGGTCCGGCCCGATCTTAGACTGAGAATGAACTCTGTATGCCTAAGTCAACCCGCGAAACGAGCGTGCGGGTGCTCAGCCGACCGGAGGGGCGAGATGCGCAAGTCGAGGATCGGTCAAGTCCCCTTGTACGTGCTGTCGATCCTGCTGTCGCAACCCTCAGTCCGGTCTGATCTTAGACTGGGAATGAACTCCGTATGCCTAAGCCAATCGACGAAACGAGCGGACGGGCGGACGGGCACTACGTCGGCCAGAGAGACGGGATTCGCAAGCCCTGGATCGATAGGGTGGTAGGTGGGTTTAGACACATCTTCATATTTCTGCATGCCAATGCCATTTTAGAGGCTTGTAAATTCATGCAATGCTCCCTTAAGCCTTCACGTGAAGTTTCATGGCAAGCAACTCGTTTTCTATTTTTCACGATTTTCAAAACTTTTTGCGGTTCGAGATTTTTTAAAATTTTTTCGGAAGGAGTTTTGGCCCCAAATATGGTAAACGTGATCCTTGTATTTTTGTTGTTGTGCACAAAACAATTCAGCTAAAAACTCCAAGTGTAGGAGATTTTGTGACCATTTGAAAAAAGTGTCCGCATTTCAGACACTTTAATGGCTACTGGCAGCAAACCTGTAAAATCTCAAATGCTCTTTAAGGGGGTGTGAGTTCTCGAGGTTTGATGAGGGACAGGGGGCCAATATAAGGGCCAAGTACCAGCACCTATCTCACATCAAGTGTGCACACCCCCCGGCCCCCTCGATCGTCGGAACCCCAATGCCGTCGGTCAGCTTCTCCTATGATGCTCCGGCGATGTTGCCCCAGTGAAGAAAAATGCAGCACTAGCACATGCTTGAGCCCAGCATGTGCTGCCCAACCCCCGGTCCGGTCTGATCTTAGACTAGGATTGAACTCCGCATGCTTAGACTGGGAATGAACTCCATATGCCTAAGTCAACCCAACGGGCGCTTAGCCGACCAGAGGGATGGGATGCGCAAGCCAGGGGTCAGTCGGGTCCCCCTCTGCGTGCTGCCAATCCTGCTACTGCAACCCTCGGTCTGGTCCAATCTTAGACAAGGAATCAACTTCGTATGCCTAAGCCAACCGACGAAACGAGAGGCGGGTGGGCGGTCGGGCACTACGCCTGTCAGAGAGACGGGATGCGCAAGCCGTGGATCGATAAAGTGGTAGGTGGGTTCAGGCATATCTTCATATTTCTACGTGCCAATGCCATTTTTATGGCTTGTAAATTCATACAATGGTCCCTTAAGCCTTCACGTGAAGTTTCATGGCAAGACGACTCGTTTTTTATTTTTCATGATTTTGGAAACTTTTTACGGTTTGGGATTTTCTTAAATTTTTTCGGAAGGAGTTTTGGCTTGGTAGACGTGATCCTTGTATTTTTCTTGGCATGCAAAAAAAAATTCAGCTAAAAACTCGAAGTGTAGAAGATTTTGTGACCATTTAAAAAAAATGTCCCCGTTTCAGACACTTTAATGGCTACTGACAGCAAACCTGTAAAATCTCAAATGCTCTTTAAGGGGGTGTGAGTTCTCGAGGTTTGATGAGGGATAGGGGGCCAATATAAGGGCCAAATATAAGGCACCCATCGCACATCTTGTGCACACACCCCCCGGCCACCTGACCGTCGGAACCCCAATGTCGCCGGTCAGGTTCTCCGGTGATGCTCCGACGATGGTGCCCCGACGAAGAAAAATGCGACATTAGCACATGCCCAAGCCCAGCATGTGCTGCCGCAACCCTCGGTCCGGTCCGATCTTAGACTGGGAATGAACTTCGTATGCTTAGACTGGGAATGAACTCCGTATGCCTAAGTCAACCCATGAAACGACCGTGCGAGCGCTCAGCCGACCAGAGGGGCGGGATGCTAGGCCGTGGTTCGACCGGGTCCCCCTCTACGTGCTGTCGATCCTGCTACCGCAATCCTCGGTCTGGTCTGATCTTAGACTGGGAATGAACTCCGTATGCCTAAGCCAATCGACGAAACGAGCGGGCGTGCGGGCGGACGGGCACTATGCCGGCCAGAGAGACGGGATGCACAAGCCGTGGATCGATAGGGTGGTAGGTGGGTTTTGGCACAACTTCATATTTCTACGTGCCAATGCCATTTTTATGGCTTGTAAATTCATACAATGGTCCCTTAAGCCTTCACGTCAAGTTTCATGGCAAGACGACTCATTTTCTATTTTTCACTATTTTTGAAACTTTTTGCGGTTCGAGATTTTTTTAAATATTTTCGGAAAGATTTTTGGCCCCAAACTTGGTAGACGTGATCCTTGTATTTTTGTTGGTATGCACAAAAAAATTCAGCTAAAAACTCGAAGTGTAGAAGATTTTGTGACCATTTGAAAAAAATGTCCCCATTTCAGACACTTTAATGGCTACTGGCAGCAAACCTGTAAAATCTCAAATGCTCTTTAAGGGGGTATGAGTTCTCGAGGTTGGATTAGGAAAAGGGGGCCAATATAAGGGCCAAGTACCAGCACCCATTGCTCATCATGTGCGCACACCCCCCGGCCCCCCCGATCGCTGGAACCCTAATTTCGTCAGTCAGGTTCTCCGACGATGGTGCCCCGATGAAGAAAAATACGACACCAGCACATGCTGGAGCCCATCATGTGTTACCGTAACCCTCGGTCTGATCTGATCTTAGACTGGGAAAGAACTCTGTATGCTTAGATTGAGATTGCACTCCGTATGGCTAAGTCAACCCACGAAATGAGCGTGTGGGCACTCATCCAGCCAGAGGGGCGAGATACGTAAGTCGGGGATCATCCAGGTCCCCCTCTGTGTGTTACCGATCCTACTGTCACAACCTTCAGTCTGTCCGATCTTAGACTAGGAATGAACTCCGTATGCCTAAGCCAACCGACGAAACGAGCGTGCGGGCAGGCACTACGCCGGCTAAAGAGACGGGATGCGCAAGCCATGGATCGATAGGGTGGTAGGTGGGTTTAGGCACATCTTCTTATTTCTATGTGCCAATGCCATTTTTATGGCTTGTAAATTCATACAATGGTCCCTTAAGCCTTCACGTGAAATTCCATGGCAAGACGACTCATTCTCTATTTTTCACGATTTTTGAAAACTTTTTACGGTTAGGGATTTTTTCAAATTTTTTTGAAAAGAAGTTTCGGCCCCAAACTTGGTAGACGTGATCCTTGTATTTTTGTTGGCATGCACAAAAACATTCAGCTAAAAACTCGAAGTGTACAAGCTTTTGTGACCATTTGAAAAAAGTCTCCCCATTTCAGACACTTTAATGGCTACTGGCAGCAAACCTGTAAAATTTCAAATGCTCTTTAAGGGGGCGTGAGTTCTCGAGGTTTGATGAGGGATATGGGGCCAATATAAGGGCCAAGTACCAGCACCCATTGCATATCACGTGCGCACACCCCCCCGGTCCCCCCGATCGTCGGAACCAAAATGCCATCGATCAGGTTCTCCGGTGATGCTCCGGCGATGGTGCCCCGATGAAGAAATATACGGCACCAGTACATGCCCGAGCCCAGCATGAGCTGTCGCAACCCTCAGTCCAGTCCGATCTTAGACTGGGAATGAACTCCGTATGCCTAAGTCAACCGATAAAACGAGCGTGCGTGCGCTCAGCCGGCCAGAGGGGCAGGATGCATAAGCCGGGGATCAGCCGAATCCCCCTCTGCGTGCTGTCGATCTTGCTGACACAACCCTCGGTCCGGTCTGATCTTAGACTGGGAATGAACTTCGTATGCCTAAGCCAACCGATAAAACGAGCGGAAGGGCGGGCGGGAGGGCGGGCACTACGTCGGCCAGAGAGACGGGATGCGCAAGCCGTGGATCGATAGGGTGGTAGGTGGGTTAAGCCACATCTTGATATTTCTGCATGCCAATGCCATTTTCATGGCTTGTAAATTCATACAATGGTCCTTTAAGCCTTCACGTGAAGTTTCATGGCAAGACGACTCGTTTTCTATTTTTCACGAATTTGAAAACTTTTTGAGGTTTAGGATTTTTTAAAATTTTTTTGAAAGGATTTTTGGCCCCAAACTTGGTAGACATGATCCTTGTATTTTTTTTGGCATGCACAAAAACTTTCAGCTAAAAACTCAAAGTGTACAAGATTTTGTGACCATTTGAAAAAAGTGTCTCCATTTCAGACACTTTAATGGCTATTGGTGGCAAAACTGTAAAATCTCAAATGCTCTTTAAGGGGGTGTGAGTTCTAGAGCTTTGATGAGGTATAGGGGGACAATATAAGGGCCGAGCACCAGCACCCATCACACATCATGTGCGCACACCACCCCGGCCCCCTGATCATCGAAACCTCAATGTCGTCGATCAGGTTCTCCGGTGATGGTGCCCCGGTGAAGAAAAATGCGGCACCAGCATGTGCTGCCGCAACCCTCGGTCTGGTCCGATCATAGATTGGGAATGAACTTCGTAAGCTTAGATTGGAATGAACTCCATATGCCTAAGTCAACCCACGAAACGAGGGTGCAGGTGCTCAGCTGACCAGAGGGGTGGGATGCGCAAGCTCGGGATCGGTTGGGTCCCCCTTTGCGTGCTGTCGATCCTGTTGCCGTAACTTTCGGTTTGATCCGATCTTAGACTGGAAATGAACTCCGTATGCCTAAGCCAACTGATGAAACGAGCGAACAGGCGGGCGGGCGGGCGGGCACTACGCCTGTCAGAGAGAAGGGATGCGCAAGCCGTGGATCGGTAGGGTGGTAGGTGGGTTTAGGCACATCTTCATATTTCTACGTGCCAATGCCATTTTTATGGCTTGTAAATTCATACAATGGTCCCTTAAGCCTTCACGTGAAGTTTCATGTCATGGCGACTCGTTTTCTATTTTTCATGATTTTTGAAACTATTTACGGTTCGTGATTTTTTAAAATTTTTTCGGAAGGAGTTTTGGCCCCAAACTTGGTAGACGTGATCCTCGTATTTTTGTTGGCATGCACAAAACAATTCAGCTAAAAACTCGAAGTGTACAAGATTTTGTGACCATTTGAAAAAAGTGTCCACATTTCAGACACTTTAATGGCTATTGGCAGTAAACCTGTAAAATCTCAAATGCTCTTTAAGGGGGTGTGAGTTCTTGAGGTTTGATGAGGGATAGCGGGCCAATATAAGGGGCAATACCGCAACCCTCAATCTGGTCTGATCTTAGACTGGGAATGAACTCCGTATGCTTAGACTGGGAATGAACCCCGTATGCCTAAGTCAACTTACAGAACGAGCGTGCAGGCGCTCAGCCGGCCAGAGGGGCGGGATACGCAAGCCGAGGATCGATCGCATCCCCCTCTGCATGTTGCTGATCCTACTGCTGCAACCCTCGGTCTCGTCCAATCTTAGACTGGGAATGAACTCTGTAAGCCTAAGCCAACTGACGAAACGAACGGACGGGCGGGCGGACGGGCAGACGGGCACTATGCCGACTAGAGAGACGGGATGCGCAAGCCGTGGATTGATAGGGTGGTAGGTGGGTTTAGGCACATCTTCATATTTCTGCATGCCAACGCCATTTTTATGGCTTGTAAATTTATACAATGGTCCCTTAAGCCTTCACGTGAAGTTTCATGGCAAGACGACTCGTTTTCTATTTTTCACAATTTTTGAAACCTTTTGCGGTTTGAGATATTTTAAAACTTTTTAGGAAGGACATTAGGCCCCAAACTTGGTAGGTATGATCCTTGTATTTTTGTTGGCATGCACAAAAAAATTCAGCTAAAAACTTGAAGTGTACAAGATTTTGTGACCATTTGAAAAAAGTGTCCCCATTTCGGACTCTTTAACGGCTACTGGCAGCAAACCTGTAAAATCTCAAATGCACTTTAAGGGGGTGTGAGTTCTCAAGGTTTGATGAGGGATAGGGGGCCAATATAAGGGCCATGTACCAGCACCCATTGCATATCAAGTGCGCACACCCCCCCGGCCCCCTGATCGTCGGAACCCCAATGCCATCGGTTAGGTTCTCCGATGATGCTCTGGCGATGGTGCCTCGGCGAAGAAAAATGCGGCACCAGCACATGCTCGAGCCCAGCATGTGCTACTGCAACCCTCGGTTCGGTCTGATCTTAGACTGGGAATTAACTCCGTACGCTTAGACTGGGAATGAACTCCATATGCCTAAGTCAACCCACGAAATGAGCATACGGGCGCCCAGCTAGCCAGAGGGGCGAGATGCATAAGGTGGGGATCGATCGGGTCCCCTTCTGCGTGCTACCGATCTTGTTGCCACAACCCTCGATCTAGTCTGATGTTAGACTGTGAATGAACTCCGTATGCCTAAGCCAATCGATGAAACGAATGGGCGAGCGAGCCGGCGGCCACTACGCCGGCCAGAGAGACGGGATGCGCAAGCCGTGGATCGATAGGGTGGTAGGTGAGTTTAGGTACATCATCATATTTCTGCGTGTCGATGCCATTTTTATGGCTTGTAAATTCATACAATGGTCCCTTAAGCCTTCACGTGATGTTTCATTGCAAGACGACTCGTTTTCTTTTTTTCACAATTTTTGAAACTTTTTGTGGTTCGGGATTTTTCAAAATTTTTTCGAAAGGGGTTTTGGCCCCAAACTTGGTAGACGTGATCCTTGTATTTTGTTGGCATGCACAAAAAAATTTAGCTGAAAACACGAAGTGTACGAGATTTTGTAACCATTTGAAAAAGGTGTCCCCATTTCATACACTTTAATGGCTACTGGCAGTAAACCTGTAAAATCTCAAATGCTCTTTAAAGGGGTGTGAGTACTCAAGGTTTGATGAGGGATAGCGGGCCAATATAAGGGCCAAGTACTAGCACCCATTGCACATCATGTGTGCCCACCCCCCCAGCCCCCCTGATCGTCGGAACCCCAATGCCGTCGGTCAGGTTCTCCAGCATTGCTCCGACGATGGTGCCCCGACGAAGAAAAATACGGCACCAGCACATGCCCGAGCCCAGCATGTGCTGCCGCAACCCTCGGTCCGATCCGATCTTAGACTAGGAATGAACTTCGTATACTTAGACTGGGAATGAACTCCGTTTGCCTAAGTAAACCCACGAAACAAGCGTGCCGGCGCTCAGCTGGCCAGAGGGGCGAGATGCGCAAGCTGGTGATCGACTGGGTCCCCCTCTCCATGCTGCTGTAACCCTTGGTTTGGTCCAATCTTAGATTAGGAATGAACTCCGTATGCCTAAGCCAACCGACGAAACGAGCGGGCGGACGGGCAGAATGGCACTACGCCGGCCAAAGAGACAGGATGCGTAAGCCGTGGATCGATAGGGTGATAGGTGGGTTTAGGCACATCTTCATATTTCTCCATGCCAATGATATTTTTATGGCTTGTAAATTCATACAATGGTCCTTTAAACCTTCACGTGAAGTTTCATGGCAAGACAACTCGTTTTTTATTTTTCACGATTTTTGAAACTTTTTACGGTTTGAGATTTTTTTAAATTTTTTCGGAAGGAGTTTTGGCCCCAAACCTGGTAGACATGATCCCTTTATTTTTGTTGGCATACATAAATAAATTAAGCTAAAAACTCGAAGTGTACAAGATTTTGTGACCATTTGAAAAAAGTGTCCCCATTTCAGACACTTTAATTGCTACTAGAAGCAAACCTGTAAAATCTCAAATGCTCTTTAAGGGGGTGTGAGTTCTCGAGGCTTGATGAGGGATAGGGGGCCAATATAAGGGCCAAGTCCTAGCACCCATCGCACGTCATGAGCGCACACCCACCCGGCCCCCCCGATCGTCGGAACCCCAATGCCGTCGATCAGGTTCTCCGGCGATGGTGCCCCGACGAAGAAAAATACGGCACCAGCACATGCCCGAGCCCAGCATGTGCTGCAGCAACCCTCGGTTCCAGTCCGATCTTAGACTGGGAATGAACTCTGTATGCTTAGGCTGGGAATGAACTCCGTATGCCTAAGTCAACCCACGAAACAAGCGTGCAGGCGCTCAGCTGGCCAGAGCGGCAGGATGCGAAAGCTGAGGATCGGCCGGGTCCCCCTCTGCGTGCTGTCAATCTTGCTACCACAACCCTCGATCCAGTCCGATCTTAGACTAGGAATGAACTCCATATGCCTAAGCCAACCGACGAAACGAGCGAGCGGGCGGGCGGGCACTACGTCGGCCAGAGAGATGGGACATCTTCATATTTCTGCATGCTAACACCATTTTTATGGCTTGTAAATTCATAGAATGGTCCCTTAAGCCTTCACGTGAAGTTTCATGGCAAGACGACTTGTTTTCTATTTTTCACGATTTTTGAAACTTTTTTCGGTTCGAGATTTTTTAAAATTTTTTAGGAAGGACTTTTGGCCCCAAACTTGGTAGGTGTGATCCTTGTATTTTTGTTGGCATGCAAAAAAAAAATTCAGCTAAAAACTTCAAGTGTACAAGATTTTGTAACCATTTGAAAAAAGTGTCCCCATTTTAGACACTTTAACGGCTACTGGCAGCAAACCTGTAAAATCTAAAATGCTCTTCAAGGGGGTGTGAGTTCTCGAGGTTTGATGACAGATAGGGAGCCAATATAAGGGCCAAGTACCAGCACCCATCGCACACCATGTGCGCACACCCCTCCAAGCCCCCCGATCGTCGGAACCCTAATGCCGTCGGGTAGGTTCTCCGATGATGCTCCGACGATGGTGCCCCGACGAAGAAAAATATGGTACCAGCACATGCCCAAGCCCAGCATGTGCTGCCACAAACGTCGGTCCGGTCCGATCTTACATTGGGAATGAACTCCGTATGCCTAAGTCAACCCACGAAACGACCGTACGGGCGCTCAGCCGGCCAGAGGGGCGGGATGCGTAAGCTGAGGATCGACCGGGTCCCCCTCTGTATGCTCCTGATCCTGTTACCGTAACCCTCGATCCGATCCAATCTTAGACTGGCAATGAACTTCGTATGCATAAGCCAACCGACGAAATGAGTGGGCAGGCGGGCGGGCGGGCATTACGTTTGCTAGAGAGACGAGATGCGCAAGCCGTGTATCGATAGGGTGGTAGGTGGGTTTAGACACATCTTCATATTTCTGCATGCCAATGCCATTTTTATGGCTTGTAAATTCATACAATGTTCCCTTAAGCCTTCACGTGAAGTTTCATGGCAAGACGACTCGTTTTCTATTTTTCATAATTTTTGAAACTTTCTATGGTTCAGGATTTTTTAAAATTTTTTCAGAAGGAGTTTTGGACCCAAACTTGGTAGACATGATCCTTGTATTTTTTTTGGCATGCGCAAAAAAATTCAGCTAAAAACTCAAAGTGTACAAGATTTTGTGACCATTTGCAAAAAGTGTCCCCATTTCAGACACTTTAATGGCTACTGGCAGCAAACCTGTAAAATCTAAAATGCTCTTTAAGGGGGTGTGAGTTCTCAAGGTTTCATGACGGATAGGGGGCCAATATAAGGGCCAAGTACCAGCACCCATCGCACACCATGTGCGCAAACCCCCCAGGCCCCCCGATCGTCGGAACCTCAATTCCACCGGTCAGGTTCCCCGACGATGCTTCGGCGATGGTGCCCCGACGATGAAAAATACGGCACCAGCACGTGCCCGAGCCCAGCATGTGCTATCGCAACCCTCGGTCCGGTCCGATCTTAGACTGGGAATGAACTTCGTATGCTTAGACTGGGAATCAACTCCTTATGCCTAAGTGAACCCACGAAATGAGCGTGCGGGCGCTCAGCCGGCCAGAGGGACGGGATGCGTAAGCCAGGGATCAGACGGGTCCCTCTCTGCGTGTTGTCGATCCTGCTACTGCAACCCTCGGTCCGATCCGATCTTAGACTGGGAATGAACTCTGTATGCCTAAGCCAACTGACGAAATGAGCGAGCGGGCGGGCGAGCGGGCACTACGCCAGCCAGAGAGACGGGATGCACTAGCCATGGATTGATAGGGTGGTAGGTAGGTTTAGGCATATCTTCATATTTCTGTGTGCCAATGCCATTTTTATGGCTTTTAAATTCATGCAATATTCCCTTAAGCCTTCACGTTAAGTTTCATGACAAGACAAATCGTTTTCTATTTTTCATGATTTTCAAAACTTTTTGCTGTTCGGGATTTGTTAAAATTTTTTCGGAAGGAGTTTTGGCCCCAAACTTGGTAGACGTGATCCTTGTATTTTTGTTGGCTTGCACAAAAAAATTCAGCTAAAAACTCGAAGTGTACAAGATTTTGTGACCATTTGAAAAAAGTGTCCCCATTTCAAACACTTTAATGGCTATTGGCAGCAAACCTGTAAAATCTCAAATGCTCTTTAAGGGGGTGTGAGATCTTGAGGTTTGATGAGGGATAGGGGGCCAATATAAGGGCCAAGTACCAGTACCCATCGCACATCATGTGCGCACACCCCCCCGCCCCCCGATCGTCGGAACCTCAATGCCGTCGGTTAGGTTCTCCGACGATGCTACGACGTTGGTGCCCTGGCGAAGAAAAATGTGGCACCAGCACATGCCCGAGCCCAGCATGTGCTACCGCAACCCTCGGTCCGGTCCGATCTTAGACTGGGAATGAACTCCGTATGCTTAGACTGGGAATGAACTCTGACGATCGGGGGGGCCGGAAGGGTGTGCACACATGATGTGCGATGGGTGCTGCTACTTGGCCCTTATATTGGCCCCCTATGCCTCATCAAACCTCGAGAACTCACTCCCCCCTAATGGGCATTTCAGATTTTACAGGTTTGCTGCCAGTAGCCATTAAATTGTCTAAAATGGGGACACTTTTTTCAAATGGTGACAAAATCTTGAACACTTCGAGTTTTTAGCTGAATTTTTTTGTGCATGCCAACAAAAATACAAGGATCACTTCTACCAAGTTTGGGGCAAAACTCCATTCGAAAAAATTTCAAAAAATCCCAAACCGTAAAATATTTCAAAAATCGTGAAAAATAGAAAACGAGTCGTCTTGCCATGAAACTTCACGTGAAGGCTTAAGGGACCATTCTATGAATTTACAAGCCATAAAAATGGTGTTAGCATGCAGAAATATGAAGATGTACCTAAACCCATGGAACGAGCGTACGGGCGCTCAGCCAGCCAGAGGGGTGGGATGCCCAATTAGGGGATCGGTCGGGTCCCCCTTTACGTGCTACTGATCCTGCTACCACAACCCTCGGTCCGATCTGATCTTAGACTGGGGATGAACTCCGTATGCCTAAGCCAACTGATGAAATTAGCGGGCGGGCGGGCGGGCGGGCAGGCACTAGGTCGGCCAGAGAGACATGATGCGCAAGCTGTGGATTGATAGGGTGGTAGGTGGGTTTAGGCACATCTTCATATTTCTGCATGCCAATGGCATTTTTATGGTTTGTAAATTCATACAACGGTCCCTTAAGCCTTCACGTCAAGTTTCATGGCAAGACGACTCGTTTTCTATTTTTCATGATTTTTGAAATATTTTACGGTTTGGGATTTTTTGAAATTTTTTCGAATGGAGTTTTGCCCCAAACTTGGTAGAAGTGATCCTTGTATTTTTGTTGGCATGCACAAAAAAATTCAGCTAAAAACTCGAAGTGTTCAAGATTTTGTCACCATTTGAAAAAAGTGTCCCCATTTCAGACAATTTAATGGCTACTGGCAGCAAACCTGTAAAATCTGAAATGCCCATTAGGGGGGAGTGAGTTCTCGAGGTTTGATGAGGCATAGGGGGCCAATATAAGGGCCAAGTAGCAGCACCCATCGCACATCATGTGTGCACACCCTTCCGGCCCCCCCGATCGTCGGAACCCCAATACCGTCGGTCAGGTTCTCCGGCGATGCTCAGACGATGGTGCCCCGACGAAGAAAAATATGGCAGCAGCACATGACCGACCCCAACATGTGCTACCGTAACCCTCAGTCCGATTCGATCTTAGACTGGGAATGAACTCCGTATGCCTAAGTCAACCCATGAAACGAGTGTATGGGCACTCAGCCGGCCAGAGGGACGGGATGCGCAAGTTGGGGATCAGTCGGGTCCCCCACTGTGTGCTGCCAATCTTGCTGCCGCAACCCTCGGTCCAATCGGATCTTAGACTGGGAATGAACTCCCTATGCCTAAGCCCACCGACGAAACGAGCGGGCGGGCGAGCGGGCGGGCACTACGTCGGCCAGAGAGACGGGATGCTTAAGCTGTAGATCGACAGGGTGGTAGGTGGGTTTAGGCACATCTTCATATTTTTGCATGCCAATGCCATTTTTATTGCTTGTAAATTCATACAATGGTCCCTTAAGCCTTCACGTGAAGTTTCATGGCAAGACGACTCGTTTTCTATTTTTCATGATTTTTGAAACTTTTTCGGTTCGGGATTTTTTTAAATTTTTTTGAAAAGACTTTTGGCCCCAAACTTGGTAGGTGTGATCCTTGTATTTTTGTTGGCATCCACAAAAAAATTCAGCTAAAAACTTCAAGTGTACAAGATTTTGTGACCATTTGAAACAAGTGTCCCCATTTCAGACACTTTAATGGCTACTGGCAGCAAACCTGTAAAATGTAAAATGCTCTTCAAGGGGGTGTGAGTTCTCGAGGTTTGATGAGGGATAGGGGGCCAATATAAGGGCCAAGTACCAGCACCCATCGCACATCATGTGCGCACACCCCCCGGCCCCCCCAATCGTCAGAACCCCAATGCCACCGGTCAGGTTCTCCCGCGATGCTCCGGCGATGCTCCGGCGATGGTGCCCCGATGAAGTAAAATGCGACACCGGCACATGGCCAAGCCCAGCATGTGCTGTCGTAACCCTCGGTCTGGCCCTATCTTAGACTAGGAATGAACTCCGTATGCTTAGACTGGGAGTGAACTCCGTATGCCTAAGTTAACTCACGAAACGAGCGTGCGGGCGCTCAGCCGGCCAGAGGGGCGGGATGCGCAAGCCGGGGATCGATCGTGTCCCCCTCTGCATGCTGCCGATCCTGCTGCCACAACCCTCGGTCCAGTCCAATCTTAGACTGGGAATGAACTCCGTATGCCTAAGCCAACCGACGAAACAAGCAGCTGGGCACAACGCCGGCCAGAGAGGCAGGATGCACAAGCCATGAATCGATAGGGTTGTAGGTGGGTTTAGGCACATCTTTATATTTCTGCTTGCCATTGCTATTTTTATGCCTTTTAAATTTATACAATGGTCCCTTAAGCCTTCACGTGAAGTTTCATGGTAAGATGACTCGTTTTATATTTTTCACAAATTTTGAAACTTTTTACGGTTCTGAATTTTTCAAAATTTTTTTGGAAAGAGTTTTGGCCTCAAACTTGGTAGACGTGATCCTTGTGTTTTTGTTGGCTTGCACAAAAAAATTTAGTTAAAAACTCAAAGTGTACAAGATTTTGTGACAATTTGAAAAAAGTGTCCCCATTTCAGACACTTTAATGGCTACTGGCAGCAAACCTGTAAAATCTCAAATGCTCTTTAAGGGGGTTTGAGTTCTTGAGGTTTGATGAGGGATAGGGGAACAATATAAGGGCAAGTACCAGCACCCATCGCACATCCTTTGCGCACACCCCCCCGTTCCCCTGATCGTCGGAACCCCAATGCCGCCGGTCAGTTTCTCTGGCGATGCTCCGACGAAGAAAAATACAACACCAGCACATGCCCGAGCCCAGCATGTGCTACCGTAACCCTCGATCCGATCCGATCTTAGACTAGGAATGAACTCCGTATGCTTAGACTGGGAATGAACTCTGTATGCTTAAGTGAAGCCACGAAACGAGCGTACGGGCGCTCATCCGACCAGAGGGGCAGGATACGCAAGCCGGGGATCGATCGTGTCCCTCTCCGCATGCTGTCGATCTTAGACTGGGAATGAACTTTGTATGCCTAAGCCAACCGACGAAACGAGCAGGCGGACACTACGCCGGCCAGAGAGATGAGATGTGCAAGCCGTGGATTGATAGGGTGGTAGGTGGGTTTAGGCACATCTTCATATTTCTGCATGCCAATGCCATTTTTATGGCTTGTAAATTCATACAATGGTACCTTAAGCCTTCATGTGAAGTTTCATGGCAAGACAACTCGTTTTATATTTTTCACAATTTTTGAAACTTTTTACGGTTCTGGATTTTTTAAAATTTTTTCGGAAAGAGTTTTGGCCCCAAACTTGGTAGACGTGATCCTTGTATTTTTTTTGGCATGCACAAAAAAATTTAGCTAAAAACTCAGAGTGTACAAGATTTTGTGACCATTTGAAAAAAGTGTCCCCATTTTAGACTCTTTAATGGCTACTGGCAGCAAACCTGCATTTGAAAAAAGTGTCCCCATTTTAGACTCTTTAATGGCTACTGGCAGCAAACCTGTAAAATCTCAAATGCTTTTTAAGGGGGTTTGAGTTCTTGAGGTTTGATGAGGGATAGGGGGCCAATATAAGGGCAAGTACCAGCACCCATCACACATCATGTGCGCACACCCCTCCGGCCCCCCCGATTGTCGGAACTCTAATGCCGCCGGTAAGGTTTTCTGACGATGCTCCGACGAAGAAAAATGCTGCACCAGCATGTGCTGTCGCAACCCTCGATCCGGTCTGATCTTAGACTGGGAATGAACTCGGTATGCCTAAGTCAACCCACGGAACAAGCGTGCGGGTGCTCAGCCGGCCAGAGGGGCGGGATGCGCAAGCCGGGGATTGGTCGGGTCCCCCTCTCTGTGCTACTGATCCTGTTGCGGCAACCCTGAGTCTGGTCCAATCTTAGACTGGCAATGAACTCCGTATGCCTAAGCCAACCGACGAAACGAGCGGGCGGGCAGGCACTACGCCAGCCAGAGAAACGGGATGAGCAAGCCGTGGATCGATAGGGTGGTAGGTGGGTTTAGGCACATCTTCATATTTCTATGTGCCAATGCCATTTTTATGGCTTGTAAATTCATACAATGGTCCCTTAAGCCTTCACGTGAAGTTTCATGGCAAGACGACTCGTTTTCTATTTTTCACGATTTTCAAAACTTTTTGCGGTTTCAGATTTTTTAAAATTGTTTCGTATGGAGTTTTAGCCCCAAACTTGGTAGACATGATCCTTGTATTTTTTTTGGCATGCACAAAAAAATTCAGCTAAAAACTCGAAATGTACAAGATTTTGTGACCATTTGAAAAAAGTGTCCCCATTTCAGACACTTTAATGGCTACTGATAGCAAACCTATAAAATCTCAAATGCTCTTTAAGGGGGGGTGAGTTCTCGAGGTTTGATGAGGGATAGGGGGCCAATATAAGGGCCAAGTACCCGCACGCATTGCACATCATGTGCCACACCCCCCCAGCCCCTCCGATCGACGGAACCCTAATGCCGTCGGTCAGGTTCTCCTAGGATGCTCCGACGATGGTGCCCCGACGAAGAAAAATGCGGCACCAGCACATGCCTGAGCCCAACATCTGCTACACCAACCCTCGGTCCAGTCTGATCTTAGATTGGGAATGAACTTCGTATGCTTAGACTGGGAATGAACTCTGTATGGCTAAGTCAACCCACGAAACGAGCGTGCGGGCGCTCAGCCGGCCAGAGGGGCAGGATGCGCAAGCCCGGGTCCCCCTCTGCGTGCTGTCGATCCTGCTACTGTAACCTCGATCTGGTCCAATCTTAGACTCGGAATGAACTCCGTATGCCTAAGCCAACTGACGAAATGAGCGGGTGGGCACTACGCCGGCCAGAGAGATGGGATGCGCAAGCCGTGGATCGATAGTGTGGTAGGTGGGTTTAGGCACATCTTCATATTTTTACGTGCCAATGCCATTTTGATGGCTTGTAAATTCATACAATGGTCCCTTAAGCCTTCACCTGAAGTTTAATGGCAAGATGACTCGTTTTCTATTTTTCACGATTTTTAACTTTTTACGGTTCGAGATTTTTTAAAATTTTTTGGAAGGAGTTTTAGCCCTAAACTTGGTAGACATGATCCTTGTATTTTTGTTGGCATGCACAAAAAAATTCAGCTAAAAAGTTGAAGTGTACAAGATTCTGTGACCATTTGAAAAAAGTGTCCCCATTAAAGACACATTAATGGCTACTAGTAGCAAACTTGTAAAATCTCAAATGCTCTTTAAAGGAATGTGAGTTCTTGAGGTTTGATGAGGGATAACGGGCCAATATAAGGGCCAAGTACCCGGACCCATCGCACATCATGTGCGCACACCCCCCCGGCCCCCCCATCGCCAGAACCCCAATGCCGTCGATCAGGTTCTCCGACGATGCTTCGATGATCCTGCTTGCTCCGCCGGTCGGGTCCCCCTTTTCGTGCTGCCGATCCTACTTTCGCAACCCTCGGTTTGGTCTGATCTTAGACTGGGAATGAACTCCGTATGCCTAAGCCAACCGACGAAACGAGCGGGCGGGCGGACGGGCACTACTCCGACTAGAGAGACAGGATGCGCAAGCCGTGGATAGATAGGGTGGTATGTTGGTTTAGGCACATCTTCATATTTTTGCATGCCAATGCCATTTTTATGGCTTGTAAATTCATACAATGGTCCCTTAAGCCTTCACGTGAAGTTTCATGGCAAGACGACTCGTTTTCTATTTTTCACGATTTTTAAAACTTTTTGTTGTTCGGGATTTTTTAAAATTTTTTTGGAAGTAGTTTTAGCCCCAAACTTGTTAGACGTGATGCTTGTATTTTTGTTGGCATGCACAAAAAAATTCAGTTAAAAACTCGAAGTGTTGAAGATTTTGTGACCATTTGAAAAAAGTGTCCCAATTTCAGACACTTTAATGGCTACTGGCAGCAAACCTGTAAAATCTCAAATGCTTTTTAAGGGGGTGTGAGTTCTCGAGGTTTGATGAGGGATAGGGGGCCAATATAAGGGCCACGTACCAGCACCCATCGCATATCATGTGCGTACACCCCCCGACCCCCTCGATCATCGGAACGAAAATGCCGTCAGTCAGGTTCTCCGACGATGGTGCCCCGACGAAGAAAAATACGGCACCAGCACATGCCCGAGCCCAGCATGTGTTGGCGCAACCCTCGGTTTGGTCTGATCTTAGACTGAGAATGAACTCTGTATGCCTAAGTCAACACAGGAAACGAGCGTGCGGCCACTCAGCCGGCCAAAGGGGCGGGATGTGCAAGCCGGGGATCGGCCGGGTCCCTCTCTGCGTGCTGCTGATCCTACTGCCATAACCCTCGATCCGGTCCGATCTTAGATTGGGAATGAACTCCGTATGCCTAAGCCAACTGACGAAAAGAGCGGGCGGGCGGGCATCACGTCGGTCAGAGAGGCGGGATGCGTAAGCCGTGGGGATAAGGGGCCAATATAAGGGCCACGTACCAGCACCCATCGTATATCATGTGCGTACACCCCCCGGCCCCCCCGATCGTCGGAACCAAAATGCCGTCAGTCAGGTTCTCCGACGATGGTGCCCCGACGAAGAAAAATGCGGCACCAGCACATGCCCGAGCCCAGCATGTGCTGGCGCAACCCTCGGTCCGGTCTGATCTTAGACTGAGAATGAACTCTGTATGTCTAAGTCAACACAAGAAACGAGCGTGCGGCCACTCAGCCGGCCAAAGGGGCGGGATGTGCAAGCCGGGGATCGGCCGGGTCCCTCTCTGTGTGCTGCTGATCCTACTGCCATAACCCTCGATCCGGTCCGATCTTAGACTGGGAATGAACTCCGTATGCCTAAGCCAACTGACGAAAAGAGCGGGCGGGCGGGCATCACGCCGGTCAGAGAGGCGGGATGCGTAAGCCGTGGATCGATAAGGTGGTAGGTGGGTTTAGGGACATCTTTATATTTCTGCGTGCCAATGCCATTTTTATGGCTTGTAAATTAATACAATGGTCCCTTAAGCCTTCATGTCAAGCTTCATGGCAAGATGACTCGTTTTCTATTTTTCACGATTTTCAAAACTTTTTGCGGTTTGGGATTTTTTAAAATTTTTTCAGAAAGAGTTTTGGCCCCAAACTTGGTAGACGTGATGCTTGTATTTTTGTTGGCACGCACAAAAAAATTCAGCTAAAAACTTGAAGTGTACAAGATTTTGTGGCCATTTGAAAAAAGTATCCCCATTTCAGACACTTTAATGGCTATTGGTAGCAAACCTGTAAAATCTCAAATGGTTGTTAAGGGGGTGTGAGCTCTGGAGGTTTGATGGAGGATAGGGGGCCAATATAAGGGCCAAGTACCAGCACCCATCGCACATCATGTGCGCACACCCCCTGGCCCCCCCGATCATCGAAACCCCAATGCCGTCGGTCAGGTTCTCCGGCGATGCTCCGACAATGGTGTTCGAGGAAGAAATATGAGGCACCAGCACATGCCCAAGCCCAGCATGTGCTACCGTAACCCTCGGTCCGGTCCGATCTTAGACTGGGAATGAACTCCGTACGCTTAGACTGGGAATTAACTCCGTATGCCTAAGTCAACCCACGAAACGTCTGTGCGGGCGCTCAGCCGGCCAGAGGGGCAGGTCGCGCAAGTCAGGGACCGGCCGGGTCACCCTCCACGTGCTATCGATTCTGCTATCGCAACCCTCGATCCGGTCTGATCTTAGACTGGGAATGAACTCGTATGCCTAAGCCAACCGACGAAACAAGGGGGCGGGCACTACGCCTGCCAAAGAGACGGGATGCGCAAGCCGTGGATCGATAGGGTGGTAGGTGGGTTTAGGCACATCTTCATATTTTTGCATGCCAATGCCATTTTTATGGCTTGTAAATTCATACAATGGTCCCTTAAGCATTCACGTGAAGTTTCATGGCAAGACGGCCCGTTTTCTATTTTTCACAATTTTTGAAACTTTTGAAGGTTCGAGATTTTTTAAAATTTTTTCGGAAGGAGTTTAGGCCCCAAACTTGGTAGACGTGATCCTTGTATTTTTGTTGGCATGCACAAAACAATTCAGCTGAAAACTCGAAGTGTACAAGATTTTGTGACCATTTGAAAAAAGTGTCCCCATTTCAGACACATTAATGGCTACTGGCAGCAAACCTGTAAAATCTCAAATGCTCTTTAAGGGGGTGAGAGTTCTTGAGGTTTGATGAGGGATAGGGGGCCAATATAAGGGCCAAGTACCAGCATCCATCGAACATCATGTGCACACACCACCCCCGGCCCTCCCGATCGCCGGAACCCAGATGCCGTCGGTTAGGTTCTCCGGCGATGCTCTGACGATGGTGCCCCGACGAAGAAAAATGCGGCACCAGCACATGCCCGAGCCCAGCATTTCCTATCGCAACCCTCAGTCCGATCCGATCTTAGACTGGGAATGAACTCTGTATGCCTAAGTCAACCTACGAAACGAGCGTACGGGTGCTCAACCGGCCAGAGGTGCGGGATGCGAAAGTCGAGGATCGACTGGTCTACCTCTGCGTGCTACCGATCTTTCTACCGTAACCCTCGCTCCGATCTGATCTTAGACTGGGAATGAACTCCGTATGCTTAAGCCAACCAACGAAACAAATGGGTGAGCAGACGGGCACTCCGCTGGCCAGAGAGACGAGATATGCAAGCCGTGGATCGATAGGGTGGTAGGTGGGTTTAGGGACATCTTCATATTTTTGTGCGCCAATGCCGTTTTTATGTCTTGTAAGTTTATACAATGGTCCCTTAAGCCTTCACGCGAAGTTTAATGGTAAGACGACCCGTTTTCTATTTTTCACGATTTTCAAAACTTTTTGCGGGGGATTTTTTAAAATTTTTTTGGAAGGAGTTATGGCCCAAAACTTGGTAGATGTGATCCTTGTATTTTTTCTGGCATGCACAAAAAAATTCAGCTAAAAACTTGAAGTGTACAAGATTTTGTGACCATTTGAAAAAAGTATCCCCATTACAGACACTTTAATGGCTATTGACAGCAAACCTGTAAAATCTCAAATGCTCTTTAAGGGGGTGTGAGTTCTTGAATTTTGATGAGGGATAGGGGGCCAATATAAGGGCCAAGTACCAGCACCCATCGCACATCATGTGCGCACACCCCCCCGAAACCCCCGATCGTCGGAACCCTAATGCCGTTAGTTAGGCGCTCCGGCAATGCTCCGGCGTGGTGCCTCGGTGAAGAAAAATGCGGCACCAGCACATGCCCAAGTCTAGCATGTGCTGCCGCATCCCTCGATCCCGTCTGATCTTAGACTGGGAATGAACTCCATATGCTTAGACTGGGAATGAACTCCGTATGCCTAAGTCAACCCACGGAACGAGCGTGCGGGCGCTCAGCCGGCCAGAGGGGTGGGATACGAAAGCCGGGGATCGGTTGAGTGCCCCTCTGTATGCTATCGATCCAGCTGCCACAACCCTCAGTCCGGTCTGATCTTAGACTGGGAATGAACTCTGTATGCCTAAGCCAACCGACGAAACGAACGGGCGGGCGGGCGGGCGGGCACTATGCCGGCCAGAGAGACGAGATGCGCAAGCCGTGGATCGATAGGGTGGTAGGTGGGTTTAGGCACATCTTCATATTTTTGCGTCCCTTAATCCTTCACATGAAGTTTCATGGCAAGATGACTCGTTTTCTATTTTTCATGATTTTTGAAACTTTTTACGGTTCGGGATTTTATAAAAATTTTTTGGAAGGATTTTTGGCCCCAAACTTGGTAGACGTAATCCTTGTATTTTTGTTGGCATGCACAAAAAAAATTAGTTAAAAACTCGAAGTGTACAAGATTTTGTGACCATTTGAAAAAAGTGACCCCATTTCAGACACTTTAATGGCTATTGGCAGCAAACCTGTAAAATCTCAAATGCTCTTTAAGGGGGTATGAGTTCTCATGGTTTGATAAGGGATAGGGGGCCAATATAAGGGCCAAGTACCACCACCCATTGCACATCATGTGCGCACACCCCCAGCCCCCCCGATCGTCGGAACCCCAATGCCGCTGGTTAGGTTCTCCGGCGATGCTCCAGTGATGGTGCCTCGACGAAGAAAAATGCAACACCAGCACATGCCCAAGCCCAGCATGTGCTGTCACAATCCTCGGTCTGGTCCGATCTTAGACTGGGAATGAACTCTGTATGCTTAGACTGGGAATGAACTCCGTATGCCTAAGTCAACCCACGAAACGAGCGTGCGGGAGCTCAATCGACCAGAGTGGCAGGATGTCCAAGCTGGGGATCGGTCGGGTCCCCCTCTATGTGCTGCTGATCCTACTACCACAACCGTCGGCTCGATCTGATATTAGACTGGGAATGAGCTCTGTATGCCTAAGCCAACCGATGAAACGAGCGGGCGGGCGGACAGGCCGTGGATTGATAGGGTGGTAGGTGGGTTTAGGTACATTGTCATATTTCTATGTGCCACAGCCAATTTTATGGCTTTTAAATTCATACAATGGTCTCTTAAGCCTTCACGTGAAGTTTCATGGCAAGACGACTCGTTTTCTATTTTTCACGATTTTTGAAACTTTTTGAGGTTCAGGATTTTTTAAAATTTTTTCGGAAGGAGTTTTGGCCCCAAACTTGGTAGACGTGATCCTTGTATTTTTGTTGGCATGGATAAAAAAATTCAGCTAAAAACTCGAAGTGTACAAGATTTTGTGACTATTTGAAAAAAGTGTCCCCATTTCAGACACTTTTATGGCTACTGGCAGCAAACTTGTAAAATCTCAAATGCTCTTTAAGGAGGTGTGAGTTCTCGAGGTCTGATGAGGGATAGGAGGCCAATATAAGGGCCAAGTACCAGCACCCATGGCACATCATGTGCGCACACCCCCCCGACCCCTCCGATCACAGGAACCACAATGTCACCGGTCAGGTTCTCCGGTGATGCTTCGACGATGGTGCCCCGACGAAGAAAAATGCAGCACCAGCACATGCCTGAGCCTAGCATGTGCTGTCGCAACCCTCAGTCCTATCCGATCTTAGACTGGGAATGAACTCCGTATGCTTAGACTGGGAATGAACTTCGTATGGCTAAGTCAACCCACAAAATGAACGTGCGGGCGTTCAGCCGGCTAGAGGGGCAGGATGCGCAAGCCAGGGATCGGTCGGGTCCCCCTCTGCATGCTACCGATCCTGCTACCGCAACCCTCGGCTCGTTCCAATCTTAGACTGGGAATGAGTTTCGTATGCCTAAGCCAACCAACAAAACGAGTGGGCGGGCGGGCGGGCACTACGTCGGCTAGAGAGACAGGATGTGCAAGTCGTGGATCGATAGGGTGGTAGGTGGGTTTAGGCACATCTTCATACTTCTGTGTGCCAAAGCCATTTTTATGGCTTGTAAATTCATACAATGGTCCCTTAAGCCTTCACGTGAAGTTTCATTGCGACATGACTCGTTTTTTATTTTTCACAATTTTTTGAAACTTTTTGTGGTTCGGGATTTTTTAAAATTTTTTTGAAAGGAGTTTTAGCCCCAAACTTGGTAGATGTGATGCTTGTATTTTTGTTGGCATGGTCAAAAAAATTCAGCTAAAAACTCGAAGTGTACAAGATTTTGTGACTATTTGAAAAAAGTGTCCCCATTTCAAACACTTTCAGACACTTTAACTTCGTATGCCTAAGTCAACCCACGAAATGAGCGTGCGGGTGCTCAGCTGGCCAGAGGGGTGCGATACAGAAGTTGGGGATCAGTCGGGTCCCCCACTGTGTGCTGTCGATCCTGCTACCGCAACCCTTGGTCCGGTCTGACCTTAGACTGGGAATGAACTCCGTATGCCTAAAGCAACCGACGAAATGAGCGAGCGGACGGGCTGGTGGGCACTATGTCGGCCAGAGAGACGGGATGCGCAAGCCGTGGATCGACAGGGTGCTAGGTGGGTTTAGGTACATCTTCATATTTCTGCGTGCCAATGCCATTTTTATAGCTTGTAAATTCATACAATGGTCCCTTAAACCTTTACGTGAAGTTTCATGGCAAGACGACTCGTTTTCTATTTTTCACGATTTTCAAAACTTTTGACGGTTCAGGATTTTTCAAAATTTTTTCAGAAGGAGTTTTGGCCCTAAACTTGGTAGACGTGATCCTTGTATTTTTGTTGGCATGCACAAAAAAATTCAGCTAAAAACTCGAAGTGTACAAGATTTTGTGGCCATTTGAAGAAAGTGTCCCCATTTCAGACACTTTAATGGCTATTGGCAGCAAACCTGTAAAATCTCAAATGCTCCTTAACGGGTGTGAGTTCTCGAGGTTTGATGAGAAATAGGGGGCCAATATAAGGGCCAAGTACCAGCACCCATCACATATCATGTGCGCACACCCCCCCGGCCCCCCCGATCATCGGAACCCCAATGCCGCCGGTCAGGTTCTCCGACGATGCTCTGGCGATAGTGCCCTGACGAAGAAAAATGCGGCACCAGCACATGCCCAAGCCCAGCATTTGCTACCGCAACCCTCGGTCCGGTCCGATCTTAGACTGGGAATGAACTCCGTATGCTTAGTCTGGGAATGAACTCCGTATGCCTAAGTCAACCCATGAAATGAGCGTACATCCCAGGGATCGGTGGGGTCCCCCTCTGCGTATTGCCGATCCTATTACCGCAACCATTGGTCAGGTCCAATCTTAGACTGGGAATGAACTCCGTATTCCTAAGCCAATCGACAAAATGAGTGGGCGGGCGGGCGGGTGGGCACCACGCCGGCCAGAGAGACGGGATGCGCAAGCCGTTGATCGATAGGGTGGTAGGTGGGTTTACGCACATCTTCATATTTTTGCATGCCAATGCCATTTTTATAGCTTGTAAATTCATACAATGGTCCCATAAGCATTCAGATGAAGTTTCATGGCAAGACGACTCGTTTTCTATTTTTCATGATTTTTGAAACTTTTTGCGGTTGAGGATTTTTAAAAATTTTTTTGGAATAATTTTTGGCATCAAACTTGGTAGATGTCATCCTTGTATTTTTGTTGGCATGCATAAAAAAATTCAGCTAAAAACTCGAAGTGTACAAGATTTTGTGACCATTTGAAAAAAATGTCCTCATTTCAGACACTTTAATGGCTACTGGCAGCAAACCTGTAAAATCTCAAATGCTCTTTAAGGGGGTGTGAGTTCTCAAGGTTTGATGAGGGATAGGGGGCCAATATAAGGGCCAAGTACCAGCACCCATCACACATCATGTGCGCACAACCCCCACCCGACCCCCCGATCGTCGGAACCCCAATACCGTCGGTCTATTCTTTGACAGTGCTCCGACGATGGTGCCCCGACGAAGAAAAATGCGGCACCAGCACATGCCCAAGCCCAGCATGTGCTGCCGCAACCCTCGGTCCAGTCCGATCTTAGATTGGGAATGAACTCCGTATGCTTACACTGGAAATGAACTCTGCATGCATAAGTCAACCCATGAAACGAGCGTGCGGGGGCTCAGTCGGCCAGAGGGGCGGGATGCGCAAGCCGAGGATCGACTGGGTCCCCCTCTGCGTGCTGCCGATCCTACTACCACAACCCTCGGTCGGTCCGATCTTGGACTGGTAATGAACTCCGTATGCCTAAGCCAATCGACGAAAGGAGCGGGCGGAAGGGTGGGCACTACGCTGGCCAGAGAGACGGGATGCGCAAGCCGTGTATCAATAGAGTGGTAGGTGGGTTTAGGCACATCTTCATAGTTTTATGCGCCAATGCCATTTTTATGGCTTGTAAATTCATACAATGGTCCCTTAAGCCTTCACGTGAAGTTTCATGGCAAGACGACTCGTTTTCTATTTATCACAATTTTTGAAACTTTTTGCAGTTCGGGATTTTTTAAAATTTTTTTGGAAGGATTTTTGGCCCCAAACTTAGTAGAAGTGATTTTTGTATTTCTGTTGGCATGCATAAAAAAATTCAGCCAAAAAGTCTAAGTGTACAAGATTTTGTGACCATTTGAAAAAAATGTCCTCATTTCAGACACTTTAATGGCTACTGGCAGCAAACCTGTAAAATCTCAAATGCTCTTTAAGGGGGTGTGAGTTCTCGAGGTTTGATGAGAGATAGGGGGCCAATATAAGGGCCAAGTAACAGCACCCATCGCACATCATGTGCGCACACCCCCTCGGCCCCCACGATCGCTGGAACCCCAATGCCGCGGGTTAGGTTCTCCAGAGATGCTCTGACGATGGTGCCCCGACGAAGAAAAATGCGGCACCAGCACATGCCCGAGCCCAGCATGTGCTGCCGCAACCCTCGGTCCAATCCGATCTTAGACTAAAAATGAACGCCGTATGCTTAGACTGGGAATGAACTTCGTATGCCCAAGTCAACCCACGAAATGAGCGTGCGGGCGCTCAGCCGGCCAGAGGGGCGGGATGCACAAGTCGAGGATCGGCTAGGTCCCCCTCTGTGTGTTGCCGATCCTACTGCCGCAACCCTGGGTTCGGTCCGATCTTAGATTGGGAATGAACTCTGTATGCCTAAGCCAACCGACAAAATGAGCGGGCGGGCGGGCACTATGCCAGCCAGAGAGACGGGATGCGCGAGCCGTGGATTGATAGGGTGGTAGGTGGGTTTAGGCACATCTTCATATTTCTGCATGCCAATGCCATTTTTATGGCTTGTAAATTCATACAATGGTCCCATAAGCCTTCACGTGAAGTGTCATGGCAAGACGACTCGTTTTCTATTTTTCACGATTTTTGAAACTTTTTGCTGTTCGGGATTTTTTAAAATTTTTTCAGAACGAGTTTTGGCCCCAAACTTGGTAGACATGATCGTTGTGTTTTTGTTGGTATGCACAAAAAAATTCAGGTAAAAACTCGAAGTGTACAAGATTTTGTGACCATTTGAAAAAAGTGTCCCCATTTCAGACACTTTAATGGCTACTGGTAGCAAACCTGTAAAATCTCAAATGCTTTTTAAGGGGGTGTGAGTTCTCGAGGTTTGACGAGGGATAGAGGGCCAATATAAGGGCCAAGTACCAGCACCCATCTCACATGATGTGCGCACACCCCCCCGGGGCCCCCGATGCCGTCGGTCAGGTTCTTCGGTGATGCTCCGATGATGGTGCCTCGACGAAGAAAAAAGTGACACCAGCACATGCCCGAGCCTAGCATGTGCTACCGTAACCCTCGGTCTAGTCCGAACTTAGACTGGGAATGAACTTCATATGCTTAGACTGGGAACGAACTCCGTATGCCTAAGCCAACCCACGAAACGAGTGTGCGGGCGCTCAGCCGGCCAGAGGGGCGGGATGCGCAAGCTGGGGATCGAACGGGTCCCCCTCTGCTTGCTGCTGATCCTGCTGCCACAACCCTCAATCTGGTCCGATGTTAGACTGGGAATGAACTCCGTATGCCTAAGCCAACCGACGAAACGAGCGGGCGGGCGGGCACTACGCCGGCCAGAGAGACGGGATGCGCAAGCCGTGGATCGATAGGGTGGTAGGTGGGTTTAGGCACATCTTCATATTTTTGCATGCCAATGGCATTTTTATGGCTTGTAAATTCATACAATGGTCCCTTAAGCATTCACGTGAAGTTTCATGGTAACACGACTCGTTTTCTATTTTTCACGATTTTTGAAACTTTTTATGGTTCGGGACTTTTTAAAATTTTTTCGGAAGGAGTTTTGGCAACAAACTTGGTAGACATGATCCTTGTATTTTTGATGGCATGCACAAAAAAATTCATCTAAAAAATCGAAGTGTACAAGATTTTGTGACCATTTGAAAAAAGTGTCCCCATTTCGAACACTTTAATGGCTACTGGCAGCAAACCTGTAAAATCTCAAATACTCTTTAAGGGGGTGTGAGTTCTCAAGGTTTGATGAGGGATAGGGGGCCAATATAAGGGCCAAGTACCAGCGCCCATCGCACATCATGTGCGCACACCCCCCCGACCCCCCCGATCCCCGAAACCCCAATGCCGCCGGTTAGGTTCTCCAGCGATGCTCCGACGATGGTGCCCCGACGAAGAAAAATACGGCACCAGCACATGCCCGAGCCCAGCATGTGCTGTGGTAACCCTCGATCCATTCCAATCTTAGACTGGGAATGAACTCCGTATGCTTAGACCAGGAATGAACTCCGTATGCCTAAATCAACCCACGAAACGAGCATGCGGGCACTCAGTTGGCCAGAGGGGCGGGATGCACAAGTCGGGGATCAACCGGGTCCTCCTCTACGTGTTGCCGATCGTTCTACTACAACCCTTGGTTCAGTCTGATCTTAAACTAGGAATGAACTCGATATGCCTAAGCCTACCGATGAAACGAGCGGGCGGACGGGTGGGCACTACGACGGCCAGAGAGGCGGGATGCAGAAGGCGTGGATCGATAGGGTGGTAGGTGGGCTTAGGCGCATCTTCATATTTCTATGTGCCAATGCCATTTTTATGGTTTGTAAATTCATACAATGGTCCCTTAAGCCTTCACGTGAAGTTTCATGGCAAGACGACTCGTTTTCTATTTTTTACGATTTTCAAAACTTTTTACGGTTCGGGATTTTTTTAAATTTTTTTGGAAGGTGTTTTGGCCCCAAATTTGGTAGACGTGATCCTTGTATTTTTGTTGGTTTGTACAAAAAAATTCAGCTAAAACTAGAAGTGTACAAGATTTTGTGACCATTTTAAAAAAGTGTCCCTATTTCAGACACTTTAATGGCTACTAGCAGCAAACCTGTAAAATCTCAAATGCTTTTTAAGGGGGTGTAAGTTCTTGAGCTTTGATGAGGGATATGGGGCCAATATAAGGGCCAAGTACCAGCACCTATCGCACATCATGTGCGCACACCCCCCTCGGCCCCACCGATTGTCGGAACCCCAATGTCGTCGGTCAGGTTCTCCGATGCTGCTCCGACGATGGTGCTCCGGTGATTGTGCCCCAGTGAAGAAAAATGTGACACCAGCACATGCTCGAGCCCAGCGTGTGCTATCGCAACCCTCGGTCCGGTCCGATCTTAGGCTGGGAATGAACTCCGTATGCTTAGACTGGGAATGAACTCCGTATGCCTAAGTCAACCCACGAAACGAGCGAGTAGGCGCTCAGCCGGCCAGAGGGGCGGGATGCACAAGTAGGAGATCGGCCGGGTCCCCCTCTGTGTGCTATCGATCCTACTATCGTAACCCTCAATCTGGTCTGATCTTAGACTGGGAATGAACTCCGTATGCCTAAGCCAATCGACGAAATGAACGGGCGGACGGGTAGGCGGGCACTACACCGACCAGAGAGACGGGATGCGCATGCTGTGGATCGATGGGGTGGTAGGTGGGTTTAGGCACATCTTCATATTTCTATGTGCCAATGCCATTTTTATGGCTTGTAAATTCATACAATGGTCCCTTAAGCCTTGACGTGAAGTTTCATGGCAAGACGACTCGTTTTCTCTTTTTCATGATTTTTGAAACTTTTTGCGGTTTGGGATTTTTTAAAATTTTTTCAGATGGGGTTTTGGACCCAAACTTGCTAGACGTGATCCTTGTACTTTTGTTGGCATGCACAAAAAAATTCAGCTCAAAACTCGAAGTGTACAAAATTTTGTGATCATTTGAAAAAAGTGTCCCCATTTCAGACACTTTAATGGCTACTGGTAGCAAACCTGTAAAATCTCAAATGTTCTTTAAGGGGGTGTGAGTTCTCAAAATTCGATGAGGGATAGGGGGCCAATATAAGAGCCAAGTACCAGCACCCATCGCACATCATGTGCGCACACCCCCTGGCCCCCCAATCGTCGGAACCCCAATGCCGCCGGTCAGGTTCTCCGACGATGCTACGACGATGGTGCCCCGACGAAGAAAAATACGGCACCAGCACATGCCCGAGCCCAGCATGTGCTACTATAACCCTCGGTCCGGTCTGATCTTAGACTGGGAATGAACTCCGTATGCTTAGACTAGGAATGAACTCCGTATGCCTAATTCAACCCACGAAACGAGCGTGCAGGCGCACAGATGGCCAGGGGGCAGGATGCGTAAGGCCGGGATCCTGTTGTGTGCTGCCGATCCTGCTGCCACAACCCTTAGTCTGGTTCAATTTTAGAGTGGGAATGAACTCCGTATGCCTAAGCCAACCGATGAAACGAGCGGACGGACGAGCGGCCGGGCACTGCGCCGGCCAGAGAGATGGGATGCGCAAGCAGTGAAACGATAGGGTGGTAGGTGGGTTTAGGCACATCTTCATATTTTTATGTGTCAATGCAATTTTTATGGCTTGTAAATTCATACAATGGTCCCTTAAGCCTTCACGTGAAGTTTCATGGCAAGATGACTCGTTTTCTATTTTCCATGATTTTTGAAACTTTTTGCGGATTGGGATTTTCTAAAATTTTTTCAGAAGGAGTTTTGGCCCCAAACTTGGTAGACATGATCCTTATATTTTTGTTCGCTTGCACAAAAAAATTCAGCTAAAAACTCAAAGTGTACAAGATTTTGTGACCATTTGAAAATAATGTCCCCATTTCAGACACTTAAATGGCTACTGGCAGCAAACCTATAAAATCTCAAATGCTCTTTAAGGGGGTGTGAGTTCTCGAGGTTTGATGAGGGATAGGGGGCCAATATAAGGGCCAAGTACCAGCACCCATCGCACATCATGTGCGCACACCCCCCCGACCCCCCCGATCGTTGGAACCCCAATGTCGCCAATCAGGTTCTCCGACGATCCTATGACGATGGTACCCCGGTGAAGAAAAATTTGACACCAGCACATGCCCGACCCAGCATGTGCTGTCGTAACCCTCGGTCCGGTCCGATCTTCGACAGGGAATGAACTCCGTATGCTTAGACTGGGAATGAACTCCGTATGCCTAAGTCAACCCATGAAATGAGCGTGCGGGCGCTCAGCCGGCCAGAGGGGCGGGATGCGCAAGCTGGGGATCGGTCGGGTCCCCCTCTGCGTGCTGTCGATCCTGCTGCTGTAACACGCGGTCCGGTCCGATCTTAGACTGGGAATGAACTCCGTATGCCTAAGCCAATCGATGAAATGAGCAGGTGGGTGGGCGGACGGGCATTACGTCGGCCAGAGAGACGGGATGCGCAACCCGTGTATCGATAGGGTGGTAGGTGGGTTTAGGCACATCTTCATATTTTTGCATGCCAATGCCATTTTTATGGCTTGTAAATTCATACAATGGTCCCTTAAGCCTTCACGTGAAGTTTCATGGCAAGACGACTCGTTTTCTATTTTTCATGATTTTTGAAACTTTTTACAGTTCGGGATTTTCTAAAATTTTTTCAGAAGGAGTTTTGGCCCCCCGATGAAGAAAAATATGGCACCAGCACATGCTCGAGCCCAGCATGTGCTATCGTAACCCTTGGTCCGGTCCGATCTTCGATTGGGAATGAACTCCATATGCCTAAGCCAACCGACGAAACGAGCGGACGGGCGGGCGGGCACTATGCTGGGCAGAGAGACGGGATGCGCAAGCCGTGGATCGATAGGGTGGTAGTTGGGTTTAGGCACATCTTCATATTTTTGCATGCCAATGCCATTTTTATGGCTTGTAAATTCATACAATGGTCCCTAAAGCCTTCACGTGAAGTTTCATGGCAAGATGACTCATTTTTTAATTTTCATGATTTTTGAAACTTTTTACGGTTCAGGATTTTTTAAAATTTTTTCGGAAGGATTTTTGGCCCCAAACTTGGTAGACATGATCCTTGTATTTTTGTTATCATGCACAAAAAAAAAACAGCTAAAAACTCAAGGTGTACAAGATTTTGTGACCATTTGAAAAAAGTGTCCGCATTTCAGACACTTTAATGGCTACTGGAAGCAAACCGGTAAAATCTCAAATGCTCTTTAAGGGGGTGTGAGTTCTAGAGGTTTGATGAGGGATAGGGGGCCAATATAAGGGCCAAGTACCAGCACCCATCACACATCATGTGCCACACCCGCCCGGGCCCCCCGATTGCTGGAACCCCAATACCGCCTGTCAGGTTCTCTGGTGATGCTCCGGCGATGGTGCCCCGACGAAGAAAAATGCGGCACTAGCACATGCCCGAGCCCAACATGTGCTGCTGTAACCCTCGATCCGATCCGATCTTCGACTGGGAATGAACTTCGTATGCCTAAGCCAACCGACGAAACGAGCGGGCGGGCGGGCACTATGCCGGCCGAGAGACAGGATGCGCAAGCCGTGGATCGATAGGGTGGTAGTTGGGTTTAGGCACATCTTCATATTTCTGCAAGCCAATGCCATTTTTATGGCTTGTAAATTCATACAATGGTCCCTAAAGCCTTCACGTGAAGTTTCATGGCAAGATGACTAATTTTTTAATTTTCATGATTTTTGAAACTTTTTACGGTTCGGGATTTTTTAAAATTTTTTCGGAAGGATTTTTGGCCCCAAACTTGGTATACATGATCCTTGTATTTTTGTTGTCATGCACAAAAAAAAGCAGCTAAAAACTCAAAGTGTACAAGATTTTGTGACCATTTGAAAAAAGTGTCCCCATTTCAGACACTTTAATGGCTACTGGAAGCAAACCTGTAAATTCTCAAATGCTCTTTAAGGGGTTGTGAGTTCTCAAGGTTTGATGAGGGATAGGGGGCCAATATAAGGGCTAAGTACCAGCACCCATCGTACATCATGTGCACACACCCCGTCAGCCCCTCCGATCACCGGAACCCCAATGTCGTCGGTCAGGTTCTTCGGCGATGCTTCGACGAAGAAAAATGCGGCACCAGCACATGCCCAAGCCCAGCATGTGCTGCCGCAAGTCTTGGTCTAGTCCGATCTTAGACTGGGAATGAACTCCGTATGCCTAAGTCAACCCACGAAACGAGCGTGCGGGCGCTCAACTGGCCAGAGGGACGGGACGCCCAAGCCGGGGATCGGTCGGGTCCCCCTCTACGTCTTGCCGATCCTGCTACCGCAACCCTCCATCTGATCCGATCTTAGATTGTGAATGAACTCCGTATGCCTAAGCCAACTGACGAAACGAACGGGCGGGCAGGGAGGAGGCCACGACGTCAGCCAGAGAGACAGGGTGCGCAAGCCGTGGGTCGATAGGGTGGTAGGTGGGTTTAGGCACATCTTCATATTTCTACGTGCGAATGCCATTTTTATGGCTTGTAAATCCATATAATGGTCCCTTTAGCCTTCACGTTAAGTTTTATGCCAAGATGACTCGTTTTTTATTTTTCATGATTTTTGAAACTTTTTATGGTTCGGGATTTTTTAAAATTTTTTTGGAAATATTTTTGGCCCCAAACTTGGTAGACGTGATCCTTGTATTTTTTTTGGCTTGCACAAAAAAATTCAGCTAAAAATTCAAAGTGTACAAGATTTTGTGACCATTTGAAAAAAGTGTCCCCATTTTAGACACTTTAATAGCTACTGGCAGCAAACCTGTAAAATATCAAATGCTCTTTAAGGGGGTGTGAGTTCTCAAGATTTGATGAGGGATAGGGGGCCAAAATAAGGGCCAAGTACCAGCACCCGTCGCACACGATGTGCGCACACCCCCCCGGCCCCCCAATCGTCGGAACCTTAATGCCGCTTGTCAGGCTCTCCGGCGATGCTCCGACGATGGTGCCCCGGGGAAGAAAAATGTGGAACCAGCACATGCCCCAGCCCAGCATGTGCTGCCGCAACCCTCGGTCTGATCTGATCTTAGACTGGGAATGAACTCCGTATGCCTAAGCCAATCGACAAAACGAGTTGGCAGGCGGGCGGGCATTACACCGGCCAGAGAGAGGGATGCGCAAGCCGTGGATCGATAGGATGGTTGGTGGGTTTAGTCACATCTTCATATTTTTCCATGCCAATGCCATTTTTGTGGCATGTAAATTCATACAATGGTCCCTTAAGCCTTCACGTGAAGTTTCATGGCAAGACAACTCGTTTTCTATTTTTCATGATTTTCAAAACTTTTTACGGTTCGATATTTTTTAAAATTTTTTCAGAAGGAGTTTTGGACCTAAACTTGCTAGACGTGATCCTTTTATTTTTGTTGGCATGCACAAAAAAAATCAGCTAAAAAGCCGAAGTGTACAAGATTTTGTGACCATTTGAAAAAAGCATCCCCATTTCAGACACTTTAAGGGCTACTGGCAGCAAACCTGTAAAATCTCAAATGCTCTTTAAGGGGGTGTGAGTTCTCGAGGTTTGATGAGGGATAGGGGGCCAATATAAGGGCCAAGTACCAGCACCCATCGCACATAATGCGCGCATACCCCCCGGTCCCCCCGATCGTCAGAACCCCAATGCCGCTGTCAGGTTCTCCGACGATGCTCTGGCGATGGTGCCCCGACGAAGAAAAATGCGGCACCAGCACATGCTCGAGCCCAGCTTGTGCTGCCACAACCCTTGGTCTGGTCCGATCTTAGACTGGGAATGAACTTCGTATGCTTATACTGGGAATGAACTCTGTATGCCTAAGTCAACCCATGAAACGAGCGTGTGGGCGCTCATCCGACCAGAGGGGCGGGATGCGCAAGCCGGGGATCCACCGTGTCCCCCTCTGCGTGCTGTCGATCCTACTTTCGTAACCCTCAATCTGGTCTGATCTTAGATCGGGAATGAACTCCGTATGCCTAAGCCAACCGATGAAACGAGCGGGCGGGCGGGTAGGCGGGCACTACGCAAGCCAAAGAGACGGGATGCGCAAGCCGTGGATCGATAGGGTGGTAGGTGGGTTTAGGTAGATCTTCATATTTTTGCATGCCAGTGCCATTTTTATGTCCTGTAAATTCATACAATGGTCCCTCAAGCCTTCATGTGAAGTTTCATGGCAAGACAACTCGTTTTCTATTTTTCACGATTGTCAAAACTTTTTATGGTTCAGGATTTTTTAAAATTTTTTCAGAAAGAGTTTTGGTCCCAACCTTGGTAGACGTGATCCTCGTATTTTTTTTGGCTTGCACAAAAAAATTCAGCAAAAAAATTGAAGTGTACAAGATTTTGTGACCATTTGAAAAAAGTGTCCCCATTTGAGACACTTTAATGGTTGCTGGAAGCAAACCTGTAAAATCTCAAATGCTCTTTAAGGGGGTGTGAGTTCTCGAGGTTTGATGAGGGATAAGGGGCCAATATAAGGGCCAAGTACCAGCACCCACCGCACATCATGTGCGCACACCCCCCCAGGCCCCCCCGATCACCGGAACCCTAATGTCACCGATCAGGTTCTCCGACGATGCTCTGGCGATGATGCCCCGACGAAGAAAAATACGGCACCAGCACATACCCGAGCCCAGCATGTGATGCTGCAACCCTCGGTCTGATCCGATCTTAGACTAGGAATGAACTCCATATGCTTACATTGGGAATGAACTTCGTATGCCTAAGTCAACCCATGAAACGAGCATACGGGCGCTCAGCCGACCGGAGGGGCGGGATGCGCAAGTCGGGGACTGATCGGGTCCCCATTGCGTGCTACCGAACCTACTACCGTAACCCTTGTTCCGGTCCAATCTTAGACTGGGAATGAACTCCGTATGCCTAAGCCAACCGACGAAATGAGCGGGCGGACGGGCAGGCGGGCACTACGCCGGCCAGAGAGACGGGATGCGCAAGCTGTGGATCGATAGGCTGGTAGGTGGGTTTAGGCACATCTTCATATTTCTACATGCCAATGCCATTTTTATGGCTTGTAAATTCATACAATGGTCCCTCAAGCCTTCATTTGAAGTTTCATGGCAAGACACTTGTTTTCTATTTTTCACGATTTTTGAAACTTTTTGCGGTTCAGGATTTTTTAAAATTTTTTCGGAAGGTTTTTGGCCCCAAACTTGGTAGACGTGATCCTTGTATTTTTTTTGGCATGCACAAAAAAATTTAGCTAAAAACTCGAAGTGTACAAGATTTTGTGACCATTTGAAAAAAGTGTCCCCATTTCAGACACTTTAATTGCTACTGGCAGCAAACCTGTAAAATCTCAAATGCTCTTTACGGGGGTGTGAGTTCTCGAGGTTTGATGAGAGATAGGGGGCCAATATAAGGGCCAAGTACCGGCACCCACCGCACATCATGTGCGCACACCACCCCCGGCCCCCCGATCGCCGGAACCCTAATGCCGCCGGTCAGGTTCTCCGATGATGCTCCGGCGATGGTGCCCCGGTGAAGAAAAATACGGCACCAGCACATTCTCGAGCCCAGCATGTGCTGCCGCAACCTTTGGTCTGGTCCGATCTTAGACTGGGAATGAACTCAGTATGCCTAAGCCAACTGACGAAACGAGCGGGCAGGCGGACGGGCACTACGCCGGTCAGAGAGACGGGAAGTGCAAGCCGTGGATCGATAGGGTGGTAGGTGGGATTAGGCACATCTTCATATTTCTACGTGCCAATGCCATTTTTATGGCTTGTAAAAACATACAATGGTCCCTTAAGCCTTCACGTGAAGTTTCATGGCAAGACGACTCATTTTCTATTTTTCATGATTTTTGAAACATTTTGCGGTTTGGGATTTTTTAAAATTTTTTCGGAAGGAGTTTTGGCCCCACACTTGGTAGACGTGATCCTTGTATTTTTGCTGGCATGCACAAAAAAATTCAGCTAAAAACTTGTAGTGCACAAGATTTTGTGACCATTTGAAAAAAGGGTCGCCATTCTAGACACTTTAACAACTATTGGCAGCAATCCTGTCAAATCTCAAATGCTCTTTAAGGGGGTGTGAGTTCTTGAGATTTGATGAGGGATAGGGGCCCAATAGAAGGGCCAAGTACCATCACCCATCGCAAATCAAGTGCGCACACCCCCCGGCCCCCCCGATCGCCGGAACCCCAATGCCACCGGTCAGGTTCTTCGACGATGCTCCGGTGATGGTGCCCGAACAAAGAAAAATGCGGCACCAGCACATGCCTGAGCCCAGCATGTGCTGTCGTAACCCTCGGTCTGGCCCGATCTTAGACTGGGAATGAACTCCGTATGCCTAAGTCAACCCTCGAAACGAGCTGGCGGGCGCTTAGCCGACCAGAGGGGCGGGATGCCCAAGCCGAGGATCGACCGGGTCCCCCTCTGTGTGCTACCGATCCTGCTACCACAACCCTCAGTCCGGTCTGATCTTAGACTGGGAATGAACTTTGTATACCTAAGCCAATCGACTAAACTAGCGGGAGGGCGGGCGGGCAGGCACTACACCAACTAGAGAGACGGGATGCGCAAGCCGTGGATCGATAGGGTGGTAGGTGGGTTTAGGCACATCTTCATATATCTATGAGCCAATGCCATTTTTATGGCTTGTAAATTCATACAATGGTCCCTTAAGCCTTCACGGGAAGTTTAATGGCAAGACGACTCGTTTTCTATTTTTCATGATTTTTGAAACTTTTTACGGTTTGGGATTTTTAAAAATTTTTTTGGAAGGAGTTTTGGCCCCAAACTTGGTAGACAAGATCCTTGTATTTTTTTGGCATGCACAAAAAAATTCAGCTAAAAACTCGAAGTGTACAAGATTTTGTGACCATTTGAAAAAAGTGTCCCCATTTCAGACACTTTAATGGCTGCTGGCAGCAAACCTGTAAAATCTCAAATGCTCTTTAAGGGGGTGTGAGTTCTCAAGGTTTGATAAGGGATAGGGGGCCAATACAAGGGCCAAGTACCAGCACCCATCGCACATCATGTGCGCACACCCCCCGGCCCCCTCGATCGTCGGAACCCTAATGCCGCCGGTCAGGTTCTCCGACGATGCTCCGGCGATGGTACCCCAACGAAGAAAAATGCGGCACCAGCACATGCCCGAGCCCAGCATGTGCTGTCGCAACCCTCGGTCTGGTCCGATCTTAGACTGGGAATGAACTTCATATGCTTAGACTGGGAATGAACTCCGTATGCCGAAGGCAACCAACGAAAAGGGCGTGCAGGTGCTCAACCGATGAGAGGGGCTGGGTGCGCAAGTCGAGGATCGGTCGGGTTCCCCTCTGCGTGCTGCCAATCCTGCTACCACAACCCTCGGTCCGATCCGATCTTAGATTGGGAATGAACTCCGTAGGCCTAACCCAATCGACGAAATGAGCGGGCGGGCGGGCGGGCGGGCACTACGTCGGCCAGAGAGACGGGATGCGCAAGTCGTGTATCGATAGGGTGGTAGGTGGGTTTAGGCGCATCTTTATATTTCTGCCTGCCAATGCCATTTTTATGGCTTGTAAATTCATACAATGGTCCCTTAAGCCTTCACGTGAACTTTCATGGCAAGACACTCATTTTCTATTTTTCACGATTTTCAAAACTTTTAACGGTTCGAGATTTTTTAAAATTTTTTCGAAAGGAGTTTTGGCTCCAAACTTGGTAGACGTGATCCTTGTATTTTTGTTGGCATGCACAAAAAAATTCAGCTAAAAACTCGAAGTGTACAAGATTTTGTGAATGCGCTGTCGCAACCCTCGATCCGGTTCGATCTTAGACTGGGAATGAACTCCGTATGCTTAGACTAGGAATGAACTCCGTATGCCTAAGTAAACCCATGAAACGAGCTTGTGGGCGCTCAACCGGCTAGAGGGGCGAGATGCGTAAGTCGGGGATTGATCGAGTCCCCCTCTACGTGCTGTCGATCTTGCTACCCCGTATGCCTAAGCCAACCGACGAAATGAGCGGAAGGGCGGGCGGACGGGCACTACGCCGGCCAGAGAGACTGGATGCGTAAGCCTTGAATCGATAGGGTGGTAGGTAGGTTTAGGCACATCTTCATATTTCTGCGTGCCAATGCCATTTTTATGGCTAGTAAATTCATACAATTGTCCTTTAAGCCTTCACATGAAGTTTCATGGCAAGACGACTCGTTTTCTATTGTTCACGATTTTCTAAACTTTTTACGGTTCAAGATTTTTGAAAATTTTTTTGGAAGGATTTTTAACCCCAAACTTGGTAGACGTGATCCTTCTATTTTTGTTGGCATGCACAAAAACATTCAGCTAAAAACTCGAAGTGTACAAGATTTTGTGACCATTTGAAAAAAGTGTCCCCATTTCAGACACTTTAATGGCTACTGGCAGCAAACCTGTAAAATCTCAAATGGTCTTTAAGGGGGTGTGGGTTCTCGAGGTTTGATGGGGGATAGGGGGCCAATATAAGGGCCAAGTACCAGCACCCATTGTACATCATGTGCGCACACCCCCCGGGCCCCCGATCGCCGGAACCCCAATGCCGCCGGTCAGGTTCTTCGACAATGCTCCGACGATGGTGCCCCGATGAAGAAAAATGCCGCACCAGCACATGCCCGAGCCCAGCATGTGCTAACGCCACCCTCGGTCCAATCCGATCATACACTGGGAATGAACTCCGTACGCTTAGACTGGGAATGAACTCCGTATGCCTAAGTCAACCCATGAAATGAGCGTGCGGGCGCTCAGCCGGTAAGAGGGGCGGGATGCGTAAGCCGGGGATCGGTTGGGTCCCCCTCTATGTGCTGCCGATCCTGCTACCGCAACCCTCAGTCCGGTCCGATCTTAGAATGGGAATGAAGTCCGTATGCCTAAGGCAACCGACGAAACGAGCGGGTGGGCGGGCAGGCGGGCACTATGCCGGCCAGAAAGACAGGATGCGCAAGCCGTGGATCGATAGGGTGGTAGGTGGGTTTAGGCACATCTTCACATTTCTGCATTCCAATGCCATTTTTATGGCTTGTAAATTCATACAATGGTCCCTTAAGCCTTCATGTGAACTTTCATGGCAAGACGACTCGTTTTCTATTTTTCACGATTTATGAAACTTTCTACGGTTTGGGATTTTTTAAAATTTTTTCGGAAGGAGTTTTGGCTCCAAACTTGGTAGACGTGATCCTTGTAATTTTTTCGGCATGCACAAAAAAATTCAGCTAAAAACTCGAAGTGTACAAGATTTTGTGACCAATTGAAAAAAGTGTCCCCATTTCAGACACTTTAATTGCTACTGGCAGCAAACCTGTAAACTCTCGAATGCTCTTTAAGAGGGTGTGAGTTCTTGAGGTTTCATCAGGGATAGGGGGCCAATATAAGGGCCAAGTACCAGCACCCATCGCACATCATGTGCGCACACCCCCCCGGCCCCCCCGATCGCCGAAACCCCAATGCCACCGGTCAGGTTCTCCGACGATGCTCCGGTGATGGCACCCCGACAAAGAAAAATGCAGCACCAGCACATGCCCGAGCCTAGCATGTGCTGTCGTAACCCTCAGTCTGGTCCGATCTTAGACTGAGAATGAACTCCGTATGCTTAGACTGGGAATGAACTCCACATGCCTAAGTCAACCCACGAAATGAGCGTGCGGGCTCAACCGGCCAGAGGGGCGGGATGCGCAAGTCGGGGATCGGCCGAGTCCCCCTTTGCATCCTTCCGATCATGCTGCCACAATGCTCGGTCTGGTAGATTGGGAATGAACTCTGTATGCCTAAGCCAACCGATGAAACGAGCATGCGGGCGGGCACTGCGCCGGCCAAATAGACTTAATGCGCAAGCCGTGGATCGATAGGCTGTAGGTGAGTTTAGGCACATCTTCATATTTCTACGTGCCAATGCCATTTTTATGGCTTGTAAATTCTTACAATGGTCCCTTAAGCCTTCACATGAGGTTTCATGGCAAGACGACTCGTTTTCTATTTTTCATGATTTTTGAAACTTTTTACGGTTCGAGATTTTGTAAAATTTTTTCGAAAGGAGTTTTGGCCCCAAACTTGGTAGACGTGATCCTTGTGTTTTTTTTGGCGTGCACAAAAAAATTCAGGTAAAAACTCAAAGTGTATAAGATTTTGTGACCTTTTAAAAAAAGTGTCCCCATTTCAGACACTTTAGTGGCCACTGGCAGAAACCTGTAAAATCTCAAATGCTCTTTAAGGGGGTGTGAGTTCTTGAGGTTTGATGAGGGATAGGGGGCCAAGTACCAGCACCCATTGCATATCATGTGCGCACACCCCCCAGCCCCCCCGATCGTCAGAACCCCAATGCCGCCGGTCAGGTTCTCTGGCGATGCTCTGGCAATGGTGCCCCGGTGAAGAAAATTACGGCACCAGCACATGCTCGAGGCCTGTATGTGCTGCCGCAAGCCTTGGTCTGGTCCGATCTCAGATTGGGACTGAACTCTGTATGCCTAAGCCAACCGACGAAATGAGCGGGTGGGCGGGCGAGCAGGCACTACGTCGGCCAGAGAGACGGGATGCGCAAGCCGTGGATCGATAGGGTGGTAGGTGGGTTTAGGCACATCTTCATATTTCTGCATGCCAATTTTATTTTTATGGCTTGTAAATTCATACAATGGTCCCTTAAGCCTTCACGTGAAGTTTCATGGCAAGACGACTCGTTTTCTATTTTTCACGATTTTCAAAACCTTTTGCGGTTCGAGATTTTTTAATATTTTTTGGAAAGGATTTTTTGCCCCAAACTTGGTAGACGTCATCCTTGTATTTTTGTTGGCATGCACAAAAAAAAATCAGCTTAAAACTCGAAGTGTACAAGATTTTGTGACCATTTGAAAAAAGTGTCCCCATTTCAGACACTTTAATGGCTACAGACAGCAAACCTGTAAAATCTCAAATGCTCTTCAAAGGGGTGTGAGTTCTCGAGGTTAGATGAGGGATAGGGGGCAATATAAGGGTCAAGTACCAGCACCCATCGCACATCATGTGCGCACACCCCCCGGCCCCCCCGATCGTCGGAACCTCAATGCCGCCGGTAAGGTTCTCCGGCGATGCTCCAACGATGGTGCCCCGATAAAGAAAAATACGGCACCAGCACATGCCCGAGCCCAGCATGTGCTGCTGCAACCCTCGGTCTGGTCCGATCTTAGACTGGGAATGAACTCCGTATGCTTAGACTGGGAATGAACTCCGTATGCCTAAGTCAACCCATGAAACGAGCTTGCGGGCACTCAGTCGGCCAGAGGGGCGCGATGCACAAGCCGGGGATCAGCCGATTCCCCCTTTGTGTGCTGCTGGTCCTGCTATCGTAACCCTTGGTCCAGTACAATCTTAGACTGGGAATGAACTCTGTATGCCTAAGCCAACCGACGAAACGAGCGGGTGGGCGAGCGAGCGGGCACTACGTCGGCCAAAGAGACGGGATACGCAAGCTGTGGATCGATAGGTGGTAGGTTGGTTTAGGCGCATCTTCATATTTTTACGTGCCAATGCCATTTTTACAGCTTGTAAATTCATACAATGGTCCCTTAAGCCTTCATGTGAAAATGCAAGACGATTCGTTTTCTATCTTTCACAATTTTTGAAACTTTTTACGGTACGAGATTTTTTAAAATCCTTTCGGAAGGAGTTTTGGCCCCAAACTTGGTAGACGTGATCCTTGTATTTTTTTTGGCATGCATAAAAAGAATCAGTTAAAAACTTGAAATGTACAAGATTTTGTGACCATTTGAAAAAAGTGTCCCCATTTCAGACACTTTAATGGCTACTGGCAGCAAACCTGTAAAATCTCAAATGCTCTTTAAGGGGGTGTGAGTTCTCGAGGTTTGATGAGGGATAGGGGCCAATATAAGGGCCAAGTACCAGCACCCATCGCACATCATGTGTGCACACCCCCCAGCCCCCCCGATCGCTGAAACCCCAATGCCGTTGGTCAGGTTCTCCGGTGATGGTGCCCTAATGAAGAAAAATACGACACTCGCACATGCTCGAGCCCAGCATGTGCTGCTGCAACCCTCGATCTAGTTCGATCTTAGACTGGGAATGAACTTCATACGCTTAGACTGGGAATGAACTCCGTATGCCAAAGTCAACCCATGAAACGAGCGTACGGGCGTCAGCTAGCCAGAGAGGCAGGATGCGCAAGCCGAGGATCGGCCTGGTCCCCCTCTGTGTGCTGCTGATCCTGCTGCCACAACCCTTGGTTCGGTCTGATCTTAGACTGGGAATGAACTACGTATGCCTAAGCCAATCGATGAAATGAGCGGGCGGGCTGGCGGGAGGGCACTACACCGGCCAGAGAGATGGGATGCGCATGCTGGGGATCGACTGGGTCCCCCTCTGCGTGCTGTCGATCCTGTTACAGCGAACCTCGGTCTGATCCAATCTTATACTAGGAATGAACTCCATATGCATAAGCCAATTGATGAAACGAGCAGGCGGGTTGGCGGACGGGCACTACGCCTGCCAGAGAGACGGGATGCGCATATCGTGGATCGATAGGGTGGTAGGTAGGTTTAGGCACATGTTCATATTTCAGCGTGCCAATGCCATTTTTATTTCTTGTAAATTCATACAATGGTCGCTTAAGCCTTCACGTGAAGTTTCATGGCAAGACGACTCGTTTCCTATTTTTTAAGATTTTTGAAACTTTTTCTCGTTTGGGATTTTTTAAAATTTTTTCAGAAGGAATTTTGGCCCCAAACTTGGTAGACGTGATCCTTGTATTTTTGTTGGCATGCTCAACAAAATTCAGCTAAAAACTCGAAGTGTACAAGATTTTTTGACCATTTGAAAAAAGTGTCCCCATTTCAGACACTTTAATGGCTACTGGCAGCAAACCTATAAAATCTCAAATGCCCTTTAAGGGGTGTGAGTTCTCGAAGTTTGATGAGGGATAGGGTGCCAATAGAAGGGCCAAGTACCAGCACCCATCGCACATCATGTGCGCACACACCCCCGGCCCCCCCGATCGTCGTAACCCTAATGCCGCCGGTCAGTTCTCCGGCGATGGTGCCCCGATGAAGAAAAATATAGCACCAGCACATGCCCGAGCCCAGCATGTGCTGCCGCAACCCTCGGTCCAGTCCGATTTTAGATTGGGTATGAACTCCGTATGCTTAGACTGGGAATGAACTCCGTATGCCTAAGTGAACCCACGAAACAAGCGTGCGGGCGCTCAGCCGACCAGAGGGGTGGGATGCGTAACTCGAGGATAGGCGGGGTTCCGCTCTGCGTGCTGCCAATCTTGTTGCTGTGACCCTCGGTATGGTCCGATCTTAGACTGGGAATGAACTCCGTATGCCTAAGCCAACCGACAAAATGAGCGGGCGGACAGGCACTACGTCGGCCAGAGAGATGGGATGCGTAAGCCGTGGATCGATAGGGTGGTAGGTGGGTCATATTTCTGCATCCCAATGCCATTTTTATGGCCTGTAAATTCTTACAATGGTCCCTTAAACCTTCACGGGAAGCTTCATGGCAAGACGACTCATTTTCTATTTTTCACGATTTTCAAAACTTTTTACGGTTCGGGATTTTTTAAAATTTTTTCGAAAGGAGTTTTGTCCCCAAACTTTAGACATTATCCTTGTATTCTTGTTGGCATGTAGAAAAAAATTCAGCTAAAAACTCAAAGTGTACAAGATTTTGTGACCATTTGAAAAAAGTGTCCCCATTTCAGACACTTTAATGGCTACTGGCAGCAAACCTGTAAAATCTCAAATGCTTTTTAAGGGGGTGTGAGTTCTTGAGGTTTGATGAGGGATAGGGGGAAAATATAAGGGCCAAGTACTAGAACCCATCGCACATATGTGCGCACACCCCCCGGCCCCCCGATCGTTGGAACCCCGATGCCGTCGGTTAGGTTCTCTGGCGATGCTCTAGCGATGGTGCCCGACGAAGAAAAATGTGGCACCAGCACATAGCCGAGCCCAGCATGTGCTGCCATAACCCTCGATCTGGTTCGAACTTAGACTGGGAATGAACTCCGTATGCTTAAACTAGGAGTGAACCCCGTATGCCTAAGTCAACCCACGAAACAAGCGTGCGGGCGCTTAACCGGCCAGAGGGGCGAGATGCGCAAGCCAGGGATCGGTCGGGTCCACCTCTCCGTGCTGCCGATCCTGCTATCGCAACCCTTGGTCCGGTCCAATCTTAGACTACGAATGAACTCCGTATGCCTAAGCCAACCGAAGAAACGAGCAAGTGGGCGGGCGGGCGGGCACTATGCCGGCTAGAGAGACGGGATGCGCAAGCCGTGGATCGCTGGGGTGGTAGGTGGGTTTAGGGACATCTTCATATTTCTGCCAGCCAATGCCATTTTTATGGATTGTAAATTCATACAATGGTCCCTTAAGCCTTCACGTGAAGTTTAATGGCAAGACGACTCATTTTCTATTTTTCATGATTTTTGAAACTTTTTACGGTTCGAGATTTTTTAAAATTTCTTCAGAAGGAGTTTTTGCCCCAAACCAGGTATAGGTGATCCTTGTATTTTTTTTGGTATGCACAAAAAAATTCAGCTAAAAACTTAAAGTGTAAAAGATTTTGTGGCCATTTGAAAAAAGTGTCCCCATTTCAGACACTTTAATGGCTACTGGTTGCAAACCTGTAAAATCTCAAACGCTCTTTAAGGGGGTGTGAGTTCTCAAGGTTTGATGAGGGATAAGGGGCCAATATAAGGGCCAAGTACCAGCACCCATTGCACATCACGTGCGTACACACCACCGACCCCCTGATCGTCGAAACCCCAATGCCGTCGGCAGGTTCTCCGACGATGCTCCGACAATGGTGCCCAAGCGAAGAAAAATACGACACCAGCACATGCCCGAGCCTAGCATGTGCTACCGCAACCCTCGGTCCGGTCCGATCTTAGACTGGGAATGAACCTCGTATGCCTAAGTCAACCCACGAAACGAGCGTGCGGGCGCTCAGCTGGCCAGAGGGGCGGGATGCATAGGCCGGGGATTGACCGGGTCCCCCTCTGTGTGCTGTCGATCCTGCTGCTACAACCATTGGTCTGGTCCGTTCTTAGATTGGGAATGAACTCCGTATGCCTAAGCCAATAGAAGAAACGAGCAAACGGGCGGGCGGGCGGGCACTACGCCGGCCAGAGAGACGGGATGCGCAAGCCGTGGATCGCTAAGGTGGTAGGTGGGTTTAGGCACATCTTCATATTTTTGCATGCCAATGCCATTTTTATGGCTTGTAAATTCATACAATGGTCCCTTAAGCCTTCACGTGAAGTTTCATGGCAAGACGACTCGTTTTTTATTTTTCATGATTTTTGAAACTTTTTACGATTAGGGATTTTTTAAAATTTTTTTGGAAGGACTTTTAGCCCCAAAATTGGTAGATGTCATCCTTGTATTTTTTTCGGCATGCACAAAAAAATTCAGCTAGAAACTTGAAGTGTACAAGATTTTGTGACCATTTGAAAAAAGTGTCCCCATTCCAGACACTTTAATTGCTACTGGCAGCAAACCTGTAAAATCTCAAATGCTCTTTAAAGGGGTGTGAGTTCTCGAAGTTTGATGAGGGATATGGGGCCAATATAAGGGCCAAGTACCAGCACCCATCGCACATCACATGCGCACACCCCCCCGGCCCCACCAATCGCTGGAACCCCAATGCCGCTGGTCAGGTTCTCCAGCGATGCTCCGACGATGGTGCCCCGACGAAGAAAAATACGGCACCAGCACAGGCCTGAGCCCAGCATGTGCTGCCACAACCCTCGGTCTGGTCCGATCTTAGACTGGGAATGAACTCCATATGCTTAGACTGGGAATGAACTCCGTATGCCTAAGTCAACCTACGAAAGGAGCGTGCGGGCGGTCAGCCGGCTAGAAGGGCGGGATGTGCAAGCCAGGGATCGGTCGGGTCCCCATCTGCGTGCCGTCAATCCTACTGCTGTAACCCTCGGTGCGGTCCAATCTTAGGCTGGGAATGAACTCTATATGACTAAGCCAACCGACGAAATGAGCGTGCGGGCGGGCACTACGCCAGCCAAAGAGACGAGATGCGCAAGTCGTTGATCGATAGGGTGGTAGATGGGTTTAGGCACATCTTCATATTTCTGCGTGCCAATGCCATTTTTATGGCTTGTAAATTCATACAATGGTCCCTTAAGCCTTCACGTGAAGTTTCATGGGAAGACGACTCATTTTCTATTTTTCATGATTTTTGAAACTTTTTATGGTTCAGGATTTTTTAAAATTTTTTCGAAAGGAGTTTTGGCCCCAAAGTTAGTAGACGTGATCCTTGTATCTTTGTTGGCATGCACAAAAACATTTCGCTAAAAACTCAAAGTGTACAAGATTTTGTGACCATTTGAAAAGAGTGTCCCCATTTCAGACACTTTAATGGCTACTGGCAGCAATCCTGTAAAATCTCAAATGCTCTGTAAGGAGGTGTGAGTTCTCGAGGTTTGATGAGGGATAGGGGCCAATATAAGGGCCAAGTACCAGCACCCATCGCACATCATGTGCGCACACCCTCCCGGCCCCCCCGATCGTCGGAACCCCAATGCCGCCGATAAGGTTCTCCGACGATGCTCCGATGATGGTGCCACGGCGAAGAAAAATGCGGCACCAGCAAATGCTCGAGCCTAGCATGTGCTACTGCAACCCTCAGTCCGGTCTGATCTTAGACTAGGAATGAACTCTGTAAGCTTAGACTGGGAATGAACTCCGTGTGCCTAAGTCAACCCACGAAATGAGCGTGCGGGCGCCCAGAGGGGCGGGATGCATGAGCCGGGGATTGGTCGGGTCCCCCTCTGCGTGCTGCCGATCCTACTGTCACAACCCTCGGTCTGGTCCGATCTTAGACTGGGAATGAACTCCGTATGCCTAAGCCAACAGACGAAACGAACGTGCGGGTGGGCAGGCGGGCACTACGCCGATAAGAGAGACGGGATGCGCAAGTCGTGGATCGATAGGGTGGTAGGTGGGTTTAGGCACATCTTCATATTTTTGTGTGCCAATGCCATTCTTATGGCTTGTAAATTCATACAATGGTCCTTTGAGCCTTCACGTGTAGTTTCATGGCAAGACGACTCGTTTTCTATTTTTCACGATTTTTGAAACTTTTTGTGGTTCGAGATTTTTTAAAATTTTTTCAGAAGGAATTTTGGCCCCAAGCATGGTAGACGTGATCCTTGTATTTTTATTGGCATGCACAAAAAACTCAGCTAAAAACTCGAAGTGTACAAGATTTTGTGACTATTTGAAAAAAGTGTCCCAATTTCAAACACTTTAATGGCTACTGGCAGTAAACCTTTAAAATCTCAAATGCTCTTTAAGGGGGTGTGAGTTCTCGAGGTTTGATGAGGGATAGGGGGCCAATATAAGGGCCGAGTACCAGCACACATCGCACATCATGCGCGCACACCCCCCGACCCCCCGATCGCCGGAACCCTAATGCCGTCCGACGATGGTGCCCCGACGAAGAAAAATGCAGGACCAGCACATGCCCGAACCCAGGATGTGCTGCCATAACTCTCAGTCCAGTCTGATCTTAGACTGGGAATGAACTCCGTATACTTAGATTGGGAATGAACTCCGTATGCCTAAGTCAAGGCACGAAACGAGCGTACGGGCACTCAACTGGCGAAAGGGGTGGGATGCGCTAGCTGGGGATCGATCGGGTCCCCCTTTGCGTGCTGTCGATCCTGCTACCGCAAGCCTCGATCTGATCCGATCTTAGACTGGGAATGAACTCCGTCTGCCTAAGCCAACTGACGAAACGAGCGAGCGAGCGGGCAGGCACTACGTCGGCCAGAGAGACGGGATGCGCAAGCCGTGGATCGATAGGGTGGTAGGTTTGTTTAGGCACATCTTCATATTTCTGCATGCCAATGTTATTTTTATGGCTTGTAAATTCATACAATGGTTCCTTAAGCCTTCACGTGGAGATTCATGGCAAGACGACTCGTTTTTTATTTTTCACGATTTTTAAAACTTTTTGTAGTTCGGGATTTTTTACAATTTTTTCAGAAGGATTTTTGGCCCCAAACTTGGTAGACGTGATCCTTGTAATTTTTTTGGCATGCACAAAAAAATTCAGCTAAAAACCCGAGGTGTACAAGATTTTGCGACCATTTGAAAAAAGTGTCCCCATTTTAAACACTTTAATGGCTACTGGCAGCAAACCTGTAAAATCTCAAATGCTCTTTAAGGGGGTGTCAGTTCTTGAGGTTTGATGAGGGATAGGGGGCCAATATAAGGGCCAAGTACCAGCACCCATCGCAAATCATGTGTGCACACCCCCCCGCCCCCCCAATCGTCAGAACCCCAATGCCGCCGGTCAGGTTCTCCGGTGATGCTCCGACGATGGTGCCTGGGTGAAGAAAAATGCGGCACCAGCACATGCCTGAGCCTAGCATGTCTACCGCAACCCTCGTTTCGATCTGATCTTAGGCCGGGAATGAACTCCGATGCTTAGGCTGGGAATAAACTCCGTATGCCTAAGTCAACCCATGAAACGAGCGTACGGGCGTTCAACCGGCTAGAAGGGTGGGATGCGCCAGCCGGGGATCGACCGGGTCACCCTTTACGTGCTGTCGATCCTGCTACTGCAACCCTCGGTCTGGTTTGATGTTAGACTGGGAATGAACTCCGTATGCCTAAGCCAACCGAAGAAATGAGTGAGCGGGCGGGCGGGTGGGCACTACGTCGGCCAAAGAGACGAGATGCGCAAGTCGTGGATCGATAGGGTGGTAGGTGGTTTAGGCACATCTTTATATTTCTGTGTGCCAATGCCATTTTTATGGCTTGTAAATTAATACAATGGTCCCTTAAGCCTTCACGTGAAGTTTCATGGCAACACGACTCATTTTCTATTTTTCATGATTTTTGAAACTTGTTACGATTCGGGGTTTTTTTAAAATTTTTTTGGAAGGTATTTTTGCCCCAAACTAGGTAGACGTGATCTTGTATTTTGTTGGCATGCACAAAAAAATTCAGCTAAAAACTCGAAGTGTACAAGATTTTGTGACCATTTGAAAAAAGTGTCCCCATTTCAGACACTTTAATGGCTACTGGCAGCAAACCTGTAAAATCTCAAATGCTCTTTAAGGGGTGTGAGTTCTCGAGGTTTGATGAGGGATAGGGGGCCAATATCAGGGCCAAGTACCAGCACCCATCACAAATCATGTGCGCACACCCCCCCGCCCCTCGATCGTCAGAACCCTAATGCCGCCGGTCAGGTTCTCCGACGATGCTTCGATGATGGTGCCCGGGTGAAGAAAAATGCGGCACCAGCACATGCTCGAGCCTAGCATGTGCTGCCGCAACCCTCGTTCTGATCCAATCTTAGACTGGGAATGAACTCCGTACGCTTAGGTTGGGAATGAACTCCGTATACCTAAGTCAACCCACAAAACGAGCGTACAGGCTTTCAACCGGCCAGATGGGTGGGATGCGCCAGTCAGGGATCGGTCGGGTCACCCTTTACGTGCTGTCGATCCTGTTGCCGCAACCCTCGGTCCGGTCTAATGTTAGACTGGGAATGAACTCTGTATGCCTAAGCCAATCGATGAAATAAGAGAGCGGACGGGGGGGCGGACGGGCGGGCACTACGCCGGCCAGAGAGACGGGATGCGCAAGTCGTGGATCGATAGGGTGGTAGGTGGGTTTAGACACATCTTTATATTTCTGTGTGCCAATGCCATTTTTATGGCTTGTAAATTAATACAATGGTCCCTTAAGCCTTCACGTGTAGTTTCATGGCAAGACGACTCGTTTTCTATTTTTCATGATTTTTGAAACTTGTTGCGATTCGAGATTTTTTAAAATTTTTTCGGAAGGTGTTTTTGCCCCAAAGTTGGTAGACGTGATCTTGAATTTTTGTTGGCATGCACAAAAAAATTCAGCTAAAAACTTGAAGTGTACAAGATTTTGTGACCATTTGAAAAAAGTGTCCCCATTTCAGACACTTTAATGGCTACTGGCAGCAAACCTGTAAAATCTCAAATGCTTTTTAAGAGGGTGTGAGTTCTCAAGGTTTGATTAGGGATAGGGGACCAATATAAGGGCCAAGTACCAGCACCAATCGCACAACATGTGCGCACACCCCCCGGCCCCCCAATTGCCGGAACCCTAATGTCGCCGGTCAGGTTCTCTGACGATGCTCCGGCGATGGTGCCCCGACGAAAAGAATACGGCACCAACAGATGCCTGAGCCCAGCATGTGCTACTGCAACCCTCGATCTGGTCTGATCTTAGACTGGGAATGAACTTCGTATGCCTAAGTCAACCCACTAAACGAGCGTGCGGGCGCTCAGCCGGCCAGAAGGGCGGGATCGGTCGGGCCCCCTTCTGCGTGATACTGATCTTACTGCCGCAACCCTTGATCTGGTTCAATCTTAGTATGGGAATGAACACCATATGCCTAAGCCAACAGACGAAATGAGCGGGCGGGTGGGCGGGCGGGCGGGCACTACGCCGGTCAGAAAGATGGGATGCGCAAGCCGTGGATCGATAGGGTGGGAGGTGGGTTTAGGCACATCTTCACATTTTTGCATGCCAATGCCATTTTTATGACTTGTAAATTCATACAATGGTCCCTTAAGCCTTCACGTGAAGTTTCATGGCAAGACGACTCGTTTTCTATTTTTCACGATTTTTGAAACTTTTTGCGGTTCGGGATTTTTTAAAATTTTTTTGGAAAGTTTTGGCCCAAATTTGGTGGACGTGATCCTTGAAAAATGTGTCCCCATTTCAGACACTTTAATGGCTACTGGCAGCAAACCTGTAAAATCTTAAATGCTCTTTAAGGGGGTGTAAGTTCTCGAGGTTTGATTAGGGATAGGGGGCCAATATAAGGGCCAAGTACCAGCACCAATCGCACAACATGTGCGTACACCCCCCGGCCCCCCCGATCGTCGGAACCCCAATGCCGTCGGCCATGTTCTCCGACGATGGTGCCCCGCAAAGCAAAATGTGCCACCAGCACATGCTCGAACCTAGCATGTGCTATCGCAACCCTAAGTCCAATCCGATCTTAGACTGGGAATGAACTCCGTATGCTTAGACTAGGAATGAACTCCGTATGCCTAAGTCAACCCACGAAACGAGCGTGCGGGCGCTTAACCGACCATAGGGGCGGGATGCACATGTCGAAAATCGGTCGGGTCCCCCCTGCGTGCTGTCGATCCTACTGACGTAACCCTTGGTCCAGTCTGATCTTAGACTAGGAATGAACTCCATATGCCTAAGCGAATCGACGAAACGAACAAGCGTGCGGTTGGGCAGGCACTACGCCGGCTAGAGAGATGAGATGCGCAAGCCGTGGATCGATAGGGTGGTAGGTGGGTTTAGGCACATCTTCATATTTCTGCATGCCAATGCCATTTTTATGGCTTGTAAATTCAAACAATGGACCCTTAAGCCTTCACGTCAAGTTTCATGGCAAGACGACTCATTTTCTATTTTTCACGATTTTTGAAACTTCTTGCGGTTTGAGATTTTTTTAAATTTTTTTGGAAGGAGTTGTGGCAACAAACTTGGTAGACGTGATCCTTGTATTTTTTTTGGCATGCACAAAAAAATTCAGCTAAAAACTCGTAGTGTACAAAATTTTGTGACCATTTGAAAAAAGTGTCCCCATTTCAGACACTTTAGTGGCTACTGGCAACAAACCTGTAAAATCTCAAATGCTCTTTAAGGGGTGCGAGTTCTCGAGGTCTGATGAGGGATAGGGGGCCAATATAAGGGCCAGGTACCAGCACCCTTCGCACATCATGTGCGCACACCCCCCGGCCCCCCGATCGTCGGAACCCCAATGCCGTCAGTTAGGTTCTCCGGCGATGCTCCGACGATGGTGCCCCAACGAAGAAAATTGCGGCACCCGCACTTGCCTTAGCCCAACATGTGCTACCGCAACCCTTGGTCCGGTCCGATGTTAGACTGCGAACGAACCTTGTATGCCTAAGCCAACTGACGAAACGAACGGGCAGGCGGGCACTACAACGTCCAGAGAGACGGGATGCGCAAGCCGTGGATCGATAGGGTGGTAGGTGGGTTTAGGCACATCTTCATATTTTTGCATTCCAATGCCATTTTTATGGCTTGTAAATTCATACAATGGTCCCTTAAGCCTTCACGTGAAGTTTCATGCCAAGATGACTCGGTTTCTATTTTTCACGATTTTCGAAACTATTTACGGTTCGAGATTTTTTAAAATTTTTTCTTAAGGATTTTTGACCCCAAACTTGGTAGACATGATCCTTGTATTTTTGTTGTCATGCACAAAAACAATCAGCTAAAAACTCGAAGTGTACAAGATTTTGTGACCATTTGAAAAAAGTGTCCCCATTTCAGACACTTTAATGGCTACTGGCAGCAAACCTGTAAAATCTCAAATTCTCTTTAAGGGGGTGTGAGTTCTCAAGGGTTGATGAGGGATAGGGGCCCAATATAAGGGCCAAGTACCAGCACCCATCGCACATCATGTGCGCACACCACCCATCGTCGGAACCCCAATGCCGTCGGTCAGGTTCTCCGGTGATGGTGCCCTGACGAAGAAAAATGCGGTACTAGCACATGCCCGAGCCCAGCATGTGCTACCGCAACCCTCCGTCCAGTCTGATCTTAGACTGGGAATGAACTCCGTATGCTTAGACTGGGAATGAACTCCGTATGCCTAAGTCAACCCACAAAACGAGCGTGCGGGCACTCAGTCGGCCAGAGGGGCGGGATGCGTAAGTCGGGGATCGATCGGGCCCCCCTCTGCGTGCTACCGATCCTGCTTTCGCAACCCTCAGTCCAGTTCAATCTTAGACTGGGGATGAACTCTGTATGCCTAAGCCATCTGACGAAACGAGCAGGCGGGTGGGCGGGCGGGCACTACGTCGGCTAGAGAGACGGGATGCGCAAGCCGTGGATCGATTGGGTGATAGGTGGATTTAGGTACATCTTCATATTTCTGCATACAAATGCCATTTTTATGGCTTGTAAATTCATACAATGGTCCCTTAAGCCTTCACGTGAAGTTTCATGGCAAGACGACTCGTTTTCCATTTTTCATGATTTTTGAAACTTTTTATGCTTCGGTATTTTTTACAATTTTTTCGAAAGGAGTTTTGGCCCCAAATTTGGTAGACGTGATCCTTGTATTTTTGTTGGCATGCACAAAACAATTCAGCTAAAAACTCAAAGTGTACAAGATTTTGTGACCATTTGAAAAAAGTGTCCCCATTTCAGACACTTTAATGGCTACTGGCAGCAAACCTGTAAAATCTCAAATGCTTTTCAAAGGGGTGTGAGTTCTTGAGGTTTGATGAGGGATAGGGGGCCAATATAAGGGCCAAATACCAGCACCCATCACACATCATGCGTGCACACCCCCCGACCCCCCCGATCGCCGGAATCCTAATACCGCCGGTCAGGTTCTCCGGTGATGGTGCCCCGGGGAAGAAAAATGCGACACCAGCAAATGCCTGAGCCCAGCATGTGCTGCTGCAACCCTCGGTTTGGTTTGTTCTTAGACTGGGAATGAACTCCGTATGCTTAGACTGGGAATGAACTCCATATGCCTAAGTCAACTCATGAAACAATTGTGCGGGCACTCAGCCGGCCAGAGGGGCTGGATGCACAAGTCGTGGATCAATCTGGTCCCCATCGATGTGCCATCAAACCTGCTGCCACAACCCTCGGTCCAGCCTGATCCTAGACTGGGAATGAACTTCTTATGCCTAAGCCAACCGACGACACGAGCGGGCGGCCGGGCGGGCACTACGACGGCCAGAGAGACGGGATGCGCAAGCCGTAGATCGGTAGGGTGTAGGTGGTTTAGGCACATCTTCATATTTCTGTGTGCCAATACCATTTTTATGGCTTGTAAATTCATACAATGGTCCCTTAAGCCTTCCGCGAAGTTTCATGGCAAAACGACTCGTTTTTTATTTTTCATGATTTTTGAAATTTTTTGAGGTTTGGGATTTTTTAAAATTTTTTTGGAAGGAGTTTTGGCCCCAAACATGGTAGACGTCATCATTGTATTTTTGTTGGCATGCACAAAAAAATCCAGCTAAAAAATCGATGTGTACAAGATTTTGTGACCATTTGATAAAAATGTCCCCATTTTAGACACTTTAATGGCTACTGGTAGCAAACCTGTGAAATCTCAAATGCTCTTTAAGGGGTGTGAGTTCTTGAGGTTTGATGAGGGATAGGGGACCAATATAAGGGCCAAGTACCAGCACCCATCACACATCATGTGCGCACACCCCCCGGCCCCCCCGATCGTCGGAACCCCAATGCCGTCGATCGGGTTGTCTGGTGATGCTCCGGTGATGGTGCCCCGATGAAGAAAATTACGGTACCGGCACTTGCCCGAGCCCAGCATGGGCTGCCACAACCCTCGGTCCTGTCCGATCTTAGACTGGGAATGAACTCCGTATGCTTAGACTGGGAATGAACTCCGTATGCCTAAGTCAACCCACGAAACGAGCGTGTGGGCGCTCAGCTGGCCAGAGGGGCGGGATGTACAAGCTGAGGATTGGTTGGGTCCCCCTCTACGTAATGTCGATCCTGCTGCTACAAATCTTGGTCTGGTCTGATCTTAGACTGGGAATGAACTCCGTCTGCCTAAGCTAACCGACAAATAGAGCGGGCAGGCGGGCGGGCGGGCACTACGCCAGCCAGAGAGACGGGATGCGAAAGCCGTGGATCAATAGGGTGGTAGGTGGGTTTAGGCACATCTTCATATTTCTGCATGCCAATGCCATTTTTATGGCTTGTAAATTCATACAATGGTCCCTTAAGCCTTCATGTGAAGCTTCATGGTAGGACGACTCGTTTTCTATTTTTAATGATTTCGTAACTTTTTACGGTTTGGGATTTTTTAAAATTTTTTCGGAAGGATTTTTGGCCCCAAACTTGGTAGATGTGATCCTTGTATTTTTGTTGGCATGCACAAAAAAAATCACCTAAAAACTCGAAGTGTACAAGATTTTGTGACCATTTGAAAAAAGTGTCCCCATTTTAGACACTTTAATGGCTACTGGTAGCAAACCTGTAAAATCTGAAATGCTCTTTTAGGGGGTGTGAGTTCTTGAGGTTTGATGAGAGATGGGGGGCCAATATAAGGGCCAAGTACCAGCACCCATCGTACATCATGTGCGCGCACCCCCCGGCCGCCCCGATCGTCGGAACCTCAATGCTGCCAGTCAGGTTCTCAGGTGATGCTTCGGTAATGGTGCCCCGATGAAAAAAATTGCGTCACCAGCACATGCCCGAGCCCAGCATGTGCTGTTGCAACCCTCAGTCTGGTCCGATCTTAGACTGGAAATGAACTCCGTATGCCTAAGCCAACTAACGAAAGGAGCGGGCGGGCGAGCACTACGTCAGCCAGAGAGACGGGATGTGCAAGCCGTGGATCGATAGGGTGGTAGGTGGGTTTAGGCACATCTTCATATTTCTGCATGCCAATGCCATTTTAATGGCTTGTAAATTCATATAATGGTCCCTTAAGCCTTCACGTGAGGTTTCATGGCAAGACGACTCGTTTTCTATTTTTCACGATTTTTGAAACTTTTTGAGGTTTGGGATTTTTTAAAATTTTTTCAAAAGGTGTTTTTACCCCAAACCTAGTAGACGTGATCCTTGTAGTTTTTTTGGCATGCACAAAAAAAATCAGCTAAAAACTCAAAGTGTACAAGATTTTGTGACCATTTGAAAAAGTGTCCCCATTTCGGATACTTTAATGGCTACTGGCAGCAAACTTGTAAAATCTCAAATGCTCTTTAGGGGGGTGTGAGTTCTCAAGGTTTGATGACGGATAGGGGGCCAATATAAGGGCCAAGTACCAGCACCCATCGCACATCGTGTGCGCACACCCCCCCTGGCCCTCCGATCGCTGGAACCCCAAAGCTGCCGGTCAAGTTCTCCGGTGATGCTCAGACGATGGTGCCCCGATGAAGAAAAATGCGGCACCAGCACATGCCCAAGCCCAGCATGTGCTGCCGCAACCCTCGGTTCGATCCGATCTTCGATTGGGAATGAACTCCGTATGCTTAGACTGGGAATGAACTCCATATGCCCACGTCAACCCACGAAACGAGCGTGTGGGCGCTCAGCCGGCCAGATGGGCAAGAGGCGCAAGCCGGGGATCGGTCGGGTTCCCCTCTGGGTACTACCAATCTTGCTCCCGTAACCTTCGGTCCGATCTGATCTTAGACTTGGAATGAACTCCGTATGCCTAAGCCAACTGACGAAACGAGCGGGCGGGCGGGAGGGCACTACGCCGACCAGAGAGACGGGATCCGCAAGCCGTGGATCGATAGGGTGGTAGGTGGGTTTAGGCACATCTTCATATTTTGGCATGCTAATGCTATTTTTATGGCTTGTAAATTCTTACAATGGTCCCTTAAGCCTTCACGTGAAGTTTCATGGCAAGACGACTCGTTTTCTATTTTTCACGATTTTCAAAACTTTTTACGGTTCGAGATTTTTTAAAATTTTTTTGGAAGGAGTTTTGGCCCCAAACTCAGTAGACGTGATCCTTGTATTTTTGTTGGCATGCATAAAAAGATTCAGCTAAAAACTCGAAGTGTACAAGATTTTGTGACCATTTGAAAAAAGTGTCCCCATTTCAGACACTTTAATGGCTACTGGTTGCAAACCTGTAAAATCTCAAATGCTCTTTAAGCAGGTGTGAATTCCCGAGGTTTCATGAGGGATAGGGGGCCAATATGAGGGCAAGTACCAGCACCCATCACACATCATGTGCGCAGACCCCCCCGGCCCCCCGATCATCAGAATCCCAATGCCGCCGGTTAGGTTCTCTGACGATGCTTCGGTGGTGGAGCCCCGATGAAAAAAAAAACGGCACCACCACATGCCTGAGCCCAGCATGTGCTGCCATAACCCTCGGTCTAGTCCGATCTTAGACTAGGAATGAACTCCATATGCTTAAGTCAACCCACGAAATGAGCGTGCGGGCGCTCAGCCAGCCAGAGGGATAGGATGCGCAAGCCGAGGATCGGTCGGGTCCCCCTTTACGTGCTGTCGATCCTACTGCCACAACCTTTGGTCTAGTCTGATCTTGGACTGGGAATGAACTCCGTATGCCTAAGCCAACCGACGAAACGAGCGGCTGGGCGGGCGTGCGGGCACTACGCTGGCCAGAGAGACGGGATGCACAAGCTGTGGATCGATAGGGTGGTAGGTGGGTTTAGGCACATCTTCATATTTCTGTGTTCCAATGCAATTTTTATGGCTTTTAAATTCATACAATGGGCCGTTAAGCCCTCACGTGAAGTTTCATGGCAAGATGACTCGTTTTTTATTTTTCACGATTTTCAAAACTTTTTGCGGTTCAAGATTTTTTAAAATTTTGTCGGAAGAAGTTTTGGCCCCAAACCTGGTAGACGTGATCCTTGTATTTTTGTTGCCATGCACAAAAAAATTCAGCTAAAAACTCGAAGTGTACAAGATTTTGTGACCATTTGAAAAAAGTGTCCCCATTTCAGACACTTTAATGGCTACCGGCAGCAAACCTGTAAAATCTCAAAGGCTCTTTAAGGGGGTGCGAGTTCTCGAGGTCTGATGAAGGATAGGGGGCCAATATAAGGGCCAAGTACCAGCACCATTGCACATCATGTGCGCACACCCCCCCGGCCCCCCCGATTGTCGAAACCCCAATGTCGCCGGTCAGGGTCTCCGGTGATGCTCCGATGATGGTGCCCCGGTGAAGAGAAATGCGGCACCAGCACATGCCTGAACCCAGCATGTGCTGCCACAACCCTCGGTCTGGTCTGATCTTAGACTGGGAATGAACTCCGTATGCTTAGACTGGGAATGAACTCCGTATGCCTAAGTCAACCCACGAAACGAGCGTGCGGGCGCTTAGCCGGCCAACGGGGAGGGATGCGCAAGTCGAGGATCGGCCAGGTCCCCCTCTGTGTGCTACTGATCCTACTGCCGCAACCCTCAATCCGGTCTGATCTTAGACTAGGAATGAACTCCGTATGCCTAAGCCAACCGACGAAACAAGGGGGCGAGAGGGCGGGCGGGCACTACGCCGGCCAGAGAGACGGGATGCGCAAGCCGTGGATCGATAGGGTGGTAGGTGGGTTTTGGCACATCTTCATATTTCTATGTGCCAATGCCATTTTTATGGCTTGTAAATTCATACAATGGTCCCTTAAGCCATCACGTGATGTTTCATGGCAAGACAACTCATTTTCTATTTTTCACGATTTTTGAAACTTTTTACGGTTCGGGATTTTTTAAAATTTTTTCCAAAGGATTTTTGGGCCCAAACTTTCTAGACGTGAACCTTGTATTTTTGTTGGTAGGCATAAAAAAATTCAGCCAAAAAGTCGAAGTGTACGAGATTTTGTGACCATTTGAAAAAAGTGTCCCCATTTCAGACACTTTAATGGCTACTGGCAACAAACCTGTAAAATCTCACATACTCTTTAAGGGGGAGTGAGTTGTTGAGGTTTGATGAGGGATAGGGGGCCAATATAAGGGCCAAGTACCAGCACGCATCGCACATGATGTGCGCACACCCCCCCCGGCCCCACCGATCATCGGAACCCCAATGCCGCTGGTCAGGTTCTCCGACGACGCTCCGACGACAGTGCCCCAACGAAGAAAAATACGGCACCAACACATGCCCGAGCCCAGCATGTGCTGTCACAACTCTCGGTCCGATCTGATCTTAGACTGGGATTGAACTCCATATGCTTAGACTGGGAATGAACTCCGTATGCCTAAGTCGACCCACGAAACGAGCGTGCGGGCGCTCAGTCGGCCAGAGGGGCGGGATGCGCAAGCCAGGGATCGACCGGGTCCCCCTTTGTTTGCTGTTGATCCTGCTGCTGTAACGCTCAATCCGGTCTAATCTTAGACTGGGAATGAACTCCGTATGCCTATGCCAACTGATGAAATGAGCGGGCACTACACCGACTAGAGAGAAGGGATGCACAAACCGTGGATCGATAGGGTGGTAGGTGGGTTTAGGCACATCTTCATATTTCTGTGTGCCAATGCCATTTTTATGTCATGTAAATTCACACAATGGTCCCTTAAGCCATCACGTGAAGTTTCATGGCAAGACGACTCGTTTTCTATTTTTCATGATTTTCAAAACTTTTTGCGGTTCGGGATTTTTTAAAATTTTTTCGGAAAGAGTTTTGGCCCCAAAGTTGGTAGACATGATACTTGTATTTTTTTTGGCATGCACAAAAAATTCAGCTAAAAACTCAAAGTGTACAAGATTTTGTGACCATTTGAAAAAAGTGTCCCCGTTTGAGACACTTTAATGGCTACTGGCAGCAAACCTATAAAATCTCAAATGCTCTTTAAGGAGGTGTGAGTTCTTGAGGTTTGATGAGGGATAGGGGGCCAATATAAGGGCCAAGTACCAGCACCCATCGCACATCATGTGCACACACCCCGCGGCCCTCTTGATCGTCGGAACCCCAATGCCGCCGGTCCGGTTCTCCGGCGATGCTCTTGCGATGGTACCCCGATGAAGAAAAATGCGGCACCAGCACATTCTCGAGCCCAGCATGTGCTGTCGCAACCCTTTGTTCGGTCTGATCTTATACTGGGAATGAACTCCGTATGCTTAGACTGGGAATGAACTCTGTATGCCTAAGTCAACCCATGAAATGAGCGTGTGGGTGCTCAGCCGGCCATAGGGGCGTGATGCGTAAGCTGGGGATCGGTCAGGTCCTCTTCTGCATGCTGTCAATCCTACTGCCATAACCCTCGATCCAGTCCAATCTTAGACTGGGAGTGAACTCCGTATGCCTAAGCCAACCGACGAAACGAGTGGGTGGGCGGGCACACATCGACCAAAGAGACGGGATGCACAAGCTGTGGATCGATAGGGTGGTAGGTGGGTTTAGGTACATCTTCATATTTCTGCATGGCAATGCCATTTTTATGGCTTGTAAATTCATACAATGGTCCCTTAAGCCTTCACATGAGGTTTCATGGCAAGACGACACGTTTTCTATTTTTCATGATTTTCGAAACTTTTTGCAGTTCGAGATTTTTTGAACTTTTTTCGAAATGAGTTTTGGCCCCAAACTTGGCGGACTTGATCCTTGTATTTTTTTTTGCATGCACAAAAATATTCAGCTAAAAACTAGAAGTGTACTAGATTTTGCGACCATTTGAAAAAAGTGTCCCCATTTCAGACACTTTAATGGCTACTATCAACAAACTTGTAAAATCTCAAATGCTTTTTAAGGGGGTGTGAGCTCTTGAGGTTTGAAGAGGGATAGGGGGCCAATATAAGGGCCAAGTACCAGCACCCATCACACATCATGTGTGCACACCCCCCGGCCTCCCCGATCGTCGAAACCTCAATGCCGTCGGTCAGGTTCTCCAACGATGCTCCGACGATGGTGCCCCGGTGAAGAAAAATACGGCACCAGCACATGCCCGAGCCCAGCACGTGCTACTGCAACCCTCGATCTGATCCGATCTTAGACTAGGAATGAACTCCGTTTGCTTAGACTGGGAATCAACTCCGTATGCCTAAGTCAACCCATGAAACGAGTGTGCAGGCGCTCAGCTGGCCGGAGGGGTGGGATGCACACGTCGGGGATTGGTCGGGTCCCCCTCTACATGCTGCCATTCTTGCTGCCACAATCCTCGGTCCAATCCAATTTTAGACTGGGAATCAACTTCGTATGCCTAAGCCAACCGACGAAACTAGCGGGCGGGCACTACGCCGGCCAGAGAGACAGGATGCGCAAGCCATGGATCGATAGGGTGGTAGGTGGGTTTAGGCACATCTTCATATTTCTGCATAACAATGCCATTTTTATGGCTTGTAAATTCATACAATGGTCCCTTAAGCCTTCACGTGAAGTTTCATGGCAAGACTACTCGTTTTCTATTTTTCAAGATTTTTAAAACTTTTTGGGGTTCGGGATTTTTTAAAATTTTTTTGAAAGGAGTTTTGGCCCCAAACTTGGTAGACGTGATCCTTGTATTTTTGTTGGCACGCACAAAAAAATTCAGCTAAAAACTCGAAGTGTACAAGATTTTGTGACCATTTGAAAAAAGTGTCCCCATTTCAGACACTTTAATGGCTACTGGCAGCAAACTTGTAAAATCTCAAATGCTCTTTAAGGGGGTGTGAGTTCTCAAGGTTTGATGAGGGATATGGGGCCAATATAAGGGCCAAGTACCAGCACCCATCGCACATCATGTGCGCACACCCGCTCCGGCCACCCTGATCGTCGGAACCCCAATGCTGCCGATCAGGTTCTCTGACGATGGTGCCCTGACGAAGAAAAATATGGCAACAGCACATGCCCGAGCCCAGCATGTGCTGCCGCAACCCTCGGTCCGGTCCGATCTTAGACTGGAAATGAACTTCGTATGCTTAGACTGAGAATGAAATCCGTATGCCTAAGTCAACCCACGAAACGAGCGTGCGGGCGCTTAGCCGGCCAGAGGGGCGGGATGCGTAAGCCGGGGATCGGCCGGGTCCCCTTCTGCATGCTGCCAATCCTGCTGCCACAACCCTCGGTCTGATCTGATCTTAGACTGAGAATGAACTCCGTATGCCTAAGCCAACCGACGAAACGAGCAGGCGGGCGGGCACTACGCCGGTTAGAGATACGGGATGCACAAACCGTGGATCGAGAGGGTGGTCATTGGGTTTAGGCACATCTTCATATTTCTATGTGCCAATGTCATTTTTATGGCTTGTAAATTCATATAATGGTCCCTTAAGCCTACACGTGAAGTTTCATTGCAAGACGACTTGTTTTCTATTTTTCACGATTTTCAAAACTTTTTACGGTTCGGGATTTTTAAAAATTTTTTCGAAAGGAGTTTTTTCCCCAAACTTGGTAGACGTGATCCCTGTATTTTTGTTGGCATGCACAAAACAATTCAACTAAAAACTCAAAGTGTACAAGATTTTCTGACCATTTGAAAAAAGTGTCCCCATTTCAGACACCTTAATGGCTACTGGTAGCAAACCTATAAAATCTCAAATGCTCTTTAAGGGGGTGTGAGTTCTCAAGGTTTCATGAGGGATAGGGGGCCAATATAAGGGCCATATACCAGCACCCATCACACATCATGTGTGCACACCCCCCCCCCCCGACCCCCCCGATCGTCGGAACCCCAATGCCGTCGGTCAGGTTCTCCGGCGATGCTCCGGTGATGGTGCCCCGACGAAGAAAAATTGCAGCACCAGCACATGCCCGAGCCCAGCATGTGCAGTCGTAAGCCTCGGTCTAGTCCGATCTCAGACTGGGAATCAACTTCGTATGCTTAGACTGGGAATGAACTCCGTATGCCTAAGTCAACCCACGAAACGAGCGTGCAGGCGCTCAGCCAACCAGAGGGATGGGATGCACAAACCGAGGATCGACTGGGTCCCCCTTTGCGTGCTGTCAATCCAAATGCCACAACCCTCGGTCCGATCTAATCTTAGACTGGGAATGAACTCCGTATGCCTAAGCCTACCGACGAAATGAGCGGGCGGGCGGGCGGGCACTACGCCATCCAAAGAGACGGGATGCACAAGCCGTGGATCGATAGCGTGGTAGGTGGGTTTAGGCACATCTTCATATTTCTGCATGCCAATGCCATTTTTATGGCTTGTAAATTCATACAATGGTCCTTTAAGACTTCACATGAAGTTTCATGGCAAGACGTCTGGTTTTCTATTTTTCACGATTTTCAAAACTTCTTGCGGTTTGAGATTTTTTAGAATTTTTTTTGAAGGAGTTTTGGCCCCAAACTTCGTAGACATGATCCTTGTATTTTTGTTGGCATGCAAAAAGAAATTCAGCTAAAAACTCGAAGTGTACAAGATTTTGTGACCATTTGAAAAAAGTGTCACCATTTCAGACGCTTTAATGGCTACTGGCAGCAAACCTGTAAAATCTCAAATGCTTTTTAGGGGAGTGTGAGTTCTCGAGGTTTGATGAGGGATAGGGGGCCAATATGAGGGCCAAGTACCAGAACCCATCGCACATCATGTGCGCACACCCCCCGGCCCCCCCGATCATTGGAACCCCAATGCCGCCAGTCAGGTTCTCCGGCGATGCTCCGACAATAGTGCCCCGATGAAGAAAAATGCGGCACCAGCATATGCCCGAGCCCAGCATGTGCTGCTGCAACCCTCGATCCGGTCTGACTTAGACTGGGAATGAACTCTGCATGCCTAAGTCAACCCACAAAATGAGCGTGTGGGTGCTCAGCCGGCTAGAGGGGCGGGATACGCAACTCGGGGATAGGTCGGGTCCCCCTCTGTGTGCTGCCGATCCTGCTACCGCAACCCTCAGTCCGGTCCGATCTTAGATTGGGAATGAACTTTGAATGCCTAAGCCCACCGACAAAACGAGCCGGCGGGCACTACGTCAGCCAGAGAGACGGGCTGCGCAAGCCGTGCATCAATAGGGTGGTAGGTGGGTTTAGGCACATCTTCATATTTCTACTGCCAATGCCATTTTTATGGCTTGTAAATTCAAACAATGGTCCCTGAAGCCTTCATGTGAAGTTTCATGGCAAGACGACTCGTTTTCTATTTTTCACTATTTTTGAAACTTTTTACGATTCGAGATTTTTTTAAATTTTTTCGGAACGAGTTTTGGCCCCAAACTTGGTAGACGTGATCCTGGTATTTTTTTTGGCATGCACAAAAAAATTCAGCTAAAAACTTGAAGTGTTCAAGATTTTCTGACCATTTGAAAAAAGTATCCCCATTTCAGACACTTTAATGGCTACTGGCAGCAAACCTGTAAAATCTCAAATGCTCTTTAAGGGGTTGTGAGTCCTCGAGGTTTGATGAGGGATAGGGGGCCAATATAAGGGTCAAGTACCATCACCCATCACACATCATATGCACACACCCCTCCCCCCGGCCCTCCCGATAATCGGAACCCATATGCCGCCGGTCAGGTTCTCCGGTGATGTTTCGACGATAGTGCCCCGACGAAGAAAAATGCGGCACCAACACATGCCCGATCCTAGCCTGTACTGCCGCAACCCTCGGTCCGGTTCGATCTTAGACTGGGAATGAACTCCGTATGCCTAAGTCAACCCACGAAACGAGCGTGCAGGCGCTCAGCCAACCAGAGGGATGGGATGCACAAATCGAGGATCGACTGGGTCCCCCTTTGCGTGCTGTCAATCCTACTGCCACAACCCTCAGTCCGATCCAATCTTAGACTGGGAATGAACTCCGTATGCCTAAGCCTACCGACGAAATGAGCGGGCGGGCGGGCGGGCACTACGCCATCCAAAGAGACGGGATGCGCAAGCCGTGGATCGATAGGGTGGTAGGTGGGTTTAGGCACATCTTCATATTTCTGCATGCCAATTCCTTTTTTATGGCTTGTAAATTCAAACAATGGTCCCTTAAGCCTTCACGTGAAGTTTCATGGCAAGATGACTCGTTTTCTATTTTTCATGATTTTTGAAACTTTTTGCGGTTCGAGATTTTTTAAAATTTTTTTGGAATGGGTTTTGGCCCCAAACTTGGTAGACGTGATCCTTGTATTTTTGTTGGCATGTACAAAAAAATTCAGCTAAAAACTTGAAGTGTACAAGATTTTGTGACCATTTGAAAAAATGTCCCCATTTCAGACACTTTAATGGCTACTGGTAGCAAACCTGTAAAATCTCAAATGCTCTTTAAGGGGGTGTGAGTTCTCAAGGTTTGATGAGGCATAGGGTAGCCAATATAAGGGCCAAGTACCAGCACCCATCGCACATCTTATGAACACACCCCCTCGGGCCCTCGATCGTCGGAACCCCAATGCCGTTGGTCAGGTTCTCTGGCGATGCTCCGGTGATGGTCCCCCGACGAAGAAAAATGCGGCACCAGCACATGCTCGAGCCCAGCATGTGCTGCCGCAACCCTCGGTCCAGTGCGATCTTAGACTGGGAATGAACTCCGTATGCTTAGACTGGGAATGAACTTCGTATGCCTAAGTCAACCCACGAAACGAGCGTGCGGGCGCTCAGTCGGCCAAAGGGGCGGGATGCGTAAGCTGGGGATCGGTCGGGTCCCCCTCTGTGTGCTGTAGATCCTGCTGCCACAACCCTCAGTTCGGTCTGATCTTAGACTAGGAATAAACTCTGTATGCGTAAGCCAACTGACGAAACGAGCGGGCGGGCGGGCGGGCACTACGTCGGCCAGAGAGACGGGATGTGGAAGCCGTGGATCGATAGGGTGGTAGGTGGGTTTAGGCACATCTTCATATTTCTGCATAACAATGCCATTTTTATGGCTTGTAAATTCATACAATGGTCCCTTAAGCCTTCACGTGAAGTTTCATGGCAAGACGACTCGTTTTCTATTTCTCAAGATTTTTTAAACTTTTTACGGTTCAGGATTTTTTAAAATTTTTTTGGAAGGATTTCTAGCCCCAAACTTGGTAGACGTGATCCTTGTATTTTTGTTGGCATGCACAAAATAATTCAGCTAAAAACTCGAAGTGTACAAGATTTTGTGACCATTTGAAAAAAGTGTCCCCATTTCAGACACTTTAATGGCTACTGGCAGCAAACCTATAAAATCTCAAATGCTCTTTAAGGGGGTGTGAGTTCTCGAGGTTTGATGAGGGATTGGGGGCCAATATAAGGGCCAAGTACCAGCACCCATCGCACATCATGTGCGCACACCACCCCGGCCCCCCCGATCGTCGGAACCCCTATGCCGCCGGTCAGGTTCCCCGGCGATGCTCTGGTGATAGTGCCCTGGTGAAGAAAAATGCGGCACCAGCACATTCCTGAGCCCAGCATGTGCTACCGCAACCCTCAGTCTAGTTTGATCTTAGACTGGGAATGAAATCCGTATGCTTAGACTGGGAATGAACTCCGTATGCCTAAGTCAACCCATGGAATGAGCGTGCGGGCGCTCAGTCGGCCAGAGGAGTGGGATGCGCAAGCCGAGGATCGACCGGGTCCCCCTTTGTGTGTTGTCGATCTTGCTGTCGTAACCCATAATCTGGTCTGATCTTAGATTGGGAATGAACACCGTATTCCTAAGCCAATCGACGAAATGAGCGGGCGGGCGGGCAGGTGGGTACTACGCTGGCGAGAGAGACGGGATGCGTAAGCCATGGATCGATAGGGTGGTAGGTGGGTTTAGGGACATCTTCATATTTCTACATGCCAATGCCATTTTTATGGCTTGTAAATTCATACAATGGTCCCTTAAGCCTTCACGTGAAGTTTCATGGCAAGACGATCCGTTTTGCGATTTGGGATTTTTTAAAATTTTTTTAGTAGGATTTTTGGCCCCAAACTTGGTAGATGTGATCCCTGTATTTATGTTGGCATGCATAAAAAAATTCAGCTAAAAACTCGATGTGTACAAGATTTTGTGACCATTTGAAAAAAGTGTCCCAATTTCACACACTTTAATGGCTACTGGTAGCAAACTTGTAAAATCTCAAATGCTCTTTAAGGGGGTGTGAGTTCTCGAGCTTTGATGAGGGATAGGGGGCCAATATAAGGGCCAAGTACCAGCACCCATCGCACATCATGTGCGCACACCCCCCCCGGCCCCCCCGATCGTCGGAACCCCAATGCCGCCGGTCAGGTTCTCCAGTGATGCTCCGATGATGGTGCCCCGGTGAAGAATATTCGGCTCCAACACATGCCCGAGCACAGCATGTGCTACCGCAACCCTGTGCCAATGACAAAAAATTTTTTCAGAAGGAGTTTTGGCCCCAAACTTGGTAGACGTGATTCTTGTATTTTTTTTGGCATGCACAAAAACATTCAGCTAAAAACTCGAAGTGTACAAGATTTTGTGAGCATTTGAAAAAAGTGTCCGCATTTCAGACACTTTAATGGCTACTGGCAGCAAACCTGTAAAATCTCAAATGCTTTTTAAGGGGGTGTGAGTTCTCGAGGTTTGATGAGGGATTGGGGGCCAATATAAGTTCCAAGTACCGGCACCCATCGCATATCATGTGCGCACACCACCCCCCGGCCCCCCCGATCATCGGAACCCCAATGCCACCAGTCAGGTTCTCCGATGATGGTGCCCCGACGATGAAAAATGCTGCACCAGCGAATGCCCGAGCCCAGCATGTGTTCTCGTAACCTCCAGTCCGGTCCGATCTTAAACTGGGAATGAACTCCGTATGCTTAGACTGGGAATGAACTCCGTATGCCTAAGTCAACCCACGAAATGAGCGTGCAGGCGCTCAACCGACCAGAGGGGCAGGATGCGCAAGCCGAGGATCGACCGTGTCCCCCTTTGCGTGCTGCTGATCCTACTGCCCCAACCCTCGGTTTGGTCTGATCTTAGACTGGGAATGAACACCATATGCCTAATCCAACCGACGAAAGGAGCAGCCGGGCGGGCGGGCAGGCAATACGCCGTCCAGAGAGACGGGATGCGCAAGCCATGGATCGATAGGGTGGTAGGTGGGTTTAGGCACATCTTCATATTTTTGCAAGCCAATGCCATTTTTATGGCTTGTAAATTCATACAATGGTCCCTTAAGCCTTCACGTGAAGTTTCATGGTAAGACAACTCGTTTTCTATTTTCCACGATTTTTAATACTTTTTGCGATTCGAGATTTTTTAAAATTTTTTCGAAAGGAGTTTTGGCCCCAAACTTGGTAGACGTGATCCTTGTATATTTTGTTGGCCTGCACAAAAAAATTCAGCTAAAAACTTGAAGTGTACAAGATTTTGTGACCATTTGAAAAAAGTGTCCCCATTTCAGACACTTTAATGGCTACTGGCAGCAAACCGGTCAAACCTCAAATGCTCTTTAAGGAGGTGTGAGTTCTCGAGGTTTGATGAGAGATAGGGGGCCAATATAAGGGCCAAGTACCAGCACCAATCGCACATCATGTGCGCACACCCCCCTTCGGCCCCCCTGATCGTCGGAACCCCAATGCCGCCAGTTAGGTTCTCCGACAATGGTGCCCTGGTGAAGAAAAATACGGCACCAGCACATGCCCAAGCCTTGCATGTGCTGTCGCAACCATCGGACTGCTCTGATCTTAGACTGGGAATGAACTCTGCATGCTTAGACTAGGAATGAACTCTGTATGCCAATGTCAACCCATGAAACGAGTGTGCGGGCGCTCAGCCGGCCAGAGGGGCGGGATGCGCAAGTCGGGGATCGATTGAATCCCCCTCTGCATGCTGCCGATCCTGCTACCGCAACCCTCGGTCCAGTCTAATCTTAGACTGGGAATGAACTCTGTATGCCTAAGCCAACCGATGAAACGAGCAGACGGGCACTACGCCGGCAAGAGAGACGGGATGCGTAAGCCGTGGATCGATAGGGTGGTATGTGGGTTTAGGCACATCTTCATATTTCTACGTGCCAATGCCATTTTTATGGCTTGTAAATTCATACAATGGTCCCTTAAGCCTTCACGTGAAGTTTCATGACAAGAGGACTCGTTTTCTACTTTTCACGATTTTCAAAACTTTTTGGGGTTCGGGATTTTTTAAAATTGTTTTGGAAGGAGTTTTAGCCCCAAACCTAGTAGACATGATCCTTGTATTTTTATTGGCGTGCACAAAAAAATTCAACTAAAAACTCGAAGTGTACAAGATTTTGTGACCATTTGAAAAACGTGTTTCCATTTTAGACACTTTAATGGCTACTGACAGCAAACTTGCAAAATCGCAAATGCTCTTTAAGGGGGTGAGAGTTCTCAAGGTTTGATGAGGGATAGGTGGCCAATATAAGGGCCAAGTACCAGCACCCATCGTGCCTCATGTGCACACACCCCCCTAGCCCCCCCGATCGTCGGAACCCCAATACCGCCAGTCAGGTTCTCCTACGATGCTCCGATGATGGTGCCTTGGCGAAGAAAAATGTGGCACCAGCACATGCCCGAGCCCAGCATGTGCTGCTGCGACCCTCGGCCCGGTCCAATCTTAGACTGAGAATGAACTCCGTATGCCTAAGTCAACCCACGAAACGAGCGTGCGAGCACTTAGCCGGCCAGAGGGGCGGGATGCGCAAGTCGGGGATCGTTCGGGTCCCCCTCTGCGTGCTATCGATCCTACTACCACAACCCTCTGTCCGGTCCGATCTTAGACTGGGATTGAACTTCGTATGCCTAAGCCAACCGACCAAACAAGCGGGCGGGCGGGGAGGCAGGCGGGATGTGAAAGCAGGGATCGATCGGGTCCCTCTCTGCGTGCTGTCGATCCTGCTGCCACAACCCTCGATTTGGTCTGATCTTAGACTCAGAATGAACTCCGTATGCCTAAGCGATCCGACGAAATGAGCGGGCGGGCACTACGCCGGCCAGAGAGACGGGATGCGCAAGCCGTGGATCGATAGGGTGGTAGGTGGGTTTAGGCACATCTTCATATTTCTGCATGCCAATGCCATTTTTCTGGCTTGTAAATTCAGACAATGGTCCCTTAAGCCTTCACGTGAAGTTTCATGGCAAGACGACTCGTTTTCTATTTTTCACGATTTTGAAAACATTTTGCGGTTCGGGATTTTTTAAAATTTTTTCGGAAGGAGTTTTGGCCCCAAACTTGCTACATGATCTTTGTATTTTTGTTGGCATGTACAAAAAAATTTAGTTAAAAACTCGAAGTGTACAAGATTTTGTGACCATTTGAAAAAAGTGTCCCCATTTCAGACACTTTAATGGCTACTGGCAGCAAACTTGTAAAATCTCAAATGCTCATTAAGGGGGTGTGAGTTCTCGAGATTTGATGAGGGATAGGGGGCCAATATAAGGGCCAAGTACCAACACCCATCGCATATCATGTGAGCACACCCCCTAGCCCCCCGATCGTCGGAACCCTAATGCCGCCGGTCAGGTTCTCCGACGATGCTCCGACGATGGTGCCCCGGCGAAGAAAAATACAGCACTAGCACATGCCTGAGCCCAGCATGTGCTGCCGCAACCCTCAGTCTGGTCTGATCTTAGATTGGGAATGAATTCCGTATGCTTAGACTGGGAATGAACTCTGTATGTCTAAGTCAACGCATGAAACGAGCGTGCGAGCGCTCAACCGGCCAGAGGGGTGGGATGCGTAAGTCGAGGATCGATCGAGTCCTCTTTTACGTGCTACCAATCCTGCTGCCACAACCCTCGGTCTCCTCTAATCTTAGACTGGGAATGAACTTCGTATGCTTATACTGGGAATGAACTCCGTATGCCTAAACCAACCGACGAAAAGAGCAGGCAGATGGGCGGGCGGGCACTACGTTGGCCAGAGAGACAGGATGCCCAAGCCATGGATCGATAGGGTGGTAGGTGTGTTTAGGCACATCTTCATATTTTTGGGGCACCAGCACATGCCCGAGCCTAGCATGTGCAACCGCAACCTTCGATCTGGTCTGATCTTAGACTGGGAATTAACTCCGTATGCCTAAGTCAACCCACGAATCGAGCGTGCGGACGCTCAGCTAGCCAGAAGGGCGGGATGCGTAAGCTGACGATCGATTGGGTCCCTTTTTGCGTGCTTCCGATCCTGCTGCCCCAACCCTCATTCTGGTCCGATCTTAGACTGGGAATGAACTCCGTATGCCTAAGCCAACCGACGAAACAAGCAGGAGGGCGGGTGGGCACTACGTCGGCCAGAAAGACGAGATGCGCAAGCCATGGATACATAGGGTGGTAGGTGGGTTTAGGCACAACTTCATATTTCTACGGCACCAGCACATGCCTGAGCCTAGCTTGTGCTGCCGTAACCCTCGGTCTGATCTGATCTTAGACCAGGAATGAACTCCGTATGCCTAAGTCAACTCACGAAACGAGCGTGCGGGCGCTCAGCCAGTAAGAAGGGCGGGATGCGCAAGCCGGGGATCGATCGGGTCCCCTTCTTCGTGTTGCCAATCCTGCTACCGCAACCCTCAGTCTGGTCTAATCTTAGACTGGGAATCAACTCCGTATGCCTAAACCAACCGATGAAACGAGCGGGCAGGCGTGCGGGCACTATGCCGGCCAGAGAGATGGGATGCGCAAGCCGTGGATCGATAGGATGGTAGGTGGGTTTACGCACATCTTCATATTTCTGCATGCCAATGCCATTTTTGTGGCTTGTAAATTCATACAATGGTCCCTTAAGCCTTCACGTGAAGTTTTATGGCAAGAAGACTCGTTTTTTATTTTTCATGATTTTCAAAACTTTTTACGGTTTAGGATTTTTTAAAATATTTTCAGAAAGATTTTTGGCCTGAAACTTGGTAGACGTGATCCTTGTATTCTTGTTGGCCTGCACAAAAAACTTCAGCTAAAAACTCGAAGTGTACAAGATTTTGTGACCATTTGAAAAAAGTGTCCCCATTTCAGACACTTTAATGGCTACTGGCAGCAAACCTGTAAAATCTCAAATGCTCATTAAGGGGGTGTGAGTTCTCGAGATTTGATGAGGGATAGGGGGCCAATATAAGGGCCAAGTACCAGCACCCATCGCATATCATGTGCGCACACCCCCTAGCCCCCCGATCGTCGGAACCCTAATGCCGCTGGTCAGGTTCTCCGGCGGTGCTCCGGCGATGGTGCCCCGGTGAAGAAAAATACGGCACTAGCACATGCCTGAGCCCAGCATGTGCTGCCGCAACCCTCAGTCTGGTCTGATCTTAGATTGGGAATGAATTCTGAATGCTTAGACTGGGAATGAACTCTGTATGTCTAAGTCAACGCATGAAACGAGCGTGCGGGCGCTCAACCGGCCAGAGGGGTGGGATGCGTAAGTCGAGGATCGACCGGGTCCTCTTTTACGTGCTACCAATCCTGCTGCCGCAACCATCGATCTCGTCTGATCTTAGACTGGGAATGAACTTCGTATGCTTATACTGGGAATGAACTCCGTATGCCTAAACCAACCGACGAAAAGAGCAGGCAGATGGGCGGGCGGGCACTACGTTGGCCAGAGAGACAGGATGCCTAAGCCATGGATCGATAGGGTGGTAGGTGTGTTTAGGCACATCTTCATATTTTTAGGGCACCAGCACATGCCCGAGCCTAGCATGTGCAACCGCAACCTTCGATCCGGTCTGATCTTAGACTGGGAATTAACTCTGTATGCCTAAGTCAACCCACGAATCGAGCATGCGGACGCTCAGCTAGCCAGAGGGGCGAGATGCGTAAGCCGATGATCGGTTGGGTCCCTTTCTGTGTGCTTTCGATCCTGCTGCCCCAACCCTCAGTCTGGACCGATCTTAGACTGGGAATGAACTCCGTATGCCTTAGCCAACCGACGAAACAAGTAGGAGGGCGGGTGGGCACTACGTCGGCCAGAGAGACGGGATGCGCAAGCCATGGATCGATAGGGTGGTAGGTGGGTTTAGGCACAACTTCATATTTCTACGGCACCAACACATGCCCGAGCCTAGCTTGTGCTGCCGCAACCCTCGGTCCGATCTGATCTTAGACCAGAATGAATTCTGTATGCCTAAGACAACTCACGAAACGAGCGTGTGGGCGCTCAGCCAGTAAGAGGGGTGGGATGCGCAAGCCGGGGATCGACCGGGTCCCCTTCTTCGTGTTGCCAATCCTGCTATGGCAACCCTCAGTCTGGTCTGATCTTAGACTGGGAATCAACTCCGTATGCCTAAGCCAACCGATGAAACGAGCGGGCAGGCATGCGGGCACTACGCCGGCCAGAGAGACGGGATGCGTAAGCCGTGGATCGATAGGATGGTAGGTGGGTTTAGGCACATCTTCATATTTCTGCATGCCAATGCCATTTTTGTGGCTTGTAAATTCATACAATGGTCCCTTAAGCCTTCACGTGAAGTTTCATGGCAAGAAGACTCGTTTTTTATTTTTCACGATTTTCAAAACTTTTTACAGTTCAGGATTTCTTAAAATATTTTCAGAAAGATTTTTGACCTGAAACTTGGTAGACGTGATCCTTGTATTCTTGTTGGCCTGCACAAAAAACTTCAGCTAAAAACTCGAAGTGCACAAGATTTTGTGACCATTTGAAAAAAGTGTCCCCATTTCAGACACTTTAATTGCTACTGGCAGCAAACCTGTAAAATCTCAAATGCTCTTTAAGTGGGTGTGAGTTCTCGAGGTTTGATGAGGGATAGGGGGCCAATATAAGGGCCAAGTACCACCACCCACCGCACATGATGTGCACACACCCGCCCGGCCCCCCGATCGCCGGAACCCCAATGCCATCGGTCAGGTTCTCCAATGATGCTCCGATGATGGTGCCTCGACAAAGAAAAATGCGGCACCAGCACATGCTCGAGCCCAACATGTGCTACCGTAACCCTCGGTCCGGTCTGATGTTAGACTGGGAATAAACTCTATATGCTTAGACTGGGAATGAACTCTGTATGCCTAGGTCAACCAATGAAACAAGCGTGCGGGCACTGAGCCGGCCAGAGGGGCGGGATGCGGAAGCCGGGGATCGATCGGGTCCCCCTCTGTGTGCCATTGATCATGCTTTCACAACCCTCGGTCTGGTCTAATCTTAGACTAGGAATGAACTCCCTATGCCTAAGCCAACCGACGAAATGAGCGGACGGGCGGGCGGGCACTACGTCGGCCAGAGAAACGGGATGCGTAAGCTGTGGATCGATAGAGTGGTAGGTGGGTTTAGGTGCATCTTCATATTTCTACATGCCAATGCCATTTTTATGGCTTGTAAATTCATACAATGGTCCCTTAAGCCTTCATGTGAAGTTTGATGGCAAGACGACTCGTTTTCTATTTTTCACGATTTTTGAAACTTTTTACGGTTTAGGATTTTTTAAAATTTTTTTGGAATGAGTTTTAGCCCCAACCTTGGTAGACGTGATCCTTTTATTTTTTTTTGGCATGCACAAAAAAATTCAGCTAAAAACTCGAAGTGTACAAGATTTTGTGACCATTTGAAAAAAGTGTCCCCATTTCAGACACTTTAATGCCAACTGGCAGCAAACCTGTAAGATCTCAAATGCTCTTTAAGAGGGTGTGAGTTATCGAGGTTTGATGAGGGATAGGGGGCCAATATAAGGGCCAAGTACCAGCACCCATCACACATCATGTGCGCACACCCCCCCGGCCCCCCCGATCGTCGAAATCCCAATGCCGCCGGTCAGGTTCTCTGGTGATGCTCCAGCGATGGTGCCTCGGTGAAGAAAAATGCGGCACCAGCATATGCCTCAGCCCAGCATGTGCTGCCGCAACCTCGGTCCAGTCCATCTTAGACTGCGAATGAACTCCGTATGGTTAGACAGGGAATGAACTCCATATGCCTAAGTTAACCCACGAAACAAGCGTGAGGGAGCTCAGCCGGCTAGCAGGGTGGGATACGGAAGTTGGGGATCGACTGGGTCCCCCTCTGTGTGCTGTCGATCCTGCTGCCTGAACCCTTGGTTTGGTCCGATCTTAGACTGGGAATGAACTCCGTATGCCTAAGCCAACTGATGAAACGAGCGAGCGGGCGGTCGGGCGGGCACTACGCCGGACAGAGAGATGGGATGCGCAAGCAATGGATCGATAGGGTGGTAGGTGGGTTTAGTCACATCTTCATATTACTGCCTGCCAATGCCATTTTTATGGCTTGTAAATTCATACAATGGTCCCTTAAGCCTTCACGTGAAGTTTTATGGCAAGACGACTCGTTTTATATTTTTCACAATTTTTGAAACTTTTTACGGTTAAAGATTTTTTAAAATTTTTTCGGAAAGAGTTTTGGCCCCAAACTTGGTAGACGTGATCCTTGTATTTTTTTTGGCATGCACAAAAAAAAAAACAGCTAAAAATTCGGAGTGTACAAGATTTTGTGACCATTTGAAAAAAGTGTCCCCATTTTAGACACTTTAATGGCTACAGGCAGGAAACCTATAAAATCTCAAATGCTTTTTAAGGGGGTTTGAGTTCTCGAGGTTTGATGAGGGATAGGGGGCCAATACAAGGGCAAGTACCAGCACCCATCGCACATCATGTGCGCACACCCCCCCGACCCCTCCGATCACCGGAACGCCAATGCCGCCGGTCAGGTTCTCCGACGATGCTCTGGCGAAGAAAAATGCTACAGCAGCACATGCCCGAGCGTAGCAAGTGCTGTCATAACCCTCGGTCCGGTCCGATCTTAGACTGGGAAAGAACTTCGTATGCCTAAGTCAACCCACGAAATGAGCGTGTGGGTGCTCAACCGGCCAGAGGGGCGGGATGCGCAAGCCCCGATCCCCCTCTGTGTGCTGTCGATCCTGCTGACGTAACCCTCGGTCTGGTCTGATCATACACTGGGAATGAACTCCGTATGCCTAAGCCAACTGACGAAACGAGTGGGTGTGCAAGCGGGCGGGCACTATGCCGGCCAGAGAGACGGGATGCGCAAGGCGTGGATCGTTAGGGTGGCAGGTGGGTTTAGGCACATCTTCATTTTTCTGCATGCCAATGCCATTTTTATGGCTTGTAAATTCATACAATGGTCCCTTAAACCTTCATGTGAAGTTTCATGGTAAGATGACTCGTTTTCTATTTTTCATGATTTTTGAAACTTTTTGCGGTTCAGGTTTTTTTAAAATTTTTTCGGAAGGAGTTTTGGCCCCAAACTTGGTACATGTGATCCTCGTATTTTTTTTGGCATGCGCAAAAAAAGTCAGTTAAAAACTCGAAGTGTACAAGATTTTGTGACCATTTGAAAAAAGTGTCCTCATTTCAGACACTTTAATGGCTACTGGCAGCAAACCTGTAAAATCTCAAATGTTCTTTAAGGGGGTGTGAGTTCTCGAGGTTTGATGAGGGATAGGGGGCCAATATAAGGGCCAAGTACCAGCACCCATCGCACATCATGTGTGCACACCCCCCGTCCCCCCGATCACTGGAACCCCAATGCCGCCGGTCAGGTTCTCCGGCGTTGCTCTGACGATGGTGCCCCGATGAAGAAAAATGCGACACCGACACATGCCCAAGCCCAGCATGCGCTATCGCAACCCTCGATCCGGTCCGATCTTAGATCGGGAGTGAACTCAGTATGCTTAGACTAGGAGTGAATTCCGTATGCCTAAGTCAACCCACGAAACGAGCGTACGGGCACTCAGCCAGCCAGAGGGGTGGGATGCACAAGCTGGGTATCGGTTGTGTCCCCTTCCGCGTGCTACCGATCCTGCTATCGCAACCCTCGGTCCAGTCCAATCTTAGATTGGGAATGAACTCCGTATGCCTAAGCCAACCGACGAAACGAGCAGGCGGGCACAACGCCGGCTAGAGAGACGGGATGCGCAAGCCGTGGATCGATAGGTCGATAGGTGGGTTTAGGCACATCTTCATATTTCTATGTTCCATTGCCATTTTTATGGCTTGTAAATTCATACAATGGTCCCTTAAGCCTTCACGTGAAGTTTCATGGCAAGACGACGCGTTTTCTATTTTTCACGATTTTCAAACATTTTTGCGATTCGGGATTTTTTAAAATTTTTTTGGAAGGAGTTTTGCCCCAAACCTGGTAGACGTGATCCTTGTATTTTTTTTGGCATGCAAAAAAAAAATTCAGCTAAAAACTCGAAGTGTACAAGATTTTGTGACGATTTGAAAAAAGTGTCCCCATTTTAGACACTTTAGTGGCTACTGGCAGGAAACTTGTAAAATCTCAAATGCTTTTTAAGGGGGTTTGAGTTCTCGAGGTTTGATGAGGGATAGGGGGACAATATAAAGGCAAGTACCAGCACCCATCGCACATCATGTTGGCACACCCCCTCGGCCCCCCGATCGTCGGAACCCCAATGCGGTCGGTCAGGTTCTCCGATGATGCTCCGATGAAGAAAAATGTGGCATCAGCACATGCCCGAGCCTAGCATGTGCTGCCTCAACCCTCGGTGTGGTCCGATCTTAGACTGGGAATGAACTCTGTATGCTTAGACTGGGAATGAACTCCATATGCCTAAGTCAACCCACGAAATAAACGTGCGGGCGCTCAGCCGGCCATAGGGGCAGGATGCGCAAGCCGGGGATCGATCGTGTCCCCCTCTGTGTGCTGTCGATCTTGCTACCGCAACCCTTGGTGCAGTCCGATCTTAGACTGGGAATGAACTCCGTATGCCTAAGCCAACCGACGAAATGAGTTTTTCAAAATTTTTTCGTAAGGGGTTTTGGCCCCAAACTTGGTAGACGTGATCCTCATATTTTTGTTGGCATGGAAAAACACATTCAGCTAAAAACTCGAAGTGTACAAGATTTTGAGACCATTTGAAAAAAGTGTCCCCATTTCAGACACTTTAATGGCTACTGGCAGCAAACCTGTAAAATCTCAAATGCTCTTTAAGGGGGTGTGAGTTATCCAGGTTTGATGAGGGATAGGGGGCCAACATAAGGGCCAAATACCAGCACCCATCGTACATCATGTGCGCACACCACCCCGGCCCCCCCGATCGTCGAAACCCAATGCCACCGGTCAGCTTTTTCGACGATGCTCCGACGATGGTGCCCCGACGAAGAAAAATGCGGCACCAGCACATGCACGAGCCCAACATGTGCTGCCACAACCCTCGGTCCGGTCCGATCTTAGACTGTGAATGAACTCCATAAGCTTAGACTGGAAATGAACTCCGTATGCCTAAGTCAACCCACGAAACGAGCGTGCGGGCGCTCAGCCGGCCAGAGAGGCGGGATGCACACGTCGGGGGTCAATCGGGTCCCCCTCTACGTGCTGCCGATCCTGCTGCCACAACCCTCGATCCGATTCGATCTTAGACTGGGAATGAACTCCGTATGCCTAAGCCAACCGGTGAAACGAGCGGGCGGCCAGGCGGGCACTACACCGGCTAGAGAGACGGGATGCGCAAGCCGTGGATCGATAGGGTGCTAGGTGGGTTTAGGCACATCTTCATATTTCTACGTGCCAATGCCTTTTTTACGGCTTGGAAATTCATACAATGGTCCCTTAAGCCTTCATGTGAAGTTTCATGGCCAGACGACTCGTTTTCTATTTTTCACGATTTTTGAAACTTTTTACGGTTCGGGATTCAGAAGAAGTTTTGGCCCCAAAATTGGTAGACATGATCCTTGTATTTTTGTTGGCATGCATAAAAAAATTCAGCTAAAAACTCGAAGTGTATAAGATTTTGTGACCATTTGAAAAAAGTGTCCCCATTCCAAACACTTTAATGGCTACTGGCAACAAACCTGTAAAATCTCAAATGCTCTTTAAGGGGGTGTGAGTTCTCGAGGTTTGATGAGGTATAGGGGGCCAATATAAGGACCAAGTACTAGCACCCATCGCACATAATGTGCGCACACCCCTTCCGGCCACCCCAGTCGTCGAAACCCCAACGCCGTCGATCAGGTTCTCCGACGATGCTCTGACGATGGTGCCCCGACGAAGAAAAATGTGGCACCAGCACATGCCCGAGCCCAGCATGTGCTGTCGCAAACCTCGGTCTGATTCGATCTTAGACTGGGAATGAACTCCGTATGCTTAGGCTGGGAATGAACTCCGTATGCCTAAGTCGACCCACGAAACGAGCATGCGAACGCTCAACCGGCAAGAGGGGTGAGATGCGTAAGCCGGGGATCGATCGGGTCCCCCTCTGCGTGCTGTCGATCCTGCTATCGCAACCCTCGATTCGGTCCAATTTTAGGCTGGGAATGAACTCCGTATGCCTAAGCCAACCGATGAAACGAGCGGGCGGACGGGCGGGCAGGCACTACGCCGACAAGAGAGACGGGATGCGCAAGCCGTGGATCGATAGGGTGGTAGGTGGGTTTAGCCACATCTTCATATTTCTACATGCCGATGCCATTTTTATGGCTTGTAAATTCATACAATGGTCCCTTAAGCCTTCACGTGAAGTTTCATGGCAAGATGACTCATTTTCTATTTTTCATGATTTTCTAAGCTTTTTACGGTTCGGGATTTTTTAAAATTTTTTTGAAAGGAGTTTTGGCCCCAAACCTGGTAGACGTGATCCTTGTATTTTTTTTGGCATGCACAAAAATATTCAGCTAAAAACTCGAAGTGTACAAGATTTTGTGACCATTTGAAAAAAGTGTCCCTATTTCAGACACTTTAATGGCTACTGGCAGCAAACCTGTAAAATCTGAAATGCTCTTAAGGGGTGTGAGTTCTCGAGGTTTGATGAGGGATAGGGGCCAATATAAGTGCCAAGTACCAGCACCCATCGCACACGATGTGCGCACACCCCCCGTCTCTCCCGATCGCCAGAACCTCAATGCCACTGGTCAGGTCCTCCGACGATGCTCCGACGATGGTGCCTCGACGAAGAAAAATGCGGCACCAGTACTTGCTCGAGCCTAGCATGTGCTGTCGTAACCCTTGGTCCGATCCAGTTCGATCTTAGACTGGGAATGAACTCCGTATGCTTAGACTGGGAATGAACTCTGTATGCCGAAGTCAACCCACGAAATGAGCGTGCGGGCGGTCAGTCGGACAGAGGGGCGGCATGCGCAAGCCGCGGATCGGTCGGGTTTCCCTCTGCGTGCTGCCGATCCTGTTACCATAACCCTCAGTCTAGTTCAATCTTAGACTGGGAATGAACTTCGTATGCTTAGACTGAGAATGAACTCCGTATGCTTAGACTGGGAATGAACTTTGTATGCCTAAGTCAACCCACGAAACGAGCGTGCAGGCGCTCAACCGGTCAGAGAAGCAGGATGCACAAGCTAGGGATCGACCGGGTCCCCGTCTGCGTGCTGTTGATCCTGCTACAGCAACCCTCGGTCTGGTCCGATCTTAGACTGGGAATGAACTCCGTATGCCTAAGCCAACCGACAAAACGAGCGGGCGGGCAGCCACTACGTCGGCCAGAGAGGCGGGATGCGTAAGCCGTGGATCGATAGGGTGGTAGGTGGGTTTAGGCACATCTTCATATTTCTGTAAGTCAATGCCATTTTTATGGCATGTAAATTCATACAATGGTCCCTTAAGCCTTCACGTGAAGTTTCATGGCAAGATGACTCGTTTTCTATTTTTCATGATTTTTGAAACTTTTTTGGTTCGGGATTTTTTAAAACTTTTTTGAAATGATTTTTAACCCCAAACTTGGTAGGTGTGATCCTTGTATATTTTTTGGCATGCATAAAAAAATTCAGCTAAAAACTCGAAGTGTACAAGATTTTGTGACCATTTGAAAAAGTGTCACCATTTCAGACACTTTAATGGCTACTGGCAGCAAACCTGTAAAATCTCAAATGCTCTTTAAGGGGGTGTGAGTTCTCGAGGTTTGATGAGGGATAGGGGGCCAATATAAGGGCCAAGTACCAGCACCCATCGCACATCATGTGCGCACACACCCCCTGGCCCCCTCGATCGTTGGAACCCCAATGCCACCGATCAGGTTCTCCGACGATGCTCCGGTGATGGAGCCCCGACGAAGAAAAATACGGCACCAGCACATGCCCGAGCCCAACATGTGTGGCTGCAACCCTCAGTTCGGTCTGATCTTAGACTGGGAATGAACTTTGTATGCCTAAGTCAACCCACGAAACGAGCGTGCAGGCGCTCAACCGGTCAGAGAAGCAGGATGCACAAGCTGGGGATCGACCGGGTCCCCGTCTGCGTGCTGTTGATCCTGCTACAGCAACCCTCGGTCTGGTCCGATCTTAGACTGGGAATGAACTCCGTATGCCTAAGCCAACCGACAAAACGAGCGGGCGGGCAGCCACTACGTCGGCCAGAGAGGCGGGATGCGTAAGCCGTGGATCGATAGGGTGGTAGGTGGGTTTAGGCACATCTTCATATTTCTGTAAGCCAATGCCATTTTTATGGCATGTAAATTCATACAATGGTCCCTTAAGCCTTCACGTGAAGTTTCATGGCAAGATGACTCGTTTTCTATTTTTCATGATTTTTGAAACTTTTTCGGTTCGGGATTTTTTAAAACTTTTTCGAAATGATTTTTAACCCCAAACTTGGTAGGTGTGATCCTTGTATATTTTTTGGCATGCATAAAAAAATTCAGCTAAAAACTCGAAGTGTACAAGATTTTGTGACCATTTGAAAAAGTGTCACCATTTTAGACACTTTAATGGCTACTGGCAGAAAACCTGTAAAATCTCAAATGCTCTTTAAGGGGGTGTGAGTTCTCGAGGTTTGATGAGGGATAGGGGGCCAATATAAGGGCCAAGTACCAGCACCCATCGCACATCATGTGCGCACACACCCCCTGGCCCCCTCGATCGTTGGAACCCCAATGCCGCCGATCAGGTTCTCCGACGATGCTCCGGCGATGGAGCCCCGACGAAGAAAAATACGGCACCAGCACATGGCCGAGCCCAACATGTGTGGCTGCAACCCTCAGTTCGGTCTGATCTTAGATGGGGAATGAACTCCGTATGCTTAGACTGGGAATGAACTTCGTACGCCTAAGTAAACCCACGAAACGAGCGTGCTGGCGCTCAACCGGCCAGTGGGGCGGGATGTGCAAGTCGGGGATCTGTCGGGTCCCCCTCTACGTGCTGCCATAACCCTCAGTCTGGTCCGATCTTAGACTGGGAATGAACTCCGTATGCTTAAGCCAATCGATGAAACAAGCGAGCGAGCGGGCGGGCACCACGTCAGCCAGAGAGACGGAATGCGCAAGTCATGGACCAATAGGGTGGTAGGTGGGTTTAGGCACATCTTCATATTTTTGCGTGCCAATGCCATTTTTATGGCTTGTAAATTCATACAATGGTTCCTTAAGCCTTCACGTGAGGTTTCATGGCAAGATGACTCGTTTTCTATTTTTCATGATTTTTTAAAACTTTTTCATTTCGGGATTTTTTAAAACTTTTTCGAAATGATTTTTTGCCCCAAACTTGGTAGGCATGATCCTTGTATATTTTTTGGCATGCATAAAAAAATTTAGCTAAAAACTCGAAGTGTACAAGATTTTGTGACCATTTGAAAAAAGTGTCCCCATTTCAAACACTTTAATGGCTACTGGCAGCAAACCTGTAAAATCTCAAATGCTCTTTAAGGGGGTGTGAGTTCTCGAGGTTTGATGACCAGAGAGACAGGATGCGCAAGCCATGGATCGATAGGGTGGTAGGTGGGTTTACTCACATCTTCATATTTCTATGTGCCAACGCCATTTTTATGCCTTGTAAATTCATACAATGGCCCTTAAGCCTTCACGTGAAGTTTCATGGCAAGACGACTCATTTTCTATTTTTCATGATTTTTGAAACTTTTTATGGTTCAAGAATTTTTAAAATTTTTTCGGAAGGAGTTTTGGCCCCAAACTTGGTAGACATGATCCTTGTATTTTTTTTGGCATGTACAAAAAAATTCAGCTAAAAACTCGAAGTATACAAGATTTTGTGACCATTTGAAAAAAGTGTCCCCATTTCAGACACTTTAATGGCTACTGGCAGCAAATCTATAAAATCTCAAATGCTTTTTAAGGGGGTGTGAGTTCTCGAGTTTGATGAGAGATAGGGGGCCAATATAAGGGCCAAGGACTAGCACCCATCGTACATCATGTGCGCACACCCTCGGCCCCACCGATCGTCGAAACCCCAATACCGCCGGTTAGGTTCTCCGACGATGGTGCCCCGACGAAGAAAAATACGGCACCAGCACATGCCCGACCCTAGCATGTGCTGCCGTAACCCTCGGTCTGGTCTGATCTTAGACTGGGAATGAACTCTGTATGCTTAGATTGGGAATGAACTCCGTATGCCTAAGTCAACCTATCGAATGAGCGCGCGGGCACTCAGTCGGCCAGAGGGGCGGGATGCGCAAGCCAGGGATCGGTCGGGTCCCCCTCTACGTGCGGTCGATCCTGCTGCCACAAACCTCGGTCTGATCCAATCTTAGACAGGGAATGAACTCTGTATGCCTAAGCCAACCGACGAAATGAGCGAGTGGGTGGGCGGGCGGGCACTACGCCAGCCAGAGAGGCGGGATATGCAAGCCGTGGATCGATAGGGTGGTAGGCGGGTTTAGGCACATCTTCATATTTCTGTGTGCCAATGCCATTTTAATGGTTTGTGAATTCATACAATGGTCACTTAAGCCTTCACGTTAAGTTTCATGGCAAGACGACTCGTTTTATATTTTTCACGATTTTCGAAACCTTTCACGGTTCCAGATTTTTTAAAATTTTTTCGAATGGATTTTTGGCCGCAAACTTGGTATACGTGATCCTTGTATTTTTGTTGGCATGCACAAAACAATTCAGCTAAAAACTCGAAGTGTACAAGATTTTGTGACCATTTGAAAAAAGTGTCCCCATTTCAGACACTTTAATGCCTACTGGTAGTAAAGCTGTAAAATCTGAAATGCTCTTTAAGGGGGTGTGAGTTCTCGAGGTTTGATGAGGGATAGGGGGCCAATATAAGGGCCAACCACCAGCACCCATCACACATCATGTGCGCACACCCCCCCGGCCCCCCCGATCGCCGGAACCCCAATGTCGCCGGTCAGGTTCTCCGACGATGGTGCCCCAACGAAGAAAAATGCGGCACCAGCACATGCTCGAGCCCAGCATGTGCTGCCGTAACCCTCGGTCCGGTCCGATCTTAGACTGGGAATGAACTCCGTATGCCTAAGTCAACCCATGAAACGAGCGTGCGGGCGCTCAGCTGGCCAGAGGGGCAGGATGCGCAAGCATGGGATCGGTCAGGTCCCCCTCTGCGTGCTGCCGATCCTGCTGTCGTAACCCTCGGTCCAATCGGATCTTAGACTGGGAATGACCTATGTATGCCTAAGCGAACCGACGAAAAGAACGGGCGGGCGGGCGAGCACTACGCCGGCCAGAGAGACGGGATGCACAAGCCGTGGATCGATAGGGTGGTATGTGGGTTTAGGCACATCTTCATATTTCTTCATTCCAATGCCATTTTTATGGCTTGGAAATTCATACAATGGTCCCTTAAGCCTTCGTGTGAAGTTTCATGGTAAGAAGACTCGTTTTCTATTTTTCATGATTTTTGAAACTTTTTACGGTTCGGGATTTTTTCAAATGTTGTGAGAAGGAGTTTGGGCCCCAAACTTGGTACACGTGATCCTTGTATATTTGTTGGCTTGCACAAAAGAATTCAGCTAAAAACTCGAAGTGTACAAGATTTTGTGACCATTTGAAAAAAGTGTCCCCATTTCAGACACTTTAATGGCTACTGGCAGTAAACCTGTAAAATCTCAAATGCTCTTTAAGGGGGTGTGAGTTCTTAAGGTTTGATGAAGGATAGGGGGCCAATATAAGGTCCAAGCACAAGCACCCATCGCACATCATGTGCGCACACCCCCTCAGCTCCCCCGATCGTCGGAACCCCATTGTCGTCGGTCAGGTTCTCTGGTGATGGTGCCCTGTCAAAGAAAAATACGACACCAGGACATGCCCAAGCCCCGCATGTGCTGCCACAACCCTTGGTTCGGTCCGATCTTAGACTGGGAATGAACTCTGTATGCTTAGACTAGGAATGAACTCTGTATGCCTAGACTAGGAATGAACTCCGTATGCCTAAGTCAACCCACGAATTGAGCGTGCGGGCGTTCAGCCGTCTAGAGGAGCAGGATGCGCAAGTCGGGGATCAATTGAGTCCCCCTCTATGTGCTGTTGATCTTGTTACCGCAACCCTCGGTCCGATCCAATCTTAGACTAGGAATTAACTCCGTATGTCGAAGCCAACCGACGAAACAAGCGGGCGGGCGGGCGGGCACTACGTCGGCCAAATTGGCGGGATGCGCAAGCCGTGGATCAATAGGTTGGGAGGTGGGTTTAGGCACATCTTCATATTTCTACGACTCGTTTTCTATTTTTCACTATTTTTGAAACTTTTTGTGGTTCAGGAGTTTTTAAAATTTTTTCAGAAGGAGTTTTGGCCCCAAACCTGGTAGACGTGATCCTTGTATTTTTGTTGGCATGCACAAAAAAATTCAGCTAAAAACTCGAAGTGTACAAGATTTTGTGACCATTTGAAAAAAGTGTCCCCATTTCAGACACTTTAATGGCTACTGGCAGCAAACCTGTAAAATCTCAAATGCTCTTTAAGGGGGTGTGAGTTCTCAAGGTTTGATGAGGGATAGGGGGTGAATACAAGGGCCAAGCACCAGCACCCATCACACATCATGTGCGTAGACCCCCCCCCGACTCCCCCGATCATCGGAACCCCAATGTCGTCGATCAAGTTCTCCCATGATGCTCCGGCGATGGTGCCCCGGTGAAAAAAAATACGACACCAGCAAATGCCTGAGCCCAGCATGTGTTGCCGCAACCCTCATTCCAGTCCGATCTTAGATTGAGAATGAACTCCGTACGCCTAAGTCAACCCACAAAATGAGCGTGTGGGCACTCAGCCAGCCAAAAGCGTGGGATGCGTAAACCGGGGATCAGCCGGGTCCCCCTCTGCATGCTACCGATCCTACTGCCACAACCCTTGGTCCCGTCCAATCTTAGACTGGGAATGAACTCCGTATGCCTAAGCCAACCGATGAAACAAGCGGGCGGGCAAGCGGCCAGTACGCCGGCCAGAGAGGCGGGATGCGCAAGCCGTGAGTCGATAGGTTGGTAGGTGGGTTTAGGCACATCTTCATATTTCTGCGTGCCAATGCCATTTTTATGGCTTGTAAATTCATACAATGGTCTCTTAAGCCTTCATGTGAAGTGTACAAGATTTTGAGACCATTTGAAAAAAGTGTCCCATTTCAGACACTTTAATAGCTACTGGCAGCAAACCTGTAAAATCTCAAATGCCTTTTATGGGGGTGTGAGTTCTCAAGGTTTGATGAGGGATAAGGGGCCAATATAAGCACTAAACACCAGCACCCATCGCACATCATGTGCGCACACCCCCTCGGCCCCCCCGATCGTCGGAACCCTAATGCCGCCGATCAGGTTCTTTGGCGATGCTCCGACGATGGTGCCCTAACGAAGAGAAATGCGGCACCAGCACATGCCTGAACGCAGCATGTGCTGCTGCAACCCTTGGTCCGATCCGATCTTAGACTGGGAATGAACTACGTATGCTTAGACTAGGAATGAACTCCGTATGCCTAAGTCAACCCATGAAATGAGCATGCGGGCACTCAGCCGGCCAGAGGGCCAAGATGCGTAAGCAGGGGATCGGTCGGGTCCCCCTCTGCGGGCTGCCGATCCTGCTGCCGCAACCCTCGGTTTGATCTGATCTTAGATTGGGAATAAACTTCGTATGCCTAAGCCAATCGACGAAATGAGCGGACGGACGAGCAGCCAGTACGTCGGCCAGAGAGGCGGGATGCGCAAGCCTTGGGTCGATAGGTTGGTAGGTGGGTTTAGGCACATCTTCATATTTCTGCATTCCAATGCCATTTTTATGGCTTGTAAATCCATACAATGGTCTCTTAAGCCTTCATGTGAAGTTTCATGGCAAGATGACTTGTTCTCTATTTTTCACGATTTTTGAAAGTTTTTGTGGTTCGGGATTTTTTAAAATTTTTTCGAAAGGTGTTTTGGCATCAAACTTGGTAGACATGATTGTTGTATTTTTGTTGGCATGCACAAAAAAATTCAGCTAAAAACTCGAAGTGTACAAGATTTTGTGACCATTTGAAAAAAGTGTCCCATTTTAGACACGTTAATGGCTACTGGCGACAAACCTGTAAAATCTCAAATGCTTTTTAAGGGGGTGTGAGTTCTCAAGGTTTGATGAGGGATAAGGGGCCAATATAAGGGCCAAGCACAAGCACCCATCGCACATCATGTGCGTACACCCCCTGGCCCCCCCGATCACCGGAACCCCAATGTCGTCGGTTAGGTTCTCCGACGATGCTTCGATGATGGTGCCCCGGCGAAGAAAAATGCGGCACCAGCACATGCCTGAGTGCAGCATGCGCTGCTGCAACCCTTGTTCCAGTCCGATCTTAGACTGGGAATGAACTACGTATGCTTAGACTAGGAATGAAGTCCGTATGCCTAAGTCAACCCACGAAATGAGCGTGCGGGCGCTCAGCCAGCCAGAGGACCGAGATGCGCAAGCAAGGGATCGACCGAGTCCCCCTCTGCGGGCTGCCGATCTTGCTGCTGCAACCCTCGGTTCGGTCCGATCTTAGACTAGGAATGAACTCCGTATGCCTAAGCCAACCGACGAAACGAGCGGACGGGTGAGCGGCCAGTATGTTGGCCAGAAAGGCGGAATGCGCAAGCCGTGGATCGATAGGGTGATAGGTGGGTTTAGGCACATCTTCATATTTCTGCATGCCAATACCATTTTTATGGCTTGTAAATTCATACAATGGTCCCTTAAGCCTTCATGTGAAGTTTCATGGCAAGACATCTCGTTTTATAATTTTCACGATTTTTGAAACATTTTGTGGTTCGGGATTTTTTAAAATTTTTTCGGAAGGAGTTTTGGCCCCAAACTTGGTAGACGTGATCCTTGTATTTATGTTGGCATGCAAAAAAAAATTCAGCTAAAAACTCGAAGTGTACAAGATTTTGGGACCACTTGAAAAAAGTGTCCCCATTTCCGACACTTTAATGGCTACTGGCAGCAAACCTGTAAAATCTCAAATGCTCTTTAAGGGAGTGTGAGTTCTTGAGGTTTGATGAGGGATAGGGGGCCAATATATGGGCCAAGCACCAGCACCCATCACACATCATGTGCGCACACCCCCCCGACCCCCCCGATCGCTGGAACCCCAATGCCACCGGTCAGGTTCTTCAGCAATGCTCCGACGATAAAGCCCCGATGAAAAAAAATGCGGCACCAGCACATGCTCGAGCCCAGAATGTGCTTTCGCAACCCTTGTTTCAATCCAATCTTAGACTGGGAATGAACTCCGTATGCTTAGACTGGGAATGAACTCCGTATGCCTAAGTTAACCCATGAAACGAGCGTGTGGGCATTCAGCCGGCCAGAGGGGCGGGATGCACAAGCCAGGGATCGGCCGGGTCCCCCTCTACGTGCTAACGATCCTGCTACTGCAACCCTCAGTCTAGTCTGATCTTAGACTAGGAATGAACTCCGTATGCCTAAGCCTACCGACGAAAAGAGCGGGCAGGCGGGCACTACGCCAGCCAGAGAGGCGGGATGCGCAAGCCGTGGATCGATAGGGTGGTAGGTGGGTTTAGGCAAATCATCATATTTCTGCGTGCCAATGCCATTTTTATGGCTTGTAAATTCATACAATGGTCCCTTAAGCCTTCATGTGAAGTTTCAGGGCAAGATGACTCGTTTTCTATTTTTCACGATTTTTGAAACTTTTTGCGGTTAGGGATTTTTTAAAATTTTTTCGGAAGGAGTTTTGGCCCCAATCTTGGTAGACATGATCCTTGTATTTTTTTTGGCTTGCACAAAATAATTCATCTAAAAACTCGAAGTGTACAAGATTTTGTGACCATTTGAAAAAAGTGTCCCCATTTCAGACACTTTAATGGCTACTGGCAGCAAACCAGCAAAATCTCAAATGCTCTTTAAGGGGGTGTGAGTTCTCGAGGTTTGATGAGGGATAGGGGGCCAATATAAGGGCCACGAACCAGCACCCATTGCACATCATGTGCGCACACCCCCCCTGGCCCCCCCGATCGTCGGAACCCCAATGCCGTCGGTCAGGTTCTCAGGTGATGCTCGGGCGATGGTGCCCCGACGAAGAAAAATGTGGCAGTAGCAGATGCTCGAGCCCAGCATCTACTGCTGCAACCCTCGGTCCGATCCGATCTTAGACTAGGAATGAACTCTGTATGCCTAAGTCAACCCACGAAACGAGCGTGCGGGCGCTCAGTCGGCTAGAGGGGCGAGATACGTAAGTCGGCGATCGGCCAGGTCCCCCTCTGCATGCTGCCAAAACCCTCAGTCTGGTCCTATCTTAGTTTGGGAATGAACTCTGTATGCCTAAGCCAACCGACGAAACGAGTGGGCGGGTGGGCGGGCACTACGCCGCTAGAGAGGCGGGATACACAAGCCGTGGATCAATAGGGTGGTAGGTGGGTTTAGGCACATATTCATATTTCTACGTGCCAATGCCTTTTTTATGGCTTGTAAATTCATACAATGGTCCCTTAAGCCTCCGTGTGAAGTTTCATGGCAAGACAACTCATTTTCTATTTTTCACGATTTTTAAAACTTTTTACGGCTTGGGATTTTTTAAAATTTTTTCAAAATTTTGGCCCCATCTTGGTAGACGTTATCCTTGTATTTTTGTTGGCATGCACAAAAAAATTCAGCTAAAAACTCGAAGTGTACAAGATTTTGTGACTATTTGAAAAAAGTGTCCCCATTTTAGACACTTTAATTGCTACTGGCAGCAAACCTGTAACATCTCAAATGCTCTTTAAGGGGGTGTGAGTTCTCGAGGTTTGATGAGGGATAGGGGGAAAATATAAGGGCCAAGCACCAGTGCCAATCGCACATCATGTGCGCACACCCCCTGCCCCCCGATCTTCGAAACCCCAATGCCGCTGGTCAGGTTCTCTGACGATGCTCTGGCGAAGAAAAATGCGGCACCAGCACATGCTCGAGCCCAGCAAGTGCTACCGTAACCCTCGGTCCGATCTGATCTTGGACTGGGAATGAACTTCGTATGCTTAGACTGGGAATAAACCCGATATGCCTAAGTCAACCCACGAAACGACCGTGTGGGCGCTCAGTCGGCCAAAGGGGTGGGATGTGCAAGCCGGGGATCGATCGAGTCCCCCTGCTACGTGCTGCTGATCCTGCTGCCGCAACCCTCGATTCGGTTCGATCTTAGACTGGGAATGAACTCCGTATGCCTAAGCCAACCGACAAAATGAGCGGGCGGGCGGGCACTACGCCGACCAGAGAGGTGGGATGCGCAAGCCTTGGATCAATAGGGTGGTAGGTGGGTTTAGGCACATCTTCATATTTCTGCATGCCAATGCTATTTTTGTGGCTTGTAAATTCATACAATGGTCCCTTAAGCCTTCGTGTGAAGTTTCATGGCAAGACGACTCTTTTTCTATTTTTCATGATTTTCGAAAGTTCTTGCGGTTAGAGATTTTTTAAAATTTTTTTGGAAGGAGTTTTGGCCCCAAACCTGGTAGACGTGATCCTTGTATTTTTGTTGGCATGCAAAAAAAAATTCAGCTAAAAATTCAAAGTGTACAAGATTTTGTGACCATTTGAATAAAGTGTCCCCATTTCAGACACTTTAATGGTGATTGGCAGCAAACCTATAAAATCTCAAATGCTCTTTAAGGGGGTTTGAGTTCTCAAGGTTTGATGAGGGATAGGGGGCCAATATAAGGGCCATGCACCAGCACCCATCGCACATCATGTGCGCACACCCCCCCGGCCCCCCGATCGTCGGAACCCCAATGTCGTCGGTCAGGTTCTCCGACGATGCTCCGGCGATGGTGCCCCAGTGAAGAAAAATGCGGCACCAGCCCATGCCCGAGCCCAGCATGTGCCACCGCAGCCCTTGGTTCGATCCTATCTTAGACTGGGAATGAACTCCGTATGCTTAGACTGGGAATGAACTTCGTATGCCTAAGTCAACCCATGAAACGAGCATGCAGGCGCTCAGTCGGCTAGAGGGGCAGGATGCACAAATCGGGGATCGATCGGGTGCTCCTCTACGTACTGCCGATCCTGCTGTGACAACCCTCAGTCTGGTCCGATCTTAGACTGGGAATGAACTCCGTATGCCTAAGCCAATCGACGAAACGAGCGGGCGGGCGGACGGGCACTACGCCAGCCAGAGCGGCGGGATGCGCAAGCCGTGGATCGATTGGGTGGTAGGTGGGTTTAGGCACATCTGCATATTTCTGCATGCCAATGCCATTTTTATGGCTTGTAAATTCGTACAATGGTCCCTTAAGCCTTCGTGTGAAGTTTCATGGCAAGATGGCTCGTTTTCTATTTTTCACGATTTTCAAAACTTTTTTCGGTTCAAGATTTTTTAAAATTTTTTTGGAAGGAGTTTTGGCCCCAAACATTATAGACATGATCCTTGTATTTTTTTTGGCATGAACAAAAAAATTCAGCAAAAAACTCGAAGTGTACAAGATTTTGTGACCATTTGAAAAAAGTGTCCCCATTTCAGACACTTTAATGGCTACTGGCAGCAAACCTATAAAATCTCAAATGCTCTTTAAGGGGGTGTGAGTTCTTGAGGTTTGATGAGGGATAGGGGGCCACTATAAGGGCCAAGCACCAGCACCCATCGCACATCATGTGCGCACACCCCCCCGGCCCCCCCGATCGTCGAAACCCCAATGCCGCTGGTCAGGTTCTCCGATGATGGTGCCTTGGCAAAGAAAAATGTGGCACCAGCACATGCCCGAGCCCAGCATGTGCTGCCGTAACCCCCGGTCCGGTCTGATCTTAGACTAGGAATGGACTCCGTATGCTTAGACTAGGAATGAACTCCGTGTCCCTAAGTCAACCCAAGAAACGAGCGTACGGGCGCTCAGCCAGCCAGAGGGGCAGGATGCGCAAGCCGGGGATCGACCGGGTCCCCTCTACGTGCTGCCGATCCTATTGCCACAACCCTCAGTCTGGTCCAATCTTAGACTGGGAACGAACTCCGTATGTCTAAGCCAACCGACGAAACGAGCGGCCTGGCGGGCGGCCAGTACGCTGGCCAGAGAGGCGGGATGCGCAAGTCGTGGATCGATAGGGTGGTAGGTGGGTTTAGGCAGATCTTCACATTTCTGCATGGCAATGACATTTTTATGGCTTGTAAATTCATACAATGGTCCCTTAAGCCTTCGTGTGAAGTTTCATGGCAAGATGACTCGTTTTCTATTTTTCATGATTTTTGAAACTTTTTACGGTTCAGGATTTTTTAAAATTTTTTCGTAAGGAGTTTTGGCCCTAAACTTGGTAGATGTGATCCTTGTATTTTGGTTGACATGCACAAAAAAATTCAGCTAAAAAATCGATGCGTACAAGATTTTGTGACCTTTTGAAAAAAGTGTCCCCATTTCAGACACTTTAATGGCTACTGGCAGCAAACCTCTAAAATCTCAAATGCTCTTTAAAGGGGGTGTGAGTTCTTGAGGTTTGATGAGGGATAAGCGGCCAATATATGGGCCCAGCACCAGCACCCATCGCACATCATGTGCGCACAACCCCCCGGCCCCCCCGATCGCCAGAACCCCAATGCTCCGACGATGGTGCCCCGACAAAGAAATATGCAGCACCAGCACATGCCCGAGCCCAGCATGTGCTACCGCAACCCTCGATCCAGTTTGATCTTAGACTGAGAATGAACTCCCTATGCTTAGACTGGGAATGAACTCGGTATGCGTAAGTCAACCCACGAAATGAGCGTGCGGGCGCTCAGCCGGCCAGAGGGGCGGGATGCGGGGAACGATCGGGTTACCCTCTGCGTGCTGCCAATCCTGCTGCCACAACCCTCGATCCGGTCCAATCTTAGACTAGGAATGAACTCCGTATCCTTAGACTGGGAATGAACTCCGTATGCCTAAGTCAACCTACGAAACGAGCGTGCGGGTGCTCAGTCGGCCAGAGAGGCGGGATGCGCAAGCCGTGGATCGATAGGGTGGTAGGTGGGTTTAACCACAGCTTCATATTTCTGCATGCCAATGCCATTTTCATGGCTTGTGAATTCATACAATGGTCCCTTAAGCCTTCGCATGAAATTTCATGGCAAGACAACTCGTTTTCTCTTTTTCATGATTTTGGAAACTTTTTATGGTTCGGGATTTTTTAAAATTTTTCCAAAGGAGTTTTGGCCCCAAACTTGGTAGACATGATCCTTGTATTTTTGTTGGCATGCACAAAAAAATTCAGCTAAAAACTCGAAGTGTACAATATTTTGTGACCATTTGAAAAAAATGTCCCCATTTCAAACACTTTAATGGCTACTGGCAGCAAACCTGTAAAATCTCAAATGCTCTTTAAGGGGGTGTGAGTTCTCGAGGTTTGATGAGGGATAGGGGGCCAATATAAGGGTGAAGCACTAGCACCCATCGCACATCATGTGCGCACACCCCCCTCGGCCCCCCCGATCGACGGAACCCCAATGCCGTCGGTCAGGTTCTCCGACGATGCTTCGGCGATGGTGCCCCGACGAAGAAAAATGCGACACCAGCACATGCCTGAGCCCAGCATGTGCTGCCACAACCCTCGATCTGGTTTGATCTTAGACTGGGAATGAACTTCGTATGCTTAGACTGGGAATGAACTCGGTATGCCTAAGTCAACCCATGAAACGAACGTGCGGTCGCTCAGCCGGCCAGAGGGGTGGGATGCACAAGACGGGGATCGGTCCGGTCCCCCTCTGCGTGCTGCCGATCCTGCTGCCACAACCCTCTGTCTGATTCAATCTTAGACTAGAAATGAACTCCGTATGCCTAAAACAACCGATGAAACGTGCGGGCAGGCGTGCGAGCACTACGCCGGCCAGAGAGGCGGGATGCGCAAGCCATGGATCGATAGGGTGGTAGGTGGGTTTAGGCACATCTTCATATTTCTACATGCCAATGCCATTTTTATGGCTTGTAAATTCATACAATGGTCCCTCAAGCCTTCGTGTGAAGTTTCATGACAAGACGACTCGTTTTCTATTTTTCATGATTTTTGAAACTTTTTACGGTTCAGGATTTTTTAAAATTTTTTTGGAAGGGGTTTTGGCCCCAAACTTGGCAGACGTGATCCTTGTTTTTTTGTTGGCATGCAAAAAAAAGTAAAAACTCGAAGTGTACAAGATTTGGTGACCATTTGAAAAAAGTGTCCCCATTTCAGACACTTTAATGGCTACCGACAGCAAACCTGTAAAATCTCAAATGCTCTTTAAGAGGGTGTGAGTTCCTGAGGTTTGATGAGGGATAGGGTGCCAATATAAGGGCCAAGCACCAGCACCCATCATACATCATGTGCGCACACCCCCCCTGGCCCCCCCGATCGCCAGAACCCCAATGTCGCCGGTCAAGTTCTCCGGCGATGCTCTGGCAATGGTGCCCCGGTGAAGAAAAATACAGCACCAGCACATGCTCGAGCTCAGCATGTGCTGCCGCAACCCTCGATCCAGTTTGATCTTAGATTGAGAATGAACTCTCTATGCTTAGACTGGGAATGAACTCGGTATGCCTAAGTCAACCCACGAAATGAGCGTGCGGGCGCTCAGCCGGCCAGAGGGGCCGGATGCGGGGAACGATCGGGTTACCCTCTGTGTGCTGCCAATCCTGCTGCCACAACCCTCGATCCGGTCCAATCTTAGACTAGGAATGAACTCCGTATCCTTAGACTGGGAATGAACTCCGTATGCCTAAGTCAACCTACGAAACGAGCGTGCGGGTGCTCAGTCGGCCAGAGAGGCGGGATGCGCAAGCCGTGGATCGATAGGGTGGTAGGTGGGTTTAACCACAGCTTCATATTTCTGCATGCCAATGCCATTTTCATGGCTTGTGAATTCATACAATGGTCCCTTAAGCCTTCGCATGAAATTTCATGGCAAGACAACTCGTTTTCTCTTTTTCATGATTTTGGAAACTTTTTGTGGTTCGGGATTTTTTAAAATTTTTCCAAAGGAGTTTTGGCCCCAAACTTGGTAGACATGATCCTTGTATTTTTGTTGGCATGCACAAAAAAATTCAGCTAAAAACTCGAAGTGTACAATATTTTGTGACCATTTGAAAAAAATGTCCCCATTTCAAACACTTTAATGGCTACTGGCAGCAAACCTGTAAAATCTCAAATGCTCTTTAAGGGGGTGTGAGTTCTCAAGGTTTGATGAGGGATAGGGGGCCAATATAAGGGCCAAGCACCAGCACCCATCGCACATCATGTGTGCACACCCCCTCGACCCTCCCGATCGTCGAAACCCCAATGCCGTCGATTAGGTTCTCCGGTGATGGTGCCCCGACGAAGAAAAATGTGGCACCAGCACATGCCCGAGCCCAGCATGTGCTACCGCAACCCTTGATCCGGTCTGATCTTAGATTAGGAATGAACTCCGTATGCTTAGACTGGGAATGAACTCCATATGCCTAAGTCAACCAACGAAACGAACGTACGGGCGCTCAGCCAGCCAAAGGGGTGAGATGCGCAAGCCGGGGATCAACCGGACCCCCTCTGCGTGCTGTCGATCCTGCTGCTACAGAGAGGTGGGATACGCAAGCTGTGGATCAATAGGGTGGTTGGTTGGTTTAGGCACATCATCATATTTCTACGTGCCAATGCCATTTTAATGGCTTGTAAATTCATACAATGATCCCTTAAGCCTTCGTGTAAGTTTCATGGCAAGACGACTCGTTTTCTTTTTTTCGTAATTTTTGAAACTTTATGGGGATCCAGATTTTTTAAAATTTTTTCAGAAGGGGTTTTGGCCCCAAACTAGGCAGACTTGATCCTTGTATTTTTGTTGGCATGCAAAAAAAAATTCAGGTAAAAACTCGAAGTGTACAAGATTTTGTGACCATTTGAAAAAAGTGTCCCCATTTTAAACACTTTAATGGCTACTGGTAGCAAACCTGTAAAATCTCAAATGCTCTTTAAGGGGGTGTGAGTTTTCGAGGTTTGATGAGGGATAGGGGGCCAATATAGGGGCCAAACACCAGCACCCATCGCACATCATGTGCGCACACCCCCTGGCCCCCCCAATCGCCGGAACCCTAATGTCGTCGGTCAGGTTCTCCGACGATGCTCCGATGATGGTGCCCCGACGAAGAAAAATGCGGCACCAGCACAAGCCCTAGCCAAGCATGTGCTACCGTAACCCTTGATCCGATCAGATCTTAGACTGGAAATGAACTCCATATTCTTGACTGGGAAAGAACTCCGTATGCCTAAGTCAACCCACGAAACAAGCGTGCGGGCACTCAGTCGGCCAGAGGGGCGGGATGCGCAAGCCAGGGATCGATAGGGTGGTAGGTGGGTTTAGGCAAATCTTAATATTTCTGCATGCCAATGCCATTTTTATGGCTTGTAAATTCATACAATTGTTCCTTAAGCCTTCGTGTGAAGTTTCATGGCAAGACGGCTCGTTTTCTATTTTTCATCATTTTTGAAACTTTTTACAGTTCGAGATTTTTTAAAATTTTTTCAGAAGGATTTTTGGCCCCAAACTTGGTAAACATGATATTTGTACTTTTTTTGGCATGCAAAAAAAAATTCAGCTAAAAACACGAAGTGTAAAAGATTTTGTGACCATTTGAAAAAAGTGTCCCCATTTCAGACACTTTAATTTCTAATGGCAGCAAACCTGTAAAATCTCAAATGCTCTTTAAGGGGGTGTGAGTTCTCGAGGTTTGATGAGGGATAGGGGACCAATATAATTGCCAAGCACCAGCACCCATCGCACATCATGTGCGCACACCCCCCTCAGCCCCCCCCATCGTCGGAACCCAAATGCCGTCGGTCAGGTTCCCTGGTGATGCTCCTGCGATGGTGCCTCAATGAAGAAAAATACGGAACCAGCACATGCCCGAGCCCAGCATGTTTTGCCACAACCCTCGGTCCGGTCCGATCTTAGACTAGAAATGAACTCCGTATGCCTAAGTCAACCCATGAAACGAGCGTGCGGGTGCTCAGCCTGCCAGAGAGGTAGGATGCGCAAGCCGGGGATCGGTCGGGTCCCCCTCTGCGTGCTTTCGCAACCCTCGGTCTACTTCGATCTTAGACTGGGAATGAACTCTGTATGCCTAAGCCAACCAACGAAATGAGTGGGCGGTCGGGCGGGCACTACGTCGGCGAGAGAGGCGGGATGCGCAAGCAATGCATCGATAGGGTGGTAGGTGGGTTTAGGCACATCTTCATATTTCTGCATGCCAATGCCATTTTTATGGCTTCTAAATTCATACAATGGTCCCCTAAGCCTTCGTGTTAAGTTTCATCGCAAGACGACTCGTTTTCTATTTTTCACGATTTTTTAAACTTTTTGCGGTTTGAGATTTTTAAAAAATTTTTTGAAAGGATTTTTGGCCCCAAACTTGGTAGACGTCATCCTTGTATTTTTGTTCACATGCACAAAAAAATTCAGGTAAAAACTCGAAATGTACAAGATTTTTGTGACCATTTGAAAAAAGTGTCCCCATTTCAAACACTTTAATGGCTACTGGCAACAAACCTGTAAAATCTCAATTGCTCTTTGAGGGCGTGCGAGTTGTCAAGGTTTGATGAGGGATAGGGGGCCAATATAAGGGCCAAGCACCAGCACCCATCGCACATCATGTGCGCACACCCCCCTGGCCCCCCCGATCGCCGAAACCCCAATGCTGTTGGTCAGGTTCTCCGACGTTGCTCTGACGATGGTGCCCCGTCGAAGCAAAATGCGGCACCAGCACAATGCTCGAGCCCAACATGTGCTACCGCAACCCTCGGTCCGATCCGATCTTAGACTGAGAATGAACTCGATATGCTTAGACTAGGAATGAACTCCATATGCCTAAGTCAACCCACGAAACGAGCGTGCGGGCGCTCAACCGGCCAGAGGGGCGGGATGAGCAAGCCGAGGATTGATCGGGTCCCTCTCTGCTTGCTGTCGATCCTACTATCGCAACCCTCAGTCCGGTCTGATCTTAGACTGGGAATGAACTCTGTATGCCTAAGCCAACAGACGAAACGAGTGGACGGGCAGGCGGGCAGTACGTCGGTTGAAGAGGGGGGATGCGCAAGCCGTTGATCGATAGGGTGGTAAGTGGGTTTAGGCACATCTTCATATTTCTGCATCCCAATGCCATTTTAATGACTTGTAAATTCATACATGGTCTCTTAAGCCTTCGTGTGAAGTTTCATGGCAAGACGACTTGTTTTCTATTTTCCATAATTTTTGAAACTTTTTGCGGTTCGGGATGTTTAAAAATTTTTTCGGAAGCAGTTTTGGCCCCAAACTTGGTAGATGTGATCCTTGTATTTTTTTTGGCATGCGCAAAAAAATTCAGCTAACAACTCAAAGTGTACAAGATTTTGTGACCATTTGAAAAAAGTGTCCCCATTTCAGACACTTTAATGGCTACTGGCAGCAAACCTATAAAATCTCAAATGCTTTTTAAAAGGGTGTGAGTTCTTGAGGTTTGATGAGGGATAAGGGGCCAATATAAGGGCCAAGCACTAGCACCCATCGCACATCATGTGCGCACACCCCACTCAGCCACCCCGATCGTCGGAACCGCAATGCCGTCGGTCAGGTTCCCTGACGATGCTCTGATGAGGTGCCCCGACGAAGAAAAATGTGGCACCAGCACATGCCCGAGCCCAACGTGTGCTGCCGTAACCCTCGGTCTGGTCTGATCTTAGACTGGGAATGAACTCCGTATGCTTAGACTGGGAATGAACTCCGTATGCCTAAGTCAACCCACGAAATGAGCATGCGGGCGCTTAGCCAGCCAGAGGGGCGGGATGCGTAAGCCGGGGATCGATCGGGTCCCCCTCTACGTGCTACCGATCCTACTGTTGCAACCCTCGGTCTGATCTGATCTTAGATTGTGAATGAACTCCGTATGCCAAAGCCAACCGACGAAACGAGCGGGTAGGCGGGCGGGCACTACGCCGGCCAGAGAGGCGGGATGCGCAAGCCGTGGATCGATAGCGTGGTAGGTGGGTTTAGGCACATCTTCATATTTCTGCATGCCAATGCCATTTTTATGGCTTCTAAATTCTTACAATGGTCCCTTAAGCCTTCACGTGAAGTTTCATGGCAAGACGACTCGTTTTGTATTTTTCATGATTTTTGAAACTTTTTGCGGTTCAGGATTTTTTTAAATTTTTTTGGAAGGAATTTTGGCCCCAAAATTGGTAGACGTGATCCTTGTAATTTTGTTGGCATGCACAAAAAACTTCAGCTAAAAACTCGAAGTGTAAACGATTTTGTGACCATTTGAAAAAAGTGTCCCCATTTCAAACACTTTAATAGCTACTGCCAGCAAACTTGTAAAATCTCAAATGCTCTTTAAGGGGGTGTGAGTTCTCAAGGTTTGATGAGGGATAGGGGGCCAATATAACGGCCTAGTACCAGCACCCATCGAACATCATGTGCACACACCCCCCGCGGGACACCGATCGTCGGAACCCAATGCCGCCGGTCAGTTTCTCCAGCATGGTGCCCCGACGAAGAAAAATGCGACACCAGCACATGCCCGAGCCGAGCACGTGCTGCCGCAACCCTCGATCTAGTCCGATCTTGGACTGGGAATGAACTCCGTATGCTTAGACTGGGAATGAACTCCGTATGCTTAGACTGGGAATGAACTCCGTATGCCTAAGTCAACCCACGAAAAGAGCGTGCGGATGCTCAGCCGGCCAGAGGGGCGGGATGCGCAAGCCGGGGATCGACCGGGTCCCCCTCTACATGCTGTCGATCCTGTTGCTGCAACCCTCAGTCCAATCCGATCTTAGACTGGGAATGAACTCTGTATGCCTAAGCCAACCGACGAAACGAGCGGGCGGGTGGGCACTACACCGACCAGAGAGACGGATGCGCAAGCCGTGGATCGATAGGGTGGTAGGTGGGTTTAGGCACATCTTCATATTTTTGCATGCCAATGCCATTTTTATGGCTTAAAAATTCATAGAATGGTCCCTTAAGCCTTCACGTGAAGTTTCATGGCAAGACGACTCGTTTTCTATTTTTCACGATTTTTGAAACTTTTTGCAATTCAGGATTTTTTAAAATTTTTTCAAAAGGAGTTTTGGCCCCAAACTTGGTAGACGTGATCCTTGTATTTTTGTTGGCATGCTAAAAAACATTCAGCTAAAAACTCGAAGTGTACAAGATTTTGTGACCATTTGAAAAAAGTGTCCCCATTTCAGACACTTTAATGGCTACTGGCAACAAATTTGTAAAATCTCAAATGCTCTTTAAGGGGGTGTGAGTTCTCAAGTTTTGATGAGGGATAGGGGGCCATTATAAGGGCCAAGCACCAGCACCCATCGCACATCATGTGCGCATACCCCCCTGGCCCCCCCGATCGTCGAAACCCTAATGCCGCCGGTCAAGTTCTCCGACGATGGTGCCCCGGAGAAGAAAAATGTGACACCAGCACATGCCTGAGCCCAGCATGTGCTACCGCAGCCCTCGGTCCGGTCTGGTCTTAGGCTGGGAATGAACTTCGTATTCTTAGACTGAGAATGAACTCTGTATGCTTAGACTGGGAATGAACTCGATATGCCTAAGTCAACCCACGAAACGAGCGTGCGAACGCTCAGCCAGCTAGAGGGGCAAGATGCGTAAGCTGGGGATCGGTCGGGTCCCCCTCTGCGTGCTGCTGATCCTACTACCGTAACCCTCGATCTGGTCTGATCTTAGACTGGAATTGAACTTCGTATGCCTAATCCAATCGATGAAACGAGCGGGCGGGCAGGCGGGCGGGCACTACCCCGACCAAAGAGACCGGATTCGCAAGCCATGGATCGATAGAGTGGTAGGTGGGTTTAGGAACATCTTCATATTTCTGTGTGCCAATGCAATTTTTATGGCTTGTAAATTCATACAATGGTCCCTTAAGCCTTCACGTGAAGTTTCATGGCAAGACACTTGTTTTCTATTTTTCACGATTTTCCAAACTTTTTGTGTTCCGAGATTTTTTAAAATTTTTTCGGAAGGAGTTTTGGACCCAAACTTGGAAGACGTGATCCTTGTATTTTTGTTGGCATCCACAATGAAATTCAGCTAAAAAATCGAAGTGTAAAAGATTTTGTGACCATTTGAAAAAAGTGTCCCCATTTCAGACACTTTAATGGCTACTGGCAGCGAACCTGTAAAATCTCAAATGCTCTTTAAGGGGGTGTGAGTTCTCGAGGTTTGATGAGGGATAGGGGGCCATTATAAGGGCCAAGTACCAGCACCCATCTTACATCATGTGGGCACACCCCCCCGGCCCCCCCGATCGTCGGAACCCCAATGTCGCCGATCAGATTTTTTGGCGATGCTCCGACGATGGTGCCCCGACGAAGAAAAATGTGGCACCAGCACATGCCCGAGCCCAGCATGTGCTGTTGCAACCCTCGGTCTGGTCCGATCTTAGACTGGGAATGAACTCCGTATGCCTAAGCCAACCGACGAAATGAACGGGCATGCGGGTAGGCGGGCACTACGTCGCCGAAAGAGGCGGGATGTGCAAGCCGTGGATTGATAGGGTGGTAGGTAGGTTCAGGCACATCTTCATATTTCTGTGTGCCAATGCTAATTTTATGTTTTTTAAATTCATACAATGGTCCCTTATGCCTTCACGTGAAGTTTCATGGCAAGACGACTCGTTTTTTATTTTTCACAATTTTTCAAAATTTTTACTGTTTAGGATTTTTTAAAATTTTTTCGAAAGGAGTTTTAGCCCCAAACTTGGTAGACGTGATCCTTTTAATTTTGTTGGCATGCATAAAAAAATTCAGCTAAAGACTCGAAGTGTACAAGATTTTGTGACCATTTGAAAAAAGTGTCCTCATTTCAGACACTTTAAAGGCTACTGGCAACAAACCTATAAAATCTCAAATGCTCTTTAAGAGGGTGTGAGTTCACCAGGTTTGATGAGGGATAGGGGGCCAATATAAGGGCCAACTACCAGCACACATCGCACATCATGTGAGCACACCACCCCCGAACCCCCCAATCGCTGGAACCCCAATGCCGTCGATCAGGTTCTTCGACGATGCTCCGACGATGGTGCCCCGACGAAGAAAAATACGGCACCAGCACATGCCCGAGCCCAACATGTGCTATCGTAACCCTTGGTCTGGTCCGATCTTTAACTGGGAATGAACTCCGTATGCTTAGACTGGGAATGAACTTCGTATGCCTAAGTCAACCCACGAATTGAGCGTGCTGGCGCTCAATCGACGAAAGGGGCGGGATGCGCAAGCTGGGGATCGACCGGGTCCCCCTTTGTGTGCTACTAATCCTACTGCCGCAACCCTCGGTTCGGTCCAATCTTAGACTGTGAATGAACTCTGTATGCCTAAGCAATCGACGAGACGAGCGGAAGGGCGAGCAGGAGGGCACTACGCTGGCCAGAGAGGCGGCATGCGCAAGCTGTGGATCGATAGGGTGGTAGGTGGGTTAGGCACATCTTCATATTTCTGTGTGCCAATGCCATTTTGATGGCTTGTAAATTCATACAATGGTCCCTTATGCCTTCACGTGAAGTTTCATGGCAAGACGACTCGTTTTCTATTTTTAACGATTTTTGAAACTTTTTACGGTTCAAGATTTTTTAAAATTTTTTCGGAAGGAGTTTTGGCCCCAAATTTGGAAGGCATGATCCTTGTATTTTTATTGGCATGCACAAAAAAATTCAGCTAAAAACTCGAAGTGTACAAGATTTTGTGACCATTTGAAAAAAGTATCCCCATTTCAGACACTTTAATGGCTACTGGCAGCAAATCTGTAAAATCTCAAATGCTCTTTAAGGGGGTGTGAGTTCGAGGTTTGATGAGGGATAGGGGGCTAATATAAAGGCCAAGTACCAGCACCCATCGCACCTTATGTGCGCACACCGCCCGGCCCCCCCGATCACCAAAAACCCAATGCCGCCGGTCAGGTTCTCCGACGATTCTCCCGTGATTGTGCCCCGACGAAGAAAAATACGGCACCAGCCCATGCCCGAGCCCAGCTTGTGCTGCCGTAACCCTCGATCCGATCTGATCTTAGACTGGAAATGAACCCCATATGCTTAGACTGCGAATGAACTCTGTATGCCTAAGTTAACCCACGAAACGAGCGTGCGGGCGCTCAGCCGGCCAGAGAGGCGGGATGCGCAAGCCGAGGATTGACCGGGTCCCCCTCTGTGTGCTGCCAATCCTACTGCCGCAACCCTCGATCTAGTCCGATCTTAGACTGGGAATGAACTCCGTATGCCTAAGCCAACCGACAAAATGAGCGGACAGGCGGGCGGGGGGGCACTACGCGGGCCAGAGAGACGGGATGCGCAAGCCGTGGATCGATAGGGTGGTAGGTGGGTTTAGGCACTTCTTCATATTTCTACGTGCCGATACCATTTTTATGGCTTGTAAATTGATACAATGGTCCCTTAAGCATTCACGTGAAGTTTCATGCCAACACGACCCGTTTTCTATTTTTCTTGATTTTTGAAATTTTTTGGGGTTCAGGATTTTTTCATATTTTTTTGGAAGGAGTTTTGGCCCAAAACTTGGTAGACGTGATCCTTGTATTTTTTTGGCGTGCACAAAAAATTTCAGCTAAAAACTCAAAGTGTACAAGATTTTGTGACCATTTGAAAAAAGTGTCCCCATTTCAGACACTTTAATGGCTACTGGCAGCACCCATCGCACATCATGTGTGCACACCCCCCGGCCCCCCAATCGTCGGAACCCCAATGCGGCCGGTCAGGTTCTCCGATGATGCTCCGACAATGGTGCCCCGACGAAGAAAAATGCGACACTAGCACATGCCCGAGCCCAGCTTGTGCTGCTGCAACCCTCGGTCTGGTCCGATCTTAAACTGGGAATGAACTCCGTATGCTTAGATTGGGAATGAACTCTGTATACCTAAGTCAACCCATGAAATGAGCATACGAGCGCTCAACCGGCCAGAGGGGTGAGACGCGCAAGCCGGGTGTCACGGACTAAGCTTTCTCTCAACAAGCAATAGATCGTGCGGCACTTGAATGGGCGCTCCCAACCAAGTCAGCCTTCAATAGATCGATATCTGAACAAATAACCATAAGCTATGGTTAGTCACAAGCATTCACAATAAGGCACAACATATCGAGATCAATCTCAAGCGCACACACAAGGAGGCATGTTCGCATCAAGAAAAAAAAAACACATCGAGGCAACAATCGGGACATTCAATCGGGATGAGTTTTATTATAAATAGGGCTCATACATCGGGACCTCCCATCATCACCAGGGCCAGGGGGTAGCCCTTGGTGGGTGGCCTAAGCTCGCATAGCAACCGGTGAGACAGCCCAACACTACTCTGCCAGCTCACCCCCATAAAGAGCCTTAGAGATTTTAGAGCTATGCTACCAGTAACCATTACAATGTTTAAAATGGGGACATTTTTCCTAGCACAAGGGATCTACCCGACCATGGCCCTATACATGGGTGGCTCATGGCAACCTAAGTCCCGATTATGGCCCTATACAAGGTTGGCTCATGACATCTTCGCCCCACCTATTCTATCGACGTCCTCGTCGACTTGCTGGCTTGAAATTCTTTAATCTTCCTTTGAAATCTCTGGAGGTTGTGTTCTCTCTCTAAGCTAGTTTCTTCTAGTCCTAATCCCTCCCACTTCACTAAGTACTCTCGAACTAGTCTTCGAGATATCTTGGTTTCCCTATCAGCTAAGATCTCTTCGACTCGATGCTCTGAGGGTGGCTTTATGGTGATGGCGGCTCTGGTTGGCTCCCTTCAGCTAGCATCTGTAGGATCTGTATGGAAAGGTTTCAGGTTGCTCACATGAAATACTGGGTGCACTTTCATCCACTTTGGTGGGTCAATTTTGTAAGAAGCATTCCCCACCTTGGAAAGGACCCTTACTGGACCTTCATATTTGTGCACCAGTCTACAATTACTCTTTCTCAAGAACCTGGTTTATTCAAGAACTAGTCGGACAAGAACCAAATCACCAGTTTGAAATTGTTGAGCTCTACGACCCTTATCTGCCTATTTTTTCATCCGTTTTGATGCTTTCTCCAGGTAGGCTTGCACAATCTCTGTGTTTTGTTTCCACTCTTTACTGAGATTGAAGGCTCTCAGATTTTTTCCTCCATATTGTTCCAAGAAAGTGTGGGGTAGCCTTGGTAATTGTCTGGTGACCACCTCAAATGGGCTCTTGTTGGTGGAAGAGCTTTTGTTGGAATTAAAGCAGAGTTAAGCCACATCCAATAATGAAGGCTAGTCTTTCTAATTAGCTTGAACAAAATGCTCAAGTATTCCTCTAATAATCTGTTGAACCATTCCATTTAACCATCGGTTTGGGGGTGATAGCTTAAGGAAATGTTGAGTTGGGACCCCAATATCTTGAAAAGTTCTCTCCAGAAGGACCCCGTGAATCTCGAATCTCGATCGCTGACAATGTTTTGAAGGGGGCCCCAGTATTTGACCACATGTTTAAATAATAGTCAAGCTGTGTCTTCCGTTGTGCAATACTTGTGAGCGGGAATGAATGTGGCATACTTAGAGAATCGATCAATTACCACCAAAATCGCTCCAAGGTCACCAACCTTGGGTAGGCTCGAAATGAAATCGAGGGAGATGCTTTCCTAAGGTCTGGTGGGTACTGGTAGTGGTTCAAGCATGCCTGTAGGTTTTCTCCTTTCAACCTTGTCTTGTTGGCAAATGAGGCAAGTCTTCGTATAGTCCATCACATCTTGTCGCATGTGAGGCCAATAGTATCCCTGTTTCAATAACGCCAAAGTGCGTTGCCAACCCGGGTGTCCCGCTCATGGTGTGTCATGACATTCCATCATTAGCATATGTCTCAAACCTTTTGCTCTTAGCACAAATACTCGAGGCCCCTTGGTCCATAGGACCTTATTTTCTTGCCAGAAGTACTTGGACTTCCCTTCTTCCACTAGCTTCAGGATGGCACAAGCTTGCGGGTCCTTTTCTAAGTGATCTCCAATCAACTTGTGAATGTCTGTAGTGGCTCTACTAGCCGCCATTGGGGCAATTCTTTTAAGGGCCGCTAGATCTGCTCGTCTGCTCAATGCATCGGCCACTTGATTGGTCTTTCCAGTGGTGTGCTCAAAACAAAAGTCGAATTCCGCTAAAAATTCTTGCCACCTAGTTTGTTTTGCCGTAAGCCTTGTTGGGTGAGAAAAATGGCTAACGGTCGTATTGTCTGTCTTCATGACAAAGTGTGAACCCAACAAGTAATGTCGCCAAGCCTTCAAGCAGTGAACCACTGCGAGGAGTTTTTTTTCCTGGGTCGTATATTTCTTTTCAGCTTCACTTAGCTTTCTACTTTCAAATGCTACTGGGTGATGCTGTTGCAAAAGCACTCCTCCAATAGCAAAATCGGATGCATCTGTCTGAACTTCAAAGGGCTTTTCAATATCAGGGAGAGCTAATATGGGATCCTTCATAATAGCATCCTTCAATCTCTCGGAGGCCTCTTGGCACTCACTCGTCAAACACCATTTACGCTCCTTCTTCAATAGCTCCGTGAGGGCTATGGTCTTGCGAGAGTACCCTTCCATAAACTTTCTATAGTAGTTGGCTAGTCCCAAAAATGAGCAGAGCTCACTAACATTCTTCAATGTTGTCCACTCCTTGATGGCCCTAAACTTTTCCATGTGCATTCGAATATAGCCACGTTCATAATGTGACCAAGAAAATGGATTCGTGTCTGAGCAAATGGACACTTCTCCCCTTTTACGTATAACTGGTGGTCATGTAATCTTTGAAGTACCTGACGCAGGTGCTCTTGATGCTCTTCCAAAGTAGAGCTATATACCACTATATCGTCTAAATAGATGACTATAAATTTGTCTAAGTAGTTATGGAACACCTGATTCATCAATGTACAAAATGTGGCAGGAGCATTGGTCAGTCCAAAAGGCATAACAAGAAATTCAAATGCACCATACCGTGTCACACAAGTGGTCTTTGGCTCATCTCCCTCAACGATTCGAACCTGATGGTAGCCAGATCTCAGGTCCAATTTGGAGAAGTACTTGGCTCGGCTTAATTGATCAAACAAGTCTGCTATAAGGGGAATGAGATATTTGTTTCTTATAGTGACTTTGTTCAGGTTCTTGTAGTCAACACATAATCGCAAACTTCCATCGTGCTTCTTTTAAAATAGCACTGGCGCTCCGAAAGGAGCCTTTGATGGTCTGATGAACCCGGCTTGTAGCAGCTCATCTAACTGCTTTCTTAGTTTGGCCAACTCTGGCGGGGCCATACGGTAGGGCACTCTAGCAGGGGGTTTCACTCCGGGGAGGAGCTCGATTTCATGGTCCACTACTCGTCGAGAGGGTAGAACTTTAGGCAACATCTCTGGCATCACCTCTTCGAATTCTTCCAACACTTTTTCCACACCATCAGGTATTGATTCTACTTCTAACCCTTCTTTGTAAATTGACACCGCCACAAAGGAGGGTTCCCCTCTCCTTATCCCTTTCTTAAACTGCAAAGCTGAAATCATTTTCTTCCCACTCTTTGGTAAGATGTTGGCTGGCAGCACACATGGGTGTTCTCCTAAGAACAACAAGCAGCTAGTGGCGGGGATAGGGATGACCTGAGCCAACATCATGAAGTCCAATCCAAGGACAACATCAAAGTCATCCATGGGGGAAACTGTAAAGTCTACCTTCCCCTTCCATGGCCCCAATCGGGTTGTCACACTTTTGGAGCTTCCACTGATCGCAAAGGCTGGCGAATTGACCGCCTTCATTCATCCACAGTCTTTACTAATCTAAAGACCACACCTTTTTGCTTCTTCTAGTGTGATGAAAGTGTCGGTTGCACCCGTATCCACCATGGCCTTGGTGGCTTTCTCATTGATCGTCAAGTTCACATACATCAAGCCTCTACTCTGCTCTTTCTTTATAGTGTTCAATTAGGTGCGAAAGGCATTGAGGAACCTTATTGAACCCATCTTGGCTGGCTCCTGTTTACCTTTTTCAATGCTCTCTGGCACTTTTACGGACTCTTGAGATGAGGTCTTTAACGCATTAAGGGCTCCCCTGTGCGGGCATTCAGCCACCTGATGCGGCCCCTTGCAAAGAAAGCAAGCTAGCGGTTGCCTAGGCTTGAAAATCCCTACGTTGCTTGTCTTAGGCTGGGTGCTATCTCGATCAAAGGACCTCCTGTCTGATCCCCCACTGAAGGGTTAGTCCAACCTAGTCATCTTTCCCTTACTCCCAAAGTTAAAGCTACTGCCAGCTAATGGAGGATTTTTTCGTTTTAAGGAGCCATCATTGTAATCGTGAAGACGTTCAGCTCCAGCCATGGCCGTGGCCACATCTTGCACTTTCTGCCTTTGTAGTTCTATCCTTGCCCAAGGCTTGAGGCCCTCAAGAAAATAGAACATCTTGTCCTTTTCGGACATGTCTCAAATATCCAACATCAGGGTAGAAAAGCTTCTCATAAATTCTCGCACCGTTTCGATTTACACCAACTCTCGAAGTCTTCTTCGAGCCATATACTCCATATTCTCAGGGAAAAACTGGTTTTTCAATTCTCACTTCAGATCCGTCCAAGTCTTAATTGGGCACTCGTCATCGACAAACTTGGAGCGCCACCACAGCTTGGCATCCCCTGCGAAGTACATCGACGCCATTGTCACCTTGTCTTCCTCTGAATTTGTGTGTACAGCTCAAAAGTATTGCTTCATGTCAAACAAGAAATTTTCAAGTTCCTTAGCATCCCTTCCCCCTCATAGCATCGAGGCTCCGGCACCTTGGGCCTTTGTCCCTTTTTCATCGAGCTTGAACCCGATCTGGCCACAGCTTTTTGGAGGATGCTCACCTGTGCTCTGAGCTCCTCAAACTCTTTTTGGAGAATGTTCAACGCATCTCTAGCCTCTTTGCTCACATTCTAGAGAGTGTCGGACAACTCCCGCTGGGTTGTCTCGATCTCCCTTACTTGGTCTTTCGTCACCATATGAGTTTTCATTACGGCCACCGCGGCCTTAAGTTCCTCAATTCTCTCTTGATGATCTAGTCCACCATTTGTGGCCATCTCATCCATTTTTCTAGCATTTCTCAACCGTGCTCTGATACCACGTGTCACGGACTAAGCTTTCTCTCAATAAGCAATAGACCGTGCGACACTTGAATGGGTGCTCCCAACCAAGTCAGCCTTCAATAGATCGATATCTGAACAAATAACCATAAGCTATGGTTAGTCACAAGCATTCACAATAAGGCACAACATCTCGAGATCAATCTCAAGCACACACACAATGAGGCATATTCGCATCAAGAAAAAGAAAAACACATCGAGGCAACAATCGGGACATTCAAACGGGATGAGTTTTATTATAAACGGGACTCATACATCGGGACCTCTCACCGTCACCAGGGCCAGGGGGCAGCCCTTGGTGGGTAGCCTAAGCTCGTATAGCAACCGGTGAGATAGCCCAACACTACGTTGTCGGCTCACCCCCCTAAAGAGCCTTAGAGATTTTAGAGCTATACTACCAGTAACAATTACAATGTTTGAAATGGGGACACTTTTCCTAGCACAAGGGATCTACCCGGCCCTGGCCCTATACATGGGTGGCTCATGGCAACCGAAGTCTCGGTCATGGCCCTATACAAGGTTGGCTCATGACACCAGGGATCGATCGGGTCCCCCTCTACGTGCTGCCAATCCTGCTGTCGTAACCCTCGGTCTGGTCCGATCTTAGACTAGGAATGAACTCTGTATGCCTAAGCCAACCGACGAAATGAGCGGGCGGGTATTATGTCAACCAGAGAGATGGGATGCGCAAGTCGTGGATCGATAGAGTGGTAGGTGGGTTTAGGCACATCTTCATATTTCTATGCGCCAATGCCATTTTTATGGCTTGTAAATTCATACAATGGTCCCTTAAGCCTTCACATGAAGTTTCATGGCAAGACGACTCGCTTTCTATTTTTCACAATTTTTGAAACTTTTTACGGTTCGAGATTTTTTAAAATTTTTTCGAAAGGATTTTTGGCCCCAAAATTGGTAGACATGATCCTTGTATTTTTGTAGGCATGCACAAAAAAATTCAGCTAAAAACTCAAAGTGTACAAGATTTTGTGACCATTTGAAAAAAGTGTCCCCATTTCAGACATTTTAATGGCTACTGGCAGCAAACCTGTAAAATCTCAAATGCTCTTAAAGGGGGTGTGAGTTTTCAAGGTTTGATGAGGGATAGGGGGCCAATAGAAGGGCCAAGTACCAGCACCCATCGCACATCATGTGCGCACACCCCCCAGCCCCCCCGATCGCCGGAACCCCAATGCCATCGGTCAGGTTCTCCGGTGATGCTCCGGCGATGGTGCCCCGGTGAAGAAAAATGTGGCACCAGCACATGCCCTAGCCTAGTATGTGCTGCCACAACCCTCGGTCCGGTAAGATCTTAGACTGGGAATGAACTCCGTATGCCTAAGTCAACCCATGAGCGCGCAGGCACTCAGCCGGCCAGAGGGGTGGGATGCGCAAGCCGAGGATCAGTCGGGTCCCCCTCTGCGTGCTGCCGATCCTGCTGTCGCAACCCATGGTTTGGTCTGATCTTAGATTGGGAATGAACTCCGTATGCCTAAGCCAACCGACGAAACGAGCGAGGGGGCAGGCGGGCGCTACGCCGGCCAGAGAGACGGGATGCGCAAGCCATGGATCGATAGGGTGGCAGGTGGGTTTAGGCACATCTTCATATTTTTGCATGCCAATGCCATTTTTATGGCTTGTAAATTCATACAATGGTCCCTTAAGCCTTCACGTGAAGTTTAATGGCAAGATGACTTGTTTTCTATTTTTCACGATTTTCAAAACTTTTTTCGATTCGAGATTTTTTAAAATTTTTTCGGAAGAAGTTTTGGCCCCAAAATTGGTAGACGTGATCCCTGTATTTTTGTTCGCATGCACAAAAAAAAATCAGGTAAAAACTCAAAGTGTACAAGATTTTGTGACCATTTGAAAAAAATGTCCACATTTCAGACACTTTAATGGCTACTGGCAGCAAACCTGTAAAATCTCAAATGCTCTTTAAGGGGGTGTGAGTTCTCGAGGTTTCATGAGGGATAGGGGGCCAATATAAGGGCCAAGTACCAGCACCCACTGCACATCACGTGCGCACACCCCCCCGGCCCCCCCGATCGTCGGAACCCCAATGCCGTCGGTCAGGTTCTCTGGTGATGGTGCCCCGACTAAGAAAAATGTGGCACCAGCACATGCCCGAGCCCAGCATGTGCTACCGTAACTCTCGGTCCGGTCCGATCTTAGACTGGGAATGAACTCCGTATGCCTAAGTCAACCCACGATACGAGCATGCAGGCACTCAGGCGGCCAAAGGGACGGGATGCCCAAGCTGGGGATTGGCCGGGTCCCCCTCTATGTGCTGCCGATCCTGCTGCCGCAACCCTCAGTCTGGTTGAATCTTAGACTGGGAATGAACTCCGTATGCCTAAGCCAACCGATGAAACAAGTGGGCGGGCGGGCGGGCACTACGTCGTCCAGAGAGACGGGAGACGCAAGCCGTGGATCGATAGGGTGGTAGGTGGGTTTAGGCTCATCTTCATATTTCTGCATGCCAATCCCATTTTTATGGCTTGTAAATTCATACAATGGTCCCTTAAGCCTTCACGTGAAATTTCATGGCAAGACGACTCATTTTTTATTTTTCATAATTTTTGAAAACTTTTTACGGTTCAGGATTTTTTAAAATTTCTTTGGAAAGAGTTTTGGTCCCAAACTTGGTACACGTGATCCTTGTAATTTTGTTGGCATCCACAAAAAAATTCAGCTAAAAACTCGAAGTGTACAAGATTTTGTGACCATTTGAAAAAAATGTCCCCATTTCAGACACTTTAATGGCTACTGGTAGCAAACCTGTAAAATCTCAAATGCTCTTTAAAGGGGTGTAAGCTCTCAAGCTTTGATGAGGAATAGGGGGCCAATATAAGTGCCAAGTACCAGCACCCATCGTACATCATGTGCGCACACCCCCCGGCCCTCCCGATCGTCGGAACCCCAATGCCGTCGATCAGGTTCTCCGGTGATGCTGTGGAGATGGTGCCCCGGTCAAGAAAAATGTGGCACCAGCACATGCCCGAGCCCAGCATGTGCTGCTGTAACCCTCGGTTTGGTCCGGTCTTAGACTGGGAATGAACTCCGTATGCTTAGACTGGGAATGAACTCTGTATGCCTAAGTCAACTCACAAAACGAGCGTGCAGGTGCTCAACCGGCCAGAGGGGCGGGATGCTCAAGTCGGGGATCGATCGGGTCCCCCTCGGTGTGTTGTTGATCCTGCTGCCACAACCTTCAGTCCAGTCTGATCTTAGACTGGGAATGAACTCCGTATGCTTAAGCCAACCGACGAAACGAGCAGGCGGGCAGGCGGGCGGGCACTACGCTGGCCAGAGAGACAGGATGCGCAAGCCGTGGATCGATAGGGTGGTAGGTGGGTTTGGGCACATCTTCATATTTTTACGTGCCAATGCCATTTTTATGGCTTGTAAATTCATACAATGGTCCCTTATGCCTTCACGTGAAGTTTCATGGCAAGATGACTCATTTTCTATTTCTAATGACCTTCAGAACTTTTTGCGGTTCCGGATTTTTTAAATTTTTTTTGGAAGGAGTTTTGGCCCCAACCTTTTTAGATGTGATCCTTGTATTTTTTTTGGCATGCACAAAAAAATTCAGCTAAAAGCTCGAAGTGTACAAGATTTTGTGACCATTTGAAAAAAGTGTCCCCATTTCAGACACTTTAATGGCTACTGGGAGCAGACCTGTAAAATCTCAAAAGCTCTTTAAGGGGTATAAGTTCTCAAGGTTTGATGAGGGATAGGGGGCTAATATAAGGGCCAAGTACCAGCACCGATCGCACATCATGTGCGCACACCCCCCGGCCCCCCCAATCGCCGGAACTCCAATGCCGCCGGTCAGGTTCTCCGTCGATGCTCCGACGATGTTGCCCCGGTGAAGAAAAATGTGACCCCAGCACATGCTCGAGCCCATCATGTGTTGCCGTAACCCTTGGTCCGGTCCGATCTTAGACTGGGAATGAACTCCGTATGCTTAGACTGGGAATGAACTCCCTATGCCTAAGTCAACCCACGAAACGAGCGTGCGGGCACTCAGCCGGGCAGAGGGGCGGGATGCGCAAGCCGGGGATCGGCCAGGTCCCCCTCTGCATGCTGCTACAACCCTCGGTCTGGTCTGATCTTAGATTGGGAGTGAACTCCGTATGCCTAAGCCAACCAACGAAACGAGTGGGCGGGTGGGCGGGCGGGCACTACGCCGACCAGAGAGACGGGATGCGCAAGCCATGGATCGATAGGATGGTAGGTGGGTTTAGGCACATCTTCATATTTCTGCGTGTGAATGCCATTTTTATGGCTTGTAAATTCATACAATGGTCCCTTAAGCCTTCACGTGAAGTTTCATAGCAAGACGACTCGTTTTTTATTTTTCATGATTTTTTAAACTGTTTGAGGTTCGAGATTTTTTAAAATTTTTTTGGAAGGAGTTTTGTCCCCAAACTTGGTAGACGTGATCCTTGTATTTTTGTTGGCATGCACAAAAAATTCAGCTAAAAACTCGAAGTGTACAAGATTTTGTGACCATTTGAAAAAAGTATCCCCATTTCAGACACTTTAATACCTACTGGTAGCAAACCTGTAAAATCTCAAATGCTCTTTAAGGGGGTGTGAGTTCTCGAGGTTTGATGAGGGTTAGGGGGCCACTATAAGGGCCAAGTACCAGCACCCATCGCACATCATGCACGCACACCCCCCGGCCCCCCCGATCGCTGGAACCCCAATGCCACCGGTCAGGTTCTTCGACGATGCTCCGACGATGGTGCCCCGGCGAAGAAAAATGCGACACCAGCACATGCCCGAGCCCAGCATGTGCTGCCACAACCCTCCGTCCGATATGATCTTAGATCGGGAATGAACTCTGTATGCTTAAACTGGGAATGAACTCCATATGCCTAAGTCAACCCACAAAACGAGCATGCGGTCGCTCAACCGGTCAGAGGGGCGGGATGCACAAGCCGAGGATCGGTCGGGTCCCCCTCTGTGTGCTGCCAATCCTGCTGCCGTAACCCTCGATCTGAGCTGATCCTAGACTGGGAATGAACTCCGTATGCCTAAGCCAACCGACGAAACGAGCGGGCAGGTATATACCGGCTAGAGAGACGGGATACGCAAGCTGTGGATCGATAGGGTGGTAGGTGGGTTTAGGCACATCTTCATATTTCTACGTGCCAATGCCATTTTTACGGCTTCTAAATTCATACAATGGTCCCCTAAGCCTTCACGTGAAGTTTCATGGCAAGACTACTCGTTTTCTATTTTTCACGATTTTTGAAACTTTTTATGGTTCAAGATTTTTTAAAATTTTTTTGGAAAGAGTTTTGTGCCCAAACATGGTAGTCGTGATCCTTGTATTTTTTCTAGCATGCACAAAAAAATTCAGCTAAAAACTCGAAGTGTAGAAGATTTTGTGACCATTTGAAAAAAGTGTCCCCATTTCAGACACTTTAATGGCTACTGGCAGCAAACCTGTAAAATCTCAAATGCTCTTTAAGGGGGTGTGAGTTCTCAAGGTTTGATGAGGGATAGGGGGCCACTATAAGGGCCAAGTACCAGCACCCATCACACATCATGTGCGCACACCCCCCCGGCCCCCCGATCGCCGAAACCCCAATGCTGCCGGTCAGGTGCTCTGACAATGGTGACCCGGAGAAGAAAAATGCGGCACCAGCACATGCCCGAGCCCAGCATGTGCTGCCGCAACCCTCGGTTCGGTCCAATCTTAGACTGGGAATGAACTTTGTATGCCTAAGTCAACCCACGAAACGAGCATGCGAGCGCTCAGTCGGCCAGAGGGGCTGGATGCACAAGCTGGGGATCAATCGGGTCCCCCTTTGCGTGCTGTCGATCCTGCTACTGCAACCCTCAGTCTGGTCTGATGTTAGACTGGGAATTAACTCCGTATGCCTATGCAACCGACGAAACGAACGGGCGGGTGGGCACTACGTCGGCCAGAGAGACGGGATGCGCGACCCGTGGATCGATAGGGTGGTAGGTGGGTTTAGGCACATCTTCATATTTCTACATGCCAATGCCATTTTTATGGCTTGAAAATTCATATAATGGTCCCTTAAGCCTTCACGTGAAGTTTCACGGCAAGACGACTCGTTTTTTATTTTGCACGATTTTCAAAACTTTTGACGTTTCGAGATTTTTTAAAATTTTTTCGAAAGGAGTTTTGGCCCCAAACTTGGTAGACGTGATCCTTGTATTTTTGTTGGCATGCAAAAAACAATTCAGCCAAAAACTCAAAGTGTACATGATTTTGTGACCATTTGAAAAAAGTGTCCCCATTTCAAACATTTTAATGGCTATTGGCAGCAAACCTGTAAACTCTCAAATGCTCTTTAAGGGGTGTGAGTTCTCGAGGTTTGATGAGGGATAGGGGGCCAATATAACGGCCAAGTGCCAGCACCCATCACACATCATGTGCGCACACCCCCTGGCCCCCCTATCGTCGGAACCCCAATCTCACCGGTTACGTTCTCTGGCCATGCTCCGGCGATGGTGCCCGACGAAGAAAAATGCGGCACAGCACATGCCTGAGCCAAGCATGTGCTGTCGCAACCCTCCGTCTGGCCCGATCTTAGACTGGGAATGAACTCCGTATGCTTAGACTGGGAATGAACTCCGTATGCCTAAGTTAACCCACGAAACGAGCGTGCAGGCGCTCAGTAGGCCAGAGGTGCGTGATGCGTAAGCCGGGGATCGGTCGAGTCCCCCTCTGCAAGCTGCCAATCTTGCTGCCGTAAACGTCAATCCAGTCTAATCTTAGACTGGGAATGAACTCCGTATGCCTAACCCAACCGACGAAACGAGCCAACGGGCGGGCGGGCGATACGCCGGCCAGAGAGACGGGATGCGCAAGCGGTGGATCGATAGGGTGGTAGGTGGGTTTAGACACATCTTCATATTTCTGCGTGCCAATGCCATTTTTATGGCTTGTAAATTCATACAATGGTCCCTTAAGCCTTCACGTGAAGTTTCATGGCAAGATGACTCGTTTTCTATTTTTCAAGATTTTTGAAACTTTTTACGGCTGGAGATTTTTTTAAATTTTTTCGAAAGGGGTTTTGGCCCCAAACTTGGTAGACGTGATCCTTGTATTTTTGTTGGCATGCACAAAAACATTCAGCTAAAAACTCAAAGTGTACAAGATTTTGATACCATTTGAAAAAAGTATCCAAATTTCAGGCACTTTAATGGCTACTGGCAGCAAACCTGTAAAATCTCAAATGCTCTTTAAGGGGGTGTGAGTTCTCGAGGTTTGATGAGGGATAGGGGGCCAATATAAGGTCCAACTACCAGCACCCATTGCACATCATGTGCGCACATCCCCCCCGACCCCCTCGATCATCGGAACCCCAATGCCGCTGGTTAGGTTGTCCGACGATGCTCCGGCGACGGTGCTCCGGAAAAGAAAAATGTGGCACCAGCACATGCCTGAGCCCAGCATGTGCTGCCGTAACCCTCGGTCCGGTTCGATCTTAGACTGGGAATGAGCTCCGTATGCTTAGACTGGGAATGAACTCCGTATGCCTAAGTCAACCCACGTAACAAGCGTGCAGGCGCTCAGCCGACCAGATGGGCGGGATGCGCAAGCCGGGGATCGGTTGGGTCCCTTTCTGCGTGATGCCGATCCTGCTGCCATAACACTCGGTCCGATCTGATCTTAGACTGGGAATGAACTCTGTATGCCAAAGCCAACCGATGAAACGAGCCCAGCATGTGCTGCCGTAACCCTCAGTCCAGTCCGATCATAGTCTGGGAATGAACTCCATATGCTTAGACTGGGAATAAACTCCGTATGCCTAAGTCAACCCACGAAACGAGCGTGCGGGCGCTCAGCCGGCCAGAGGGGCGAGATGCGCAAGCCGGGGAATGATCGGGTCGCCCTCTGCGTGCTGCCAATCCTGCTGCCACAACCCTCGATCCGGTCCAATCTTAGACTAGGAATGAACTCCATATGCTTAGACTGGGAATGAACTCCGTATGCCTAAGTCAACCTACGAAACGAGCGTGCGGGTGCTCAGCCGGCCAGAGAGGCGGGATGCGCAAGCCATGGATCGATAGGGTGGTAGTGGGTTTAACCACATCTTCATATTTCTGCATGCCAATGCCATTTTTATGGCTTGTGAATTCATACAATGGTCCCTTAAACCTTCGCGTGAAGTTTCATGGCAAGATAACTCGTTTTCTCTTTTTCACGATTTTTGAAACTTTTTTTGGTTCGAGATTTTTTAAAATTTTTCCAAAGGAGTTTTGGCCCCAAACTTGGTAGACGTGATCCTCGTATTTTTGTTGGCATGCACAAAAAAATTCAGCTAAAAACTCGAAGTGTACAATATTTTGCGACCATTTGAAAAAAGAGTCCCCATTTCAGACACTTTAACGGCTACTGGTAGCAAACCTATAAAATCTCAAATGCTTTTTAAGGGGGTGTGAGTTCTCGAGGTTTGATGAGAAATAGGGGGCCAATATAAGGGCCAGGTACCAGCACCCATCGCACATCATGTGCGCACACCCCCCGGCCCCCCCAATCGTCGGAACCCTAATGCCGCCGATCAGGTTCTCTGACGAAGGTCTTGCGATGGCACCCCGGCAAAGAAAAATGCTGCACCAGCACATGGCCGAGCCCAGCATGTGCTGCCACAACCCTCCGTCCAGTCTGATCTTAGACTGGGAAAGAACTCCATATGCTTAGACTGGGAATGAACTCCATATGCCTAAGTCAACCCACGAAACGAGCGTGCAGATGCTCAGCCGGCCAGAGGGGCGGGATGCACAAGCCGGGGATCGGTCGAGTCCCCCTCTACGTGCTGTCGATCCTGTTGTCGCAACCCTCGATCCGGTCCAATCTTAGATTGGGAATGAACTCCATATGCCTAAGCCAACCGACGAAACGAGCGGACGGGCGGGCGGGCGATACGTCGGCCAGAGAGACGGGATGCGCAAGTCGTGGATCGATAGGGTGGTAGGTGGGTTTAGGCACATCTTCATATTTCTGCTTGCCAATGCCATTTTTATGGCTTGTAAATTCATACAATGGTCCCTTCAGCCTTCACGTGGAGTTTCATGGCAAAACAACTCATTTTCTATTTTTCATGATTTTTGAAACATTTTGTGGTTCGGGATTTTTTAAAATTTTTTTGAAAGGAGTTTTAGCCCCAAACTTGGTAGTCATGATCCTTGTATTTTTGTTGGCATGCACAAAAAAATTCAGATAAAAACTCAAAGTGTACAAGATTTTGTGACCGTTTGAAAAAAGTGTCCCCATTTCAATGGCTATTGGCAGCAAACCTGTAAAATCTCAAATTCTCTTTAAGGGGGTGTGAGTTATCGAGGTTTGATGAGGGATAGGGGGCCACTATAAGGGCCAAGTAGCAGCACCCATCACACATCATGTGCGCACACCCCCCAGCCCCCCGATCGCCGGAACCCCAATACCGTCGGTCAGGTTCTCCGACGATGGTGCCCCGACGAAGAAAAATGCGGCACCAGCACATGCCCGAGCCCAGCATGTGCTGCCGCAACCCTCCATTTGGTTCGATCTTAGACTGGGAATGAACTTCGTATGCTTAGACTGGGAATGAACTCTGTATGCCTAATTCAACCCATGGAACGAGCATGTGGGCGCTCAGCCGACCAGAGGGGCTGGATGCACAAGCCGGGGATCGACTGGGTCCCCCTCTGCGTGCTGCAATCCTGCTGCTGCAACCCTCTATCTGGTCTGATCTTAGACTGGGAATGAACTCCGTATGCCTACGCCAACCGACGAAACGAGCGGGCGGGCGAACATTACGTCGGCCAGAGAGACGGGATGCGCGACCCGTGGATTGATAGGGTGGTAGGTGGGTTTAGGCACATCTTCATATTTCTACGTGCCAATGCCATTTTTATGGCTTGAAAATTCATATAATGGTCCCTTAAGCCTTCACGTGAAGTTTCACGGCAAGACGACTCGTTTTCTATTTTTCACGATTTTCAAAACTTTTTACGGTTCGGGATTTTTAAAAATTTTTTCGAAATGAGTTTTGGCCCCAAACTTGGTAGACGTGATCCTTGTATTTTTGTTGGCATGCACAAAACAATTCAGCTAAAAACTCAAAGTTTACAAGATTTTGTGACCATTTGAAAAAAGTGTCTCCATTTCAGACACTTTAATGGCTACTGGCAGCAAACCTGTAAAATCTCAAATGCTCTTTAAGGGGGTGTGAGTTCTCGAGGTTTGATGAGGGATAGGAGGCCAATATAATGGCCAAGTACCAGCACCCATCACACATCATTTGCGCACACCCCCCTGGCCCCCCCGATCGCCGGAACCCCAATGTCGCCGATTAGGTTCTCCGGCCATGCTCCGACGATGGTGCCCCGACGAAGAAAAATACGGCACAGCACATGCATGAGCCAAGCATGTGCTGTCGGAACCCTCGGTCCGGTCGGATCTTAGAGTGGGAATGAATTCCGTATGCTTAGACTGGGAATGAACTCCGTACGCCTAAGTCAACCCACGAAATGAGCGTGCGGGCGCTCAGCCGGCCAGAGGTACGGGATGCGCAAGCCAGGGATCGATCGGGTCCCCCTCTGCATACTGTCGATCCTGCTGCCGCAACCCTCGATCTGGTCCAATCTTAGACTGGGAATGAACTTCGTATGCCTAAGCCAACCGACGAAACGAGCGGGCGGGTGGGTTGGCGATACGTCGGCCAGAGAAACAGGATGGTAAGTCGTGGATCGATAGGGTGGTAGGTGGGTTTAGACACATCTTCATATTTCTGCAGGCCAATGCCATTTTTATGGCTTGTAAATTCATACAATGGTCCCTTAAGCCTTCACGCGAAGTTTCATGGCAAGACGACTCGTTTTCTATTTTTCAAGATTTTTGAAACTTTTTATGGCTCAGGATTTTTTAAAATTTTTTCGGAAGGGTTTTGGCGCCAAACCTGGTAGACGTGATCCTTGTATTTTTGTTGGCATGCACAAAAACATTCAGCTAAAAACTCGAAGTGTACAAGATTTTGTGACCATTTGAAAAAGGTGTCCCCATTTCAGACACTTTAATGGCTACTGGCAGCAAACCTGTGAAATCTCAAATGCTCTTTAAGGGGGTTTGAGTTCTAGAGGTTTGATGACGTATAGGGGGCTAATATAAGGGCCAAGTACGAGCACCCATCGCACATCATGTGCGCACACCCCCTCGACCCCCCGATCGTCGAAACCCCATTGCCGCCAGTCAGGTTGTCCGACGATGCTCCAGCGACGGTGCCCCGGCAAAGAAAAATGCGGCACCAGCACATGCCCGAGCCCAGCATGTGCTACCGTAACCCTCGGTCCGGTCCGATCTTAGACTGGGAATGAACTCCGTATGCTTAGACTGTGAATGAACTCCGTATGCCTAAGTCAACCCACATAACGAGCGTACGGGCGCTCAGCCGACCAAAGGGGCGGGATGCACAAGCCCAGGATCGGTCGGGTCCCCTCTATGTGCTGCCGATCCTGCTGCCGCAACACTCGGTCTGATCCGATCTTAGACTGGGAATTAACTCCGTATGCCCAAGCCGACCGACGAAACAAGCCCAGCATGTGCTGCCGCAGCCCTCGGTCCGGTCCAATCTTAGTCTGGGAATGAACTCCGTATGCTTACACTGGGAATAAACTCCGTATGACTAAGTCAACCCATGAAACGAGCCTGCGGGTGCTCAATCGGCCAGAGGGGCGGGATGCGCAAGCCGAGGATCGATCGGGTCACCTTCTGCATGCTGTAGATCTTGTTGACGCAACCCTCAGTCCGGTTTGATCTTAGACTAGGAATGAACCCCGTATGACTAAGCCAATTGACGAAACGAGCGGGCGGGCAGGCGGGCACTACACCGGCCAGAGAGGCAGGATGCGTAGGTCGTGGATCGATAGGGTGGTAGGTGGGTTTAGGCACATCTTCATATTTCTACGTGCCAATGCCATTTTTATGGCTTGTAAATTTTATACAATGGTCCCTGAAGCTTTCACGTCAACTTTCATGGCAAGATGACTCGTTTTCTATTCTTCATAATTTTTGCAACTTTTAACAATCCAAGATTTTTTAAAATTTTTTCGAAGGGCGTTTTGGCCCCAAACTTGGTAAACATGATCCTTGTATTTTTTTTGGCATGCGCAAAAAAATTCAGCTAAAAACTCGAATTGTATAAGATTTTGTGACCATTTGAAAAAAAAGTCCCCATTTTAGACACTTTAATGGCTACTGGCAGCAAACCTGTAAAATCTCAAATGCTCATTGAGGGGATGTGAGTTCTCGAGGTTTGATGAGGGATAGAGGGCCAATATAAGGGCTAAATACTAGCACCCATCGCACATCATGTCCGCACACCCCCCGGCCCCCTCGATCGTCGGAACCCCAATGCCGCCGATCAGGTTCTCCGACGATGCTCCGACAATGGTGCCCCGACAAAGAAAAATGTGTCACCAGCACATGGCCAAGCCCAGCATGTGCTGCCACAACCCTCGGTCCGGTCTGATCTTAGACTGGGAATGAACTCCGTATGCTTAGATTGGGAATGAACTCCATATACCTAAGTCAACCCATGAAACGAGCGTACGGGCACTCAATTGGCCAGAGGGGCGGGATGCGCAAGTCGGGGATCGGCCGAGTCCCCCTCTATGCGCTGCCGATCCTGTTGCCGTAACCCTCGATCCGGTCTGATCTTAGATTGGGAACGAACTCCATATGCCTAAGCCAACCGACGAAACGAGCAGGCAGACGGGCGGGCGGGCGATACGCCAGCCTGAGAAACGGGATGCGCAAGCTGTGGATCGATAACGTGGTAGGTGGGTTTAGGCACATCTTCATATTTCTGCATGCCAATGCCATTTTTATGGCTTGTAAATTCATAAAATGGTCCCTTAAGCCTTCACGTGGAGTTTCATGGCAAGACGACTCGTTTTCTATTTTTCACGATTTTTGAAACATTTTGTGGTTCAGGATTTTTTAAAATTTTTTTGAATGGATTTTTTGCCCCAAACTTGGTAGACATGATCCTTGTATTTTTGTTGGCATGCATAAAAAATTCAGCTAAAAAATCGAAGTGTACAAGATTTTGTGACCATTTGAAAAAAGTATCCCCATTTCAGACACTTTAATGGCTACTGGTAGCAAACCTGTAAAATCTCAAATGCTTTTTAAGGGGGCATGAGTTCTCAAGGTTTGATGAGGGATAGGGGCCAATATAAGGGCCAGGTACCAGCACCCATCGCACATTATGTGTGCACACCCCTTCGACCCCTCCGATCGCCGGAACCCCAATGCCGTCGGTCAGGTTCTCCGGTGATGCTCCGATGATGGTGCCCAGGTGAAGAAAAATGTGGCATCAAGACATGCTCGAGCCCAGCATGTGCTGGCATAACCCTCGATTCGGTCTGATCTTAGACTGGGAATGAACTCCGTATGCCTAAGTCAACCCATGAAATGAGCTTGCGGGCTCTCAGCTGGCCAGAGGGGCGGGATACACAAGCCGAGGATCGGTCGGGTCCCACTCTGTGTGCTGCCGATCTTGCTACCACAACCCTCGGTCTGACCTAATCTTAGACTGGGAATGAACTCCGTATGCCTGAGCCAACCGACGAAACGAGCGATCGGGCGGGCGGGCACTACGTCGGCCAGAGAGGCGGGATGAGCAAGCCGTGGATCGATAGGGTGGTAGGTGGGTTTAGGTACATCTTCATATTTCTATGTGCCAATGCCATTTTTATGGCTTGTAAATTCATACAATGGTCCCTTAAGCCTTCGTGTGAAGTTTCATGGCAAGACGACTCGTTTTTTTATTTTTCATGATTTTCAAAACTTTTTACGGTTCGAGATTTTTTAAAATTTTTTGGGAAAGATTTTTGGCCCCAAACTTGGTAGATGTGATCCTTGTATTTTTGTTGGCATGCACAAAAAAATTCAGCTAAAAACTCGAAGTGTACAAGATTTTTTCACCATTTGAAAAAAGTGTCCCCATTTGAGACACTTTAATGGCTACTGGCAGCAAACCTGTAATATCTCAAATGCTCTTTAAGGGGGTGTGAGTTCTCATGGTTTGATTAGGGATAGGGGGCCAATATAAGGGCCAAGCACCAGCACCATCGCACATTATGTGGTCACACCCTCCCCGACCCCCCCGATAGCCGAAACCCCAATGTCGCTGGTCAGGTTCTCCGGTGATGCTCTAGCGATGGTGACCCGACGAAGAAAAATGTGACACCCGCACATGCTCGAGCCTAGCATGTGCTGCCGCAACCCTCAGTCCGGTCTGATCTTAGACTGCGAATGAACTCCATACGCTTAGACTGGGCATGAACTCCGTATGCCTAAGTGAACCCATCAAACGAGCATGCGGGCGCTCAACCGGCCAGAGGGGCGGGACGTGCAAGCCGGGGATCGATTGGGTCCCCCTTTGTGTGCTGCCGATCCTGCTACCACAACCTTCAGTTCGATCCAATTTTAGACTGGGAATGAACTCTGTATGCCTAAGCCAACCGACGAAACGAGCGGGCGGGCGGGCGGGACCTACGCCGGCCAGAGAGGCGGGATGCTCAAGTCATGGATCGATAGGGTGGTAGGTGGGTTTAGGCACATCTTCATATTTCTGCATGCCAATGCCATTTTTATGGCTTGTAAATTCATACAATGGTCCCTTAAGCCTATGCTTAGACTGGGAATGAACTTCGTATGCCTAAGTCAACCCACGAAACGAACTTGTGGGCGCTCAGCCGGCCAGAGGGGCGGGATGCGTAAGCTGGGGATCGACCAGGTCCCCCTCTGCGTGCTGCCAAACCTGCTGTCGTAACCCTCGATCTGGTTATCTCTTAGACTGGGAATGAACTCCATATGCCTAAGCCAACTGACGAAACCCACGGGTGGGCGGGCGAGCGCTACGCCAGCCAGAGAGGCGAGATGCACAAGCTGTGGATCGATAGGGTGGTAGGTGGGTTTAGGCAAATCTTCATATTTCTGCATGCCAATGCCATTTTTATGGCTTGTAAATTCATACAATTGTCCCTTAAGCCTTCGTGTGAAGTTTCATGGCAAGACGACTTGTTTTCTATTTTTCACGATTTTTAAAACTTTTTACGGTTCGGGATTTTTTAAAATTTCTTCAGAACATGTTTTGGCCCCAAACTTGGTAGACATGATCCTTGTATTTCTGTTGGCATGCACAAAAAAATTTAGATAAAAATTCAAAGGGTACAAGATTTTGTGACCATTTGAAAAAAGTGTCCCCATTTTAGACACCATGTGCGCACACCCCCTCAGCCCCCTCGATCGTCGGAACCCCAATGCCGTCGGTCAGGTTCTTCGACGATGGTGCCCCGATGAAGAAAAATACGGCACCAGCATATGCTTGAGCCCAGCATGTGCTGCCGCAAACCTAAGTTCGGTCTGATCTTAGACTAGGAATGAACTCTATATGCTTAGACTGGGAATGAACTCTGTATGCCTAAGTCAAACCATGAAACGAGTGTGCGGGCACTCAGCCGGCCAAAGTGGCAGGATATGCAAGTCAGGGAATAGTTGGGTCCCCCTCTGTGTGCTGCCAATCCTGCTACCGTAACCCTCGGTCTGATCCTATCTTAGACTGGGAATGGACTCTATATGCCTAAGCCAACCGACGAAATGAGCGGGCGGGCTGGCGGGCACTACGCCGGCCAGAGAGACAGGATGCGCAAGCCGTGGATCGATAGGGTGGTAGGTGGGTTTAGGCACATCTTCATATTTCTGCATGCAAATGCCATTTTTATGGCTTGTAAATTCATACAATGGTCCCTCAAGCCTTCACATGAAGTTTCATGGCAAGACGACTCTTTTTCTATTATTCACGATTTTTGAAACTTTTTACGGTACGAGATTTTTTTAATTTTTTCGGAAGGATTTTTGGCCCCAAACTTGGTAGACGCAATCCTTGTATTTTTATTGGCATGCACACAAAAATTCAGCTAAAACCTCGAAGTGTACAAGATTTTGTGACCATTTGAAAAAAGTGTCCCCATTTCAGACACTTTAATGGCTACTGGCAGCAAACCTGTAAAATCTCAAATGCTCTTTAAGGGGGTGTGAGTTCTTGAGGTTTGATGAGGGATAAGGGGCCAATATAAGGGCCAAGTAACAGCACCAATCGCACATCATGTGGGCACACCCCCTCGGCCCCCCCGATCCTCGAAACCCTAATGCCGCCGGTCAGGTTCTCCAACGATGCTCCGGCGATGGTGCCCCAACGAAGAAAAATATGGCACCAGCACATGCTCAAGCCCAGCATGTGCTGCCGCAACCCTCGGTTTGGTCCAATCTTAGACTGGGAATGAACTCCGTATGCTTAGATTGGGAATGAACTCCGTATGCCTAACTCAACGCATGAAACGAGCGTGCGGGCGCTCAGTCAGCCAGCAAGAACGGGATGCGCAAGCCGGGGATCGATCGGGTCCCCCTCTACGTGCTGCTGATCCTGCTGCCTCAACCCTCAGTCTGGTCTAATCTTAGACTGGGAATGAACTCTGTATGCCTAAGCCGTGTCCCCATTTTAGACACTTTAATGGCTACTGGCAGCAAACCTATAAAATCTCAAATGCTCTTTAAGGGGGTGTGAGTTCCCGAGGTTTGATAAGGGATAGGGGGCCAATATAAGGGCCAAGTACCAGCACCCATCGTACATCATGTGCGTACACCCCCCCGCTCGGCCCCCTCGATTGTCGGAACCCTAATGCCGTCGGCCAGGTTCCCCGGCGATGCTCCGACGATGGTGCCCCGATGAAGAAAAAAATGGCACCAACACATGCCCGAGCCCAGCATGTGCTGCCACAACCCTTGATCTGATCTGATCTTAAGACTGGGAATGAACTCCGTATGCCTAGACTGGGAATGAACTTTGCATGCCTAAGTCAACCCATGAAACGAGCTTACGGGCACTCAGTTGGCCAGAGGGGTGGGATGCACAAGCCGGGGATCGATCGGGTCCCCCTCTGCGTGCTGCCAATCTTACTATCGTAACCCTCAGTTCTATCCAATCTTAGGCTGGGAATGAACTCCGTATGCCTAAGTGAACCGATGAAACGAGAGGGCTGGCGGGCGGGCACTATGCCGACCAGAGAGACGGGATGCGCAAATCGTGGATCGATAGGGTGGTAGGTGGGTTTAGGCACATCTTCATATTTCTATGTGCCAATGCCATTTTTATGGCTTGTAAATTCATACAATGGTCCCTTAAGCCTTTACATGAAGTTTCATGGCAAGATGACTCGTTTTCTATTTTTCATGATTTTTAAAACATTTTACGGTTCGGGATTTTTTTAAAACCCTTTTGGAAGAATTTTTGGACCCAAACTTGGTGGACATGATCCATGTATTTTTGTTGGCATGTACAAAAAGATTCAGCTAAAAACTTGAAGTGTACAAGATTTTGTGACCATTTGAAAAAAGTGTCCCTATTCCAGACACTTTAATGGCTACTAGTAGCAAACCTGTAAAATCTCAAATGCTCTTTAAGGGGGTTTGAGTTCTTGAGCTTTGATGAGGGATAGGGGGCCAATATAAGGGCCAAGTACCAGCACCCATTGCACAACATGTGTGCACACCAACCCCCCGACCCCCCTGATCGCCGGAACCCCAATGTCACCGATCAGGTTCTCCGGCGATGCTCCGACGATGGTGCCCTGGCTAAGAAAAATGGGGCACCAGGACATGCTCGAGCCCAGCATTTGTTGCCGCAACCCTTGGTCTGGTCTGATCTTAGACTGGGAATGAACTTCGCATGCTTAGATTGGGAATGAACTCCATATGCCTAAGTCAGCCAACAGAATGAGCGTGCGGGCGCTCAGCCGGCCAGAGGGGTGAGATGCGCAAGCCGGGGATCGGTCGGGTCCCCCTCTGTGTGCTGCCGATCCAGCTACCACAACCCTCGGTCCGGTTCGATCTTACACTGGGAGTGAACTCTGTATGCCTAAGCCAACTGACGAAATGAGCGGGCGAACGGGCGGTCGAGCACTATGCCGGCCAGAGAGACAGGATGTGCAAGACGTGGATTGATAGGGTGGTAGGTGGGTTTAGGCACATCTTCATATTTCTACGTGCCAATGCCATTTTTATGGCTTGTAAATTCATACAATGGTCCCTTAAGCCTTCACATGAAGTTTCATGTTAAGATGACTCGCTTTCTATTTTTCCTGATTTTTGAATATTTTTGCGGTTTGGGATTTTTTAATATTTTTTCAAAAGGAGTTTTGGCCCCAAACTTGGTAGAAGTGATCCTTGTACTTTTTTTGGCTTGCACAAAAAAATTCAGCTAAAAACTCGAGGTGTACAAGATTTTGTGACCATTTGAAAAAAGTGTCCCCATTTTAGACACTTTAATGGCTACTGGCAGAAAACCTATAAAATCTCAAATGCTCTTTAAGGGGGTGTGAGTTCTCGAGGTTTGATGAGGGATAGGGGGCCAATATAAGGGCCAAGTACCAGCACCCATCGTACATCATGTGCGTACACCCCCCCGCTCGGCCCCCTCGATTGTCGGAACCCTAATGCCGCCGACCAGGTTCTCTGACGATGCTCCGGCGATGCTCCGGTGATGGTGCCCCGACGAAGAAAAAAGTGGCACTAACACATGCCCGAGCCCAGCATGTGCTGCCACAACCCTTGATCTGATCCGATATTAAGACTGGGAATGAACTCCGTATGCCTAGACTGGGAATGAACTCTGTATGCCTAAGTCAACCCACGAAACGAGCGTACGGGCACTCAGTTGGCCAGAGGGGTGGGATGCACAAGCCGGATCAATCGGGTCCCCCTCTGCGTGCTGCCAATCTTACTGTCGCAACCCCTAGTTCGATCCAATCTTAGGCTGGGAATGAACTCCGTATGCCTAAGTGAACCGATGAAACGAGAGGGCTGGCGGGCGGGCACTATGCCGACCAGAGAGACGGGATGCGCAAATCGTGGATTGATAGGGTGGTAGGTGGGTTTAGGCATATCTTCATATTTCTATGTGCCAATGCCATTTTTATGGCTTGTAAATTCATACAATGGTCCGTTAAGCCTTCACATGAAGTTTCATGGCGAGAAGACTCGTTTTCTATTTTTCACGATTTTTGAAACTTTTTATGGTTCAGGATTTTTTAAAATTTTTTCGAAAGGAGTTTTGGATCCAAACGTGGTAGACGTGATCCTTGTATTTTTGTTGGCATGCACAAAAAAAATCAGCTAAAAACTCGAAGTGTATAAGATTTTGTGACCATTTGAAAAAAGTGTCACCATTTCAGACACTTTAATGGCTACTGGTAGCAAACCTGTAAAATCTCAAATGCTCTTTAAGGGGGTGTGAGTTCTCGAGGTTTGATGAGGGATAGGGGGCCAATATAAAGGCCAACTACGGGCACCCATCGCACATCATGTGCGCACACCCCCCCCCCGACCCCCCCGATTGTTGGAACTCCAATGCCGTCGGTCAGGTTCTCCGGCCATGCTCCGACGTTAGTGCCCCGACGAAAAAAAATGTGGCACCAGCACATGCTCGAGCCCAGAATGTACTGCTGCAACCCTCGGTCTGGTCCGAACTTAGACTGGGAATGAACTCCATATGCATAAGCCAACTGACGAAACGAACGGGCGGGCGGGCGGGCACTACGTCAGCCAACGAGACGGGATGCGCAAGCCATGAATCGATAGGGTAGTAGGTGAATTTAGGTACATCTTTGTATTTTTGCGTGCCAATGCCATTTTTATGGCTTGGAAATTCATACAATGGTCCCTTAATCCTTCACGTGAAGTTTCATGGCAAGACGACTTATTTTCTATTTTTCATGATTTTTGAAACTTTTTGTTGTTTGGGATTTTTTTAAATTTTTTCGGAAGGCTTTTTGGCCCCAAACTTGGCAGACGTGATCCTTGTATTTTTGTTGGCATGCACAAAAAAAATCAGCTAACAACTCGAAGTGTACAAGATTTTGTGACCATTTGAAAAAAGTGTCCTCATTTTAGACACTTTAATAGCTACTGGTAGCAAACCTGTAAAATCTCAAATGCTCTTTAAGGGGGTGTTAGTTTCGAGGTTTGATGAGGGATAGGGGGCCAATATAAGGGCCAAGTACCAGCACCCATCGCACATCATGTGCGCACACCCCCCGACCCCCTCGATCATCGAAACCCTAATGCATCCGGTCAGGTTCTCGGACGATGCTCCGACGATGGTGCCCCGACGTAGAAAAATACGACACCAGCACATGCCCGGGCCCAGCATGTGCTGCCGCAACCCTTGGTCTGGTCCGATCTTAGAGTCGAATGAACTCCGTATGCTTAGACTGGGAATGAACTCCATATGCCTATGTCAACCCACGAAATGAGCGTGCGGGCATTCAGTCGGCCAGAGGGGCGGGATGCGCAAGCCGGGGATCGACCGGGTCCCCCTCTGCGTGCTGTCGATCCTACTACCACAACCTTCAGTCTGATCTTAGACTGGGAATAAACACCGTATGCCTAAGCCAACCGATGAAATGAGCATGCGGGGGGGCAGGCGGGCACTACGTCGACCAGAGAGACGGGATGCGCAAGCCGTGGATCGATAAGGTGGTAGGTGGGTTTAGGCACACATTCATATTTCTGTGTGCCAATTCCATTTTTATGGCTTGTAAATTCATACAATGGTCCCTTAAGCCTTCACGTGAAGTTTCATGGCAAGACGACTCGTTTTCTATTTTTCATGATTTTTGAAACTTTTTACGGTTCAGGATGTTGCAAAATTTTTTTGGAAGGAGTTTTGGCCCCAAACTTGGTAGACGTGATCCTTGTATTTTTGTTGGCATGCACAAAAAAAATCAGCTAAAAACTCGAAGTGTACAAGATTTTGTGACCATTTGAAAAAAGTGTCCCAATTTCAGACACTTTAATGGCTACTGGCAGCAAACCTGTAAAATCTCAAATGCTCTTTAAGGGGGTGTGAGTTCTGGATGTTTGATGAGGGAGAGGGGGCCAACATAAGGGCCAAGTACCAGCACCCATCGCACATCATGTGCGCACACCCCCAACTGTCCCCCCTGATCGTCAAAACCCTAATGCCGCCGGTCAGGTTCTCTGGTGATGCTCCGGTGATGGTGCCCCGATGAAGAAAAATATGGCACCAGCACATGCTCGAGCCCAGCATGTGCTGCCGCAACCCTCAGTCTGGTCTGATCTTAGACTGGGAATGAACTCCATTTGCTTAGACTGGGAATGAACTCCGTATGCCTAAGTCAACCCACGAAACGAGCATGCGGGCGCTCAGCCGTCTAGAGGGGCAGGATGCGCAAGTCGGGGATCGGTTGAGTCCCCCTCTACGTGCTGTCAATCCTGCTATCGCAACCCTCAGTTCGGCCTGATCTTAGACTGGAAATGAACTCCGTATGCCTAAGCCAACCGATGAAACGAGCGGGCGGGCGGGCACTACGTCGGCCAGAGAGACGGGATGCGCAAGCAATGGATCGATAGGGTGGTAGGTGGGTTTAGGTACATCTTCATATTTCTACGTGGCAATGCCATTTTTATGGCTTGTAAATTCATACAATGGTCCCTTAAGCCTTCACGTGAAGTTTCATGGCAAAATAACTCCTTTTCTATTTTTCACGATTTTTGAAACTTTTTATGGTTTGGGATTTTTTAAAAGTTTTTCGGAAGGAGTTTTGGCCCCAAACTTGATAGACATGATCCTTGTATTTTTTTTGGGATGCAAAAAAAAATTGACCTAAAAACTCGAAGTGTCCAAGATTTTGTGACCATTTGAAAAAGTGTCCCCATTCTAGACACTTTAATGGCTACTGGCAGCAAACCTGTAAAATATCAAATGCTCTTTAAGGGGGTGTAAGTTCTTGAGGTTTGATGAGGGATAGGGGGCCAATATAAGGGCCAAGTACCAGCACCCATCGCACATCATGTGTGCACACCCCCTCCGCCCCCCCGATCACCGTAACCCCAATGCCACCGATCAGGTTCTCCGACGATGCTTCGATTATGGTGCCCCGATGAAGAAAAAAATGGTACCAGCACATGCCCGAGCCCAACATGTGCTGTCGTAACCCTCCGTTCGGTCCGATCTTTGACTAGGAATGAACTCCATATGCTTAGACTGGAATGAACTCCGTATGCCTAAGTCAACCTACGAAACGAGCGCGCGGGCGCTCAGCCGGCCAGAGGGGCGAGATGTACAAGCCGTGAATCGATCGGGTCCCCCTTTCCGTGCTATCGATCCTACTGCCACAACCCTCGGTCTGGTCCAATCTTAGATTGGGAATGAACTCCGTATGCACAAGCCAACTGACAAAACGAGCGGGCGGGCACTACGCCGGCTAGAGAGACGGGATGCGCAAGCCGTGGATCGATAGGGTGGTAGGTGGGTTTAGGCACATCTCCATATTTCTGCATGTCAATGCCATTTTTATGGCTTGTAAATTCATCCAATGGCCCCTTAAGCCTTTACGTGAAGTTTCATGGCAAGACGACTCGTTTTCTATTTTTCATGATTTTTGAAACTTTTATCGGTTCGGGATTTTTAAAAATTTTTTCGGAGGGAGTTTTGGCCCCAAACTTGGTAGATGTGATCCTTGTATTTTTTTTGGCATGCACAAAAACATTCAGCTAAAAACTCAAAGTGTACAAGATTTTGTGACCATTTGAAAAAAGTGTCCCCAATTCAGACACTTTAACGGCTACTGGCAGCAAACTTGTAAAATCACAAATGCTCTTTAAGGGGGTGTGAGTTCTCGAGGGTTGATGAGGGATAGGGGGACAAAATAAGGGCCAAGTACCAGAACCCATCACACATCATGTGCGCACCCCCCCGGCCCCCCTGATCGCCGGAACCCCAATGCTGCCGGTCAAGTTCTCTGACAATGCTACGGCGATGGCACCCCGGTGAAGAAAAATACGACACCAGCACATGCCTGAGCCCAGCATGTGCTGTCGCAACCCTCGATCCGGTCTGATCTTAGACTGGAAATGAACTTTGTATGCTTAGACTGGGAATGAACTCTGTATGCCTAAGTCAACCCACGAAACAAGCGTGCGGGTGCTCAACCGACCAGAGGGGTAGGATGCGCAAGCCGAGGATCGATCGAGTCCCCCTCTGTGTGCTGTTGATCTTGCTACCACAACCCTCAGTCTGATCCAATCTTTAGACTGGGAATGAACTCCGTATGCCTAAGCCAATCGATGAAACGAGTGGGCGGACACTACGTCAGCCAGAGAGACCGAATGCGCAAGCTGTGGATCGATAGGGTGGTAGGTGGGCTTAGGCACATCTTCATATTTTTGTGTGCCAATTCCATTTTTATGGCTTGTAAATTCATACAATGGTCCCTTAAGCCTTCACGTGAAGTTTCTTGACAAGACGACTCGTTTTCTCTTTTTCATGATTTTTGAAACTTTTTACGGTTCGAGATTTTTTAAAATTTTTTCGGAAGGAGTTTTGGGCACAAACATGGTAGACATGATCCTTGTATTTTTTTTGGCATGCACAAAAAAATTCAGCTAAAAATTTGAAGTGTACAAGATTTTGTGACCTTTTGAAAAAAGTGTCCCCATTTCAGACACTTTAATGACTACTGGCAGCAAACCTGTAAAATCTCAAATGCTCTTTAAGGGGGTGAGAGTTCTCGAGGTTTGATGAGGGATAGGGGGCCAATATAAGGACTAAGTACCAGTACCCATCGCAAATCATGTGCGCACACTCCCTCGGCTCCCCCGATCACCGGAACCCTAATGCAGCCGGTCAAGTTCTCCGGCGATGCTCCGATGATGGTGCCCCTGTGAAGAAAAATGCGGCACCAGCACATGCCCGAGCCCAGCATGTGTGGTCGCAACCCTCTTTTCGGTCTGATTTGTCTGATTTTAGACTGGGAATGAACTCCGTATGCTTAGACTGGGAATGAACTCCGTATGCCTAAGTCAACCCACGAAATGAGCGTTCGGGCGTTCAGCTGGCCAGAAGGGCAGGATGCGCAAGCCGGGGATCGGCCTGGACCCCCTCTGCGTACTGTTGATCTTGCTATCGTAAACCTCTGTCCGGTCCAATCTTAGACTGGGAATGAACTCCGTATGCCTAAACCAACCGATGAAACGAGCGGGCGGACGGGCGGACAGGCACTTTGCCGGCCAGAGAGACGGGATGCGCAAGCCGTGGATCGATAGAGTGGTAGGTGGGTTTAGGCACATCTTCATATTTCTACATGCCAATGATATTTTTATGGCTTCTAAATTCATAAAATGGTCCCTTAAGCCTTCACGTGAAGTTTCATGGCAAGACGACTCGTTTTTTATTTTTCATGATTTTTGAAACTTTTTGCGGTTTGAGATTTTTTAAAATTTTTCCAAAAGGATTTTTTTCCGGTAGACGTGATCATTGTATTTTTGTTGGCATGCACAAAAAAATTCAGCTAAAAACTCGAAGTGTACAAGTTTTTGTGACCATTTGAAAAAAGTGTCCCCATTTCAGACACTTTAATGGCTACTGGCAGCAAACCTGTAAAATCTCAAATGCTCTTTAAGGGGTGTGAGTTCTCGGGGTTTGATGAGGGATAGGGGCCCAATATAAGGGCCAAGTACCAGCAGCCATTGCACATCATGTGCGCACACCCCCCGGCCCCCTCATCGCCAAAAGCACAATGCCGCCGGTCAGGTTCTCCGACGATGCTCCGACAATGGTGCCCCTGAGAAGAAAAATGCGGCACCAGGACATGCCCTATCCCAACATGTGCGGCCGTAACCCTTGGTTCGGTCCGATCTTAGACTGAGAATGAACTCCGTATGCTTAGACTGGGAATGAACTCTGTATGCCTAAGTCAACCCATGAAACGAGCGTGCGGGCGCTCAGTTGGCCAGCGGGGCAGGATGCGCAAGTTGGGGATTGGTCGGGTCCCCTTCTGCATGCTACCGCAACCCTCCGTCTAGTCAGATCTTAGACTGGGAATGAACTCCATCGACCAAAGGGACGGGATGCACAAGTCGTGGATCGATAAAGTGGTATGTGGGTTTAGGCACATCTTAATATTTCTGCATGCCAATGCCATTTTTATGGCTTGTAAATTCGTACAATGGTTCCTTAAGCCTTCACGTCAAGTTTCATGGCAAGACGACTCGTTTTCTATTTTTCACGATTTTCAAAACTTTTTGCGGTTCGGGATTTTTTAAAATTTTTTCGAAATGATTTTTGGCCCCAAACTTGGTAGACATGATCCTTGTATTTTTTTTGGCATGCACAAAAAAATTCAGCTAAAAACTTAAAGTGTACAAGATTTTGTGACCATTTGAAAAAAGTGTCACTATTTCATACACTTTAATTGCTACTGGTAACAAACCTGTAAAATCTCAAATGCTCTTTAAGGGTGTGAGTTCTCGAGGTTTGATGGGGATAGGGGGCCAATATATGGGCCAAGTACCAGCACCCATCGCACATCATGTGCGCACACCCCCCCGGCCCCCCCGATCACCGGAACCCCAATGCCGTCGATCAGGTTCTCTGATGATGCTTCGGTGATGGTGCCCCGACGAAGAAAAATATGGCACCAGCACATGCCTGAGCCCAGCATGTGCCATCGTAACCCTCGGTCCGATCCGATCTTAGACTGAGAATGAACTCCGTATGCCTAAGTCAACCCACGAAATGAGCGTGCGGGCGCTTAGCCGGCCAGAGGGGCGGGATGCGCAAGCCGGGGATCGGCCTGGTCCCCCCATGCCTACTGTCGATCCTGCTACCGTAAACCTCGGTCCAGTCCAATCTTAGACTGGGAATGAACTCCGTATGCCTAAGCCAACCGACGAAACGAGTGGGCGGGCGGGCGGGCGGGCACTATGCCGGCCAGAGAGACGGGATGCGCAACTCGTGGATCGATAGAGTGGTAGGTGAGTTTTGGCACATCTTCATATTTCTGCATACCAATGCCATTTTTATGGCTTGTAAATTCATACAATGCTCCCTTAAGCCTTCACGTGAAGTTTCATGGCAAGACGACTCATTTTTTATTTTTCACGATTTTTGAAACTTTTTACGGTTTAGGATTTTTTAAAATTTTTTCGGACAGAGTTTTGGCCACAAACTTGGTAGATAGGATCCTTGTATTTTTGTTGGCATGCGCAAAAAAATTCAGCTAAAAACTCGAAGTGTACAAGATTTTGTGACAATTTAAAAAAAGTGTCCCCATTTTAGACACTTTAATAGCTACTGGTCGCAAACCTGTAAAATCTCAAATGCTCTTTAAAGGGGTGTGAGTTCTCAAGGTTTGATGAGGGATAGGAGGCCAATATAAGGGCCAAGTACCAGCAGTCATCGCACATCATGTGCGCACACTCCCTCCCAGGCCCCCCGATCGCCGGAACCCCAATGCCGTCGGTCAGGTTCTCCGGCGATGCTCCGACGATGGTGCCCCGGTGAAGAAAAATGCGGCACCAGCACATGCCTGAGCCCAGCATGTGCCACCGCAACCCTCGATCCGGTCTGATCTTAGACTGGGAATGAACTCCGTATGCTTAGACTGGGAATGAACTCCGTATGCCTAAGTCAACCCATGAAATGAGCGTACAGGCGCTCAGCCGGCCAGAGGGGCGGGATGCACAAGTCGGGGATCGACCTGGTCCCCCTCTGCGTACTGCCGATCTTGCTATCGTAAACCTCAGTCCGGTCCAATCTTAGACTGGGAATGAACTCCGTATGCCTAAGCCAACTGACGAAACGAACGGGCGGACGGGCGGGCACTATGCCAGCCAGAGAGACTTTTTGTGGTTCAGGATTTTTTAAAATTTTTTCGGATGGAGTTTTAGCCCCAAACTTGTTAGATGCGATCCTTGTATTTTTTTTGGCATGCACAAAAAAATTAAGCTAAAAACTAGAAATGTACAAGATTTTGTGACCATTTGAAAAAAGTGTCCCCATTTCAGACACTTTAATAGCTACTGGCAGCAAACCTGTAAAATCTCAAATACTCTTTAAAGGGGTGTGAGTTCTCGAGGTTTGATGAGGGATAGGGGGCCAATATAAGGGCCAAGTACCAACAGCCATTGTCAGGTTCTCCGGCGATGCTCCGACGATGGTGCCCCGACGAAGAAAAATACGGCACCAGCACATGCCCGAGCCCAGCATGTGCTGCCGTAACCCTCAATCTGATCTGATGTTAGACTGGGAATGAACTCCATATGCTCAGACTGGGAATGAACTCCGTATGCCTAAGTCAACCCACGAAACGAACGTGCGGGCGCTCAACCGACCAGAGGGACGGGATACGCAAGCCGAGGATCGGTCGGGTCCCCCTCTGTGTTCTGCTAATCCTGCTACCGTAAACCTCGGTCTAGTTTGATCTTAGACTGGGAATGAACTCCGAATGCCTAAGCCAACCGACGAAACGAGCGGGCGGACGGGCGGGCACTACGCCGGCCAGAGAGACAGGATACGCAAGCCGTGGATCGATAGGGTGGTAGGTGGGTTTTGGCACATCTTCATATTTCTATGTGCCAATGCCATTTTTATGGCTTGTAAATTCATACAATGGTCCCTTAAGCTTTCACGTGAAGTTTCATGGCAAGACGACTCATTTTCTATTTTTCACGATTTTTGAAACTTTTTGCGGTTCGGGATTTTTTAAAATTTTTTCGAAATGAGTTTTGCCCCAAACTTGGTAGATGTGATCCTTGTATTTTTGTTGGCATGCACAAAAAATTTCAGCTAAAAACTCAAAGTGTACAAGATTTTGTGACCATTTGAAAAAAATGTCCCTATTTCAGATACTTTAATGGGTACTGGTAGCAAACCTATAAAATCTCAAATGCTCTTTAAGGGGGTGTGAGTTCTCCAGGTTTGATGAGGGATAGGGGGCCAATATAAGGGCCAAGTTCCAGCACCCATCACATATCATGTACGCACACCCCCGACCCCCCGATCGTCGGAACGCCAATGCCGCCGGTAAGGTTCTCCAGTGATGCTCTGGCGGTGGTGCCCCGACGAAGAAAAATGCGGCACCAGCACATGCCTGAGCCCAACATGTGCTGTCGTAACCCTTGGTCTGGTCCGATCTTAGACTGAGAATGAACTCCGTACGCTTGGACTGGGAATGAACTCCGTATGCCTAAGTTAACCCATGAAACGAGCGTGCAGGCGCTCAGCCGGCTAGAAGGGCGGGATGAGCAAGCCAGGGATTGACCGGGTCCCCCTCTACATGCTGTCGACCTGCTGCAGCAACCCTCGATCCGATTCGATCTTAAACTGAGAATGAACTCCGTATGCCTAAGTAAACTGACGAAATGAGCGGGCCGGCGAATGGGCGGGCACTACGCCGGCCAGAGAGACGGGATGCGCAAGCCGTGGATCGATAGGGTGGTAGGTGGGTTTAGGCACATCTTCATATTTCTATGTGCCAATGCCATTTTTATGGCTTGTAAATTCATACAATGGTCCCTTAAGCTTTCACGTGAAGTTTCATGGCAAGACGACTTGTTTTCTGTTTTTCATGATTTTTGAAACTTTTTACAGTACGGGATTTTTTAAAATTTTTTCGAAATGAGTTTTGGCCCAAACTTGGTAGATGTGATCCTTGTATTTTTGTTGGCATGCATAAAAAATTTCAGCTAAAAACTCAAAGTGTACAAGATTTTGTGACCATTTGAGAAAAGTGTCCCTATTTCAGACACTTTAATGGGTACTGGCAGCAAACCTGTAAAATCTCAAATGCTCTTTAAGGGGGTGTGAGTTCTCAAGGTTTGATGAGGGATAGGGGGCCAATATAAGGGCCAAGTACCAGCACCCATCGTACATCATGTACGCACACCCCTCGACCCCCCGATCGTCGGAACACCAATGCCGTCGGTCAGGTTCTCCGGTGATGCTCTGGCGATGGTGCCCCGGCGAAGAAAAATGCGGCACTAGCACATGCCTGAGCCCAACATGTGTTGTCGCAACCCTTGCTCTGGTCCGATCTTAGACTGAGAATGAACTCCGTATGCTTGGACTGGGAATGAACTCCGTATGCCTAAGTCAACCCATGAAACGAGCATGCAGGCGCTCAGCCGGCTAGAAGGGCAGGATGCGCAAGCCATGGATCGATCGGGTCCCCCTCTGCGTGCTGTCGATCCTACTGTAGCAACCCTCAGTCCGATCCGATCTTAGACTGGGAATGAACATCGTATGCCTAAGTAAACCGACGAAATGAGCGGGCGGGCGGACGGGCAGGCACTACGCCGGCCAGAGAGACGGGATGCGCAAGCCGTGGATCGATAGGGTGGTAGGTGGGTTTAGGCACATCTTCATATTTCTGCGTGCCAATGCCATTTTTATGGCTTGTAAATTCATACATTGGTTCCTTAAGCCTTCACGTGAAGTTTCATGGCAAGACGACTCATTTTTTATTTTTCACAATTTTTGAAACTTTTTGTGTTTCAGGATTTTTTAAAATTTTTTCGAAAGTTGTTTTGGCCCCAAACTTGGTAGACATGATCCTTGTATTTTTTTTGGCACGCATAAAAAAATTCAGCTAAAAACTTGAAGTGTACGAGATTTTGTGGCCATTTGAAAAAAGTGTCCTCATTTCAGACACTTTAATGGCTACTAGCAGCAAACCTGTAAAATCTCAAATGCTCTTTAAGGGGGTGTGAGTTCTCAAGGTTTGATAAGGGATAAGGGGCCAATATAAGGGCCAAGTACCAGCACCCATCGCATATCATGTGCGTACACCCCTCCCGGCCCCCCGATCGTCGAAACCCCAATGTCGCCGGTCAAGTTCTCTGACGATGCTCTGGTGATGGTGCCTCGATGAAGAAAAATACGGCACCAGCACATGCCTGAGTCCAGCATGTGCTATCGTAACCCTCGGTCTGGTCCGATCTTAGACTGGGAATGAACTTCGTATGGTTAGACTGGGAATGAACTCCGTATGCCTAAGTCAATCCACTAAACGAGCGTGCGGGCGCTCAGCCGACCAGAAGGGCGGGATACGCAAGCTGGGGATCAGTCGGGTCCCCCTCTGTGTGCTATCGATCTTGCTGTTGCAACCCTCGGTCCAGTCTGATCTTCGACTAGGAATGAACTTTGTATGCCTAAGCCAACCGACGAAACGAGCGGGCGGCCGGGTAGGCGGGCACTACGCCGGCCAGAGAGACAGGATGCGTAAGCTATGGATCGATAGGGTGGTAGGTGGGTTTAGGTACATCTTCATATTTCTGCGTGCCAATGCCATTTTTATGGCTTGTAAATTCAAACAATGGTCCCTTAAGCCTTCACGTGAAGTTTCATAGCAAGACGACTCGTTTTCTATTTTGCATGATTTTCAAAAATTTTTATGGTTTGGGATTTTTTAAAATTTTTTCAAATGGAGTTTTGGCCCCAAACTTGGTAGACATGATCCTTGTATTTTTCTTGATATGCAAAAAAAAAATTCAGCAAAAAACTCGAAGTGTATAGGATTTTGTGACGATTTGAAAAAAGTGTCCCCATTTTAGATACTTTAATGGCTACTGGCAGCAAACTTGTAAAATCTCAAATGCTCTTTAAGGGGGTGTGAGTTCTCAAGGTTTGATTAAGGATAGGGGGCCAATATATGGGCCAAGTACCAGCACCCATCGCACATCATGTGCGCACACCCCCCCAGCCCTCCCGATCACCAGAAACCCAATACCGTCGGTCAGGTTCTCCGGCGATGCTCCAGCGAAGAAAAATGCGGCACCAGCACATGCCCGAGCCCAGCATGTGCTACCGCAACCCTCGGTCCGATCCGATCTTAGAATGGGAATGAACTCCGTACGTTTAGACTGGGAATGAACTCCGTATGCCTAAGTCAACCCACGAAACGAGCGTGCGGGCGCTCAGCAGGCCAAAGGGGCAGGATGTGCAAGCCGGGGATCGACCGGGTCCCCCTCTATGTGCTGCCAAACCTACTGCTGCAACCCTCAGTCTGGTCTAATCCTAGACTGGGAATGAACTCCGTATGCCTAAGGCAACCGACGAAATGAGCGGACGGGCGGGCACTACGCTGGCCAGAGAGACAGGATTCGCAAGCCGTGGATCGATAGGGTGGTAGGTTGGTTTAGGCACATCTTTATATTTCTGCATGCCAATGCCATTTTTATAGTTGTAAATTCATTCAATGGTCCCTTAAGCCTTCACGTGAAGTTTCCTGGCAAGACGACTCGTTTTCTATTTTTCACAATTTTCAAAACTTTTTACGGTTCGAAATTTTTAAAATTTTTTTGGAAGGAGTTTTGGCCCCAAACTTGGTAGACGTGATCCTTGTATTTTTCTTGGCATGCATAAAAAAATTCAACTAAAAACTCGAAGTGTACAAGATTTTGTGACCATATGAAATAAGTGTCCCCATTACAGATACTTTAATGGCTACTGGCAGCAAACCTGTAAAATCTCAAATGCTCTTTAAGGGGGTGTGAGTTCTTGAGGTTTGATGAGGGATAGGGGGCCAATATAAGGGCCAAGTACCAGCACCCATTGCACATCACGTGCGCACACCCCCCCGACCCCCCGATCGTCGGAACCCCAATGCCGCCGGTATGGTTCTCCGACGATGGTGCCCGACAAAGAAAAATACGGCACCGACACATGCCTGAGCCTAGCATGTGCTGTTGTAACCCTCGGTCCAGACCGATCTTAGGCTGGGAATGAATTCCGTATGCCTAAGCCAACCGACGAAATGAGCGGGTGGGCAGGCAGGCGGGCACTACACCGGCCAGAGAGACGGGTCGCGCAAGCCGTAGATCGATAGGGTGGTAGCTGGGTTTAGGGACATCTTCATATTTTTGTGTGCCAATGCCATTTTTATGGCTTGTAAATTCATACAATGGTCCCCTAAGCCTTCACGTGAAGTTTCATGGCAAGACGACTCGTTTTCTATTTTTCATGATTTTTTAATCTTTTTCCGGTTCAGGATTTTTTAAAATTTTTTTGAAAGGAGTTTTGGACCCAAACTTGGTAGACGTGATCCTTGTATTTTTGTTGGCATGCACAAAAAAATTCAACTAAAAACTCGAAGTGTACAAGATTTGTGACCATTTGAAAAAAGTATCCCCATTTTAGACACTTTCATGGCTACTGGCAGCAAACCTGTAAAATCTCAAATGCTCTATAAGGGGGTGTGAGTTCTCGAGGTTTGATGAGGGATAGGCGGCCAATAGAAGGGCCAAGTACCAGCACCCATCGCACATCATGTGCGCACAGCCCCCCCGCCCCCCCGATCATCGGAACCCCAATGCCGCCGGTCAGGTTCTCCGGTGATGCTCTGACGATGGTGCCCTAGCGAAGAAAAATGTGGCACCAGCACATGCTCGAGCCGAGCATGTGCTGCCGCAACCATCGGTCTGGCCCGATCTTAGACTGGGAATGTACTCCGTATGCTTAGACTGGGAATGAACTCCGTATGCCTAAGCCAACCGACGAAATGAGCGGGTAGGCGGGCGGGCACTATGCCGGCCAAAGAGACGAGATGCGTAAGCTGTGGATCGATAGAATGGTAGGTGGGTTTAGGCACATCTTAATATTTCTGCATGCCAATGCCATTTTTATGGCTTGTAAATTCATGCAATGGTCCTATAAGCCTTCACGTGAAGTTTCATGGCAAGATGACTCGTTTTCTATTTTTCACGATTTTTGAAACTTTTTGTGGTTCAGGATTTTTAAAAACTTTTTCGAACGAAGTTTTGGCCCCAAAATTGGTAGACGTGATCCTTGTATTTTTTTTGGCATGCACAAAACAATGCAGGTAAAAACTCGATGTGTACAAGATTTTGTGACCATTTGAAAAAAGTGTCCCCATTTCAGACACTTTAATGGCTACTGGCAGCAAACCTGTAAAATCTCAAATGCTCTTTGAGGGGGTGTGAGTTCTCGAGGTTTGATGAGGGATAGGGGGCCAATATAAGTGCCAAGTACCAGCACGCATCGCACATCATGTGCGCACACCCTAACCGGCCCCCCCAATCGTCGAAACCCCAATGCCGTCGGTCAGGTTCTCTGGCGATGCTCTGACGATGGTGCCCCGACGAAGAGAAATACGGCACCAGCACATACCCGAGCCCAGCATGTGCTGCCCCAACCCTAGGTTCGATCCGATCTTAGACTGGGAGTGAACTCCGTATGCCTCAGCCAACCGACGAAACGAGCGGGCGGGCGGGCGGGCACTACGTCGGCTAGAGAAACGGGATGCGCAAGCCGTGGATTGATAAGGTGGTAGGTGGGATTAGGCACATCTTCATTTTTTTGCATGCCAATGCCATTTTTATGGCTTGTAAATTCATACAATGGTCCCTTAAGCCTTCACGTGAAGTTTCATGCCAAGACGACTCGGTTTCTATTTTTCATGATTTTTGAAACTTTTTGTGTTTCGGGATTTTTTAAAATTTTTTCGTTAAGAGTTTTGGTCACAAAGTTGGTAGACGTGATCCTTGTATTTTTGTTGGCATGCACAAAGAAACTCAGCTAAAAACTCAATGTGTACAAGATTTTGTGACCATTTGAAAAAAGTGTCCCCATTTCAGACACTTTAAAGGCTACTGGCAGCAAACCTATAAAATCTCAAATGCTCTTTAAGGGGCTATGAGTTCTCGAGGTTTGATGAGGGATAGGGGGCCAATATAAGGGCCAAGTACCAGCACCCATCGCACATCATGTGCGCACACCCCCCGCCCCCCGATCGTCGGAACCCCAATGTCGTCGGTTAGGTTCTCCGGCGATGCTCCGGCGATGGTGCCCCGACGAAGATAAATGCGGCACCAGCACATGCCCAGCCCAACATGTGCTGTTACAACCCTCGGTCCGGTCCGATCTTAGACTGGGAATGAACTCCGTATGCTTAGACTGGGAATGAACTCTGTATGCCTAAGTCAACCCATGAAACGAGAGTGCAGGCGCTCAGTCGGCCAGAGAGGTGGGATGCGCAAGTTGGGGATCAGTCGGGTCCCTTTTGCATGCTGCTGATCTTGCTATCGCAACCCTCAGTCTAATTTGATCTTAGACTAGGAATGAACTCCGTATGCCTAAGCCAACCGACGAAATGAGCGGGCGGGTGGGCACTACGTCGACTAGAAAGACGGGATGCACAAGCTGTGGATCGATAGGGTGGGAGGTGGGTTTAGGCACATCTTCATATTTTTGCATGCCAATGCCATTTTTATGGTTTGTAAATTCATACAATGGTCCTTTAACCCTTCACGTGAAATTTCATGGCAAGACGACTCGTTTTCTATTTTTCATGATTTTCGAAAGTTTTTACGGTTCGATATTTTTTAAAATTTTTTTGGAATGAGTTTTGGCCCCAAACATGGTAGAGGTGATCCTTGTATTTTTTTTGGCATGCTAAAAACATTTCAGCTAAAAACTCGAAGTGTACAAGATTTTGTGACCATTTGAAAAAAGTGTCCCCATTTCAGACACTTTAATGGCTACTGACAGCAAACCTGTAAAATCTCAAATGCTCTTTCAGGGGGCATGAGTTCTTGAGGTTTGACAAGGGATAGGGGGCCAATATAAGGGCCAAGTACCAACGGCCATCGTACATATGTGCGCACACCCCCCTCGGCCCCCCGATAGCCGGAACCCCAATGCCGCCGGTTAGGTTCTCCGACGATGGTGCCCCGACGAAGAAAAATGCAGCTTCAGCACATGCCCAAGCCCAACTTGTGCTGCCACATCCCTCGGTCTGGTCTGATCTTAGATAGGAAAGAACTCCATATGCTTAGACTAGGAATGAACTTTGCATGCTTAAGTCAACCCACGAAACGAGCGTGCGGGCGCTCAGCCGGCCAAAGGGGCAGGATGCACAAGCCAGGGATCAGCCGGGTCCCCCTCTACGTGTCACCGATCCTACTACCGCAACCCTCCGTCTGGTCTGATCTTAGATTGGGAATGAACTCCGTATGCTTAAGCCAACCGACGAAACGAACGGGTGGGCGGGCGTCGGCCAGAGAGACGGTATGCGCAAGCCGTGGATCGATAGGGTGGTAGGTGGGTTTAGGCAAATCTTCATATTTGTGCGTGCAATACCATTTTTATGGCTTGTAAATTCATACAATGGTCCCTTAAGCCTTCACGTGAAGTTTCATGGTAGTACGACTCGTTTTCTATTTTTCATGATTTTTGAAACTTTTTGTGGTTCGGGATTTTTTAAAAGTTTTTCGAAAGGAGTTTTGGCCCAAAACTTGGTAGATGTTATCCTTGTATTTTTGTTGGCGTGCACAAAAAAATTCAGCTAAAACCTCGAAGAGTACAAGATTTTGTAACCATTTAAAAAAAGTGTCCCCATTTCAAACACTTTAATGGCTACTGGCAGCAAACCTGTAAAATCTCAAAAGCTCTTTAAGGGGGTGTGAGTTCTCGAGGTTTCATGAGGGATAGAGGGCCAATATAAGGGCCAAGTACTAGCACCCATCGCACATCATGTGCGCACACCCCACCCGGCCCCCTCGATCGTCGACACCTCAATACCTCCTGTCAGGTTCTCCGATGATGCCCCAGTGATGGTGCCCCGGCAAAGAAAAATGCGGTACCAACACATGTCCGAGCCCAGCATGTGCTGTCGCAACCCTCGGTCCGGTCCGATCTTAGACTGGGAATGAACTCCGTATGCTTAGACTGGGAATGAACTCCTATGCCTAAGTCAACCCATGAAACGACCGTGCGGGCGCTCAGTCGGCCAGAGGGGCGGGATGCGCAAGCCGGGGATCGGCCGGGTCCCCTTCTGCGTGTGGCCAATCCTGCTGCCGCAACCCTCGGTTCGGTCTGATCTTAGACTGGAATGAACTCTGTATGCCTAAGCCTACTGACAAAACGAGCGGACGGGCGGGCGGACGGGTGGGCACTAAGCCGGCCAGAGAGACGGGATACGCAAGCCGTGGATCGATAGGGTGGTAGGTGGGTTTAGGCACATCTTCATATTTCTGTGTGTCAATGCCATTTTATGGCTTGTAAATTCATACAATGGTCCCTTAAGCCTTCACGTGAAGTTTCATGGCAAGACGACTCGTTTTTTATTTTTCACAATTTTTCAAACTTTTTGCGGTTCGGGATGTTTTAAAATTTTTTCGAAAGGAGTGTTGGTGCAAAACTTGGTAGACATGATCCTTGTATTTTTGTTGGCATGCCCAAAAAAAATTCAGCTAAAAACTCAAAATGTACAAGATTTTGTGACCATTTGAAAAAAGTGTCCCCATTTCAGACACTTTAATGGCTACTGGCAACAAACCTGTAAAATCTCAAATGCTCTTTAAGGGGGCATGAGTTCTCTAGGTTTGATGAGGGATAGGGGGCCAATATAAGGGCCAAGTACCAGTGCCCATCGTACATACGTGCGCACACCCCCCCGGCCCCCCAATAGCGGAACCCAAATGCCGCCGGCTAGGTTCTCCGGCGATGCTCCGGCGATGGTGCCTTGGCGAAGAAAAATGCGGCACCAGCACATGCCCAAGCCCAGCATGTGCTGCCGCATCCCTCGGTTCTGTCTGATCCTAGACTGGGAAAGAACTCCGTATGCTTAGACTAGGAATGAACTCTGTATGCCTAAGTCAACCCACGGAATGAGCATGCGGGCGCTCAGTCGGCCAGAGGGTCTGGATGCGCAAGCCGAGGATCAGTCGGGTCCCCCTTTGCGTGTTACCGATCCTGCTATCGTAACCCTCGATCTGGTCCGATCTTAGACTGGGAATGAACTCCGTATGCCTAAGCCAACTGACGAAACGAGCGGGCGGGCGGGCGGGCGGGCACTACGTCGGCCAGAGAGACGGTATGCGCAAGCAGTGGATCGATAGGGTGGGAGGTGGGTTTGGGCACATCTGCATATTTGTGCATGCCAATGCCATTTTTATGGCTTGTAAATTCATATGATAGTCCCTTAAGCCTTCACGTGAAGTTTCATGGCAAGACGACTCGTTTTCTATTTTTCACGATTTTTGAAACTTTTTACGATTCGGGATTTTTTAAAAGTTTTTCGGAAGGAGTTTTGGCCCAAAACTTGGTAGACGTGATCTTTGTATTTTTGTTGGTGTGCGCAAAAAAATTCAGCTAAAACCTCGAAGAGTACAAGATTTTGTGACCATTTGAAAAAAGTGTCCCCAAGTCAGACACATTAATTGCTACTGGCAGCAAACCTGTAAAATCTCAAATGCTTTTTAAGGGGGTGTGAGTTCTCGAGGTTTGATGAGGGATAGGGGGCCAATATAAGGGCCAAGTACCAGCACCCATGGCACATCATGTGCACACACCCCCCCGGCCCCCCCGATCCTCGGAACCCTAATGCCGTCGGTCAGGTTCCCCAACGAAGCTCCAGCGATGGTGCCCCGACGAAGAAAAATGCGACACCAGCACATGCCCGAGCCCAGCATGTTCTGCCGCAACCCTTGGTCCGATCTGATCTTAGACTGGGAATGAACTCCGTATGCTTAGACTGGGAATGAACTTCGTATGCCTAAGTGAACCCACGAAACAACCGTGCGGGCGCTCAGCGGCCAGAGCGACGGGATGCTCAAGACGGGGATCGAACGGGTCCCTCTCTACGTTCTACCGATCCTACTACCGCAACCCTCGATCTGATCTGATCTTAGACTGGGAATGAACTCCATATGCCTAAGCCAATCGACGAAACAAGCGGACGGGCGGGCACTACGTCGACGAGAGAGATGGTATGCGCAAGTCGTGGATCGATAAGGTGGTAGGTGGGTTTAGGCACATCTTCATATTTGTGCATGCCAATGCCATTTTTATGGCTTGTAAATTCATACAATGGTCCCTTAAGCCTTCACGTGAAGTTTCATGGCAAGACGACCAGTTTTCTATTTTTCATGATTTTTGAAACTTTTTATGGTTCAAAATTTTTTAAAATTTTTTCTGAAGGATTTTTGGCCCCAAACTTGGTAGACATGATCATTGTATTTTTGTTGGCATGCACAAAACAATTCAGCTAAAAACTCTAAGTGTACAAGATTTTGTGACCATTTGAAAAAAGTGTCCCCATTTCAGACACTTTAATAGCTACTGGAAGCAAACCTGTAAAATCTCAACTGCTCTTTAAGGGGTGTGAGTTCGCAGGGTTTGATGAGGGATATGGGGCCAATATAAGGGCCAAGTACCAGCACCAATCGCACATCATGTGCACACACCCCCCTCGGCCCCCCGATCGTCAGAACCCTAATGCCATCGGTAAGGTTCTCTGATGATGCTCCAGTGATGGTGCCTCTACGAAGAAAAATGTGGCACCAGCACATGCCCGAGCCCAGCATGTGCTACCGCAGCCCTCAATCCGGTCCGATCTTAGACTGGGAATGAACTTCGTAAGCTTAGACTGGGAATGAACTATGTATGCCTAAGTCAACCCACGAAACGAGCGTGCGGGCACTCAGCCAGTCAGAAAGATGACATGCGCAAGCCGGGGATCGGTCGGGTTCCCCTCTACGTGCTGCAGATCTTGCTATTGCAACCCTCAGTTTGGTCCAATCTTAGGCTGGGAATGAACTCCGTATGCCTAAGCCAACCGACGAAACGAGCGGACGAGCAAGCGGGCGGGCACTCCGCCGGCCAGAGAGATGGGATACGCAAGCTGTGGAACGATAGGGTGGTAGGTGGGTTTAGGCAAATCTTTATATTTTTGCATCCCAATGCCATTTTTATGGCTTGTAAATTCATACAGTGGTCCTTTAAGCCTTCACGTGAAGTTTCATGGCAAGCCGACTCGTTTTCTATTTTTCACAATTTTTGAAACTTTTTACGGTTCAAGATTTTTTAAAAATTTTTCGGATGGAGTTTTTGCCACAAACTTGGTAGATGTGATCCTTGTATTTTTGTTGGCATGCACAAAACAATTCAGATAAAAAATCAAAGTGTACAAGATTTTGTGGCCATTTGAAAAAATTGTCCCCATATCAAACACTTTAATGGCTACTGGCAGCAAACCTGTAAAATCCCAAATGCTCTTTATGGGGGGGTGAGTTCTCAAGGTTTGATGAGGGATAGGGGGCCAATATAAGGGCCAAGTACCAAAAGTCATCCCACATCATGTGCGCACACCCCCCCGGCCCTCCCGATCGCCAGAACCCTAATGCCGTCGGTCAGGTTCTCCGGCGATGCTCCGGCGATGCTCCGACGATGGTGCCCCGACGAAGAAAAATGTGGCACCAGCACATGCTCGAGCCCAGCATGTGCTACCGTAACCCTCGGTCTGATATGTTCTTAGACTAGGAATGAACTTCGTATGCTTAGACTGGGAGTGAACGCCGTATGCCTAAGTCAACCCACGGAACGAGCGTGCCGACGCTCAGCCGACCAGAGGGGCGAAATGCGCAAGCCGGGGATCGATCGGGTCCCCCTCTGCGTACTGTCGATCCTACTACCGTAACCCTCAGTCCGGTCTAATCTTAAACTGGGAATGAACTCCGTATGCCTAAGCCAACCGACGAAACAAGAGGGCGGGCGGGCAAGCACTACGTCGACCAGAGAGACGGGATGCGCAAGCCATGGATCGATAGGGTGGTAGGTGGGTTTAGGCACACGTTCATATTTCTGCGTGCCAATGCCATTTTTATGGCTTGTAAATTCATACAACCGTCCCTTAAGCTTTCACGTGAAGTTTGATGGGAAGACGACTCATTTTCTATTTTTCACGATTTTGGAAACCTTTTACGGTTCAGGATTTTTTAAACTTTTTTCGGAAGGAGTTTTGGCCCCAAACTTGATAGACATGATCCTTGTATTTTTGTTGGCATGCACAAAAAAATTCAGCTAAAAACTCGAACTGTACAAGATTTTATGACCATTTGAAAAAAGTGACCCCATTTCAAACACTTTAATGGCTACTGGCAGCAAACCTGTAAAATGTCAAATGCTCTTTAAAGGGGTGTGAGTTCTCGACGTTTGATGAGGGATAGGGGGCCAATATAAGGGCCAAGTACCAGTACCCATCGCACATCATGTGCGCATACCCCTCGGCCCCCCCGATCGTCGGAACCCCAATGTTGCCGGTCAAGTTCTCCGGTGATGCTCCGGCGATGGTGCCCCGTTAAAGAAAAATGTGGCACCAGCACATGCCCAAGCCTAGCATGTGCTAGCACAACCCTTGGTTTGGTCCGATCTTAACTGAGAATGAACTCCGTATGCCTAAGCCAACCGACGAAACGAGCGGGCGGGCGGGCACTATGCCGGCCAGAGAGACGGGATGCGCAAGCCATGGATCGATAGGTTCGTAGGTGAGTTTTGGCACATCTTCATATTTGTGCATGCCAATGCCATTTTTATGGCTTGTAAATTCATACAATGGTCCCTTAAGCCTTCACGTGAAGTTTCATGGCAAGACGACTCGTTTTCTATTTTTTACGATTTTCAAAACTTTTTGCGTTTGGAGATTTTTTAAAATTTTTTCGGAAGGAGTTTTGGCCCGAACCCTGGTAGAGGTGATCCTCGTATTTTTGTTGGCATGCACAAAAAAATTCAGCTAAAAACTCGAAGTGTACAAGATTTTATGACCATTTGAAAAAAGTGTCCCCGTTTCAGACACTTTAACTACTACAGGCAGAAAACCTGTAAAATCTCAAATGCTCTTTAAGGGGGCGTGAGTTGTCGAGGTTTGATGAGGGATAGGGGGCCAATATAATGGCCAAGTACCAGCACCCATCGCACATCATGTGCGCACACCCCCCGACCCCCCCGATCGTCGGAACCCCAATGCCGCCGGTCAGGTTCTCCGACGATGGTGCCCTGACGAAGAAAAATGTGGCACCGACACATGCCCGATTCCAGCATGTGCCACTGCAACCATCGGTCTGATCCGATTTTAGGCTGGGAATGAACTCCGTATGCCTAAGTCAACCCACGAAACAAGCGTGCGGGCGCTCAGCCGACCAGAGGGGTGGGATGTGAAAGTCGGGGATCGGTCGGGTCCCCCTTTGCGTCCTGCCGATCTTACTGCCACAACCCTCGGTCCGGTCTGATCTTAGACTAAGAATAAACTCCGTATGCCTAAGCCAACCGACGAAATGAGCGGATGGGTGGGCACTACGTCGGCCAGAGAGATAGGATGCGTAAGCCGAGGATCGATAGGGTGGTAGGTGGGTTTAGGCACATCTTCATATTTATGCATGCCAATGCCATTTTTATGGCTTGTGAATTCATACAATGGTCCTTTAAGCCTTCACGTGAAGTTTCATGGCAAGACGACTTGTTTTCTATTTTTCATGATTTTTCAAACTTTTTACGGTTCCAGATTTTTTAAAATTTTTTCAGAAGGATTTTTGGCCCCAAACATGGTAGACGTGATCCTTGTCTTTTTTTTGGCATGCATAAAAAAATTCAGCTAAAAACTCGAAGTGTACAAGATTTTGTGACCATTTGAAAAAAGTATCCCCATTTCAGATACTTTAATGGCTACTGGCAGCAAACCTGTAAAATCTCAAATGCTCTTTAAAGGGGTGTGAGTTTTCGAGGTTTGATGAGGGATAAGGGGCCAAAATACGGGCCAAGTACTAACACCTAGCGCACATCATGTGCGCACACCCCCCGATCCCCGAAACCCCAATACCGCCGGTCAGGTTCTCCGGCGATGGTGCCTCGACAAAGAAAAATACATTACTAGCACTTGCCCGAGCCCAGCATGTGCTGCCGCAACCCTTGGTCTAGTCTGATCTCAGACTGGGAATGAACTGTGTATGCTTAGACTGGGAATGAACGTCGTATGCCTAAGTCAACCCATGAAACGAGCGTGCGGGCGCTCATCCGACCAGAGGGGGGGATGCGCAAGCCGGGGATCGGTCAGGTCCCCCTCTACGTGCTGTCGATCCTACTGCCGCAACCCTCGGTCTGGTCCAATCTTAGACTGGGAATGAACTCCGTATGCCTAAGCCAACCGATGAAACGAGCGGGCGAGCGGGCGAGCACTACGTCGGTTAGAGAGGCGGGATGCGCAAGCCGTGGACCGATAAGGTGGTAGGTGGGTTTAGGCACATCTTCATATTTCTACGTGCCAATGCCATTTTTATGGCTTGTAAATTCATACAATGGTCCCTTAATCCTTCACGTGAAGTTTCATGGCAAGACGACTTGTTTTCTATTTTTCATGATTTTCAAAAATTTTTACGGTTCGGGATTTTTTAAAATTTTTTCGGAAGGAAATTTGGCCCCAAACTTGGTAGACGTGATCCTTGTATTTTTTTTGGCTTGCACAAAAAAATTCAGCTAAAAACTCAAAGTATACAAGATTTTGTGTCCATTTGAAAAATGTGTCCCCATTTCAGACACTTTAATGACTACTGGCAGCAAACCTGTAAAATCTCAAATGCTCTTTAAGGGGTTGTGAGTTCTCGAGATTTGATGAGGGATAGGGGGCCAACATAAGGGCCAAGTACCAGCACCCATTGCACATCATGTGCGCACAGCCCCCCGGCCCCCCCGATCACCGTAACCCCAATGCCGTCGGTACCCTAAAGCATCCGATCAGGTTCTCCGGCGAGGCTCTGACGATGGTGCCCCGACGAAGAAAACTGTGGCACGAGCACATGTCGGAGCCCACCATGTGCTGTCGCAACCCTCGATCCGATCTGATCTTAGACTGGGAATGAACTCCATCTGCTTAGACTGGGAATGAACTCCGTATGCCTAAGTCAACCCACGAAACGAGCGTGCGGGCACTCAGCTTGCCAGAGGGGCAGGATACGCAAGCTGAGGATTGGTCGGGTCCCCCTCTGCGTGCTACCGATCCTGCTACCACAACCCTCGATCCGATCTGATCTTAAACTAGGAATGAAGTCCGTATGCCTAAGCCAACTGACGAAATGAGCGGGCGGGCACTACGTCGGCCAGGGAGACGGGATCGATAGGGTGGTTTGTGTGTTTAGGCACATCTTCATATTTTCTGCATGCCAATGCCATTTTTATGGCTTGAAAATTCATACAATGGTCCCTTAACCTTCATGTGAAGTTTCATGGCAAGACAACTCGTTTTCTGTTTTTCATGATTTTTGAAACTTTTTATGGTTCGAGATTTTTTAAAATTTTTTCGGAAGGGGTTTTGGCCCCTAACTTCATAGACGTGATCCTTGTATTTTTATTGGCATGCACAAAAACATTCAGATAAAAACTCGAAGTGTATAAGATTTTGTGACCATTTGAAAAAAGCATCCCCATTTTAGACACTTTAATGGCTACTGGCAGCAAACCTATAAAATCTCAAATGCTCTTTAAGAGGGTGTGAGTTCTCGAGGTTTGATGAGGGATAGGGGGCCAATATAAGGGCCAAGTGCCAGCACCCATCGCACATCATGTGCGCACACCCCCCCGGCCCCCCCGATCGTCGGAACCCTAATGCCACCGATCAGGTTCTCCGGCGATGCTCCGACGATGGTGCCCTGGCGAAGAAAAATGCGGCACCAGCACATGCCCGAGCCCAACATGTTTGCCGCAACCCTCAGTCTGGTCCGATCTTAGACTGGGAATGAACTCCGTATGCCTAAGCCAACCGACGAAACGAGCGGACGGACGGGCGGGCACTACGCCGGCCAGAGAGACGGGATGCGCGAGCCGTGTATTGGTAGGGTGGTAGGTGGGTTTAGGCACATCTTTATATTTTTGCATGCCAATTCCATTTTTGTGGCTTGTAAATTCATACAATGGTCCCTTAAGCATTCACGTGAAGTTTTATGGCAAGACGACTAGTTTTCTATTTTTCATGATTTTCAAAACTTTTTACGGTTCAAGAATTTTTAAAAATTTTTTAGAAGGATTTTTCTCCCCAAACTTGGTAGACGTGATCCTTGTATTTTTTTTGACATGCACAAAAAAATTCAGCTAAAAACTCGAAGTGTACAAGATTTTGTGACCATTTGAAAAAAGTGTCCCCATGTCAGACACATTAATGGCTATTGGCAGCAAACCTGTAAAATCTAAAATGCTCTTTAAGGGGGTGTGAGTTCTCGAGGTTTGATGAGGGATAGGGGGCCAATATAAGGGCCAAGTACCAGCACCCATCGCACATCATGTGCGCACACCCCCCGGCCCCCCCGATCGTTGGAACCGCAATGCCGTCGGTCAAGTTCTCCGATGGTGCTCCGGAGATGGTGCCCCGACGAAGAAAAATGTGACACCAGCACATCCCCGAGCCCAGTATGTACTACCACAACCCTCGATCCAGTCTGATCTTAGACTGGGAATGAACTCCTATGCCTAAGTCAACCCACGAAACGAGCGTGCGGGCGCTCAATCGGCCAGAGGGGTGGGATGCGCAAGCCGAGGATCGACCGAGTCCCCCTCTACGTGCTACCGATCCTGCTGCTGCAACCCTCGGTCTGGTTCGATCTTAGACTCGGAATGAACTCCGTATGCCTAAGCCAACCGACGAACAAATGGACGGGCGGGCGGGCGGGCACTACGTCGGCCAGAGAGACGGGATGTGCAAGTCGTGGATCGATAGGGTGGTAAGTGGGTTTAGGCGCATCTTCATATTTGTGCATGCCAATGCCATTTTTATGGCTTGTAAATGCATACAATGGTCCTTTAAGCCTTCACGTGAAGTTTCATGGCAAGACGACTCGTTTTCTATTTTTCACGATTTTCAAAACTTTTTACGGTTCGAGATGTTTTAAAATTTTTTCGGAAGGATTTTTGGCCCCAAACTTGGTAGACGTGATCCTAGTATTTTTTTTGGAATGCACAAAACAATTCAGCTAAAAACTCGAAGTGTACAAGATTTTGTGACCATTTGAAAAAAGTGTCCCCATTTCAGACACTTTAATGGCTACTGGCAGCAAACCTGTAAAATCTCAAACGCTCTTTAAGGGGGTGTGAGTTCTCAAGGTTTGATGAGGGATAGGGGGACAATATAAGGGCCATGTAACAGCACCCATCGCACATCATGTGCGCACACCCCCCCGGCCACCCTGATCGCCAGAACCCAATGCCGCCGGTCAAGTTCTCCGATGATGCTCCGACGATGGTGCCCCAGGGAAGAAAAATGCGGCACCAGCACATGCTCAAGCCCAGCATGTGCTGTCGTAACCCTCGGTCTTGTCCGATCTTAGACTGGGAATGAACTTCGTATGCTTAGACTGGGAATGAACTCCGTATGCATAAGTCAACCCACGAAACGAGCGTGCGGGTGCTCAGCCGACTAGAGGGGCGGGATGCACAAGCCGGGGATCAGTCGGGTCCCCCTCTACGTGCTACCAATCCTGTTGCCGTAACCCTCAGTCCGGTTCAGTCTTAGACTGAGAATGAACTCCGTATGCCTAAGCAAACCGATGAAATGAGCGGGTGGGCGGGCGGGCACAGCGTCGGCCAGAGAGACGGGATGCGCAAGCCGTGGATCGATGGGGGGTAGGTGGGTTTAGGCACATCTTCATATTTCTGCATGCCAATGCCATTTTTATGGCTTGTAAATGCATACAATGGTCACTTAAGCCTTCACGGGAAGTTTCATGGCGAGACGACTCATTTTCTATTTTTCACGATTTTTGAAACTTTTTATGATTCGGGATTTTTTAAAATTTTTTCGGAAGGAGTTTTGGCCCCAAGCTTGGTAGACGTGATCCTTGTATTTTTGTTGGCATGCACAAAAAAGTCAGCTAAAAACTCGAAGTGTACAAGATTTTGTGACCATTTGAAAAAAGTGTCCCCATTTCGGACACTATAATGGCTACTGGCAGCAAACCTATAAAATCTCAAATGCTCTTTAAGGGGGTGTGAGTTCTCGAGCTTTGATGAGGGATAGGGGGACAATATAAGGGCCAAGTATGAGCACCCATCGTACATCATGTGCGCACACCCCCGGCCCCCCGATCACCGGAACCTTAATGCCGTCAGTCAGGTTCTCCGACGATGCTCCGGAGATGGTGCCTCTACGAAGAAAAATATGACACCAGCACATGCCCGAGCCCAGCATGTGCTGTCGCAACCCTCGGTCCGATTCGATCTTAGACTGGGAATGAACTTCGTATGCTTAGACTGGGAATGAACTCCGTATGCCTAAGTCAACTCATGAAAGGAGCGTGCGGGCGCTCAGCCGGCCAGAGGGGTGGGATGAGCAAGCCGGGGATCGATCGAGTGCCCTTCTACGTGCTACCGATCCTGCTGCCTCAACCCTCAGTTCGGTTTGATCTTAGACTGTGAATGAACTCCGTATGCCTAAGCCAACCGACAAAACGAACAGGCGGACGGGCGGGCACTATGTCGGCCAGAGAGACGGGATGCACAAGCTGTGGATCGACAGGGTGGTTGGTGGGTTTAGGCACATCTTCATATTTTTGTGTGCCAATGCCATTTTTATGGCATGTAAATTCATACAATGGTCCCTTAAGCCTTCACATGAAGTTTCATGGCAAGACGACTCATTTTCTATTTTTCATGATTTTTGAAACTTTTTATGGTTTGGGATTTTTTTAAATTTTTTTGGAATGAGTTTTGGCCCCAAACTTACTAGACGTGATCCTTGTATTTTTGTTGGCATGCACAAAAAAATTCAGCTAAAAACTCGAAGTGTACATGATTTTGTGACCATTTGAAAAAAGTGTCCCCATTCCAGACACTTTAATGGCTACTGGCAGCAAACCTGTAAAATCTCAAATGCTCTTGAAGGGGGTGTGAGTTCTCGAGGTTTGATGAGGATAGGGGGCCAATATAAGGGCCAAGTACTAGCACCCATCGCACATCTTGCGCGCATACCCCCCGGCCCCCTCGATCACCTGAACCCTAATGCCTCCGGTCAGGTTCTCCGACGATGCTCCAGTGATGGTGCCCCGACGAAGAAAAATGCGGCACCAGCACATGCCCGAGCCCAGCATGTGCTGCTGCAACCCTCTATCCGGTCCGATCTTAGACTGGGAATGAACTTCGTATGCCTAAACCAATTGACGAAATGAACGGGAGGGCGGGCGGGCAGGCACTACGCCGGGCAGAGAGACGAGATGCGTAAGCCATGGATCGATAGGGTGGTAGGTGAGTTTACACACATATTCATATTTCTGCATGCCAAAGCCATTTTTATTGCTTTTAAATTCATACAATGGTCCCTTAAGCCTTCACGTGAAGTTTTGTGGCAAGACGACTCGTTTTTTATTTTTCATGATTTTCAAAACTTTTTGCAATTTGGGATTTTTTAAAATTTTTTCGGAAGGAGTTTTGGCCCCAAACTTGGTAAACGTGATCATTGTATTTTTTTTGGCATGCACAAAACAATTCAGCTAAAAACTCGAAGTGTACATGATTTTGTGACCATTTGAAAAAAGTGTCCCCATTTCAAACACTTTAATGGCTACTGGCAGCAAACCTGTAAAATCTCAAATGCTCTTTAAGCGGGTGTGAGTTCTCGAGGTTTGATGAGGGATAGGGGGCCAATATAAGGGCCAAGTACCAGCACCCATCGTACATCATGTGCGCAGACCCCCCCGGCCCCCCCGATCACTGAAACCCCAATGCCGTCGGTCAGGTTCTCCGACGATACTCCGGTGATGGTGCCCCGGTGAAGAAAAATATGGCACCAGCACATGCCCGAGCCCAACATGTGCTATCGCAACCCTTGGTCCGGTCCAATCCTAGATTGAGAATGAACTCCGTATGCTTAAACTGGGAATGAACTTTATATGCCTAAGTCAACCGACAAAACAAGCGTGCAGGCACTCAGCAGGCCAGAGGGGCCGGATGCGCAAGTCGGGGATCGATTGGGTCCCCCTCTGCGTGTTACCGATCCTACTGCCACAACCTTCGATCCAATCCGATCTTAGACTGGGAATGAACTCCATATGCCTAAGCCAATAGATAAAACGAACGGGCGGGCGGGCGGGCTGGCACTATGCCGGCCAGAGAGGCGGGATGCGCAAGCCGTGGATCGATAGGGTGGTAGGTGGGTTTAGGCACATCTTCATATTTCTGTGTGCCAATGCCATTTTTATGGCTTGTAAATTCATACAATGGTCCCTTAAGCCTTCACGTGAAGTTTCATGCCAAGACGACTCATTTTCTATTTTTCATGATTTTTGAAACTTTTTGCAGTTCGGGATTTTTTAAAATTTTTTTTGAAAGAGTTTTGTCCCCAAACTTCATAGACGTGATCCTTGTATTTTTGTTGGCATGCACAAAAACATTCAGCTAAAAACTTGAAGTGTACAGGATCTGTTGACCATTTGAAAAAAGTGTCCCTATTTCAGATACTTTAATGGCTACTGGCAGCAAACCTTTAAAATCTCAAATGCTCTTTAAGGGGTGTGAGTTCTCGAGGTTTGATGAGGGATAGGGGGCCAATATAAGGGCCAAGTACCAACACTCATCACACATCATGTGCGCACACGCCCCCCGGGCCCCCCGATCGTCGGAACCCTAATGCCACCGGTCAGGTTCTCCGACGATGCTCCGACGATGGTGCCCCGACGAAGAAAAATACGACACCAGCAGATACTCTTGCCCAACATGTGCTGCCACAACTCTTGGTCCGGTCCGATCTTAGACTGGGAATGAACTCCATATGCCTAAGCCAACCGATGAAACGAACGGGCGGACGGACGGGCGAGCACTATGCCGGCCAGAGAGACGGGTTGCGCAAGCTATGTATCGATAGGGTGGTGGGTGGGTTTAGGCACATCTTCATATTTTTGTGTGCCAATGCCATTTTTATGGCTTGTAAATTCATACAATGGTCCCTTAAGTCTTCACGTGAAATGTCATGGCAAGACGACTCGTTTTCTATTTTTCACGATTTTTGAAACTTTTTGCGATTCGGGATTTTTTAAAATTTTTTTCGGAAGGAGTTTTGGCCCCAAACTTGGCAGACATGATCCTTGTATTTTTTTTGGCTTGCACAAAAATATTCAGCTAAAAACTCAAACTGTACAAGATTTTGTGACCATTTGAAAAAAGTGTCCCCATTTCAGATACTTTAATGGCTAATGGCAGCAAACCTGTAAAATCTCAAATGCTCTTTAAGGCGGTGTGAGTTCTCAAGGTTTGATGAGGGATAGGGGGCCAATATAAGGGCCAAGTACCAGCACCCATCGCACATCATGTGCGCACACCCCCTTGGCCCCCCCGATCGTCAAAACTCCAATGCCGCCGGTCAGGTTCTCCGGCGATGCTCCGACGATGCTGCCCTGGCGAAGAAAAATGTGGCACCAGCACATGCTTTAGCCCAGCATGTGCTGCAGCAACCCTCAATCCAATCCAATCTTAGATTGGGAATGAACTCCGTATGCCTAAGCCAACCGACAAAATGAACGAGTGGGCGGGCGGGCGGGCACTACGTCAACCAGAGAGACGGGTTGCGCAAGGCGTGGATCGATAGGGTGGTAGGTGGGTTTGGGCCCATCTCCATATTTCTATGTGCCAATGCCATTTTTATGGTTTGTAAATTCATACAATGGTCCCTTAAGCCTTCACGTGAAGTTTCATGGCAAGACGACTCGTTTTCTATTTTTCATGATTTTTGAAACTTTTTGCAGTTCGGGATTTTTTAAAATTTTTTCGGAAGGAGTTTTGGCCCCAAACCTGGTAGACATGATCCTTGCTTTTTTTTCGGCATGCACAAAAAAATTCAGCTAAAAACTCGAAGAGTACAAGATTTTATGGCCATTCGAAAAAAGTGTCCCTATTTCAGACACTTTAATGGCTACTGGCAGCAAACCTGTAAAATATCAAATGCTCTTTAAGGGGGTGTGAGTTCTTGAGGTTTGATGAGGGATGGGGGGGCCAATATAAGGGCCAAGTACCAGCACCCATCACACATCATGTACGCACACCCCCCTCGGCCCCCCCAATCGCCAGAACCCCAATGTCGTCGGTCAGGTTCTCCGACGATGGTGCCCCAGCGAAGAAAAATGTGGCACTAGCACATGCCTGAGCCCAGCATGTGCTGCCACAACCCTCAGTTTGGTCTGATCTTAGACTGGGAATGAATTCCGTATGCCTAAGCTAACCGATGAAACGAGCGGGCAGGCGGGTGGGTGGGCGGGCGGGCACTACGTCGACCAGAGAGACAGGATGCGCAAGCCGTGGATCAATAGGGTGGTAGGTGGGTTTAGGCACATCTTCATATTTTTGCATGCCAGTTGTCGTAATGTCTAGATCCGGGGATCTATCGCTAGACATTGACTTTCAGGGAGTCGCCACCAATCTTTTTTATCTAGGTGCGATTGGCCACCTAAAGAATCTGTCCTTCCAGGGAACACCTAAGTTTAAGGGTCCCTAGAAGAATAGGTTCAGGTCTGCTGACCAGAACAGGGTTCGGGAGTTCGGTTACGTGTAAGGAAGGTTATAGCACCCTCACAACGCCCATCAAAAGATGGTACCAGCTTGAATTTGTGTTATCCAAAAGCCTTAAAATTTTACCAAGTAGTTAGTTGTTTAAAAGTATTCTCAATTGACTCTAATACTTTTAGCAGAAAATTGAGAAAATTCCCTCACCTCAAGAGTATGCAAGAAAAACTACTGTTTCACTTACAGAGGCTCCGTCGTCGGATTATTTAAAGAAAGAGAAAAAAAAAAAAAAACAAAATCAAAATTAAGATAGAAAGGAATGAAAGAATGATTTTTTTTTTGTAGGGAAAATTGATACTTTCAACTTTTCCCCAAAAATATTTTTTTTGGAAATTTCGATTTTCAAGGAAAATTGATACTTTCAACTTTTCCTCAAAAACCCTTTTTTTGAAAATTTATTTCTAAGGAAAATTGATACTTTCAACTTTTCCCCAAAAATAGTTTTTGGAATTTTATTTCTAAGGAAAATTGATACTTTCAACTTTTCCCTAAAAATATTTTTTTTTGAAATTTATTTCTGAGGAAAATTGATACTTTCAACTTTTCCCCAAAAATATTTTTTGGAAATTTATTTCTAAGGAAAATTGATACTTTCAACTTTTCCCTAAAAATATATTTTTTTTGGAATTTTTTTATTTTTATTTAAAGAAAATAAAATAATAAAAAATAAATAAAAAGAATATTACGTAAACCTAATCTAATAAATAAAAAATGAAATAAACAAATAAACAAAGGAAAAAAAAAAAAAAAAAAAAACCTGGAGCGGCTCGGATCGCGGCTCGGCTCGGCTCGGCTCAAGGCAGGAAAACGGCTCGGGGGGAGCGCCTTGGCGGCTTGGCTCGGCTCGGCTCGGCTCGGAGGGGGCTGGCACGCGCGGGTCAGAAAGCGGGTCGACGCCCGGGTCGGGTCGGGTTGCGGCAAAACGCGCAGATCCTCTGGGTTACTTAAGGCCAAAACGACGTCGTTTTGGGAGGGTATAAAAGGCACCTTCCTCCGTTTTTTGGCAGAACGCTCCTCCCCCTCTCTCTCTCTTCTTCCTTTTTCTCTCCCTTCTCTCTAGAAACCGAAGAACACCGGTGCCGGATTCTGGAAATTTTCGCCGGAATCTGGAAATTTCACCGGAAGTTGGCCGAAAAGTCACCGGTTTCTGGGATTCTTCGCCGGAAACTGGGCAGGTCGCCGGAAACTTCAATGTTGGCCGGAATTTTCACCGGAAAATTCAAACTTCGCCGGAATTTTCGTCGGAATCTGGAAATTTCCCAGAAATTTCCAGAAAAAATTTTCGCCAAAAATTTCTAAAAAATTTTTCTCACTCCCAGAACACTCCTAAACTTTTTCTAACTTCCTATACGCCTCCTTTTCTCTCAAATCAGTAGCTTTGCTTACTGTTTTCTGTGTGTCTTGCATTCTGTTCCAGAGTCCCTTTTATAGGGATTGATCAGGAGTTCCTGATCAATCCCAATTCCTCCTTGGACGGGAATTCAATCTTTGAATCCCACTGGACTCTTCTGATTGAATTCCCATTTCCAATGGGATTCTTCAGCCTTCAATCTCAGCCCTCCAAAATTAAAATCAAAATAAATAAAAAATACTAGATAATTAGAAAAGATAAATCAAAAGATATTACAAAAAAAATATCTGATAATCAGGAAAAATCAGAACAGATAAAAAAAATAATAATAAATATATAACTATATATCTAATCTAATAAAAAAAAAAATAAATAAATAAGTATATACATAATAATAAAATACATAAAATACATAAAATACAAAATAATACAGGACAAATTGAATTGGGCCCTACCCATTTGGGCCAGGCCCAATTGATCTGGGCCGGACCCAATTGGGTGTCTACAGCTGCCCCTCTTTGCACATTTTTTGTGAAACAAAAATTGCGCAAAGACGTAGACACCCAATCAAGACTCAACTCAACATTTTTTGGTTTTTTTTTTGTTTTTTTTTTTGTTTTTTGGTTTTTTTTTGTTTTTTTTGTTTTTTTTTTTTACCAAAGCTCCTCTAAACAGAGGCACCACGACTTTTGAAAAGTAAATTGCTCCTCTAAACAGAGGTATCACGACTTTGGAAAGTAAATTGCTCCTCTAAACAGAGGCACCACGACTTTGGAAAAATAAATTGCTCCTCTAAACAGAGGCACCACGACTTTGGAAAAATAAATTGCTCCTCTAAACAGAGGCAACGGAACTTTGAAAAATAAATTGCTCCTCTAAACAGAGGCAACGGAACTTTGAAAAAATAAATTGCTCCTCTAAACAGAGGCACCACGACTTTGGAAAAATAAATTGCTCCTCTCAACAGAGGTACCACGACTTTGAAAAAATAAATTGCTCCTCTAAACAGAGGCACCACGACTTTTGGAAAAATAAATTGCTCCTCTAAACAGAGGCAACGAACTTGGAAAGTAAATACTCCTAGACGATCATGTCCGAAGGAGTTGAAAGTTGTGTTTGAAGGGATTTCAAGAGATTATGCCCAAAGGTCTTATAAATCAACCCCGATACCAAGAGACATCCTATTTCAAGGATTAGGAACTTACCTGACAAGTTTCTTCTCAAACTTGCAAAGTCTTTTCATATCTGTCTTTTTCATGTGGGATGTTGGAACACCCCTGCTTCTTGAATTTGTACACTATACTTTCCTGAAAGTAGTGTATGCTATGCAAATGCATATGAATTTCAATGCATGCCATGCAAATGTTGGCCAATTAATTCCTGTTCAATGTATGGTACTCAAGTTTCTCAAGCTCTTTTTTTTTTCTTGGGTGTCAAGCCCTTTGATTCCTCAAGGATCCAATTGCACTGCTCTTCTAAGATCGAACCAGTGTGACTCTTAATGATTTCTTCCATTCATATTCTTCCTGTAACAAAAAATCTCTTCCCAAATTCAATGTCCTAATCAGGAGCTGAACATCTCGATTCTACCTTTATCACTCTCGATTTATTCAATGTAATGTAAAAATCTTTTTATGTTGTTATTCATTCATCAATCATTATTTTCAACTCAGAAAGGGAGAATGCATTTACACATTCCTTCCATGATGGGGTATTAAGAAGAAAGGGATATGAATGGTAGGGAAACAGTCATCTGAAAAAGGAGCAAAGAATAAAATGTTTCTTTATTAGCAAATGTCGGTAAACTTTGGCCAAGAAAGAATTACAAGGATAGGTATGGGGACAAAGCCCAAAATGAACAATAAGATAATCATGATAACATATCTCAAAGTTTTTTCTGAAAACTCAACCTTCTGATGTATTTAACAACTTGAAACTCTTCTGAATTTGCTAACCTTCATATCAGCAGACTTTCAGATTCGATGCTGTATTCTCCTTATCTAAGCCGCCTTTTCAGGTTTTCAACTTAGACAAACCCCCTATGACTCAAACCGCCCTTTTGGGGTTTTCGCCTTGAGTTCTCCTTGTTCACTTTTTCTTTTTTTTCCATTTTTTCTTTTTTCATTTTTTCATTTTTTCATTTTTCATTTTTCCATTTTTTCATTTTTTTTTTATTTTTTCATTTTTCATTTTTCCATTTTTTCATTTTTTTTCAAGCATAGTATTTCTTCACAGCATCAGAATTTACAGGATGGGGTAAATCATTTCCATCCATTTCAGTCAATATCAACGCTCCACCCGAAAAGGCCCGTTTCACCACATACGGCCCTTCCCAATTCGGAGTCCATTTTCCTCTACTATCGTGCTGGATTGGGAGAATTCTTTTCAAAACCAACTCTCCTTCTCGAAAGCAACGAGGTCGAGTTTTCTTATCATGAGCCCTCATCATTCTTCTTTGGTATAGCTGACCATGGCACAGTGCAGTCAATCTCTTTTCTTCTATGAAATTTAACTGCTCATAACGTTCTCGAATCCATTCAGCCTCTTCTAACTTAACTTCTTTTAAGACTCTCAAAGAGGGGATCTCTACTTCCACTGGTAGTACAGCCTCCATCCCATAAACCAACGAAAATGGGGTTGCCCCAGTAGAGGTACGAACTGACGTTCGATATGCATGCAATGCGAATGGCAACTTCTCATGCCAATCTTTGTAAGTCTCGGTCATTTTTTCCAAAATCCTCTTTATGTTCTTATTGGCTGCCTCAACTGCCCCATTCATTTTTGGACGGTATGGTGCCGAGTTATGATGCTTGATCTTATACTGAGCACATATTTCTTGCATCATTTTGTTATTCAGATTCTTGGCATTGTCTGAAATGATTTTTTTCGGAAGTCCATATCTACAGATGATCTCTTTTTTTATGAACTTGCAAATCACAGAGTGTGTCACATTTGCATATGAAGCTGCTTCTACCCATTTTGTGAAGTAATCTATCATCACAAAAATGAATCTGTGCCTGTTAGAAGCCTTTGGGGTGATTGGACCAATGACATCCATGCCCCACATTGAAAATGGCCATGGTGGTGCCATAACATGTAAAGCAGACGGCGGAGCATGAATCTTATCAGCATATATCTGGCATTTATGGCATTTACGAGCATAGTCAATGCAATCATTCTCCATCGTCAACCAGTAATATCCCGCTCTCATAATCTGTCTTGCCATCATATGTCCACTAGTATGTGCCCCACATATTCCATCATGTACCTCTTCAATGATTTTTTTCGCTTCAGTCTCATTTACACACCTCAATAGTACTTGATCCTTGCTTCTTTTGTAAAGGATATCCCTGTCTAGGAAAAAGCTCATAGCCAATCTTCGGATGACCCTTTTATCATTTTCTGTTGCATGAACTGGATATTGCTGATCCTTGACATACTGTAAGATGTCATAATACCAGGGTTTTCCATCTTCTTGCCCCTCTACATTAGAACAATACACTGGTATATCCTTAACATCTAACTTTATGGGCTGAATGTCAATGTCCTCATTAATTTGAATCATTGCAGCCAGAGTAGCCAATGCATCAGCAATCACATTTTCTTCTCGAGGTAAGTGATCGAACTGGACATCTTCAAATTGTTTCATCAACTCTAGAATATACTTATGATATGGAATGAGTTTTGAGTCTCTCGTCTCCCATTCTCCTTTCAACTGGTATATAACTAGAGCTGAGTCTCCAAACACTTTCAGTGCTTTCACTCTTCTTTCTATAGCAGCTTGCAGACCCATAACACATGCTTCATACTCAGCGATGTTATTTGTGCAATTAAAATTTAATCTCGCTGTTACAGGGTAGTACTGTTCTTCTGGAGAAATCAAAATTGCCCCAATTCCATGCCCCAAGGCATTGACAGCTCCATCAAAATACATTCTCCAACATTTTTCTCCATGCTCCATTTCTTCCAGTTGAGAAATAGCCATCAAGTCTTCATCAGGAAATTCTAGCTTCATCGGCTCATACTCTTCAGTAGCACGATCTGCAAGAAATTCTGCTATAGCACCCCCTTTTATTGCTTTTTGGCTCACGTATATAATGTCGTATTCCGAGAGCATTACTTGCCATCTAGCGATTCTCCCAGACAAAGAAGGCTTCTCGAAGATGTACTTAATGGGATCCAATTTCGCTATGAGCCATGTAGTGTGATAGAGCATGTACTGTCTAAGTCTTTTGGTAGTCCACGCTAATGCACAACACATTTTCTCCAATGAAGAATACTTGGATTCGTATTCAGTGAACTTTTTACTCAGATAATAAATAGCTCTCTCCTTTCGACTAGCCTCATCTTGCTGCCCCAGCACACATCCCATTGAATTTTCACATACAGTTAGGTACAAAATTAAAGGTTTTCCTGAAACAGGTGGCACCAATACTGGAGGGTTTGATAAATATTGCTTGATTTTATCGAACGCCTTTTGACATTCTTCATTCCACTTTCCAGGATTATCTTTACGGAGAAGCTTAAAGATGGGATCACATTTGTAGGTAAGCTGAGAGATGAACCGAGAAATGTAGTTCAATCTACCCAAAAAACCTCGAACTTCTTTTAGTGTGCTAGGAGGTGACAAATTTTGGATGGCTCGTATCTTGTCGGGATCGACTTCAATTCCTCTTTCATTGACTACGAAGCCTAGCAACTTCCCTGACTTTACCCCAAAGGTGCACTTGGTTGGGTTTAATTTTAGCTGAAATTTTCTCAACCTCTCAAATAACTTTCTGAGGCTGGTGACATGATCTCCATCCCCACAAGACTTTGCAATCATATCATCTACATACACTTCGATCTCTTTGTGCATCATGTCATGGAAGAGTGTTACCATGGCCCTTTGATATGTTGCCCCAGCATTCTTTAACCTAAAAGGCATGACTTTGTAGCAGAAAGTTCCCCACATGGTCACAAAAGTAGTCTTTTCCATATCATCTGCAGCCATCTTTATCTGATTATACCCCGAGAAACCATCCATAAAGGAGAAAATCGAATGCTTAGCCGTGTTATCTACTAGTGTGTCAATATGAGGCAAAGGAAAGTTATCCTTTGGGCTAGCCTTATTCAAGTCCCGATAGTCCACACACATTCGTACTTTTCCATCTTTTTTAGGAACTGGAACTATATTGGCTACCCATTCTGGGTACTTAGCCACTTGTAGAAAACCTGCATCAAATTGTTTCTTCACCTCCTCTTTAATCTTTAGTAGCATTTCGGGCGTCATTCGTCTCAGTTTCTGTTGAACTGGCTTACATTCTGGCCTTAGAGGCAATCTGTGCTCCACTATCTCTGTGCTCAGCCCTGGCATATCCTAATAAGACCAAGCGAATATATCTACAAATTCTCGGAGTAGGTCTGTCAGTCGTTGCCTATCTTCAGATGAAAGTGAAGTGCCCATTCTGACCTCTTTCTTATTTTTTACATCTCCCAGATTCACTAAGTCTACTAACTCTTGATGGGGCTCAATCGGCTTATTTTCTTGTTCAATCATCCTCATTAGGTCCGAAGGCATAACATATTCTTCAGAATTCTCTTCATTATCAAATTCATCAGTGTTAATTGAATTCTCAAAGCTAACCTCTTGATTGTTATCATGATTATCCTTATGTTCATTTAAAGACCTACAATTGAATGAAATGGGATATGTTGGCAAGATGTGCTTGGGAAGATGGAAATAATGAAAACACAAGAAGAAATGAATGAAAATGCATACTTCCTAACTTTATTAAAAATAATAAATGATGAATGGCCCGAACAAAAAGATCACCCCAATGCCTTGGGCAATAGCTATTGGGATGCTACAATTACATTGCATCTAAATCAAAAGTCGAAGGCATCTCGATAACACTCCAATTGTTCAGCTCATAATCTGGTGGACAGAGACGAACCCACACTTCTTGATTTACCCTCACCTCATCTTCAACAGCATTAATGGCTAACTGGGCAAAATCATCTTCCACACTTTTTCTAGCATCTGGGTTCAGGAATCCTCCAGGTCTGAAGGTTTTATACAAGTGTGGGATGAACATTAGTTTTGGTGTCTTTCTTGATGGCCTCCTTTTGACTTCCCACTCTGCCATTTCATAGCCTAAGCCTGCCCTATCGCTATTGTCTGCTATTGTTGGAGGTTCTTTAATTCCCTGTAAATTTTTGCCTAGCCCTAGTCTTGGACACCAGCCTTTATTGATGACTTGGCTCACCACTATATTTGAAAAAGGCTGATTTTGGAATCCTTCACCTACAGTATTGACCAATTCAAAAGATCGATAGGAGCATTCCAATGCTTCTTCAGCAGCCTCTACATATGGAGTGTTCAATGGTTGAGTCACCAGCATGTCTTCCTCCCCAACTACTACTACCAATTGACCTTCTACATTGAACTTGATCTTTTGATGTAAAGTAGAGGGCACAGCTCCTGCCATGTGAATCCATGGTCTTCCTAATAAACAGTTGTAGGAAGGAGAGATGTCCATCACTTGAAATTTTACATTGAAGGTGCATGGCCCAATTTGTAAGGGCATCTCAATATCTCCCAAGACTTCTTTTCTGGTCCCATCAAAGGCTCTCACAATCATCTGACTATCTCGCATATGAGAATAGTCGATGGGTAGCCTTGCCAAAGTTGACATAGGCATGACATTGATGGCTGAACCATTATCGATAAGGACTTTAGCTATGATATGGCTCTGGCACTTTACTGTGATATGCAAGGCCTTAGCATTTCTCTTTCCCTCCAAAGAAATCTCATCATCACTGAATGAAATGTGATTTGGCATGACTAAGTTTCCAGCCAAGTGATTCACATATTCAACAGACACGTTATGTGCCACGTATGCCTGATTCAACACTTTCAGCAAGGCATTCCGATGTGGCTCTGAGTTCAGCAACAGTGATAACAATGAGATTCGAGCTGGCATTTTATTCAACTGTTCCACAACTGAATATTCGCTATGTTTTACCAGCTTCAAGAATTCACAAACCTCCCTTTCTGATACTGGCTTTGGCTGATCTTCTTCAGGCTCTATCTCTGGATTATTTCGTCTTTCTCCTTCTTTAGCCTTCTCCCTTCTAGCCTTCTCTAGCATTTCTGGGGTGTAACATCTCCCACTTCGAGTAATGCCTCCTACACCAGTAATATTGGAAGCATCAGCTTTGGAGACCTCTTCTTTTTGCCCCTGCACTACAGTGTCACATCCATATCTCCAGGGCACAGCTTTATCATCTTTGTATGGAAAAGGAGTCGGGACTTTAAAAGTTACCGGCCTAGGGAGGAGCTTGTCTATGACTGATTTTGGTTTGTTTCCACACCGAATTGTCACTGGTTTGGGAAACAGCTTTTCAGGCCTATCAGTCATGCACACCTCAGCATTCTTCAAGCTTTCTTTTTCTTCGTAGACCTCCATCTGATGTGAATTCAAAAGTTTTTGCACCTCTCGGTGAAACTGTTTACAGGTCTCAATGGAGTGGCCTCTTGCCCCACTATGATACTTACAACTAGTACCAGCTATATATGCTCCATGATAGCTGTGTGGACTTACCAGTTGTATCATGTCTGCTTTTCGTAAGACATCAAACAATTGATCGGGAGGTGTCTTAATATCTACCACCTCTTTCTTCACTTGGCGCTCATGCTCTTCACCTATAGCATTCACATTATGATTTGGCAAAGGATTGCCACTAACATTTGGTGCAGTCATCCCTCCAGTATCAAAGCAGATCATCCCATCCTTAATCAACCGTTGCACTTTATATTTCAGGGTAGTGTAATTTTCGGTGGAGTGACCAGCAATCCCATAATGGTAGTCACAGTGGGCAGTGGGATCATACCACTTAGGGTAAGGTGGCTTGAGGGGTTCCAATTTACTTGGAGCAATCAAATGATTGTTGTAGAGCTCCTTGTATAATTCCGTATAGGTCATGGGAATAGGGTCAAAAATAGGTCTTTCGCGAGTGGTTCGTTGCTCCCGCGAGCCACCAGCAGGGTTAGTTGGGCGAATTTGTGGTTTTGGGGTAGGTTGAATGTTAGAACTGTACATGGTGTTTTGGGGTCTATGAGAGGTTTGATAGGTTTGGGGGTATGGTGGTTGGTATGGGTGAAAAGAAGTGTTATTTATAGTGGGGTGATAGGGCAGATATTCTGGTGGGGGGTAGGGCGAATAACCCCTAAGTTGCTGTCTATCAAAGCTCACAGCCTGAGCTTCAGTTTCTTTTTTCTTTGGGATTCTTTTGCTAGATGCTTCATTCCCTTCTAGCTTGCCATTCTTGATGGCACTCTCAATGATTTCTCCCGAAATTACCATATCGACAAAATTCTTTGTTGCATTCCCTATCATCTTTTCATAATAGGGAGGTTTTAAAGTGCTAACAAATAGCATTGTAGTTTCTTTCTCGGTCAGAGGAGGTTGTACCTGAGAAGCAATATCTTTCCACCTCTGGGCATACTCTTTAAAAGATTCGTTTGCCTTTTTCTCCAGATTCTGCAAAGACAAACGATCTGGGGCCAAATCGATGATATGTCGGTATTGACTGATAAAGTCATGTGCCATATCGCTCCACGAGCGAATGCGAGTCCTGTCCAGCTGAACATACCATCTGGCCGCAGAGCCAGTAAGACTGTCTTGGAAAACATGCATCAAGAGTTTCTCATCCTGTGCATGAGCTGCCATCTTCCTGCAATACATGGTGATGTGGGTTTTGGGGCACTTTGTACCATCATATTTTTCAAATTTTGGTACCTTGAACTTATGGGGGATAACCACATCAGGAACTAAGCAGAGCCCAGCAGCATCTACTGACCCATAGAAGCTAAATCCTTCCACAGCCCTTAGCCTTTGCTCTAGCATGCTAATCTTGGAACTTTCTTCAGCCTCTACTCTCATCTTTTCCTTCTCCTTCTCTTTTAAATCATCTAGATCAGGAATTGGTTCTACTGCCTTTTCAGTGAAGACAGGATTTATATAGCTATTATACTGCCCGGGGTTGAAAGTCGATGGCATTCCAGGATATGTTGGATATGCGAAGTGTTGTGGTGGGACCTCTTGAGCAGACTGAGCTTGAGGTGGGCCAAAACCTGGAGGGTACAGGGGGTCAGCTATTTCTTGTAATGGGGGAATTTGCTGGCTTGTACTTCTTTCAACTCCTTTTCCTTTGTTCATGTTATTAAGAGCCTCCAGAATCTTGCTTAGCTCACCCTCAATCTTCTCTTGGGCTTTCTCTATCTTTTCAAATCTTTGGGAATTTTCCTGCTCCACTTGCCTTACTCTGAATCTGGTGTTGAATCGATGAGTAGGATTTTCGCTAGACGGAGCTATCCTGGAACCTTGAGTACCATATCTTAGAATCAGTAAATTGGCATGATCATCACATGGTTATTTTGTAAGTGTAATGAATGAGAATGTAATGAATGAGAAATGCATGTATGCAAAGAACATTTGCCTCAAAATGGTATTCAACTAAAAAATTTCATTTATTCCAAAAAACTTTGGTCTACATTGAGTTTATCATCCTAGCATTATAGCCATAAAATTGTTTGATCTGTTCATACTGGGCCTTGGCCTCTTCTATGAAGTTCAAGAGACGCTGTCCATGTTCTCCTACTGGGGCCACCACTTGTCTTAATGCCTCTGCCTCTTCCACCATCTCTCTTGCCTTACGCACCCCTTTATGAATTTGGGCTGTTAAGTGTTCAATGTATTTCTGCCTCCCTAGGTTCTCTCTTTTACCACACCAGACTTGGTATGATAATTCTCTATGTTCTCTAACCAATGCAGCAATGTGGTCTCCTTGTTCATCCAACCTTTGACTTAGCCCGCTCAAATAACTGTTTAGCATGCTAATTTCTGCCTGTGCTTCAGTACTTTCTTCTTCTAATTCGGCATACTCTTGCTTCAGTCTTGTGTTTTCCTCAGTCAGCTCGACAATGGTTATCCCTTTGGCCCTTTCTCTCACACATAGCCTCTTATGCTCCTGGTGTAACCTTGCTAGATCTTCAGTAGCTGCATCACGTTCTCTAGCAATCTTATGAACTTTAACTTCATAATTTTCAGCTCTACCTTTCCACTGGGCTTTTTCTTCTTGAAGTTCTTGAATCTCTTTCTTTAACTTGATCTTTTCAAATTCAAACTCTTTTGTTGCCAGCTCTAACTCTGATGGTATCTCTTCAAGCTTTTCTTCTGTCGGTGGTTGAGAGACTTCATAAGTGAATACCATTTCCTGTCTTCTCTTTGTTCTCCAAACCAAGTAACCTGGAGTGACTTTTTCAGTGAATGGTCCAGGACTCACTCTTTGGGGATTTTTCCATGCTTTGATCATCCCATTCATCCTTTGAAATGCTTTAGGCTCACTATAAGAGAAATCTAACTGATGAAGCCCATAAGTCATAGGAATAAACTGTTCTCCCCCCAATTATCTCCTCACTAAGAGCGGTGCATAATTCGTCACTCCCCATAAACCTAGAAGTGGAACCACTGTATTATCTCCACATTGGTATAACATAGGCTCTCGATTCATCCATGGGGCTAACCATCTCACCTTGGCACCTTCCAACTTTTGCAAGAAAGTTATCCATTCTTGTTTAGACTTCTGCTTTGACCACCCACTTTCACAGAACTCTTTGATCGGAAAGCGATTACGGACATAAATCTTCGAGAAAGCCCCATTTCCTTGTTCAAAATGGCTTTTCATCCATACGTACAATAGCTGTATGCATCCTATGAAGCGCCCTCCATTCTGACAACAATAACTCAAAGATCTGATAGTCTCTGCTAATATTACCGTTGAAGGATTACAGCCATTGATCACACTCTCAAAGAAATCAACCACTGCTATCTCAATATGTCCCAAAACCTTTGGAAAGATTACCAGTCCGTATATAGCCAAGGCAAATATGTCTAACCCTCGTTCTTCATTGATGTGTTGCATCAGAAACTCATGAAAGAACTTCCAAGGTAAGCAAACCTGTTCTTGTTTCTTCTTTGTATGAGAATCCACAACTTCCTTGTCTATCCCCATGAGTTGAGCCAGACTTTTACGAAATCCTGACTTATGTTTTTTGACATATATCTTGTCAGGAGTCTTTAGATGCAAACCCAATAAGACCGAATATTCTTCTATGGTGGGAGTCATATCAGCTTCGTTAAAGATAAAACACCTGTATGCAGGATCCCAGAATTGTGTTGCAGCTCTAATTAGTTGATCATCAACAGCCACTGCTAGAAGGTGTGCTGTATGCCCATGCTTCTGACAAAACTACCCTTGTCTTGACAGACTCATCTTTTTCCAGATGTCAACCAAATCTTCTAAATTGTTCTGTTTGAGGAGGACAGATGTTTTTTGAGACAGAGTAGACTCATACCCATTTGGCAAGCAATCTCCCATCTTCAATTGAGTCTTTTCTGATAGGGCTCTTACTTCATTAGGTGTCCCACAGGGTGCTAATACTGATGAAGAGCAAACTAGGCGTTCATTGGTGTCCATGAAAAAAATTTGTTGAAGATCGTTTTTCAAGCAAATGTTCTTTTATGCAACCTTATGATATGCGTATGAACCAATGCAAAAGAAATAAGAAAAAGGTTAGTATACCCAGAAAAAGAACAAATAACTAAGTAATTTTACACATCACACATCACACAAAGTAAAAGGGATGAATCCTATGCTTTTGGTCAATTCTAAAAAGGGAGAGTGATAGCTCTATCTATAGGTTAGGCATTCTTAAGGTTCACTATATGTGGTTTTAGGGTCAAAGTCTAAAGGTCCTCAAATTGTTCCTTACATCCTTGTCCATCACAGACTAGTAAGGCACCCTAATCCTCACCCATTACAGGCTACAAGCGGAAAAGGTTCAATTTGAGTGGGAGTATTTTGCTAGCCACTGCGGAGGCATTAGACCTCACGAAAGCAATAGGTACTTTACTCCCTCCTAGAGGGACGAAGCTCGGGTATAGAGCTCATGTTATGCACATGCACATGAATGACATAATTAACAAGATAAATAAACAGGAATGAATAATAACACATATATACAAAAATGGTTCAATTTTATCAGGCTTTTGGATAACACAAATTATTTGCTGGCCTGACTCTCAAAGTCCCCAGTGGAGTCGCCAAGCTATCGTAACGTCTAGATCCGGGGATCTATCGCTAGACATTGACTTTCAGGGAGTCGCCACCAATCTTTTTTATCTAGGTGCGATTGGCCACCTAAAGAATCTGTCCTTCCAGGGAACACCTAAGTTTAAGGGTCCCTAGAAGAATAGGTTCAGGTCTGCTGACCAGAACAGGGTTCGAGAGTTCGGTTACGTGTAAGGAAGGTTATAGCACCCTCACAACGCCCATCAAAAGATGGTACCAGCTTGAATTTGTGTTATCCAAAAGCCTTAAAATTTTACCAAGTAGTTAGTTGTTGAAAATTATTCTCAATTGACTCTAATACTTTTAGCAGAAAATTGAGAAAATTCCCTCACCTCAAGAGTATGCAAGAAAAACTACTGTTTCACTTACAGAGGCTCCGTCGTCGGATTATTTAAAGAAAGAGAAAAAAAAAAAAAAACAAAATCAAAATTAAGATAGAAAGGAATGAAAGAATGATTTTTTTTTTGTAGGGAAAATTGATACTTTCAACTTTTCCCTAAAAATATTTTTTGAAAATTTCGATTTTCAAGGAAAATTGATACTTTCAACTTTTCCTCAAAAACCCCCTTTTTTTGAAAATTTATTTCTAAGGAAAATTGATACTTTCAACTTTTCCCCAAAAATATTTTTTTTGGAAATTTCGATTTTCAAGGAAAATTGATACTTTCAACTTTTCCTCAAAAACCCTTTTTTTGAAAATTTATTTCTAAGGAAAATTGATACTTTCAACTTTTCCCCAAAAATAGTTTTTGGAATTTTATTTCTAAGGAAAATTGATACTTTCAACTTTTCCCTAAAAATATTTTTTTTTGAAATTTATTTCTGAGGAAAATTTATACTTTCAACTTTTCTCCAAAAATATTTTTTGGAAATTTATTTCTAAGGAAAATTGATACTTTCAACTTTTCCCTAAAAATATATTTTTTTTGGAATTTTTTTATTTTTATTTAAAGAAAATAAAATAATAAAAAATAAATAAAAAGAATATTACATAAACCTAATCTAATAAATAAAAAATGAAATAAACAAAGGAAAAAAAAAAAAAAAAAAAAAAAAACCTGGAGCGGCTCGGATCGCGGCTCGGCTCGGCTCGGCTCAAGGCAGGAAAACGGCTCGGGGGGGAGCGGCTTGGCGGCTTGGCTCGGCTCGGCTCGGCTCGGAGGGGGCTGGCACGCGCGGGTCAAAAAGCGGGTCGACGCCCGGGTCGGGTCGGGTTGCGGCAAAACGCGCAGATCCTCTGGGTTACTTAAGGCCAAAACGACATCGTTTTGGGAGGGTATAAAAGGCACCTTCCTCCGTTTTTCGGTAGAACGCTCCTCTCCCTCTCTCTCTCTTCTTCCTTTTTCTCTCCCTTCTCTCTAGAAACCGAAGAACACCGGTGCCGGATTCTGGAAATTTTCGTCGGAATCTGGAAATTTCACCGGAAGTTGGCCGGAAAGTCGCCGGTTTCTGGGATTCTTCGCTGGAAACTGGGCAAGTCGTCGGAAACTTCAATGTTGGCCGGAATTTTCACCGAAAAATTCAAACTTCGCCGGAATTTTCTCCGGAATCTGGAAATTTCCCAGAAATTTCCAGAAAAAATTTTCGCCAAAAATTTCTAAAAAATTTTTCTCACTCCCAGAACACTCCTAAACTTTTTCTAACTTCCTATACGCCTCATTTTCTCTCAAATCAGTAGCTTTGCTTACTGTTTTCTGTGTGTCTTGCATTCTGTTCCAGAGTCCCTTTTATAGGGATTGATCATGAGTTCCTGATCAATCCCAATTCCTCCTTGGACGGGAATTCAATCTTTGAATCCCACTGGACTCTTCTGATTGAATTCCCATTTCCAATGGGATTCTTCAGCCTTCAATCTCAGCCCTCCAAAATTAAAATCAAAATAAATAAAAAATACTAGATAATTAGAAAAGATAAATCAAAAGATATTACAAAAAAAATATCTGATAATCAGGAAAAATCAGAACAGATAAAAAAAAAAATAATAAATATATAACTATATACATATAAATCTAATCTAATAAAAAATAAATAAATAAATAAGTATATACATAATAATAAAATACATAAAATACATAAAATACAAAAAATACAAAATAATACAGGACAAATTGAATTGGGCCCTACCCATTTGGGCCAGGCCCAATTGATCTGGGCCGGACCCAATTGGGTGTCTACACCAGTGCCATTTTTATGGCTTGTAAGTTCCTACAATGGTCGCTTAAGCCTTCACCTGAAGTTTCATGGCAAGACGACTCGTTTTCTAATTTTCATGATTTTTAAAACTTTTTGTAGTTCGGGATTTTTTAAAATTTTTTCGAAAAGATTTTTGGCCCCAAACTTGGTAGACATGATCCTTGTATTTTTTTTGGCATGCACAAAAAAATTCAGCTAAAAACTCGAAGTGTACAAGATTTTGTGACCATTTGAAAAAAGTGTCCCCATTTCAGACACTTTAATGGCTACCGGCAGCAAACCTATAAAATCTCAAATGCTCTTTAAGGGGGTGTGAGTTCTCGAGGTTTGATGAGGAATAGGGGGCCAATATAAGAGCCAAGTACCAGCACCCATCATACATCATGTGTGCACACCCCCCCAGCCCCCTCGATCGTCGAAACGCCAATGCCATTGGTCAAGTTCTCCGGTGATGCTCCGACGATGGTGCCTCGATGAAGAAAAATGAGGTAGCAGCGCATGCCCGAGCCCAGCATGTGCTGTCAAAACCCTCGGTCCGGTCCGATCTTAGACTGGAATGAACTCCGTATGCCTAAGCCAACCGACGAAACGAACGGGCAGGCAGGCGGGCGGGCACTACGCCTGTTGGAGAGACGGGATGTGCAAGCCGTGGATCGATAGGGTGGTAGGTGGGTTTAGGCACATCTTCATATTTCTGTGTGCCAATGCCATTTTTATGGCTTTTAAATTCATACAATGGTCCCTTAAGCCTTCACGTGAAGTTTCATGGCAAGACGACTTGTTTTCTATTTTTCATGATTTTCCAAACTTTTTACGGTTCGAGATTTTTTAAAATGTTTTCGGAAGGATTTCTGGCCCCAAACTTGGTAGACGTGGTCCTTGTATTTTTGTTGGCAAGCACAAAAAAATTCATCTAAAAACTCGAAGTGTACAAGATTTTGTGACCATTTGAAAAAAGTGTCCCCATTTCAGACACTTTAATGGCTACTGGTAGCAAACCTGTATAATCTCAAATGCTCTTTAAGGGGGTATGAGTTCTCAAGGTTTGATGAGAGATAGGGGGCTAATATAAGGGCCAAGTACCAGCACCCATCGCACATCATGTGCGCACACCCCCCGGCCACCCCGATCGTCGGAACCCCAATGCCGCCTGTCAGGTTCTCCGGCGATGCTTCGACGATGGTGCCCCGACAAAGAAAAATTCGACACCAGTACATGCTCGAGCCCAGCATGTACGGCCGCAACCCTCGGTCTGGTTCGATCTTAGACTGGGAATGAACTTCGTATGCTTAGACTGGGAATGAACTCTGTGTGCCTAAGTCAACCCATGAAACGAGTGTACGGGCGCTCAGCCGGCCAGAGGAGCGGGATGCTCAACCCGGGGATCGATCGGGTCCCCCTCTGTGTGCTGCCGATCCTCCTACAGCAACCCTCGGTCCGATCCAATCTTAGACTGTCGCAATCCCATTGCACATCATGTGCACACACCCCTCCTGGCCCCATCGATCGTCGGAACCCCAATGTCGCCGATCAGGTTCTCCGGCGATGCTCCGACGATGGTGCGCCGGTGAAGAAAAGGGTGGCACCAGCACATGCCTGAGCCCAGCATGTGCTGCCACAACCCTTGGTCCAGTCCGATCTTAGACTGGGAATGAACTCCGTATGCTTAGACTGGGAATGAACTCTATATGCCAAAGTCAACCAACGAAACGAGCGGGCAGGTGGGCAGGCACTACGCCGGCTAGAGAGACGAGATGCGCAAGCCGTGGATCGATAGGGTGGTAGGTGGGTTTAGGCACATCTTCATATTTCTTCGTGCCAATGCCATTTTTATGGCTTGTAAATTCATACAATGGTCCTTTAAGCTTTCATGTGAAGTCTAATGGCGAGATAACTCGTTTTCTATTTTTCACGATTTTTGAAACTTTTTGGGGTTCGGGATTTTTTTAAATTTTTTCAGAAGGAGTTTTGGCCCAAACTTGGTAGACGTGATCCTTGTATTTTTGTTGGCATGCACAAAAAAATTCAGCTAAAAACTCGAAGTGTACAAGATTTTGTGACCATTTTAAAAAAGTGTCCCCATTTCAGACACTTTAATGGCTACTGGCAGCAAACCTGTAAAATCTCAAATGCTCTTTAAGGGGGTGTGAGTTCTCGAGGTTTGATGAGAGATAGGGGTCCAATATAAGGGCCAAGTACCAGCACCCATCGCACATCATGTGTGCATACCCCCTGGCCCCCTCGATTGTCAGAACCCTAATGCCGCCGGTCAAGTTCTCTGATGATGCTCCGACGATGGTGCCCCGGCAAAGAAAAATGCAGCACTAGGACTTGCCTGAGCCCAGCATGTGCTACCGTAACCCTCGGTCTGATCCAATCTTAGACTGGGAATGAACTCTATATGCCTAAGTCAACCCATGAAACGAAAGTGCGGGCGCTCAACCAGCTAGAGGGGCGAGATGCGCAAGCCAAGGATCGGTCGGGTCCCCCTCTACGTCTATTGAACCTGCTACCGCAACCCTCGATCTGGTCCAATCTTACATTGGGAATGAACTCTGTATGCCTAAGCCAACCAACGAAACGAGCGGGCGGGCGGGCGGGCACTACGCTGGCCAGAGAGACGGGATCGCAAGCCATGGATAGATAGGGTGGTAGGTGGGTTTAGGCACATCTTCACATTTCTGCATGCCAATGCTATTTTTATGGCTTTTAAATTCATACAATGGTCCCTTAAGCCTTCACGTATAGTTTCATGGCAAGACGACTGGTTTTCTATTTTTCATGATTTTTGAAACCTTTTGCGGTTTGGGATTTTTTAAAATTTTTTCGGAAGGAGTTTTGGCCCCCAACCTGGTAGACGTGTTCCTTGCATCTTTTTTGGCATGAACAAAAAAATTCAGCTAAAAACTAGAAGTGTACAAGATTTTATGACCATTTGAAAAAAGTGTCCCCATTTCAGACACTTTAATGGCTACTGGCAACAAACCTGTAAAATCTCAAATGCTCTTTAAGGGGGGTGAGTTCTTGACGTTTGATGAGGGATAGGGGGCCAATATAAGGGCCAAGTATCAGCACCCATCGCACATCATGTTCGCACACCCCCCGGCCCCCCCGATCGTCGGAACCCCAATGCCACCAGTCGGGTTCTCCGGTGATGCTCCGACGATGGTGCCCCGGTGAAGAAAAATGAGGCACCAGCACATGCGCGAGCCTAGCATATGCTGTCGTAACCCTCGGTCGAGTCCGATCTTAGGCTGGGAATGAACTCCGTATGCCTAAGCCAACCGATGAAATGAGCGGAAGGGCGGGCGGGCAGGCACTACGCTGGCCAGAGAGACGGGATGCGCAAGCCGTGGATTGATAGGGTGGTAGGTGGGTTTAGGCACATATTCTTATTTCTGCGTGCCAGTTCCATTTTTATGGCTTGTAAATTCATACAATGGTCTCCTAAGCCTTCACGTGAAGTTTAATGGCAAGATGGCTCGTTTTCTAATTTTCATGATTTTTGAAACTTTTTACAGTTCAGGATTTTTTAAAATTTTTTCGGAAAGCGTTCTTCCCCAAACTTGGTAGACGTGATCATTTTTCTTTTTTTGAAATGAACAAAAAAATTCAGCTAAAAACTCGAAGTGTACAAGATTTTGTGACCATTTGAAAAAAGTGTCCCCATTTCAGACACTTTAATGGCTACTGGTAGCAAACCTGTAAAATCTCAAGTGCTTTTTAAAGGGGTGTGAGTTCTCAAGGTTCGATGAGGGATAGGGGGCCAATATAATGGCTAAGTACCAGAACCCATCGCACATCACGTGCGCACACCCGCCCTCGGCCCCCCCGATCGCCAGAACCCTAATGCCGCCAGTCAGGTTCTCCGGCGATGCTCTGGCGATGGTGCCCCGACGAAGAAAAATGCGGCACCAGCACATGCTCGAGCCCAGCATGTGCTGTAGCAACCCTCGGTCCGGTCTGATCTTAGATTGGGAATGAACTTCGTATGCCTAAACGAACTAACAAAACGAATGGGCGAGCTGGCGGGCGGGCACTACGCCGGCCAGAGAGACGGGATGCGCAAGCCGTGGATCGATAGGGTGGTAGGTGGGTTTAGGCACATCTTCATATTTTTGCATGCCAATGCCATTTTTATGACATTTAAATTCATACAATGGTCCCTTAAGCCTTCACGTGAAGTTTCATGGCAAGACGACTCGTTTTCTATTTTTCATGATTTTTGAAACTTTTTACTGTTCGGGATTTTTTTAAAATTTTTTCGGAAGGAGTTTTGGCCCCAAACTTGGCAGACATGATCCTTGTATTTTTTTTGGCATGCGCAAAAAAATTCAGTTAAAAGCTCGAAATGTACAAGATTTTGTGACCATTTGAAAAAAGTGTCCCCATTTCAGACACTTTAATGGCTACTGGCAGCAAACTTGTAAAATCTCAAATGCTCTTTAAAAGGGTGTGAGCTCTCAAGGTTTCATGAGGGATAGGGGGCCAATATAAGGGCTAAGTACCATCACCCATCGCACATCATGTGCACACACCCGCCACCAGTCCCCCCGATCGCCGGAACCCCAATGCTGCCAGTCAGATTCTCCGGCGATGCTCCGACGATGGTGCCCCGGTGAAGAAAAATACGGCACCAGCACATGCTCGAGCCCAGCATGTGCTGCAGCAACCCTCGGTCCGGTCGATCATAGACTGGGAATGAACTCCGTATGCCTAAACCAACCGACGAAACGAGCGGGCGGGCGGGCGGGCACTACGTCGGCCAGAGAGACGGGATGTGCAAGCCGTGGATCGATAGGATGGTAGGTGGGTTTAGGGACATCTTTATATTTTTGTGTGCCAATGCCATTTTTATGGCTTGTAAATTCATACAATGGTCCCTTAGGCCTTCACGTGAAGTTTCATGGCAAGACGACTCGTTTTCTATTTTTCATGATTTTCAAAACTTTTTGTGGTTCAGGATTTTTTAAAATTTTTTTGGTAGGAGTTTTGGCCCTAAACTTGGTAGACGTGATCCTTTTATTTTTGTTGGCATCCACAAAAAAAAAATCAGCTAAAAACTCAAAGTGTACAAGATTTTGTGACCATTTGAAAAAAGTGTCCCCATTTTAGACACTTTAATGGCTACTGATAGCAAACCTGTAAAATCTCAAATGCTCTACAAGGGGGTGCGAGTTCTCAAGGTTTGATGGGGGATAGGGGGCCAATATAAGGGCCAAGTACCAGCACCGATCGCACATCATGTGCACACACCCCCCGGCCCCCCCGATCGACGGAACCCCAATGCCGTCGGTCAGGTTCTCCGATGATGGTGCCCCGACGAAGAAAAATGTGACACCAGCACATGCCCGAGCACAGCATGTGCTGTCGCAACCCTCGATCCGATTCGATCTTAGACTGGGAATGAACTCCTATGCTTAGACTGGGAATGAACTCCGTATGCCTAAGTCAACCCACGAAATGAGCGTACGGGCGTTCAACCGGCCATAGGGGCAGGATGCGCAAGCCGTGGATCGGCCAGGTCCCCCTCTGCATGCTGCCGATCTTGCTACCACAACCCTAGGTTCGGTCTGATCTTAGACTGTTAATGAACTCCGTATGCCTAAGCCAACTGACGAAACGAGCGGGCGGGCGGGCAGGCGGGCACTACGCTGGCCAGAGAGACAGGATGCATAAGCCGTAGATCGATAGGGTGGTAGGTGGGTTTAGGCACATCTTCATATTTCTACGTGCCAATGCCATTTTTATGGCATTTAAATTCATACAATGGTCCCTTAAGCCTTCACGTGAAGTTTCATGGCAAGACAACTCGTTTTCTATTTTTCACGATTTTTGAAACTTTTTGCGGTTCAGGATTTTTTTAAATTCTTTCAGAAGAAGTTTTGGCCCCAAACTTGGTAGACGTGATCCTTGTATTTTTTTTGGCATGCACAAAAAAATTCAGCTAAAAACTCGAAGTGTACAAGATTGTGTGACCATTTGAAAAAAGTGTCCCCATTTCAGACACTTTAATGGCTACTGGCAGCAAACCTGTAAAATCTCAAATGCTCTTTAAGCGGGTGTGAGTTCTCGAGGTTTGATGAGAGATAGGGGGCCAATATAAGGGCCAAGAACCAGCACCCATTGGACATCATGTGTGCATACCCCCCGGCCCCCCCGATCGTCGGAACCCAGTGCCGTCGGTCAGGTTCTCCAATGATGCTCTGACGATGGTGCCTCGACAAAGAAAAATGCAGCACCAGCAAATGCCCGAGCCCAGCATGTGCTACCATAACCCTCGATCCTATCCGATCTTAGACTGGGAATGAACTCCGTATGCCTAAGCCAACTGACGAAACGATCAAGCGAGCGGGCGGGCACTACGCCGGCCAGAGAGACGGGATGCGCAAGCCGTAGATCAATAGGGTGGTAGGTGGGTTTAGGCACATCTTCATATTTCTGCATGCCAATGCCATTTTTATGGCTTGTAAATTCATACAATGGTCCCTTAAGCCTTCACGTGAAGTTTCTTGGCAAGACGACTCGTTTTTTATTCTTCACGATTTTTGAAACTTTTTGCGGTTCGGGATTTTTTAAAATTTTTTTGGAAGGAGTTTTGGCCTCAAACTTGGTAGATGTGATCCTTGTATTTTTGTTGGCATGCAAAAAAAAAAATCAGCTAAAAACTCAAAGTGTACAAGATTTTGTGACCATTTGAAAAAAGTGTCCCCATTTTAGACATTTTAATGGCTACTGGTAGCAAACCTGTAAAATCTCAAATGCTCTTTAAGCGGGTGTGAGTTCTTGAGGTTTGATAAGGGATAAGGGGCCAATATAAGGGCCAAGTACCAGCACCCATCGTACATCATGTGCACACACCCTCCCCGGCCGCCCCGATCGTCGGAACCCCAATGCCGCTGGTCAGGTTCTCTGACGATGCTCTGGCGATGGTGCCTCGACGAAGAAAAATACGACACCAGCACATGCCTGAGCCCAGCATGTGCTACCATAACCCTCGGTCTGGTTTGATCTTAGACTGTGAATGAACTCCGTATGCTTAGACTGGGAATAAACTCCGTATGCCTAAGTCAACCCATGAAACGAGCGTGTGGGCGCTCAGCCGGCCAGAGGGGCGGGATGTGCAAGCCGGGCATCGATCGTGTCATCCTCTACGTGCTGCCGATCCTGCTGCTGCAACCCTCGGTCCTGTCCGATCTTAGACTGGGAATGAACTCCGTATGCCTAAGCCAGTCAACGAAACGAGCGGGCGGGAGGGTGGGCAGGCACTACTTCGACCAGAGAGACGGGATGCGCAAGTCATGGATCGATAGGTTGGTAGGTGGGTTTAGGCACATCTTCATATTTCTGCATGCCAATGCCATTTTTATGGCTTATAAATTCATACAATGGTCCCTTAACCCTTCACGTGAAGTTTCATGGCAAGACAAGTCGTTTTCTATTTTTCATGATTTTCCAAACCTTTTGTGGTTCAGGATTTTCTAAAATTTTTTTGGAAGGAGTTTTGGCCCCAAACTTGGTAGACGTGATCCTTGTATTTTTTTTGTCATGCACAAAAAAAAATCAGCTAAAAACTTGAAGTGTACAAGATTTTGCGACCATTTGAAAAAGGTGTCCACATTTCAGACACTTTAATGGCTACTGGCAGCAAACCTGTAAAATCTCAAATGCTCTTTAAGGGGGTGTGAGTTCTCGAGGTTTGACGAGGGATAGGGGGCCAATATAAGGGCCAAGTACCAGCACCCATCGCACATCATGTGCGCACACCCCCTGGCCCCTCGATCGTCGAAACCCCAACGTCGTCGGTCAGGTTCTCTGACGATGCTCCGACGATGGTGCCCTAGCGAACAAAAATGCGGCACCAGCACATACCCGAGCCCAACATGTGCTGCTGCAACCCTCAGTCCAATCTGATCTTAGACTGGGAATGAACTCCGTATGCCTAAGCCAGTCGACGAAATGAGCGGCGGGAGGCTGGGCAGGCACTACTCCGGCCAAAGAGATGGGATGCGCAAGTCGTGGATCGATAGGGTGGTAGGTGGCTTTAGGCACATCTTCATATTTCTGCATGCCAATTCCATTTTTATGGCTTTTAAATTCATACAATGGTCCCTTAAGCCTTCACGTGAAGTTTCATGGCAAGATGAGTCGTTTTCTATTTTTCACGATTTTCCAAACTTTTTGTGGTTCAGGATTTTTTAAACTTTTTTCAGGAGGAGTTTTGGCCCCAAACTTGGTAGACAAGATCCTTGTATTTTTGTTGGCATGCACAAAAAAAACCAGCTAAAAACTCGAAGTGTACAAGATTTTGTGACCATTTGAAAAAAGTGTCCCCATTTCAGACACTTTAATTGCTACTGGCAGCAAACCTGTAAAATCTCAAATGCTCTTTAAGGGGTGTGAGTTCTCGAGGTTTGATGAGGGATAGGGGGCCAATATAAGGGCCAAGTACCAGCACCCATCGCACATCATTTGCACACACCCCCCGGCCCCCCCGATTGTCGAACCCAATGCCACCGATCAGGTTCTACGATGATGCTCCGACGATGGTGCCCCGGTGAAGAAAAATGTGAAACCAGCACATGCCCGAGCCCAGCATGTGCTGCAAAAACCCTTGGTCTGGTTTGATCTTAGACTAGGAATGAACTCCATATGCCTAAGCCAACCGACGAAACAGGTGTGTGGGCGGGTGTGCGGGCGGGGACAACGCCGGCCAGAGAGACAGGTTAAGTAAGCCGTGGATCGATAGGGTGGTAGGTGGGTTTAGGCACATCTTCATATTTCTGCATGCCAATGCCATTTTTATGGCTTGTAAATTCATACAATGGTCCCTTAAGCCTTCGTGTGAAGTTTCATGGCAAGACGACTTGTTTTCTATTTTTCATGATTTTTGAAACTTTGTGCGGTTCTGGATTTTTTAAAATTTTTTTGGAAGGAGTTTTGGCCCCAAACTTGGTAGACATGATCCTTGTTTTTTTGTTGGCATGTACAAAAAAATTCAGCTAAAAAATCGAAATGTACAAGATTTTGTGACCATTTGAAAAAAGTGTCCCCATTTCAGACACTTTAATGGCTACTGGCAGCAAACCTATAAAATCTCAAATGCTCTTTAAGGGGGTGTGAGTTCTCGAGGTTTGATGAGGGATAGGGGGCCAATATAAGGTCCAAGCACCAGCACCCATCGAACATCATGTGCGCACACCCCCCCGACCCCTCTGATCATCGGAACCCTAATGCTGCCGGTCAGGTTCTCCGGTGATGCTCCGGCGATGGTGCCCAGGTGAAGAAAAATGGGGCACCAGCACAAGCCTGAGCCCAGCATGTGCTGCCCTAACCCTCGATCTGATCCGATCTTAGTCTTGGAATGAACTCCGTATGCTTAGAGTAAGAATGAACTTCGTATGCCTAAGTCAACCCACGAAACGAGCGTGCGGGCGCTCAGCCGACCGGAGGGGTGGGATGCGTAAGCCAAGGATCGGCTGGGTCCCCTCTGCGTGCTGCCAATCCTGCTGCCGCAACCCTCTATCTAGTCTGATCTTAGACTGGGAATGAACTCTGTATGCCTAAGCTAAACGACGAAACGAGCGATCGGACGGGCAGGCACTACGTCGACCAGAGAGGCGGGATGCGCAAGCCGTGGATCGATAGGGTGGTAGGTGGGTTTAGGCAAATCTTTATATTTCTGCATGCCAATGCCATTTTTACGGCTTGTAAATTCATACAATGGTCCCTTAAGCCTTTGTATGAAGTTTCATGGCAAGATGAATCGTTTTCTATTTTTCATGATTTTTGAAAGTTTTTACGGTTCGGGATTTTTTTAAAATTTTTTGTAAGGATTTTTGGCCCCAAACTTGGTAGACGTGATCCTTGTATTTTTTTTGGCTTGCACAAAAAATTCAGCTAAAAACTCAAAGTGTACAAGATTTTGTGACCATTTGAAAAAAGTGTCCCCATTCCAGACACTTTAATGGCTACTGGCAGCAAACCTGTAAAATCTCAAATGCTCTTTAAGGGGATGTGAGTTCTCGAGGTTTGATGAGGGATAGGGGGCCAATATAAGGGCCAAGCACCAGCACCCATCGCACATCATGTGCGCACACCCCCCCGGCCCCCCCAATCGTCGGAACCCTAATGCCGTCGGTCAGGTTCTCCGGTGATGCTCCGACGATGGTGCCCCGATTAAGAAAAATACGGCACCAGCACATGCTCGAGCCCAGCATGTGCTGCCACAACCCTCGGTCCGGTCTGATCTTAGATTGGGAATGAACTTCGTATGCCTAAGTCACCCCACGAAATGAGCTTTCGAGCGCTCAGCTGCCCAGAGGGGCAGGATGCGCAAGCCGGGGATCGACCGAGTCCCCCTCTGCGTGCTGCCGATCTTGTTGGCACAACCCTCAATCTGGTCTAATCTTAGACTGGGAATGACCTTCGTATGCCTAAGCCAACCGACGAAACTAGCGGGCGGGCGGGTGGGCACTACGTCGGCCAGAGAGGCAGGATGCGCAAGCCGTGGATCAATAGGGTGGTAGGTGGGTTTAGGCACATCTTTATATTTTTATTGTCCCTTAAGCCTTCATGTGAAGTTTCATGGCAGGACGACTCGTTTTTTATTTTTCATGATTTTTGAAACTTTTTACGGTTTGAGATTTTTTAAAATTTTTTTAGAAGGAGTTTTGGCCCCAAACTTGGCAGACGTGATCCTTGTATTTTTGTTGGCTTGCACAAAAAAATTCAGTTAAAAACTCGAAGTGTACAAGATTTTGTGACCATTTGAAAAAAGTGTCCCCATTTCAGACACTTTAATGGCTACTGGCAGCAAACCCTTAAAATCTCAAATGCTCTTTAAGGGGGTGTGAGTTCTCGAGGTTTGATGAGGGATAGGGGGCCAATATAAGGGCCAAGCACCAGCACCCATCGCACATCATGTGCGCACACCCCCCAGCTCCCCCGATCGTCAGAATCCCAATGCCACCGGTCAGGTTCTCCAACGATGGTGCCCCGTCGAAGAAAAATGCGGCACCAGCACATGCGCAAGCCCCGCATGTGCTGCCGTAACCCTCAGTCCGATCCGATATTAAACTGGGAATGAACTCCGTACGCTTAGACTAGGAATGAACTCCGTATGCCTAAGTCAACCCATGAAACAAGCGTGCGGGCACTCAGCCAGCTAGAGGGGCAGGATGCGTAAGTCGGGGATCAGTCGAGTCCCCCTCTACGTGCTACTGATCCTGCTACCGTAACCCTCGGTCCGATCCAATCTTAGATTAGGAATTAAGTCCGTATGCCTAAGCCAACCGACGAAATGAGCGAGCGGGCGGGCGGGCACTACACCGACCAGATAGGCAGGATGCGCAAGCCGTGGATCGATAGGTTGGTAGGTGGGTTTAGGCACATCTTCATATTTCTTCATGCCAATGCCATTTTTATGGCTTGTAAATTCATACAACGGTCCCTTAAGCCTTATCGTGAAGTTTCATGGCAAGACGACTCATTTTCTATTTTTCACAATTTTTGAAACTTTTTGCGGTTCAGGATTTTTTAAAATTTTTTTGGAAGGAGTTTTGGCCTCAAACTTGGTAGACATCATCCCTTTATTTTTGTTGGCATGCACAAAAAAATTCACCTAAAAACTCGAAGTGTCCCAATTTCTGACACTTTAATGGCTATTGGCAGCAAACCTGTAAAATCTCAAATGCTCTTTAAGGGGGTGTGAGTTCTCAAGGTTTGATGAGGGATAGGGGGCCAATATAAGGGCCAAGCACCAGCACCCATCGCACATAATGTGTGCACACCCCCTCGACCACCCCGATCGTCGGAGCCCCAATGCCGTCGGTCAGGTTCTCCCGTGATGCTCCGACGATGGTGCCCCGACGAAGAAAAATGCGGCACCAGCACATGCCCGAGCCCAGCATGTGCTGCCGTAACCCTAAGTCCATTCCAATCTTAGACTGGGAATGAACTCCGTATGCCTAAGTCAACCCATGAAACGAGCGTGTGGGTGCTCAGCCGGTCAGAAGCGTGGGATGTGCAAGCCGGGGATCAGTCGGGTCCCCCTTTGCGTGTTGCTTATCCTGCTACCACAACCCTCGGTCTGGTCCTATCTTAGACTGGGAATGAACTCCGTATGCCTAAGCCAACTGATGAAACGAGCGTGCGGGTGAGCGGCCAGTACGCCGGCCAGAGAGGTGGGATGCGCAAGCCGTGGGTCGATAGGTTGGTAGGTGGGTTTAGGCACATCTTCAAATTTCTGCATGCCAATGCCATTTTTATTTCTTGTAAATTCATACAATGGTCCCTTAAGCCTTCGTGTGAAGTTTCATGGCAAGACGACTCGTTTTCTATTTTCACGATTTTCAAAACTTTTTACGGTTCGAGATTTTTTAAAATTGTTTCGGAAGGACTTTTGGCCCCAAACTTGGTAGACGTGATCCTTGAGTTTTTGTTGGCATGCACCAAAAAATTCAGCTAAAAACTCAAAGTGTACAAGATTTTGTGACCATTTGAAAAAAGTGTCCCCATTTCAGACACTTTAATGGCTACTGGTAGCAAACCTGTAAAATCTCAAATTCTCTTTAAAGGGGTGTGAGTTCTCGAGGTTTGATGAGGGATAAGGGGCCAATATAAGGGCCAAGCACCAGCACCCATCGCACATCATGTGCGCAAACCCCTCGGCCCCCCGATCGTCGGAACCCCAATGCCATCGGTCAGGTTCTCCGGTGATGCTCCGACGATGGTGCCCCGCCGAAGAAAAATGCGGCACCAGCACATGCCTAAGCGCAGCATGTGCTGCCGCAACCCTTGGTCCAGTCTGATCTTAGACTGGAATGAACTACGTATGCTTAGACTAGGAATGAACTCCGTATGCCTAAGTCAACCCATGAAACAAGCGTGCGGGCATTCATCCAGCCATAGGGTCGGGAAGCGGAAGCAGGGGATCGGCCAGGTCCCCCTCTATCGACTATCGATCCTGTTGCTGCAACCCTCAATTCGGTCTGATCTTAGACTGGGAATGAAGTCCGTATGCCTAAGCCAACCGACAAAACGAGCGGGTGGGTGGGCGACCAGTATGTCGGCCAGAGAGGCGGGATGCGCAAGCTGTGGATCGATAGGGTGGTAGGTGGGTTTAGGTACATCTTCATATTTCTACATGCCAATGCCATTTTTATGGCTTTTAAATTCATACAATGGTCCCTTAAGCCTTCGTGTGAAGTTTCATGCCAAGACGACTCGTTTTCTAATTTTCACGATTTTTGAAATATTATATGGTTAGGGATTTTTTAAAATTTTTTCGGAAGGTGTTTTGGCCGCAAACTTGGTAGACGTGATCCTTGTATTTTTATTGGCATGCAAAAAAAAATTCAGCTAAAAACTCGAAGTGTACAAGATTTTGTCACCACTTGAAAAAAGTGTCCCCATTTCAGACACTTTAATGGCTACTGGCAGCAAACCTGTAAAATCTCAAATGCTCTTTAAGGGGGTGTGAGTTCTTGAGGTTTGATGAGGGATAGGGGGCTAATATGAGGGCCAAGCACTGACACCCATCACACATCATGTGCGCACACCCCCCCTCCGGCCCCCCGATCGTTGGAACCCCAATGCCACCGGTCAGGTTCTCCGGCAATGCTCCGACGATGGTGCCCCGATGAAGAAAAATACGGCACCAGCACATGGTCGAGCCCAGTGTGTGCTGTCGCAACTCTTGGTCTCGTCCAATCTTAGACTGGGAATGAACTCCGTATGCTTAGACTGGGAATGAACTCCGTATGCCTAAGCTAACCCACGAAATGAGCGTGCGGGCGCTCAGCCGGCCAGAGGGGCGGGATGCGCAAGCCAGGGATCGATCGGGTCCCCCTCTGTGTGCTGCCAATCCTGCTACTGCAACCCTTGGTCCGGTCCGATCTTAGACTGGGAATGAACTCCGTATGCCTAAGCCAACCAATGAAACGAGCGGGCGAGCGGGCACTACACCGACCAGAGAGGCAGGATGCGTAAGCCGTGGATCGATAGGGTGGTAGGTGGTTTTAGGCAAATCATCATATTTCTGCATGCCAATGCCATTTTTATAGTTGTAAATTCATACAATGGTCCCTTAAGCCTTCGTGTGAAGTTTCATGGCAAGATGACTCGTTTTCTATTTTTCACGATTTTTGAAACTTTTTGCGGTTAGGGATTTTTTAAAATATTTTCAGGAGGAGTTTTGGCCCCAAACTTGGTAGACGTGATCCTTGTATTTTGTTGGCATGCACAAAATAATTCAGCTAAAAACTCGAAGTGTACAAGATTTTGTGACCATTTGAAAAAAGTGTCCCCATTTTAGACACTTTAATGGCTACTGGCAGCAAACCAGTAAAATCTCAAATGCTCTTTAAGGGAGTGTGAGTTCTCGAAGTTTGATGAGAGATAGGGGGCCAATATAAGGGCCAAGCAGCAGCACCCATCGCACATCATCTGCGCACACCCCTCTAGCCCCCTGATCGTCGGAACCCTAATACCGTCGGTCAAGTTCTCTGGTGATGCTCCGACGATGGTGCCCCGTTGAAGAAAAATATGGCAACAGCACATCCCAAGCCCAGCATGTGCTACCACAACCCTCGGTCCAGTCCGATCTTAGACTAGGAATGAACTCCGTATGCTTAGACTGGGAATGAACTCTATATGCCTAAGTCAACCCACAAAACGAGCGTGCAGGCGCTCAGTCGGCCAGAGGGGCAAGATGCACAAGCCGAGGATCGGTCAGGTCCCCCTCTGTGTGCTGTCGATCCTGCTGCCGCATCCCTCTGTCTGGTCCTTTCTTAGACTAGGAACGAACTCCGTATGCCTAAGCCAACCGACGAAACGAGTGGGCTGGCGGGCGGGCTCTACGTCGGCCAAAGAGACTAGATGCGCAAGTCGTGGATCGATAGGGTGGTCGGTGGGTTTAGCCATATCTTCATATTTCTGTGTGCCAATGCCATTTTTATGGCTTGTAAATTCATACAATGGTCCCTTAGGCCTTCGTGTGAAGTTTCAAGGCAAGACGACTCGTTTTCTATTTTTCATGATTTTTGAAACTTTTTGTGCTTCAAGATTTTTAAAAATTTTTTCGGCAGGTGTTTTGGTCCCAAACTTGATAGATGTGATCCTTTTATTTTTGTTGGTATGCATAAAAAATTCAGCTAAAAACTTGAAATGTACAAGATTTTGTGACCGTTTGAAAAATGTGTCCCTATTTTAGACACTTTAATAGCTACTGGCAGCAAACCTATAAAATCTCAAATGCTCTTTAAGGGGGTGTGAGTTCTCGAGGTTTGATGAGGGATAAGAGGCCAATATAAGGGCCAAGCACCAGCACCCATCGCACACCATGTGCGCACACCCCGCCCGGCCCCCCCTGATCATCGGAACCCCAATGTCGTCGGTCAGGTTCTCCGACGATGCTCCGGCGATGGTGCCCCGTTGAAGAAAAATGGGGCACTAGCACATGCTCGAGCCCAGCATGTGCTGCCGTAACCCTTGGTGTGGTTTGATCTTAGACTGGGAATGAACTCCGTATGCCTATGTCAACCCACGAAACGAGTGTGTGGGTGCTCAGTCGGCCAGAGGGGCAGGATGGGCAAGTCGGGGATCGGCCGGGTCCCCCTTTGTGTGCTGCCGATCCTGCTACCGCAGCACTCGGTCTGGTCAAATCTTAGACTGGGAATGAACTCCGTATGCCTAAGCCAACCGACGAAACGAGTGGACGGGCGGGCGGGCACTATGCCGGCCAGAAAGGCGAGATGCGCAAGCCGTGGATCGATAGGGTGTTTGGTGGGTTTAGGACATCTTCATATTTCTACGTGCCAATGCCATTTTTATGGCTTGTAAATTCATACAATGGTCCCTTAAGCCTTCGTGTGAAGTATCATGGCCAGATGACTCGTTTTTTATTTTTCACGATTTTCAAAACTTTTTGCAGTTCGGGATTTTTAAAAAAATTTTCGGAAGGAGTTTTGGCACAAACTTGGTAGACGTGATCCTTGTTTTTTTTTTGGCATGCACAAAAAAATTCAGCTAAAAACTCGAAGTGTACAAGATTTTGTGACCATTTGAAAAAAATGTCCCAATTTCAGACACTTTAATAGCTACTGGCAGCAAACCTATAAAATCTCAAATGCTCTTTAAGGAAGAGTGAGTTCTCCAGTTTTGATGAGGGACAGGGGGCCAATATAAGGGCCAAGCACCAGCACCCATCGCACATCATGTGTGCATAGCCCCCCCGATCGCCGGAACCCCATCGCCATCAGTCAAGTTTTCCGATGATGCTTCGACGATGGTGCCCCGGCAAAGAAAAATGTGGCACAAGCACATGCCCGAGCCCAGCATGTGCTACCGCAACCCTCGATCTAGTTCGATCTTAGATTGGGAATGAACTCCGTATGCTTAGACTGGGAATGAACTCCGTATGCCTAAGTCAACCCATGAAACGAGCGTGCCGACGCTCAGCCGGCCAGAGGGGCGGGATGCGTAAGCCGAGGATCGGTCGGGTCCCCCTCTGCGTACTGCAGATCCTGCTGCCACACCCGTCAGTCCGGTCCGATCTTAGATTGGGAATGAACTTCGTATGCCTAGGCCAAACGATGAAACGAGCGGGCGAGCGGGCGACAGTACGCCAGCCAGAGAGGCGGGATGCGCAAGCCGTGGATCGATAGGGTGGTAGGTGGGTTTAGGCACATCTTCATATTTTTATGTTCCAATGCCATTTTTATGGCTTGTAAATTCATACAATGGTCCCTTAAGCCTTCGTGTGAAGTTTCATGGCAAGACGACTCGTTTTCTATTTTTCATGATTTTTAAAACTTTTTACGGTTCGAGATTTTTTAAATTTTTTCGAAAGGATTTTTGTCCCCAAACTTGGTAGCCATGATCCTTGTATTTTGTTGGCATGCACAAAAAAATTCAGCTAAAAACTCGAAGTGTACAAGATTTTGTGACCATTTGAAAAAAGTGTCCCCATTTTAGACATTTTAATGGCTACTGGCAGCAAACCTATAAAATCTCAAATGCTCTTTAAGGGGGTGCAAGTTCTCGAGGTTCGATGAGGGATAAGTGGCTAATATAAGGGCCAAGCACCAGCACCCATCGCATATCAGGTGCGCACACCCCCCGGCTCCCCGGATCGCCGGAACCCCAATGCCGCCGGTCAGGTTCTCCGGTGATGCTCCGGCGATGGTGCCCCGTCGAAGAAAAATGTGGCACCAGCACATGCCTGAGCCAAGCATGTGCTACTGCAACCCTCGCTCTGGTCCGATCTTAGACTGGGAATGAACTCCGTATGCCTAAGTCAACCCACGAAACGAGCATGCCGGTGCTTAGCCGACCAGAGGGGCGGGATGCTTAAGCCGAGGATCGGTCGGGTTCCCCTCTGCGTGCTGCTGATCCTGCTGCCGCAATCGTCAGTCCAGTCCGATCTTAGATTGGGAATGAACTCCGTATGCCTAAGCCAAACGACGAAACGAGCGGGCGAGCGGGCGGCTAGTAGGCCGACCAGAGAGGCGGGATGCGTAAGCCATGGATCGATAGAGTGGTAGGTGGGTTTAGGCACATCTTCATATTTTTGTGTGCCAATGCCATTTTTATGGCTTGTAAATTCATACAATGGTCCCTTAAGCCTTCGTGTGAAGTTTCATGGCAAGACAACTCGTTTTCTATTTTTCACGATTATTGAAACTTTTTGCGGTTCGAGATTTTTTTAAATTTTTTCTGAAGGATTTTTGGCCCCAAAATTGGCAGACGTGATCCTTGTATTTTTTTTGCATGCACAAAAAAATTCAGCTAAAAACTAGAACTGTAAAAGATTTTGTGACCATTTGAAAAAAGTGTCCCCATTTCAAACATTTTAAGGGCTAGTGACAGCAAACCTGTAAAATCTCAAAAGCTCTTTAAGGGGGTGTGAGTTCTCGAGGTTTGATGAGGGATAGGGGGCCAATATAAGGGTCAAGCACCAGCACCCATCACACATCATGTGCGAACACCCCCCGGCCCCCCCGATCACCAGAACCTTAACGCCATCGGTCAGGTTCTCCGGGGATGCTCCGACGATGGTGCCCCGATTAAGAAAAATGTGGCACCAGCGCATGCCCGAGCCCAGCATCTGCTACTGTAATCCTCGATCCAGTCTGATCTTAGACTGGGAATGAACTCCGTATGCTTAGACAGGGAATGAGCTCCGTATGCCTAAGTCAACCCATGAAACGAGCGTGTGGGCGCTCAGTCGGCCAGAGGGTTGGGATGTGCAAGCCGGGGATCGGCCGGGTCCCCCTCTACGTGCTGCCGTAACCCTCGATCCGATCTGATCTTAGACTGGGAATGAATTTCGTATGCCTAAGCCAATCGACGAAATGAGCAGACAGGCGGGCGGGCACTACGCCGGCCAGAGAGGCGGGATGCGCAAGCCGTGGATCGATAGGGTGGCAGGTGGGTTTCTGCACATCTTCTTATTTCTATGTGCCAATGCCATTTTTATGGCTTGTAAATTCATACAATGGTCCCTGAACCCTTCGTGTGAAGTTTCATGGCAAGACGACTCGTTTTCTATTTTTCACGATTTTCGAAACTTTTTACAGTTCGATATTTTTAAAATTTTTTCAGAAGGAGTTTTGGCCCCAAACTTGCTAGACGTAATCCTTGTATTTTTTGTTGGCATGTGCCAAAAAATTCAGGTAAAAACTCGAAGTGTACAAGATTTTGTGACCATTTGAAAAAACTGTCCCCATTCCAGACACTTTAATGGCTACTGGCAGCAAACCTGTAAAATCTCAAATGCTCTTTAAGGGGGTGTGATTTCTCGAGGTTTGATGAGAGATAGAGGGCCAATATAAGGGCCAAGCACCAGCACCCATTGCAAATGATGTGCGCGCACCCCCCGGCCCCCCCAATCGTCGAAACCCCAACGCCGTCGGTCAGTTTCACTAGCGATGCTCCGGTGATGGTGCCCCGACGAAGAAAAATGCGGCACCAGCACATGCCCGAGCCTAGCATGTGCAGCCGCAACGCTCAGTCCGGTCCGATCTTACACTAGGAATGAACTCTGTATGCTTAGAATGGGAATGAACTCTATATGCCTAAGTCAACCCATGAAACGAGCGTGCGGGCGCTCAGCCGGCCAGAGGGGCGGGATGCGCAAGCCGGGGATCGACTGGGTCTCCCTTTGCGTTCTGCCGCAACCCTCAATCCGGTCCGATCTTAGACTGGGAATGAAGTCCGTATGCCTAAGCCAACCGACGAAACGAGCGGGCGGGCGGCCGGGCACTACGCCAGCAAGAGAGGCGGGATGCATAAGCCATGGATCAATACGGTGGTAGGTGGGTTTAGGCACATCTTCATATTTCTACATGCCAATGCCATTTTTATGGCTTGTAAATTCATACAATGGTCCCTGAAGCCTTCACGTGAAGTTTCATGGCAAGACGACTCGTTTTCTATTTTTCACGATTTTTGAAACTTTTTACGATTCGAGATTTTTTTAAATTTTTTCGAAAGGAGTTTTGGCCCCAAACTTGGTAGACATGATCCCTGTATTTTTTTCTAGCATGCACAAAAACGTCAGGTAAAAACTCGAAGTGTACAAGATTTTGTGACCATTTGAAAAAAGTGTTCCCATTTAAGACACTTTAATGGCAACTGGCAGCAAACCTGTAAAATCGCAAATGCTCTTTAAGGGGGTGTGAGTTCTCAAGGTTTGATGAGGGATAGGGGGCCAATATAAGGGCCAAGTACCAGCACCCATTGCACATCATGTGCGCACACCGCCCCGACCCCTGATCGCCAAAACCTCAATGCCGTCGGTCAGGTTCTCCGGCGATGCACCGACGATGGTGCCCCGACGAAGAAAAATGTGGCACCAGCACATGCCTGAGCCCAGCATGTGCTACCGTAACCTTTGGTCCGGTCCGATCTTAGGCTGGGAATGAACTCCGTACGCCTAAGTCAACCCACGATACGAGCGTACGGGCGTTCAGCTGGCTAGAGGGACGGGATGCTCAAGTCGGGGATTGGTCGGGTCTTCCTCTGCGTGCTACCGATCCTGCTGCTACAACCCTGATCTGGTTTGATCTTAGACTAGGAATGAACTCCGTATACCTAAGCTAACAGACAAAATGAGCGGACGGGCGGGCGGGCGGGCACTACGTCAGCCAGAGAGACGGGATGCGCAAGCCATGGATCGATAGGGTGGTAGGTGGGTTTAGGCACATCTTCATATTTTTGCATGCAAATGCCATTTTTATGGCATGTAAATTCATACAATGGTCCCTTAAGCCTTCACGCGAAGTTTCATGGCAAGACGACTCATTTTATATTTTTAACAATTTTTGAAAACTTTTTGCGGTTTGGGATTTTTTAAAATTTCTTTGGAAGGAGTTTTGGCCCCAAACTTGGTAGACATGATCTTTGTATTTTTTTTGGTATGCACAAAAAGATTCAGCAAAAAACACGAAGTGTACAAGATTTTGTGATTATTTGAAAAAAATGTCCCCATTTCAAACACTTTAATGGCTACTGGCAGCAAACCTGTAAAATCTCAAATGCTCTTTAAAGGGGTGTGAGTTCTCAAGTTTTGATGAGGAATACGGGGCCAATATAAGGGCCAAGTACCAGCACCCATCGCACATCATGTGCGCACACCCCCCGGCCCCATCGATCGTCGAAACCCCAATGTCGTCGGTCAGGTTCTCCGGTGATGCTCCGGCGATGGTGCCCCGACGAAGAAAAATGTGGCACCAGCTCATGCCCGAGCCCAGCATGTGCTGCCGTAACCCTCGGTCTGATCCGATCTTAGACTGGGAATGAACTCCGTATGCTTAGACTGGGAAAGAACTCCGTATGCCTAAGTCAACTCACGAAACAAGCGTGCAGGCGCTCAGCCGGCCAGAGGGGCGGGATGCGCAAGTCGGGGATCAATCGGGTCCCCCTCTACGTGCTGCCGGTCCTGCTGCCGCAACCCTCAGTCCAGTCGAATCTTAGACTGGGAATGAACTCCGTATGCCTAAGCCAATCGATGAAACGAGCAGGCGGGCGGGCACTACGTCGGCTAGAGAGACGGGATACGCAAGCCGTGGATCGATAGAGTGGTAGGTGGGTTTGGGCACATCTTCATATTTCTGCGTGCCAATGCCATTTTTATGGCTTGTAAATTCATACAATGGTCCCTTAAGCCTTCACGTGAAGTTTCATGGCAAGACGACTCGTTTTCTATTTTTAATGATTTTCAAAACTTTTTGCGGTTCCAGATTTTTTAAAATTTTTTTGGAAGGAGTTTTGACCCCAAACTTTTTAGATGTGATCCTTGTATTTTTGTTGGCATGCATAAAACAATTCAGCTAAAAAATCAAAGTGTACAAGATTTTGTGACCATTTGAAAAAAGTGTCCCCATTTTAGACACTTTAATAGCTACTGGCAGCAAACCTGTAAAATCTCAAATGCTTTTTCAGGGGGTGTGAGTTCTCGAGGTTTGATGAGGGATAGGGGGCCAATATAAGAGCCAAGTACCAGCACCCATCGCACATCATGTGCGCACAACCCCCACGGCCCCCCGATCGTCGGAACCCCAATCCCGTCGGTCAGGTTCTCTGGTGATGCTCTGACGATGGTGCCCCGACGAAGAAAAATACGGCACCAGCACATGCCCGAGCCCAGCATGTGCTGCCGCAACCCTCGATTCGATCCGATCTTAGACTGGGAATGAACTCCGTATGCCTAAATCAACCCACGAAATGAGCGTGCAGGCGCTCAGTCGACCAGAGAGGTGGGATGCGTAAAGCAGGGGATCGACCGGGTCCCCCTTTGCGTGCTGCCGATCCTGCTGCCGTAACCCTCAGTCCGATCTAATCTTATACTGGGAATGAACTCTGCATGCCTAAGCCATTCGATGAAACGAGCAGGCGGGCGGGTGGGCGGGCGGGCATTACGTCGGCCAGAGAGACGAATGCGCAAGCCGTGAATCGATAGGGTGGTTGGTGGGTTTAGGCACATCTTCATATTTGTGCATGCCAATGCCATTTTTATGGCTTGTAAATTCATACAATGGTCCCTTAAGCCTTCACGTGAAGTTTCATGGCAAGACGACTTGTTTTCTATTTTTCACGATTTCGAAAACTTTTTGTGGTTCGAGATTTTTTAAAATTTTTTCGGAAGGAGTTTTGGCCCCAAACTTGGTAGACGTGATCCTTGTCTTTTTGTTGGAATGCACAAAAACATTCAGCTAAAAACTCGAAGTGTACAAGATTTTGTGACCATTTGAAAAAAGTGTCCCCATTTCAGACACTTTAATGGCTACTGGTAGCAAACCTGTAAAATCTCAAATGCTCTTTAAGGGGGTGTGAATTCTCGAGGTTTGATGAGGGATAGGGGGCCAATATAAGGGCCAAGTACCAGCACCCATCGCACATCATGTGCGTACACCCCCCCGGCCCCTCCGATCGTCGGAACCCCAATGCCGTCGGTCAGGTTCTCCGACGATGCTCCGACGATGGTGCCCCGATGAAGAAAAATATGACAGCAGCACATTCCTAAGCCTAGCATTTGCTGCCGCAACCCTCGGTCCGATCCAATCTTAGACTGTGAATGAACTCCGTATACTTAGACTGGGAATGAACACCGTATGCCTAAGTCAACCCATAAAACGAGCATGCGGGCACTCAACCTGCCAAAGGGGTGGGATGCGCAAGCCGAGGATCGATCGGGTCCCCCTCTGTGTACTGTCGATCCTGCTGCCGCAACCCTCAGTCCGGTCTGATCTTAGACTGGGAATGAACTCCGTATGCCTAAGCCAACTGACGAAACGAGCGGGCGGGCGGGCACTATGCCGGCCAGAGAGACGGGATGCACAAGCCGTGGATCGATAGGGTGGTAGGTGGGTTTAGGCACATCTGCAGATTTCTGCATACCAATGCCATTTTTATGGCTTGTAAATTCATACAATGGTCCCTTAAGCCTTCACGTCAAGTTTCATGGCAAGATGACTTGTTTTCTATTTTTCATGATTTTTGAAACTTTTTACGGTTCGAGATTTTTTAAAATTTTTTCGGAAGGAGTTTTGGTGACAAACTTGGTAGACGTGATCCTTGTATTTTTGTTGGCATGCACAAAAACATTTTGCCAAAAAATCGAAGTGTACAGGATTTTGCGACCATTTGAAAAAAGTATCCCGATTTTAGATACTTTAATGGCTACTAGCAGCAAACCTGTAAAATCTCAAATGCTCTTTAAGGGGGTGTGAGTTCTCGAGGCATGATGAGGGATAGGGGACCAATATAAGGGCCAAGTACCAGCACCTGTCGACATCATGTGCGCACACCCCCCGGCCTTCCCGATCGTCGGAACCTCAAGGCCGTCGGTCAGGTTCTCCGGCGATGCTCCGGCGATGGTGCCCCGATGAAGAAAAATGTGGCACCAGCACATGCTCGAGCCTAGCATGTTCTGTCGCAACCCCCGGTTCGGTCCAATCTTAGACTGGGAAGGAACTTCGTATGCTTAGATTGGGAATGAACTCCGTATGCCTAAGTCAAAACACGAAACGAGCATGCGGGCGCTCAGCTGGCCAGAGGGGTAGGATGCGCAAGTCGGGGATCGACCGGGTCCCCCTCTACGTGCTACCGATCCTACTACCGCAACCCTCGGTCTGGTCCGATCTGAGACTGGGAATGAACTCCGTATGCCTAAGTCAACCGACGAAACGAGCGGGCGGGCGGGCGGGCACTATGCCAACCAGAGAGACGAGATGCAAAAGCCGTGGACCGATAGGGTGGTAGGTGGGTTTAGGCACATCTTCATATTTCTGCGTGCCAATGCCATTTTTATGGCTTGTAAATTCGTACAATGGTCCCTTAAGCCTTCACGTGAAGTTTCATGGCAAGACAACTCATTTTCTATTTTTTACGACTTTTGAAACTTTTTGTGGTTCGGGATTTTTTAAAATTTTTTGGAAGGAATTTTGTTCCCAAACTTGGTAGACGTGATCCTTGTAATTTTGTTGGCATGCACAAAAAAATTCAGCTAAAAACTCGAAGTGTACAAGATTTTGTGACCAATTGAAAAAAGTGTCCCAATTTCAGACACTTTAATGGCTACTGGCAACAAATCTGTAAAATCTCAAATGCTCTTTATAGGGGGCCAATATAAGGCCAAGTACCAGCACCCATCATACATCATGTGCGTACACCCCCGACCCTGATTGTTGGAACCCCAACGCCGTCGATCAGGTTCTCCGACGATGCTCTGGCGATGGTGCCGCGACGAAGAAAAATGAGGCACCAGCACATGCCTGAGCCCAATATGTGCTGCTGCAACCCTCGGTCTGGTCTGATATTAGACTAGGAATGAACTTCGTATGCCTAGACTAGGAATGAACTCCGTATGGCTAAGTCAACCCACGAAACGAACGTGCGGGCGCTCAGCCGGCCAGAGGGGGGATGCGTAAGCCGGGGATTAGCCGGGTCCCCCTCTCCGTGCTGCCGATTTTGCTACCACAATCCTCGGTCTGGTCAGATCTTAGAGTGGGAATGAACTCCGTATGCCTAAGCCAACAGACGAAACGAGCGGGCGAGCGGGCGGGCGGGCACTACGCCGGCCAGAGAGACGGGATGCGCAAGCCGTGGATCGACAGGGTGGTTGGTGGGTTTAGGCACATCTTCATATTTTTGCATGCCAATACCATTTTTATGGCTTGTAAATTCATACAATGGTCCCTTAAGCCTTCACGTGAAGTTTCATGGCAAGACAACTTGTTTTCTATTTTTCATGATTTTCTGACCATTGAAAAAAGTGTCCCCATTTGAAAAAAGGGGGTGTGAGTTCTCAAGGTTTGATGAAGGATAGGGGCCCACTATAAGGGCCAAGTACCAGCACCCATCACACATTATGTGCGCACACCCCTCGGCCCCCCGATCGTCGAAACCCCAATGCCGTCGGTCAGGTTCTCTGATGATGGTGCTCCGGCAAAGAAAAATACGGCACCAGCACATGCCCGAGCCGAACATGTGTTGCCGCAACCCTTGGTTCGGTCCAATCTTAGGCTGGGAATGAACTCTGTATGCCTAAGTCAACCCACGAAAAGACCATGCGGGCGTTCAGCCGACCAGAGGGGCTGGATGCACAAGCTGGGGATCGATCGGGTCCCCCTCTGCGTGTTGCCGATCCTGCTACCGCAACCCTCGATCTGGTCTGATCTTAGACTGGGAATGAACTCCGTATGCCTATGCCAACCGATGAAACGAGCGGGCGGGCAAGCACTACGTCGGCCAGAGAGACGGGATGCGCGACCCGTTGATCGATAGGGTGGTAGGTGGGTTTAGGCACATCTTCATATTTCTACATGCCGATGCCATTTTTATGGCTCGTAAATTCGTACAATGGTCCCTTAAGCCTTCACGTGAAGTTTCATGGCAAGACGACTCGTTTTTTTTTATACGACTTTTGAAACTTTTTGTGGTTCGAGATTTTTTAAAATTTTTCAGAAGGAATTTTGTTCCCAAACTTGGTAGATGTGATCCTTGTATTTTTGTTGGCATGCACAAAACAATTCAGCTAAAAACTTGAAGTGTACAAGATTTTGTGACCAGTTGAAAAAAGTGTCCCCATTTCAGACAATTTAAGGGCTACTGGCAGCAAACTTGTAAAATCTCAAATGCTCTTTAAGAGGGTGCGAGTTCTCGAGCTTTGATGAGGGATAGAGGGCCAATATAAGGGCCAAGTACCAGTACCCATCGCACATCATGTGCGCACACCCCCCTGGCCCCCTATCGCCGGAACCCCAATGTCGTCGGTTAGGTTCTCCGACGATGCTCCGGCGATGGTGCCCCGACGAAGAAAAATGCGACACCAGCACATTCCCAAGCCAAGCATGTGCTGCTGCAACCCTCTGTCCAGTCCGATCTTAGATTGGGAATGAACTCCGTATGCTTAGACTGGGAATGAACTCTGTATGCCTAAGTCACCCTAGGAAACGAGCGTGCGGGCGCTCAGTCGGCCAGAGGTACGGGATGCGTAAGCCAGGGATCGACTGGGTCCCCCTCTGCATGCTTCAGATCCTGCTGCCACAACCCTCGATCCTGTCTGATCTTAGACTGAGAATGAACTCCATATGCCTAAGCTAAGAAACGAGCAGGCGGGTGGGCAGGCGATACGCCAGCCAGAGAGACGGGATGCGCAAGCCGTAGATCGATAGGGTGGTAGGTGGGTTTAGAGACATCTTCATATTTCTACGTGCCAATGCCATTTTTATGGCTTGTAAATTCATACAATGGTCCCTTAAACCTTCACATGAAGTTTCATGGCAAGACGACTCGCTTTATATTTTTCAGGATTTTTGAAACTTTTTACGGCTCGGGATTTTTTAAAATTTTTTCAGAAGGGGTTTTGGCCCCAAACTTGGTAGACGTGATCCTTGTATTTTTTTTGGCATGCACAAAAACATTCAGCTAAAAAATCGAAGTGTACAAGATTTTGTGACCATTTGAAAAAAGTGTCTAAATTTCAGACACTTTAATGGCTACTAGCAGCAAACCTGTAAAATCTCAAATGCTCTTTAAGGGGGTGTGAGTTCTCGAGGTTTGATGAGGGATAGGGGGCCAATATATGGGCCAAGTACCAGCACCCATCGCACATCATGTGCACACACCCCCCGGCCCCCCCGATCGTCGAAACCCCAATGCCGTCGGTCAGGTTGTCCGGTGATGCTCCGGCGACGGTGCCTCAGCAAAGAAAAATGTGGCACCAGCACATGCCCAAGCCCAGCATGTGCTGTCGTAACCCTCAGTACGGTCCGGTCTTAGACTGGGAATCAACTTCATATGCTTAGACTGGGAATGAACCCGTATGCCTAAGTTAACCCACGTAACGAGCGTGCAGGCGCTCAGCCGACCAGAGGGGCGGGATGCGCAAGCCCAGGATCGGTCGGGGCCCCCTCTATGTGCTGCCACAACACTCGATCCTATCCGATCTTAGACTGGGAATGAACTCTGTATGCGTAAGCCAACCGATGAAACGAGCCCAACATGTGCTACCGCAACCCTCGGTCCGATCCGATCTTAGTCTGGCAATGAACTCCATATGCTTAGACTGGGAATAAACTCCATATGCTTAAGTCAACCCATGAAACCAGCGTACGTGCACTCATCCGGCCAGAGGGGCGGGATGCGCAAGCCGAGGATCGATCGGGTCGCCCTCTGCGTGCTGCTGATCCTATTGACGCAACCCTCGATCTGGTTTGATCTTAGACTGGGAATGAACTCCGTATGACTAAGCCAACTGACGAAATGAGTGGGCAGGCGGGCGGGCGGGCACTATGCCAACCAGAGAGACGGGATGCGCAAGCCGTGGATCGATACGGTGGTAGGTGGGTTTAGGCACATCTTCATATTTCTATGTGCCAATGCCATTTTTATGGCTTGTAAATTCATACAATGGTCCCTGAAGCCTTCACGTGAATTTTCATGGCAAGACGAATCGTTCTCTATTTTTCACAATTTTTGAAACTTTTTGCACATCGGGATTTTTTAAAATTTTTTCGGAGGGTGTTTTGGCCCAAAACTTGGTAGACATGATCCTTGTATTTTTGTTGGCATGCACAAAAAAATTCAGCTAAAAACTCGAAGTGTACAAGATTTTGTGACCATTTGAAAAAAGAGTCCCCATTTCAAACCCTTTAATGGCTACTGGCAGCACATCTGTAAAATCTCAAATGCTCTTTAAGGGGGTGTGAGTTCTCGAGGTTTGATGAGGGATAAGGCACCAATATAAGGGCCAAGTACCAGCACCCATCGCATATCTTGTGTGCACACCCCCTCGGCCCCCCCGATTGTCGGAACCCCAATGTCGCCGGTCAAGTTCTCCGGCGACGCTCTGGCGATGGTGCCCCGGTGAAGAAAAATGCGGCACCAGCACATGCCCAAGCCCAGCATGTGCTGGTGCAACCCTCGATCCAGTCTGATCTTAGACTAGGAATGAACTTCGTATTCTTAGACTGGGAATGAAGTCCATATGCCTAAGTCAACCCATTAAACGAGCGTGCGAGCACTCAGCCGGCCAGAAGGGCAGGATGCACAAGTCGGGGATCGGCCAGGTCCCCCTCTACGCGTTGCCGATTCTGTTGCCACAACCCTTGATCCGATCTGATCTTAGATTGGGAATGAACTCCAAACGCCTAAGCCAACCGACGAAACGAGCGGGCGGGCGGGCGGGCGATATGCCGGCCAGAGAGACGAGATGCGCAAGCCGTGGATCGATAGGGTGGTAGGTGGGTTTAGGCACATCTTCATATTTCTGCATGCCAATGCCATTTTTATGGCTTGTAAATTCATACAATGGTCCCTTAAGCCTTCACATGGAGTTTCATGGCAAGACGACTCGTTTTCTATTTTTATCAATTTTTGAAACATTTTGTGGTTTGGGATTTTTTAAAATTTTTTCGAAAGGAGTTTTGGCCCCAAACTTGGTAGACGTGATCCTTGTATTTTTGTTGGCATGCACAAAAAAATTCAGCTAAAAACTCAAAGTGTACAAGATTTTGTGACCATTCGAAAAAAGTGTCCCCATTTCAGACACTTTAATGGCTATTGGCAGCAAACCTGTAAAATCTCAAATGCTCTTTAAGGGGGTGTGAGTTCTTGAGGTTTGATGAGCGATAGGGGGCCAATATAAGGGCCAAGTACCAGCACCCATTGCACATCATGTGCGCACACCACCGCGGCCCCCCTGATCGCCGAAACCCCAATGCCGCCGGTCAGGTTCTCCGACGATGCTCTAGTGATGGTGCCCCGACGAAGAAAAATGTGGCACCAGCACATGGCCGAGCCCAGCATGTGCTGTCGTAACCCTCGGTCCGGTCCGATCTTAGACTGGGAATGAACTCCGTATGCTTAGACTGGGAATGAACTCCATATGCCTAAGTCAAACCATGAAACGAGCGTACGGGTGCTCAGTCGACCAGAGGGGCGGGATGCGCAAGCCGGGGATCGATCAGGTCCCCCTCTACATGCTGTCGATCTTGCTACAGCAACCCTCGATTTGGTCCAATCTTAGACTGGGAATAAACTCTGTATGCCTAAGCCAACCTATGAAACGAGTAGGCGGGCAGGCGGGCGGGCACTACGTCGGTTAGAGAGACGGGGTGCGCAAGCCGTGGATCGATAAGGTGGTAGGTGGGTTTAGGCACATCTTCATATTTCAGCATGCCAATGCCATTTTTATGGCTTGTAAATTCATACAATGGTCCCTTGACCCATCACTTGAAGTTTGATGGCAAGATGGCTCGTTTTCTATTTTTCACGATTTATGAAATGTTTTGCGGTTCGGAATTTTTTAAAATTTTTTCAAAAGGAGTTTTGGCCCCAAACTTTGTAGACGTGATCCTTGTATTTTTTTTGGCATGCACAAAAAAATTCACCTAAAAACTCGAAGTGTACAAGATTTTGTGACCATTTGAAAAAAGTGTCCCCATTTGAGACACTTTAATGGCTACTAGCAGCAAACCTGTAAAATCTCAAATGCTCTTTAAGGGGGTGTGAGTTCTCGAGGTTTGATAAGTGATAGGGGTTCAATATAAGGGCCAAGTACCAGCACCCATCGCACATCATGTGTGCACACCACCCTGGCCCCCCTAATCGTCGGAACCCCAATGTCGTCGATCAGGGTCTCCGGCGATGCTCCGGCGATAGTGCCAAGATGAAGAAAAATGCGGCACCAGCACATGCCCGAGCCCAGCATGTGCTGCCACAACCTTCGGTCCGATTCAATCTTAGACTGGGAATGAGCTCCGTATGCTTAGACTTGGAATGAACTCCGTATGCCTAACTCGACCCATGAAACGAGCGTGCGGGCGCTCAACCGGCCAGAGGGGCGAGATGCGCAAGCTGGGGATCTGCCGGGTCCCCCTGCGCATGCTGTCGATCCTGCTGCCGTAACCCTCGGTCTGGTCCAATGTTAGACTGGGAATGAACTCGTATGACTAAGCCAACCGACGAAACGAGCAGGCGGGCGGGCGAGCACTACGCCGGCCAGAGAGACGGGATGCGCAAGCCGTGGATCGGTAGGGTGGTAGGTGGGTTTAAGCACATCTTCATATTTCTGCATGCCAATGCCATTTTTTTGGCTTGTAAATTCATACAATGGTCCCTTAAGCCTTCACGTGAAGTTTCATGGCAAGACGACTCGTTTTCTATTTTTCATGATTTACAAAAATTTTTGCGGTTCTGGATTTTTAAAAATTTTTTTGGTAGGATTTTTGGCCCCAAACTTGGAAGACGTGATCCTTGTATTTTTTTTGGCATGCACAAAAAAATTCATCTAAAAAAACAAAGTGTACAAGATTTTGTGACCATTTGAAAAAAGTATCCCCATTTCAGACACTTTAATGGCTACTGGCAGCAAACCTGTAAAATCTCAAATGCTCTTTAATGGGGTGTGAGTTCTCAAGGTTTGATGAGGGATAGGGGGCCAATATAAGGGCCAAGTACCAGCACCCATCGCACATCATGTGCGCACACCCCCCGGGCCCCCTGATCATCGGAGCCCCAACGCCGTCGGTCAGGTTCTTCGATAATGCTCCAACGATGGTGCCCCAACGAAGAAAAATGAGGCACCAGCACATGCCTGAGCCCAGCAAGTGCTGCCGCAACCCTTGGTCCGGTCCGGTCTGATCTTAAACTGGGAATGAACTCCGTACGCTTAGACTGGGAATAAACTTCATATGCCTAAGTCAACCCACGAAATGAGCGTGCGGGCTCTCAGCTGGCCAGAGGGGTGGGATGCGCCAGCCGGGGATCGGTCGGGTCCCCCTTTGCGTGCTGCCAATCCTACTACTGCAACCCTCGGTTCGGTCTGATCTTAGCCTGGGAATGAACTCCGTATGCCTAAGCCAACCGACGAAACGAGCGGACGGGCGGGCTGGCACTACGCCGGCAAGAGAGGCGGGATGCGCAAGCCGTGGATGGATAGGATGGTAGGAGGGTTTAGGCACATCTTCATATTTCTGCATGCCAATGCCATTTTTATGGCTTGTAAATTCATGCAATGGTCCCTTAAGCCCTCGTGTGAAGTTTCATGGCAAGACGACTCGTTTTTTTATTTTTCATGATTTTTAAAACTTTTTACGGTTCCTAATTTTTTAAAAGTTTTTCGGAAAGAGTTTTGGCCCCAAACTTGGTAGATGTGATCCTTGTATTTTCGTTGGCATGCACAAAACAATTCAGCTAAAAACTCGAAGTGTACAAGATTTTGTGACCATTTGAAAAAAGTGTCCCCATTTGAGACACTTTAATGGCTACTGGCTGCAAACCTGTAATATCTCAAATGCTCTTTAAGGGGGTGTGAGTTCTCGAGGTTTGATGAGGGATAGGGGGCCAATATAAGGGCCAAGCGCCAACACCCATCGCACATTATGTGCGCACACCCCCCGGCCCCCCTGATTGTCGGAACCCCAATGCTGCCGATCAGGTTCTCCTACGATGCTCTGGCGATGGTGCCCTGGCGAAGAAAAATGTGACACCCGCACATGCTCGAGCCCAGCATGTGCTGTCGCAACCCTCGGTCTGGTTCGATCTTAGACAGGGAATGAACTCCGTATGCCTAAGTCAACCCACGAAACGAGCGTGCGGGCGCTCAGCCGGCCAGAGGGGCGGGATGCACAAGCCAAGGATCAACCGGGTCCCCCTCTCCGTGCTGCTGATCCTGCTGCCACGTCCTTCGATCCGGTGCAATTTTAGACTAGGAATGAACTCTGTATGCCTAAGCCAATCGACGAAACGAGCAGGCGGGCGGGCGGGAACTACGTCGGCCAGAGAGGCGGGATGCTCAAGCCGTGGATCGATAGGGTGGTAGGTGGGTTTAGGCACATCTTCATATTTATACGTTCCAATGCCATTTTTATAGCTTGTAAATTCATACAATGGTCCCTTAACCCTTCGTGTAATGTTTCATGGCAAGACGACTCGTTTTCTATTTTTCACGATTTTTGAAACATTTTGTGGTTCGGGATTTTTTAAAATTTTTTTGGAAGGATTTTTGGCCCCAAACTTGGTCGACGTGATCCTTGTATATTTGTTGGCATGCACAAAAAAATTCAGCTAAAAACTCGAAGTGTACAAGATTTGGTAACCATTTGAAAAAAGTGTCCCCACTTCAGACACTTTCATGGCTACTGGCCGCAAACCTGTTAAATCTCAAACGCTCTTTAAAGGGGTGTGAGTTCTCGAGGTTTGATGAGGGATAGGGGGCCAATATATGGGCCAAGCACCAGCACCCATTGCACATCATGTGCGCACACCCCCCCGGCCCCCCTGATCGTCGGAACCCTAATGCCGCTAGTCAGGTTCTCTGGTGATGCTCTGGCGATGGTGACCTGGCGAAGAAAAATGTGGCACCAGCACATGCCCAAGCCCAGCATGTGCTGCCGCAACCCTCGGTCTGGTCCAATCTTAGACTATGAATGAACTCCGTATGCCTAAGTCAACCCACGAAACGAGCTTGCAGGCGTTCAGCCAGCCAGAGGGGCGGGATGCGCAAGTCGAGGATCGATCGGGTCCCCCTCTGCGTGCTGTCGATCCTACTACTGCAGCCCTCGGTCCAGTCTAATCTTAGACTGGGAATTAACTCCATATGCCTAAGCCAACAGATGAAATGAGCGGGCGGGCGGGAGGGCACTACGCCGGCCAGAGAGGCGGGATGCGCAAGCCGTGGATCGATAGGGTGGCAGGTGGGTTTAGGGAAATCTTCATATTTCTGCATGCCAATGCGATTTTTATGGCTTGTAAATTCATACAATTGTCCCTTAGGCCTTCGTGTGAAGTTTCATGGCAAGATGACTTGTTTTCTATTTTTCACGATTTTTGAAACTTTTTGCCGTTCGAGATTTTTTAAAATTTTTTCGGAAGGAGTTTCAGCCCCAAACTTGGTAGACGTGATCCTTGTATTTTTGTTGGCATGCACAAAGACATTCAGATAAAAACTCAAAGTGTACAAGATTTTGTGACCATTTGAAAAAGGTGTCCCCATTTCAGACACTTTAATGGCTACTGGTAGCAAACTTATAAAATCTCAAATGCTCTTTAAGGGGGTGTGAGTTCTCGAGGTTTGATGAGGGATAGGGGCCAATATTAGGGCCGAGCACCAGCACCCATTGCACATCATGTACGCACACCCCCCCGACCCCCCGACCCCCCGATCGCTGGAACCCCAATGCCGCCGGTCAGGTTCTTCGGCGATGCTCTGACGATGGTGTGTCGATGAAGAAAAATACGGCACCAGCACATGCTCGAGCCCAGCATGTGTTGCCATGACCCTCGGTCTGGTTCGATCTTAGATTGGGAATGAACTCCGTATGCTTAGACTGGGAATGAACTCCGTATGCCTAAGTCTACCCACGAAATGAGCGTGCGGACACTCAGCCGGCCAGAGGGGTGAGATGCATAAGCCGAGGATCGATCGTGTCCCCTTCTGCATGCTGTCGATCCTACTGCTGCAAACCTCAGTCCGGTCCGATCTTAGACTGGGAATGAACTTCGTATGCCTAAGCCAACCGACGAAACGAGCGGACGGGCGGGCAGGCGGGCGGGCACTACGTCGACCAGAGAGACGGGATGCGCAAGCCGTGGATCGATAGGGTGGCAGGTGGGTTTAGGCACATCTTCATATTTCTGCATGCCAATGCCATTTTTATGGCTTGTAAATTCATACAATGGTCCCTTAAGCCTTCGTGTGAAGTTTCATGGCAAGACGACTCATTTTTCTTTTTTTCATGATTTTTGAAACTTTTTGCGATTCGGGATTTTTTAAAATTTTTTCGGAAGGCATTTTGGGCCCAAAATTTTTTGACATGATCCTTGTATTTTTATTGGCATGCACAAAAAAATTTAGCTAAAAACTCAAAGTGTACAAGATTTTGTAACCATTTGAAAAAAGTGTCCCCATTTTAGACACTTTCATGGCTACTGGCAGCAACCCTGTTAAATCTCAAATTCTCTTCAAGGGGGTGTGAGTTCTCGAGGTTTGATGAGGGATAGAGGGCCAATATAAGGGCCAAGTACCAGCACCCATTACAGATCATGTGTGCACACCCCCCGGCCCCCCCGATCGCTGAAACCCCAATGCCGCCGGTCAGGTTCTCCAGCGATGCTCCGGTGATGGTGCCCTGGCGAAGAAAAATGCGGCACCAGCACATGCCCGAGCCCAGCATATGCTGCAGCAACCCTCGGTCTGGTCCGATCCTAGACTGGGAATGAACTCTGTATGCCTAAGTCAACCAACGAAACGAACGTGCGGGCACTCAGCCGCCCAGAGGGGTGGAATGCGCAAGCCGGGGATCGGTCGGGGCCCCCTCTGCATGCTGCCGCAACCCTCCGTCCAGTCCAATCATTGACTGGGAATGAACTCCCTATGCCTAAGCCAACCGACAAAACGAGCAGGCGGGCACTATGCTGGCCAAAGAGACGGGATGCGCAAGCTGTGGATAAATACGGTGGTAGGTTGGTTTAGGCGCATCTTCATATTTCTACGTGCCAATGCCATTTTTATGGCTTCTAAATTCATACAATGGTCCCTTAAGCCTTCACGTGAAGTTTCATTGCAAGGTGACTTGTTTTCTATTTTTCAAGATTTTTTATTCATTTTGCGGTTCGGGATTTTTTAAAATTTATTTCGGAAGGGGTTTTGGCCCCAAACTTGGTAGACGTGATCCTTGTATTTTTGTTGGCACGCAAAAAAAAGTTCAACTAAAAACTCTAAGTGTACAAGATTTTTTGACCATTTGAAAAAAGTGTCCCCATTGTAGACACTTTAATGCCTACTAGTAGCAAACCTATAAAATCTCAAATAGTTTTTAAGGGGGTGTGAGTTCTCGAGGTTTGATGAGTGATAGGGGGCCAATATAAGGGCCAATTACCAGCACCCATCGCACATCATGTACGCACACACCCCCGGCCCCCTCGATCGTTGGAACCCCAATGCCGTCAGTCAAGTTCTCCGGCAATGCTCTGGCGATGTTGCCCCGGGGAAGAAAAATGCGACACCAACACATGCCCGAGCCCAGCATGAGCTGCCGTAACCCTCGGTCTGGTCTGATCTTAGACTGGGAATGAACTCCGTATGCTTAAACTGGGAATGAACTCTGTATTCCTAAGTCATCCCACGAAATGAACGTGCGGGCGCTCAGCCGGCCAAAGGGGCGGGATTCGTAAGTCGGGGATCGATCGGGTCCCCCTCTACATGTTGCTGATCCTGTTGCTGAAACCCTCGATCCGGTCTGATCTTAGACTGGGAATAAACTCCGTATGCCTAAGCCAATCGACGAAACGAGCGGGCGGGCGAGCACTACGCCAGCCAGAGAGACGGGATCCGTAAGCGATGGATCGATGGGGTGGTAGGTGGGTTTAGGCATATCTTCATATTTCTGCATGCCAATGCCATTTTTATGGCTTGAAAATTCACACAATGGTCCCTTAAGCCTTCACGTGACGTTTCATGGTAAGACGACTCGTTTTCTATTTTTCATGATTTTTGAAACTTTTTGCGGTTCGGGATTTTTTAAAATTTTTTCGGAAGGAGTTTTGGCCCCAAACTTGGTAGACATGATCCTTGTATTTTTTTTTGGCATGCACAAAAAAATTGAGCTAAAAACTTGAAGTGTATAAGATTTTGTGACCATTTTAAAAAAGTGTCCTCATTTCAGACACTTTAATGGCTACTGGCAACAAACCTGTAAATTTTCAAATGCTCTTTAATCGGGTGTGAGTTCTCAAGGTTTGATGAGGGATAGGGGCCAATATAAGGGCCAAGTACCAGAACCCATCGCACATCATGTGCGCACACCCCCACGGCCCCCGATCATCAGAACCCTAATGCCGTCGGTCAGGTTCTCCGGCGATACTCCGACGTTGGTGCCCCGACGAAGAAAATTGTGGCACCAGCACATTCCCGAGCCCAGCATATTCTGCGGCAACCCTCAGTCCGGTCTGATTTTAGACTAGGAATGAACTCCGTATGCCTAAGGCAACTGACGAAATGAGCAGGCGGGCGGGCGGGTGGTCACTACGCCGGCCAGAGGGGTAGGATATGCAAGCCGTGGATCGATAGGGTGGTAGGTGGGTTTAGGAACATCTTCGTATTTCTGCATGCCAATGCCATTTTTATGTCTTGTAAATTCATACAATGGTCCCTTAAGCCTTCACATGAAGTTTCATGGCAATACGACTCGTTTTCTATTTTTCATGATTTTCAAAACTTTTTACGGTTCGAGATTTTTAAAAATTTTTTCGGAAGAAGTTTTGGCCCTAAAGTTATGCGCAAGTCAGGGATCGGTCGGGTCCCCCTCTGTGTGCTGTCGATACTACTGTCGCAAACCTCAGTCTAGTCTGATCTTAGACTGGGAATGAACTCTGTATGCCTAAGCCAACCGATGAAACGAGCGGGCGAACGGGCGGGCGGGCGAACGGGCGGGCGGGCATTACGCCGGCCAGAGAGACGGGATGCGTAAGCCATGGATCGATAGGGTGGTAGGTGGGATTAGGCACATCTTCAAATTTCTGCATGCCAATGCCATTTTTATGGCTTGTAAATTCATACAATGGTCCCTTAAGCCTTCACGTGAAGTTTCATGGCAAGACGACTCGTTTTCTATTTTTCATGATTTTTGAAACTTTTTACGGTTCAGGATTTTTTACAATTTTTTTAGAAGGATTTGTGGCCCCAAACTTGGTAGACGTGATCCTTGTATTTTTGTTGGTATGCACAAAAAAATTCAGCTAAAAACTCAAAGTGTACAAGATTTTGTGACCATTCGAAAAAAGTTTCTCTATTTCAGACACTTTAATGGTTACTGCCAGCAAACCTGTAAAATCTCAAATGATTTTTAAGGGGGTGTGAGTTCTTGAGGTTTGATGAGGGATAGGGGGCCGATATAAGGGCCAAGTACCACCACCCATCGCACATCATGTGCGCACACCCCCCCGACCCCCCCGATCGTGGGAACCCTAATGTCGTCGGTCAGGTTCTCCAGCGATGATGCCCTGACGAAGAAAAATGTGACACCAACACATGCCCGAGCCCAGCATGTGCTATCACAACCCTTGGTTCAGTCTGATCTAGGACTGGGAATGAACTCCGTATCCCTAAGTCAACCCACGAAACGAGTGTGTGGGCACTCAGCCGGCTAGAGGGGCAGGATGCACAAGTTGGGGATCGACCGAGTCCCCCTCTGCTTGCTGTCGATTTTGTTGCTGCAACCCTCGGTCTGATCTGATCTTACACTTGGAATGAACTCCGTATGCCAAAGCCAACCGACGAGATGAGCGGGCGAGCGGGTACTCGCCGGCCAGAGAGACGGGATGCACAAGCCGTGGATAGATAGGGTGGTAAGTGGGTTTAGGCATATCTTCATATTTCTATGTGCCAATGCCATTTTTATGAATTGTAAATTCATACAATGGTCCCTTAAGCCTTCACGTGAAGTTTCATGGCAAGATAACTCATTTTCTATTTTTCACGATTTTTGAAACTTTTTATGGTTCGGGATATTTGAAAATTTTTTCAAAAGGAGTTTTGGCCCCAAACTTGGTAGACATGATCTTTGTATTTTTGTTGGCATGCACAAAAACATTCAGCTAAAATTTCAAACTGTACAAGATTTTGTGACCATGTGAAAAAAGTGTCCCCATTTCAGACACTTTAATGGCTACTGGCAGCAAACCTTTAAAATCTCAAATGCTCTTTAAAGGGGTGTGAGTTCTCGAGGTTTGATGAGGGATAGGGGGCCAATATAAGGGCCAAGTACCAGTACCTATCGCACATCATGTGCGCACACCCCCCTCGGCCCCCCCATTCGTCGGAACCCCAATGCCGCCTATCAGGTTCTCCGGTGATGCTCCGGCGATGGTGCCCCGACGAAGAAAAATACGGCACCAGCACATGCCCGAGCCCAGCATGTGCTGCCATAGCCTTCGGTCCTATCCGATCTTAGACTGGGAATGAACTCCGTATGCTTAGATTGGGAATGAACTCCGTATGGCTAAGTCAACCTATGAAATAAGCGTGCGGGCGCTCAGCCGGCCAGAGGAGCGGGATGCGCAAGCCAGGGATCGGTCAGGCCCCCCTCTGCGTGCTACCGATCTTGCTGCTGCAACCCTCGGTCCGGTCTAATCTTAGATTGGGAATTAACTTCATATGCCTAAGCCAACCGACGAACCGAGCGGGCGGATGGGCACTACGCCGACGAGAGAGACGGGATGCTCAAGCCGTGGTTGGATAGGGTGGTAGGTGGGTTTAGGCACATCTTCATATTTCTTCATGCCAATGCCATTTTTATGGCTTGTAAATTCATACAATGGTCCCTTAAGCCTTCACGTGAAGTTTCATGGCTAGATGACTCGTTTTCTATTTTTCACGATTTTCAAAACTTTTTGCGGTTCGGGGTTTTTTAAAATTTTTCGGAAGGATTTTTGGCCCCAAACTTATTAGATGTGATCCTTGTATTTTTGTTGGAATGCACAAAAAAATTCAGCTAGAAACTCGAAGTGTACAACATTTTGTGACCATTTGAAAAAAGTGTCCCCTTTTCAAACACTTTAATGGCTACTGGCAGCAAACCTGTAAAATCTCAAATGCTCTTTAAGGGGGTGTGAGTTCTTGAGGTTCGGTGAGGGATAGGGGGCCAATATAAGGGCCAAGTACCAGCACCAATCCCACATCATGTACGCACACCCCCTCTTGGTCCCTCCGATTGCCGAAACCCTAATGCCACCGGTCAGGTTCTCCGACGAAGAAAAATGCGGCACCAGCACATGCCCGAGCCCAGCATGTGCTGCCACAGCCCTCGGTCTGGTCCGATCTTAGACTAGGAATGAACTCCGTATGCTTAGACTGGGAATGAACTTCGTATGCCTAAGTCAACCCACAAAACAAGCGTGCGGGTGCTCAGCCGGCCAGAGCGACGGGATACACAAGTCGGGGATCGGCCAGGTCCCCCTCTGCGTGCTGTCGATCCTGCTGTCGCAACCCTCAGTCCGGTCCGATCTTAGACTGGGAATGAACTTCATATGCCTAAGCCAACCGACGAAATGAGCGGGCGGAAGGGCGGGCGGGCACTATGCCGACGAGAGACACGGGATGCGCAAGCCGTGGTTGGATAGGGTGGTAGGTAGGTTTAGGCACATCTTCATATTTCTGCATGCCAATGCCATGTTTATGGCTTGTAAATTCATACAATGGTCCCTTAAGCCTTCACGTGAAGTTTCATGGCAAGATGACTCGTTTTCTATTTTTCACGATTTTTGAAATTTTTGCGGTTCGGGGTTTTTTAAAATTTTTCGGAAGGAGTTTTGGCCCCAAACTTGGTAGACGTGATCCTTGTATTTTTGTTGGCATGCACAAAAAAATTCAGCGAAAAACTCAAAGTGTACAAGATTTTTTTGACCATTTGAAAAAAGTGTCCCCATTTCAAACACTTTAGTGGCTACTGGCAACAAACCTGTAAAATCTCAAATGCTCTTTAAGGGGGTGTGAATTCTCAAGGTTTGATGAGGGATAGGGGGCCAATATAATGGCCAAGTACCAGCACCAATCGGACATCATGAGCGCACACCCCCCTTTCGGCCCCCCCGATCGCTGGAACCCCAATGCCACCGGTCAGGTTCTCCGGTGATGGTGCCCCGACGAAGAAAAATACGGCCCCAGCACATGCCCGAGCCCAGCATGTGCAATCGCAACCCTCGGTCTGGTCTTATCTTAGACTGGGAATGAACTCCGTATGCCTAAGTCAACCCACAAAACGAGCATACGATGCTCAACCGGCCAGAGAGGCAGGATGCACAAGCCGGGGATCGGTCAGGTCCCCCTCTGCGTGCTACCGATCTTACTATCGCATCCCTCAATTTGATCAGATCTTAGACTGGGAATGAACTCTGTATGCCAAAGCCAACCGACGAAACGAACGGGCGGGCGGTGGGGCGGGCACTACGCCGGCCAGAGAGACGGGATCGGCAAGCTGTGGATCGATAGGGTGGTAGGTGAGTTTAGGCATATCTTAATATTTCTACATGCCAATGCCATTTTTATGGCTTATAAATTCAAACAATGGTCCCTTAAGCCTTCACGTGAAGTTTCATGGCAAGACGACTCATTTTCTATTTTTCACGATTTTCAAAACTTTTTACGGTTCAGGATTTTTTAAAATTTTTTCGGAAGGAGTTCTGACCCTAAACTTGGTAGGCATGATTTTGTTGGCATGCACAAAAAAATTCAACTAAAAACTCGAAGTGTACAAGATTTTGTGACCATTTGATAAAAGTGTTTTCGTTTCAGACACTTTAATGGCAACTGGCAGCGAACCTGTAAAATCTCAAATGCTTTTTAGGGGGGTGTGAGTTCTCGAGGTTTGATGAGGGATAGGAGGCCAATATAAGGGCCAAGTACCAGTACCCATTACACATCGTGTGTGCACACCCCCCCGCCCCCCCGATCGTCGGAACCCCAATGCTACTGGTCAGGTTCTCCGGCGATGTCCGGTGATGGTGCCCTGACGAAGAAAAATGCGGCAACAGCACATGCTCGAGCCCAGCATGTGCTGTCGCAACCTTCGGTCTGATCCAATCTTAGACTGAGAATGAACTCCGTATGCTTAGACTGGGAATGAACTCTGTATGCCTAAGTCAACCCACGAAACGAGCGTGTGGGCGCTCAGCCGGCCAGAGGGGCGGTATGCGCAAGCCGAGGATCGACCGGGTCCCCCTCTATGTGCTGCTGATCCTGCTGCCGTAACCATCACTCTGGTCCAATCTTAGACTGGGAATGAACACCGTATGCCTAAGCCAACCGACGAAACGAACGGGCAGGCAAGCGGGCTGGCACTACGCTGGCCAGAGAAACGGGATGCGCAAGCCGTGGATCGATAGGGTGGTAGGTGGGTTTAGGCACATCTTCATATTTCTACGTGCCAATGCCATTTTAATGGCTTATAAATTCATAAAATGGTCCCTTAGGCCTTCACGTGAAGTTTCATGGCAAGACGACTCGTTTTCTATTTTTCACGATTTTTGAAACTTTTTACGGTTTGGGATTTTTTAAAATTCTTTCGGAAGGAGTGTTGGGCCCAAACTTGGTAGATGTGATACTTGTATTTTTGTTGGCATGCACAAAACAATTCAGCCAAAAACTCAAAGTGTACAAGATTTTGTGACCATTTGAAAAAAGTGTCCCCATTTCAGACACTTTAATGGCTACTGACAACAAACCTGTAAAATCTCAAATGCACTTTAAGGGGGTGTTTGTTCTCGAGGTCTGATGAGGGATAGGGGGCCAATATAAGGGCCAAATACCAGCACCCATCGCACATCATGTGCGCACACCCCCCCGGCCCCCCCGATCGTCGGAACCCAAATGCCACCGGTCAGGTTCTCGGTGATGCTCCGATGATGGTGCCTCAACGAAGAAAAATGTGGCACCAGCACATGCCCGAGGCCAGCATGTGCTACCGCAATCCTCAGTCCTGTCTGATTTTAGACTCGGAATGAACTCCGTATGCTTACACTGGGAAATGAACTCCGTATCCCTAAGTCAACCCACAAAATGAGCGTGTGGGCGCTCAGCCCGCCAGAGAGGCGGGATGCGCAAGCCGGAGATCGGCCAGGTCCCTCTCTGCATGCTGCGATCCTACTACCATAGCCCTCGGTTTGGTTCGATCTTAGATTGGGAATGAACTCCGTATGCCTAAGCCAACCGACGAAACGAACGAGCGGGCGGGCACTACGTCGGCCAGAGAGACGGGATGCGCAAGCCGTGGATCGATAGGGTGCTAGGTGGGTTTAGGCACATCTTCATATTTTTGCATGCCAATGCCATTTTTATGACTTGTAAATTCATACAATGGTCCCTTAAGCCTTCACGTGAAGTTTCAAGGCAAGACGACTCGTTTTCTATTTTTTATGATTTTTGAAACTTTTTACAGTTCGGGATATTTTAAAATTTTTTCGGAAGGAGTTTTGGCCCCAAACTTGGTAGACGTGATCCTTGTATTTCTGTTGGCATGCACAAAATAATTCAGCTAAAAACCTGAAGTGTACAAGATTTTGTGACCATTTGAAAAAAGTGTCCCCATTTCAGACACTTTAATGGCTACTGGCAGAAACCTGTAAAATCTTAAATGCTCTTTAAGGGGGTGTGAGTTCTCGAGGTTTGATGAGGAATAGGGGGCCAATATAAGGGCCAAGTATCAGCACCCATCGCACATCATGTGCGCACACCCCAACTGGCCCCCGGATCGTCGGAACCCCAATGCCGTCGATTAGGTTCTCCGGCGATGCTCCGGCGGTGGTGCCCCGACGAAGAAAAAAGTGGCACCAGCACATGCCCGAGCCCAGCATGTGTTGCCACAACCCTAGGTCCGATCCGATCTTAGACTGGGAATGAACTCCGTATGCCTAAGCCAACCAACGAAACGAGCGGGCAGGCGAGCGGGCGGGCACTACGCTGGCCAGAGAAACGGGATGCGTAAGCCGTGGATCGATAGGGTGGTAGGTGGGTTTAGGCACATCTTCATATTTCTATGTGCCAATGCCATTTTAATGGCTTATAAATTCATAAAATGGTCCCTTAGGCCTTCACGTGAAGTTTCGTGGCAAGACGACTCGTTTTCTATTTTTCATGATTTTTGAAACTTTTTACGGTTTGGGATTTTTTAAAATTCTTTCGGAAGGAGTTTTGGCCCCAAACTTGGTAGATGTGATACTTGTATTTTTGTTGGCATGCACAAAACAATTCAGCCAAAAACTCAAAGTGTATAAGATTTTGTGACCATTTGAAAAAACTGTCCCCATTTCAGACACTTTAATGGCTACTGACAACAAACCTGTAAAATCTCAAATGCACTTTAAGGGGGTGTTTGTTCTCGAGGTCTGATGAGGGATAGGGGGCCAATATAAGGGCCAAGTACCAGCACCCATCGCACATCATGTGTGCACACCCCCCGGCCCCCCCGATCGTCGGAACCCAAATGCCGCCGGTCAAGTTCTCGGCGATGCTCCGATGATGGTGCCTCAACAAAGAAAAATACGGCACCAGCACATGCCCGAGCCCAGCATGTGCTGCCGCAATCCTCAGTCCTGTCCGATTTTAAACTCGGAATGAACTCCGTATGCTTATACTGGGAATGAACTCCGTATGCCTAAGTCAACCCACAAAATGAGCGTGCGGGCGTTCAACCGGCTAGAGAGGCGGGATGCGCAAGCCGGAGATTGGCCAGGTCCCTCTCTGCATGCTGTTATCCTACTGCCACAACCTTCAGTCTGGTACCATCTTAGACTGGGAATGAACTTCGTATGCCTAAGCTGACTGACGAAACGAGCCGGCGGGCGGGCACTACGTTGGCTAGAGAGACAAGATGCGCAAGCCATGGATCGATAGGGTGATAAGTGGGTTTAGGCACATCTTCATATTTCTACGTGCCAATGCCATTTTTATGGCTTGTAAATTCATACAATGGTCCCTTAAGCCTTCACGTGAATTTTGATGGCAAGACAACTCGTTTTCTATTTTTCACGATTTTTAAAACTTTTTGCGGTTCGAGATTTTTTAAAATTTTTTCGGAAAGAGTTTTGGCCCCAAACTTGGTAGATGTGATACTTTTATTTTTGTTGGCATGCAAAAAAATATTCAGCCAAAAACTCAAAGTGTACAAGATTTTGTGACCATTTGAAAAAAGTGTCCCCATTTCAGACACTTTAATGGCTACTGGCAGCAAACCTGTAAAATCTCAAATGCTCTTTAAGCGGGTGTGAGTT